>NW_027514940.1:0-600000 GCF_048772815.1 Callospermophilus lateralis | reverse complement strand
ATGTGGGGTAGAAGCCTGGTTGATGCATTTTCCTGCAGACCTTGACCCACCACATGTGACAGAACTCCCTCCATCACTGGTACCTGTTGAACTCCTTGTATTTCCTGAAGCAAATACCAAATTCACAGTGCAGCAGCAAGAAACACCTCGAAAAGTGGAAGATGATCAAATGGCTTCACAGTCCACATGGGAAGACACTTAGACCCCAGTGGCCACAGTTTACCTACAAAGAGAGATTTCAGCACTGCTTCCTCATGTTCATTGGAAAATAAAAAACCATATCTTCCAGGTCACAGAGATCAGACCCAGCTTTGTTGGTCTCTCTAGAAAGGATGCTAAAATTCCTGACAACAACATATATTTCAAGTGCCCAACCTCAGAGGCAGTTTCTCAAGAGTCTTTAGGCCCAATGAGCTCCATGTTTGTGGAGTGTTTACCCTGTCCTTCACTTTTGGAAACTCCTCTACCACATCCAAGATTGTGAACTCCTGAATATTTTCCATTTCTGATATGTATTCACAGATTTCCTAACTCTTCTTCTCTAATTGTGTTTATTTGGGGCAAAGGTAATGTAAAGGCAATGTTCTGGATGAGAGTGGGAATATTTTTGTGTAGCACATATTTGCATACACATTGGATTCATTTTCCTATTTTCCATTCGAATTACTGAATTCCTGACATTAACCCATACCCTAATAGACTCTGACTACTAATCCTAAAATGATGGACAAAAATAACCAAACAGAATGGAAATGAAAGCAGTTCAGAAAAGGCATGGTGTATAGTGGGACTTTCCTTTTGAATGATAAAGGGTAGGTGTTATAAATCTAGTGAATTTTTAATTGAAATTGATCTCCATGTGTTTTTAAAGTTAACAAATATGTGAATTCCTGTCTCCCTTTCTCTGCAGCCTGTTCAGCACATGTATTTTTATATGCAAATATAGAAACATAACTGGTATCACACGTATATCCTTGTGAGTTTGGCTGTCTTGGGAGATACAAATTGTGGGAAGAGATCACTCCTCCTAAACGCTGTTGGAACTGAAACTTCAACCTATGGGTGAACTTCCTTGTTGAACAATATTATACATAAATCCATGTTCAGTAAAATGATTATTTTTGGATCTGTGGATGATATATGATTCATAGTGAATTTCGATTGGCATGCATATTGATACATTTTAGTGTCTGTGTGTGTGTGTGTGTGTGTGTGTGTGTGTGTATATATATATATATATATATATATATACATAAATGCACACACACATATCTATATCTATCTATCTATTTATCTATCTATCTATATATATATATATATAAACTCTCAAGATTTTTCAAAATATGAAATATATGTTTCTTATTATACACTCCCTAAATTCATTCGTGTTCATATATGTAAATTTATAGTCAACATTTCACAAGATTATTCTCATAAAAATTCATCCACTTGAAATACGTATTCGTTTGCTAGTACTGAAAACTAACTTCAGTGAATAGTGCATACAAATCATAATATTTCTACAGTAACTGAGCCAGTTTAGCATCAATGCAAGTAGATTCCTATGGGATATGATGTGTATTTTGACGTTCATTTTCATTCAAAACTGGTGCATTACTATTTTTTCAGTGTTTGCACATCATTGGATATATATTTCATCCACAAGTTAGGAAATTTATAGGCTTTTTTTATACTTACAATCAAATCCTGCTTCAGAACATATGAATTCCTCTATATTTCTTGACTCATCTTTTCATGAGATTTCTTTCCAAACACATTATTTTCCATTTCCATAATAACTTTTGAAGCTAAACTCACACACCCTTCATGATAAAACATAACCCTAATATTACCATTAGATGTATAACTCGTTGGAATGAATGATTGTATATCAATATAAGATTTTTATATATTTTTCAGATATCAATTCAATCCATGATTTAAAGTGGAAACAGTATATTATTTATTCACAGTATTGTCAATTCATTCATTTCTTCAACATTCATAGACACAGGGTACAACTCTGTGTACCCCCAATACTAATTTATACCTCTTCAAAATATTGCTCCCAAAATGTTAGAAGAAATACTCATGTCACCTGATCTACATATACATTTTATCACAGTAATATTCTGATCACAAAATGCAAAGGTCACACTTCTGATTGTAGCAAATCCTAGATGGAAAGTGATCCTGGATTACTAAAAACATCCATGTCCAGGTTTCCTAATGCTCTCAAATGTCAATCATATTGGTGACTAAATATTTGTTTCTTCCTAAGATTATATATTGAAACTCAACCTTGTTGATAATGTCTAATCCTATCATTCACTTTATACTTTGCCTGATTTCATAATGTGTGTATTGATATCTGATTTCCTACATAATTTTCCCAGTTCATCATTGTGACTGACTCTCCACATGTGCTGAAATTTACATTCACTCTCTAACCGAAAACCTAGGGCTATTGAACTTTTGGTCCAAATCCTATACTCACTCTTCTTCCGAAACAGACCGACTATCTTCCTAATCCTAACAACTATCCCTTTTTGACTGGATGAACTCTTCTACATTCAATCATCCAGGGTACAAGATGATAAGCCATTGTATATTGATTTATCAGAGACATCTGTGCGAACGAAATTCAATGCTAAGTATTCCAATCAAGGGCCCAATGCGCTTCTGGGCTTAAAATCTTACCTAGATTTCTGTTTTCATACTTATATTTCAAATCTATATTCTTATAAATATCCCAGGTTCCCAATACCATTATTCATCCAGCAGAATGATTCCTAACTTAAATAGAACATGTTATTAACCCTAACCATACATTGTTCCCTCAATCTAACTTTATAGAAGAACAGGGACAGAGTTGGTCTTAATATAGAGGAATATAGGGGATCTTCCACCCGCTGAGAACCTCAAAGGTCCATGCAGAAATTATCCCTGGGGAAGATGAAGGCAGCTATAAAGGACCTGAGAGGGCAAAAGTCATCATGTAAGGCAAACAACCTGGTTAGGATGAAGGGATGTTTATGAATCAGCCTCTCTCTTCTTAATGTAGAGAAGATGGACCAAACCAGGTCTGTGTGAGAGCTGTTCCCGGGTGCCTATGGTTGATATATCGTTCTAAGTTGTGAAAGTGTCACAGAAAGTAGGGGCAGCCTCCATCTCATGGGACCCTTTGAAGGAACTGTTAGGACAAAGTGGTTGCCAAACCAGTTGCCTCATTCAGTTCCGAACGGAAGTGACCTATCTCACTTCCTTGGTCTTGGAACACTCTGAACTTGGAATTCCAGAAGCCAGGCACACAGAACCAGTCCCAGACCCAGTCCCACTGGGCTCACTTGTTTGGTTTTACCAAGGACAGAATCAGTCTTTCTTGGTACCTACTGATTTGAGAATGGCCAAATGCCAGGAGAGCTTTGGAGAGTGGCCTTTCCTGAGAAAGAAGGTAGTGGCTCAAAGCTGGCTCCTGACAACTTCAAAGAGTTTGCCAAGGAGTCCAGATCTGAGACAGTACAGGGCATTTTGGGGGAACATAGTATGGTACAACAATCAGAGGTAATTCCGGAGAGTCAAAGACCTACTTGGGGGAAGAAAGTCCTATGTTGTTGTGGGTGTGAGTTTGTTGTTTTTTCTCATGTTCTGAGAATTGGTAGGAAAGGCAGTTTGTTTGATTTGAAGTGGACTGTTTCTAGTAAGTCGTTTGACAAGGCAAGTGTTTCTATGTCTATGTATCCACTGTGTTTGTAGTTGTAGACATTAGAAAACATAATGCATCAATGAATGTGTCCTGTCTAGTATAATGCTTCCCAGAATTCATACTGCCCAATTTATGATTGGACTGCAGCTTTCCTTATGGATGGGTAGCAATTACTATCTTCCTAATTTCCTGTTTTATTCCTGAATTCTGGGCACTCTCCGGAATAGGCTCATGGTTTTCTGTTCAAGATACTGTGACATGGCCATGTACTGGAGAGCTGAAGAAAATGGGAGCATCTCAGGAAACTCAGATATCAGTGTGACCAGTAAAGTCTATGTGGAGAAACCCTGCTTTGGGAATTTTGCTTACCTATGGTTCTGGTGCTGTGAATATCTAGAAGGTCTTTGCCTTAGGCCACCCCTTTGTGAATCCTGAAGAAAAGAGTTTTCAAATGGAAATGAATAGGCATCACCTGTGGCTCTTTGTTTTATTGCTTTGTAAAGAGATGTGTCTGAATCAGCCACTTGGCCCAGTGTGATTATTTGGAGAAGTACATCAGTATTAATGGCAGGCGTATTTGATCATTCCTGGTTAACAGGAAGGGTTTCCAGGCCACCCTGACTTTAGGCAAATTAGAGGCAAGGGAGATTATTTGGACACTGTCTTGGTATGCACCCCTCATGGAAACCTCAACCCAGAGGTTATGATGAGTGTCTATATAAAAGAAGATGAGGGCCATGTGGGAGTGTTTTGGTATTAATTGTGGTCAGTTGTGTGGCAGTAGGAAGAGATTCCTGGATCAACCTGGGCTTGAACTATGGTGTGATTCCCCTTAGAGACTGAGTTTTGGAACTGAACTCAGAGAAGTATTACCATGAATTCTGTTGGGATTTTAGAAGGCCATGCAGGAGAGTTGCCCTTGGAGACTGAGATTTAGGCCCAGGATGGCTTTCCACAGAGCACTGGGAATCTCAGCTAGGATATCACATGATTTCATTCTGAAAGACTTGGCAGCCATACTTGAGAGTCAAATAACACATGGAACTCACATTGTAGACCTCAATGGGCCAGGCTTCATTTGACCTTTTGGGCACTCTTTGGGAAGACTTGCCTGTGAGAGTTCTCCTGAGCTTTCATTGAAATGAGCTTCCTCACCATTTAATGGTTCCTGAATGAATTGAAATCCACAGTGACACCAACTTCATCCTTAAAAAATGGCTAGATAAATACCATGGAATAATTCCCAAGAGCAGGTGGCACTGGAGAATCATTGGATGTTCTGTTGCTGATCATGAGTGTACCAGACAGTGCCTTGATTTACTGGGTTTCATGAAAATGGTGTAGAACAAAGATGCCAGTACGTTGGAACCTGCTTAGTAGTGGGCCTAGAGCAGTGGTTTGCAGGTGTATGATAAAACATCTGTGATGGGGCCACATGGATCTGCCATTGGCTTCCAAATGCCTTTTGACTGACATGGTGCAGCCAGTAGACCCTTATATGTAAAGGCATCTTGTTACATTGAGAGGTTTTAGGGCAATGTTCAGAATTGGGTTGCTACAGACAAGGGGGCAAGCTTTGTTGAATAGAAGCCTGGTTGGGGCGTTCTCCTGCACACCCTGACCCACCACACGTGAGAGTACTCCCTCCAGCACTGTGTCCCCGTTGAACTCATGGTATTTACTGAAGCCAATACCAAACTCCCAGTGCAGCAGTAAGAATCACCAGGAAAAGTGGAGAATGACCAAATGGCTTCTCAGTCCACATGAGGAGACACTTAGCTCCCAGTGGCCACAGTTTACCTACAATGAGGGAATTTAGAACTGCTGCCTCATGTTCACTAGAAAAGAAGAAACCATGTCCTTCAGGTCACATATATGCAGATCCAGCTTTGATTGTCTCACTACAAAGGAAGCTGAAGCTCTTGACAACAACATATATTACAAGGGCCCAACCTCAAAGGCAGTTTCTCAAAGAGTCATTAGGCCAGCAGAACTCCATATTTGTGGAGTATTTACCCTATCCCATACTTTTGGAAATTCCTCTACCGCCTCCAAGGCTGTGAACTCCTGAGCATTTTCATTTCCACATATGTATTCACAGATTTTCTAACTCTTCTCCACTAATTGTGTCTTAATTGGGGCGAAGGTTATGTCAAGGCATTGTTCTGGATGAGAGTGGGATGATTTTTGTGTAGCACATATTTGCATACACATTAGATTCATTTTCATATTTTCCATTTGAAATACTGAATCCCTGACATTAACCCATAACCTACTAGACTCTGACTACTAATCCTAATATGATGGAGAACAAGAAACCTAACAGAATAGAAATACAGGCCGTTCATAGGAGGCATGGTGCATACTTGGACTTCCCTTCTGCTTTATCAAGGGTATGTGTTATAAATCTAGTCAACTTTTCATTGTAATAGTTCTCAATGAGTTTTTAAAGTTAACACATATGTAAATTTCTGTCTCCCATTCTCTGTAGCCTATTCATCACATGTATTTTTTATGCATATTTAGAATCCTACCTGGTATCACAAGTACATTTTTGTAAGCTCACTGATTTTGAAAGATACATATTTTGATAAGATATCAATCCCCCTAAATCATGATGGAACTGAAAATTAAACCTATTGGTGAATTTCCTAGATGAACAACATTATATATAAATCGATGTTCAGTAAAATGAATATTTTTGGATATGTGGATGATATGTATTACACGGTGAATTTTGATTAGCATATAGATTGCTACATTATAATGTCTGTGTGTGTCTGTCTGTCTATCTATCTATCTATCTATATATATATATATATATATATATATATATATATATATATACTGTCCAGATTTTTCAAAATGTGAAATATATGTTTCTTATTATGCACTCCTTAAATTCACTCATGTTTCTATATGTGGTTTATAATCAACTTTTCACAAGATAATTCTCAGAAATATTCATCTGCCTGAAATACATAATTATTTCCTAGTACTGAAAACTAACTTCAGTGAATGGAGCTTACAAATCCTAATATTTTTACAGTAACTGAATCAGTTAAACATCAATGCAAGTAGAATCCTACGGGACATGATGTGTGTTTTGAAGTTCATTTTTATTCAATATTGGTACATTATTATTTTTTCAGTTTATGGACATCATAGGATATATGATTTCATCCACAAGTTCAAAAATTTATAGGCATTTGTTTCACTTTTAATCACGTCCTGCTTCAGAACACATGTATTCCTCTAAGTTTCTTGACTGGTCTTTTCATGAGATTTCATACCAAACACATTAATTTTGATTTCCATAATCACTTTGGAAGCAAAACTCACATACCATTCATATTAATTATCACTCTGATATTACCATTAGATGTATAACTGGTTTGAATGAATGATTGTATGTCAATATAAGATTTCTTATATCTTTTCAGATATCAATTCTATCCATTATTTAAAGTGGAACCAGTTATATTATTTATTCACACTATGGTCTATTCATGCATTATCTCTATATTCATAGACACAGTGTACACCTCTTTGTACCCCCAATATTAATTTATACGTCTTCAAAATATTGCTCCCTGAAATGGTGGAAGTGGACTCATGTCACCTGATCTTCATATACATTTAATCACAGAAATATTCTGGACACAAAATGCAAAGGTCACACTTATGATTGTATAAAAGCCCAAATGGAAAGAAAACATGGATTACTAAAAACATCCATGTCCAGGTTCCCTAATGCTCTCAAATGTCAATTCTATTGGTGACTACACATGTGTTTCTTCTTAAAATTATATATTCAAACTCAACCCAATGGAAAATGTCTAATCCTATCCCTCACTTTATAATTTGCCTGATTTCATAATGTCTCTATTGCTATCTGCTTTCCTACATATATTCCCCAGTTCATCATTGTGACTGACTCTTCACATGTGCTGACATTTACTTTCACACTCTAATAAATAACCTATTGCTAAAGAACTTTTGTTCCAAATCCTATACTCACTCTTCTTCCTAAACATACTAACTATCTTCTTAATCCTACGGAGTATCCCTTTTTGACTGGATGTTCTCTTCTACATTCAATCATTCAAGTAACAAGGTCTTATGCTATTGTGTATTGATTTATCTGAGACATCGGTGCAGAATGTAATTCAACGCTAAGTATCACAATCAAGGGCCCAATGCCCTTCTGGGCTTCAAATCTTACTTAGATTTCTTTTTTCATACATATATTTCATCTCTATATTCTTAAAATAATCACAAGTTTCCAATACCATTATTCATGCAGCAGAATAATTCCTAACCCAAATGGAACATGTTATTAACACTAACCATACACTGTTTTTGTTAATAACATGTTTACAGAAGAGCAGGGACAGTGTTGATCTTACAATACAGGAATGTAGTGGATCTTCCATCTGCTGAGAACCTCAAAGCGCCATGCAGAAATGATCCCTGGAGAAGATGTAGGCAGGTATGAAAGACCTGAGAGAGCAAAAGTCATCTTCCATCGCAAACAACCTGGTCAGGATGAAGGGATGATTCTGAATCAGCCTCTCTCATCTTAATGTAGAGAATATGGACCAAACTAAGACTGTGTGGAAAGCTGTTCCTGGTTCCCTATGGTTGATATACCATTCTAATTTGTGAAAGTGTCACAGGAAGTAGGGGCAGCCTCCATCTCATGGGACCGTTGAAAGAAACTCTTAGGACAAAGTGGTTGCCGAGGCAGTGATCTCATTCAGTTCCTGAAAAAAGTGACCTCAACTCACTTCCTTATTGATGGAACTCTCTGAACATGGGATCCAGGACGCCAGGCACCCAGATCCAGTCCCAGTCCCAGTCCCAGTGGTCTCACTTGTTTGGATTTACCAAGGACAGACTCAGTCTTTCTTGGTTCCTCCTAAGGTGAGGAGGCCAAATGCCTGGAAAGCTCGGAAGATGGGTTTTTCCTGGAAAAGCAGGTAGCGGCTCACTCCTGGTTCCTGACAACTTCACAGAGTTGACCAAGGAGACCAGATCTGAGACAGAACAGGACATTTTGGGGGAACATAGTATGGCCCACCAGTCGGAGGATACTCTGGATAGTCTCATACCTATTTGGGGGAAGAAGGTGTCATTGTCAGTGTGGGTGTGGGTTTGTGGTTTTGTCTCATGTTCTGAGAATAGGAAGTAAAGTCAGTTTGTTTGGTTTGGAGTGAACTGTTTTTAGTAAGTCGTTTGACAAGGCAAGTGTTTCTGGGTCTGTGTATCACACTGTGTCCGTGGTTGTAGACATTAGAAAAGAGAATGCATCAATGGATATGTCCTGTCTAGTAGAAAGCTTCCCAGCATTCATCCTGCCCATTTTATGAATGGACTGTGGATTGCCTTATTAATGGGCAATACCTGCTACCTTCCTAATTTGCTGTTTTCTTCCAGAATTCTGGACACTCTCCAGAATAGGCTCATGGTTTTGTGTCTAAGTTATGTACAACCTCCAAGCTCTGTGACAAGGCAATGTTCTGGATAGCTGAAGGAAATGACAAGCATCTGAGAAAACTCAGATATCAGTTGACCAGGAAAGTCTCAGTGGAGAAACCCTGCTTTGGGCCATTTGCTTACCTATTGTTCTGTTGCCCTGAGAGTCAGGAAGTCTTTGTCTCAAGCCACCCCTTTGTGAATCCTGAACAAAATAGTTTTCAAATGGAAATAAATAGGCTTCACCTTTGGCTCTTTCGTTAATTGATTTGGAAAGAGTTGTGTCTGAATCAGCCTCTTGGCCCAGTGTGATTCTTTGACTTAGATTCTCAGCACCTGATGGATCTAAAGAAAGATCCCATGTGTGCATCCAAATCAAAAATGGCAAAAAGAGCTGTCATTGTGGATGAAGTCTCTTGCCTTCCTCTGTAAGGTTCCTGAATTCCATCAAGTGAGAATAGGGATCATTTGGGTCAGATGAGTTCATCAAAGCCCTTCAGAGGCTATCCCGTAGGTGCTTAGGTTTTCTCATCACTCCAATTCACATAAAGTATCTTTAACCGATACTCAATAGGCCTCAAATGGGAAAAGTGGTGCAGTATTACGGGCAGGCCTTTTTGATCGCTCCTGGTACAAAGGAAGGGTGTCCAGGCCACCCCGAATTTAGGCAAATGAGGAGCAATGGAGCTTATTTTGGACACTGTCTTGGGCTGCGTCCCTCATGGACACCTCCAGCCAGAGGTTATGATGAGTGTCAATATGGAAGAAGATGAGGGCCATGTGGGAGAATATCGGTTTTATTGTGGTCATTTGTGTGGCAGTTGGAAGAGATGACTGGGTCCACCTGGGCTTGAACTCTGGTGTGATTCCCCTTAGAGACTGAGTTCTGGAACTCACCTCAGAGAAGTATTGCCATGAATTGTGTTGGGATTTGAGGAAGCCACGCATGAGAGTCATCTTTGGAGACTGAGATCAAGGCCCAGGGTAGCTTTCCACAGGGCACTCTGATCTCAACCAGGATATCACATGATTTTATTCTGAAAGACTTGGAAGCCATTGTTGAGAGTCAAAACAGACAATGACATCACATTTTAGACCTCAATGGCCCTGGCTTCATGTGACCTTTTGGCCACTCTTTGGGAAGCCTTGCCTGTGAGAATTCTCCAGAACTTTCATTGAAATGAGCTTCCTCAACATTTAATGGTTCCTGAATGAATTGAAACCCACAGTGCATCCAACTTCATCCTTGAAAAATGGCTAGATAAATACCACGAAAATTTTCAATTTCCCATGACCAGGTGGCACTGGAGAACCATTGGATATTCTGTTGCTGATCATGAGTGTACCAGACAGTGCCTTGATTGATTGGGTTTTATGAAAATAAGTTGGAGCCTGCTGAGTAGTTGTCCTAGAGTAGTGGTTGGCAGGTGTGTGAAAAACATCTGTGGTGGGGCCATGTGGATCTGCCATTGGCTTCCAAATGGCTTGTGACTGACATGGTGCAGTCAGCAGACCCTCCTATGCAAAGGCATCTTGTTATATGGTGAGGTTTCAGGGCAATGTTTACAATCAGGTTGCTATGTTTAAGGGGGCAAGCAATGTGGGATAGAAGCCTGGTTGGTGCATTCTCCTGCATACCCTGACCCACCACGCCTGACAGAACTCGCTCCAGCACTGTGTCCCAGTTGAACTCCTTGGATTCCATGAAGCAATTACTAAACTCCCAATGCAACAGCAATAAACACATATAGAATCCTACCTGGTACCACACCTACATTCTTGTGAGGTGAACGACTTGGCAGATACAAATTGTGAGAGAAGATCAC
Organism: Callospermophilus lateralis; assembly: GCF_048772815.1. Classification (NCBI taxonomy): domain Eukaryota; kingdom Metazoa; phylum Chordata; class Mammalia; order Rodentia; family Sciuridae; genus Callospermophilus; species Callospermophilus lateralis. The sequence continues at coordinate 588,990 of NW_027514940.1, read as the reverse complement.
TCCTCCTAAACACAGTTGGAACTGAAAATATAACCAATGGATGAGCTTCCTAGTTTTACAACATTATACATAAATCCATGTTCAGTAAAATGAATATTTTAGATCTGTGAATGATATATATTTCATGATGAATTTCGAATAGCATATATATTGCGAGTTTTTAATGTGTTTGTGTGTATGTATATATATGTGTATATATATACATACACACATTCTCCAGATTTTTCAAAATATGAAATATTTGTATCTTAATATACACTCCCTTAATTCATTCATATTCATGTATGTGGATTTATGATGATCTTTTCTAAATATTATTCTCAGAAATATTCATCCACCTGAAATACTTCTTTGTTTTTTGTACTGAAAACTAACTTCAGTGAATGTTGCATACAAATCCTAATATATCTAGAGTAACTGACCCAGTTTAACCTCAATGCAAGAAGATTCAAATGGAACATGATGTGTATTTTGATGTTCATTTTAATTCAACACTGGTACATTACTATTTCTTCAGTTTATGCACATCATAGGATATATATTTCATCAAAAAGATGACAAAATTATAGGCGTTTTTTCACTTTCAATCACTTCCTACTTTAGAACACATGTATTCTTCCATATTTCTTAACTGGTCTTCTCAAGATTCTTTTTTCCAAACACATTATTTTCGATTTTCATAATCACATTGAAGCAAAACTCACACACCCTTCATGATAAACCATAACCCTAATATTAACATTGATGTATAACTTGTTGGAATGAATGATTGTATATCAATATAAGATTTTTCATATTTTCAGATATCAATTCAATCCACCATTTAAAGTGGAACCAGTTATATTACTTATTCACAGTTGGTCTATTCATGCATTATCTCTATATTCATAGACACAGGGTACACCTGTTTGTACCCCAAATACTAATTTATAAGTCTTCAAAATATTGCTCCCAAAAATGGTGGAAGAAATTCTTATGTCACCCGATCTATATATACATTTTATCACAGTAATATTCTGGACACAAAATTCAAAGGTCAAACTTATATTTGTACCAAAGCCTAAATGGAAAGTGAACATGGATTACTAAAATCATCAATTTCCAATTTGCCTAATGCTTTCAAATATCAATCCTATTGATGACTACATATTCGTTTCTTCCTAAGATTATATATTCAAACTCAACCCTGTTGAAAATGTCTAATCCTATCACTGACTTTATACTTTGCCTGATTTTGTAATGTCTGTATTGATATCTGCTTTCCAACATATTTTCTCCAATTCATCATTGTGACTGACTCTTCACTTGTGTTGACATTTACATTCACTCTGTAACCGAAACCCTATTGCTAAATAACTTTTGTTCCAAATTTTATACTAACTCTTCTTCCTAAACCTACTGACTATCTTCCTAATTTTACCGACTATCACTTTTGAATGGATGTTCTCATCTACATTCAATCATCCAAGTAAATGTAGGGCGAGTGTCAGAGGATGAGACCACCAAGAGACTATCTCATGCAACAGAAAGGGTTTATTTGGGGTCCAGCATGCTGGGGCTCAGAGCTCACTTGAATAGAGCAGAGAGCCCTGAGAACATCTTAAGCAGAGCTTATATAATTTTCTTGGAGAGGGCAGGGAGGGAAGTTTATTGATGGGTCAGGGCGAGTAAGCGGTTTGTGTGTAAACGCGTGAGGGAGTACATTCTGCAGTTTGGCAGTTGGGGACAGCACATTCTGGGAACAAGATTAGGAAACATTTCTCAACATTTCAACAGTGTTTTGTTAAGCGTACAGAAAAACAGGAAGTGACAAGTACATATTTTATTAACATTTCATTCCCCACTTCTTCTTCTGGCTACTTTTAATCATAAAAGTGATTGTTGGGGGGTGTCACATTTTATGTATGCTAGTGGGGTATTAACATAAGTTTAACTTGTCCAATTTGAGCTTGGAGAAAAGAAATTACATGGTTGAGAAACAGGGTTTTATAGTAAGCAATAAAATGAGGATTATTATTGGACCGGCCAGGGTTGATTAAAATGTAGTTAACCAGGGGGACTGTGTAAACCAAGACTCAAACCACCAATTTTGGGTCTCTATCTCTCTTTGATGCTCTTCAAGGCATCTTTTTAATTTACTCATAGAGTTTGTTACAACTCCAGTATGGTCGACATAAAAAAAAAAAAAAAAAAAAAAAACATTCTTTCCTCAATGCAGCACAAAGGCTCCCTTCTCTCATGAAATGGAGGTCCAACCCTCGACTTTTCTGTAAAACAACTTCTACCGCAGTCTTTGGCTGGGCACAAATCACGAGTCTCCACACAGCTTGTAGATTCAAACAGCAATTCTTTATTCCCGAACTCACACCGGCCGTCTACAAACACGCTCTGGGGGAATCCACGTTCTCTGCCCAAATCAACTCTCCCAAATCCACTCTGCATGGGCTTCTGTCTCCCAAAATATACTGTCTGACCCTAAGCACTCAAGAGGAACTCAGCAGCAGGATACGCCCTATTCTAAAGGGGGAACACCCTAATCTCCTATTATGCTAAACTGCCCTATTCTAAAGGGGGAACACCCTAATCTCCTATTATGCTAAACCGCCCTATTCTAAAGGGGGAACACCCTAAACACGGATCCTGCCCTGGTCCTTGAGCAAGGTCACCTTTCAGAAGTCCTTCCACTAGACAGCATGGGAGTAAGCTGGCAAGGAATTTGTCATACCTACTTGGCTGATGGCTCCCAGCAAACTTCAAAGAGAGAGGTAAAAGATTCCTGCAAAGCTGTGATGGAATTTTCTAATATCTTTAAGTTTGATCTATTGCTGCTTCTAATTGGGTCATTTGTTGTGTCCCATGGACCAGGGCAGTGGTTCCTGTGCGAACCCGGGCAGCAACTCCTATTCATAATAGAATGGCTAAGGTGAGAGATATATGTTCCCACCTGAACCGGGTTGTATGCCCCTCTATTTGATCTTCAAATGAACCTGCGTCATAATAGAGCACTCTGGGAAACATCTGCACCATTACACAATTAATCACTTCTGTTGACCATTTCATAAAAACATAAACAACGTTTAAGTATATAGAATTATATTGTTGTAGGGACGGAAAAGGCAAGGCACCTAAGATAGCACCAAAGACAAGGAAACAGTCATATTTGGTTGCAACCAGATTCAGAGGGCATTGCTTCTGTTGTAATCAATTAATCCCCTGAAACCCAAGTTTAGGTAGTTTCAGAATTTTGTACCCAACATGTAAGGGAAGGGGCTCTAAAGTTCACAGTCTGCAGAAGTTCACAAAGAGCAGTTTTTGTTTCTGATTTTTCCTCAGTTCTGGGCAAGTTAAATTTTCAAGGACACCTGGGTGCGGGAGAGCTTTTTTTTCCCCTTTTTTCCCTCTGCCAGCTGTTTCCACGGAGCCCAGTTTGCAACTTATCCATCTTACAAATGTAGCCATCTCTATGAAGCCCCAGCTCAAGGCCAGAGGCCTTGATCACATATGTTGTGAAAAACTAGTAAGGGTGTGTCTAGCTCAGGAGTGCTGATTTTTTTCAGCCAGTTGCCAGGTAGACCAGGGCAACACAAAAAGAGGAAGTTTATCTACACTGAACTCTTTTATAGGGACTCTTTTGCTGAAAGTCCTAAAGTTAGCCATGGTGAAAACTTCTGGATAAGGTCAGTTAAGACTTTCCTGTGGGCCTGGTAAAGAGGGGGAAGACGGGGAATGCAGGGCTGAGCGCAGCTCTTTGGATCTGAGAATGAGGAAGGAGAGATGTAAAAGAATAATGGAAAAGGGTTTTGAGATCTTCCTAGCACCAAAAACATGAGTAGTAGAACGGGTAGAACAGAGGGGGAGATGGGAGTGAGTATCCCAAAAAGCCTGTAAGGGACTTTAAATTCTTAGTAACCTGTTTTCAGTGATGACAAAGCAACTTTAAAGGCCATTTTCATTACATCTTGGATAGGGGTCTGAGGGCTCTTCTCAGCTGGTTTGAGCTTTGGGTTAGCTGGTAAGAGGACCTGGTGGGACCTAGTGTGGGCACTGACAGGAGAAGAGAGGAGTGAGTGAGTGGAGGGTTACCTCAGTACCTCCTACCTCAGCAAGGGGGCAATGGTCTGAGAAACGGTGAAGGTTTGGGTTTTTAATATAGTAATTGGAGGGGAGAAATCAAGTTGATGATGTGGGAGTGACAACAGAGAGTCTAGAGCAGAAGGCTGAGGGTGAGCATGTATTGGAGAAGCATAGTTCACGATGTGAGCAAAGGAGAGAAAAGGCCTCCACATAGAGGAATCTCCTTTCACCCTTTTGAGCACTTGCAGAAGTTAAAAAGTTCACACAGAATTTGAAGATCTAGAGACCCCTCAGGGGGCCATCAGTTTTGGTTGTCTAATTGGTAATATGGCCAATGCTGTGTACAGAATTTGATGAGGAGTTTGGGTTCCATGTGGCAGTCCCTGTATGCTCACATCCCCATGACTTACAGAAGATGTTGGCGTTTCCAGCACACAGCCTTGACTGTTTGTTGCTTTGATAGTACACTGGGCAAACATAGTAATCTAGGCTAGCCAACCAGCATCTGGCTCGCGTGTCCCTACATCAATAATGTTTGTTTCCATTATCTATGGTATGGAAGGAATTTAATGGAATTTTAGTGGGATCCTCTTCATTAGGGATATCCCAATAGGGAAGACCTATACGCAGCTGACAAATGTCTGGCTGGAGAGATGGCCACCAGGTCCCTAAGCGGGCTGTATGCAAGATAGACCATACTTCCTTTCCAGTAGGATTTGTGATCAGACATCACTGCTGAACAGGCTTATGAGGGTTAGGACTACTGGTGGTCAAGGGGAGAGTCTATAGCCTTTTCCACACAGCGAATCCACAATTTGAAAGGGTTTCCAGTCTTTTCCAGTTTCCAGCCAGAGTCTGGACAGGGCACAGGCTTGAGATGAGAGGTAGGGATCCAGGAAGTGATTTTGACTACCTTTACCCTGTAGGTGTTATAAGTAGCACCTGGTATGGTCCTTTTCAGGGGAGTTCCAGGGATGACACCAGATGTCGTCTTACATAGATGAAGTCTCTATTTGATATCGCTGTAGAGTCCCCTCATCCCCAGGTTGGTAGGCAGTGGCCATCTGTTTTCACAGGTGTCTCTGAGTTCTTTCAAGAGCTTTAAGTCTGTTAAGCAAGGGGGTGTGGAAGGAATCGTTAGGTCTTAGAGTTGGGGTAGGACCCTTACTGGAGGAGGGACACCATAGAGAATTTCACAGGGTGTGAGGTTACACAAAGAAATAGATTGAGTATTTCTTGCATGAAACAGTACATAAAGCAGGAGCATAGTGCAATCTTTTATGCCGGTCTCTAAGCTTAATTTCGTTATGGTCTCTTTAATGGTTCTATTCATTCTTTCTACCTGTCCTGAACTCGGGGGTCTGTAAACACAATGTAATTTCCAATTAATCCCCAGGGTCCTTGCTAACCTCTGAGTTACCTGGGCCACGAACGCCGGTCCATTATCAGACCCTATTACTTTAGGCAGGCCATACCTTGGAAAAATATCTTCCAGGATCTTCTTGACCACCATTTGCGCTGTTTCATTTTTTTTCTTTTCTTTTTTTTTGGGGGGAAAGCTTCAATCCATCCTGAAAATGTATCTACAAAGACTAGGAGATATTTAAGTCCATTCCTTGCTGGCTTAATTTCAGTAAAGTCCACTTCCCAGAATTGTCCTGGTCTGGTTCCTCGTAGGTGCTTTCCTGCAGGAAGCTTGGAAGGGTAAGAATTAACCAATTGATGGACCCAACAGGCTTTTGTTATCCATTCAGTTGTTTCCTTTCACTGTGAGTCGGTTAGTGGAAAACTGTTTTTGATCCTTCAAAAATGAATGCAGTTTCTTTGAACCAAGGTGAGTGATTTGATGTACATTTTCTACTGACATAGTTAGAGCCGTGATTATAGGAGTTTTTACTGAAGGATTTAGAAATTCCACTTGGGGGCCTTCAGGGTTAAAAGTTATTTTGGCCCAGAGCTTTGTGAGCAGATCTCTGCCAATCAATGGGGCCATGCATTCTGGGATTACTAGGAAGGAGTGATGGATTTTTCCTTTCCCCTGGTCCATGGTCCTCTTAGTTGTCCAAGCCTGATATTTACTGCCATTAGCCCCTTGAATTAGAGACCTTTTATTTGATAGAGGTTCCAATGGGGCCTTAAAGGCAGAATATATTGCCCCTGTATCCACTTCAATGTATACTGGGGTCCCCTCCACTTCAAAAGTTAACCTGAGCTCAAGGAGAGGATCTGAGCCCCGACTTTCTTAGTAATCCTACAGAGTCAGAATGTCCAGCTGGCCTGGCTGTCTCTTTCTAGGGCACTCTTTAGCCCAGTGTCCTTTTTTTTTAGAGTAGGCACATTGAATTGAGGCCAGGGGTGGCCTCTAGTGTGGTCCCCGGTGTCCCTTCCTGTCTCCATATTTCTTAATTTCTGGTCTATTTGTTGTTGTGACCAGGACCTTAGTCAATGCCTTAGTCTGTCTTTTGTTTCTTTTATCCTCCCTTTGCTCCATACTCTTCCTCAGTTTCTCTCTTAGTATACCTTCTTGGCTTCTCTGACTAAACCTCTCAAAGTCATATCTTGTAATCCATCTAAGCATTGTAACTGTCTTTTAATATCCAGAACAGCTTGCCCAATAAAGGCCACCATGACAGATGCCTTTTGATTATCTGCCTGAGGATCGAAAGGAGTAAATCTCTTATATGCCTCCATAATTCCCTGTAGGAACATGGAGGGACATTCATCAGTCCCTTGAATAATCTCTCTTACCTTGGCCAAAATAGTTGATCGCCTAGCGGCCACTAAGATACCCACTATTAGAGCCCGGCAATAAGAGGAAGGATGCTCATTACCTTCACAGGTTTTGGGGTCCCAGTTGGGTCTGTGCAAGGGAAAGGCGGCTTTGCATATGTTGGGAAGTTTTGTCGGTCACCCATCTGGTCCGAGAATATTTTTTTCTAGAATCCAGGAAGATTCTCTTTTGTTCCTCTGTCATGAAGAGAGTCCCTAGGAGTTGTTGGCAGTCATCCCAAGTAGGCTGGTGTGAAAACATCAATGATTCAACCACACCTGAGACCCAGGTGGGGTCCTCAGTAAAAGGGGGATTGTTATTTTTCCAGTTCTTTAGGTCTGAAGAGGAGAAAGGTAAAAACTGGTAGGCTTGCACTTTTCCCCCATGGTTGTCATCAATCATTGTTCCTTAGAAATGGAGAGGGAGCATCACGGGAGTTCCAGGGATTTCAATCATTCAACGCCGGCAAATTCCTTTAGCCGGGCCAGCATCCTCCAGGGGAGGAGGGGGTGTGTTTGCTGCAGGGGAGTTATTTGGAGTGCGCTGGGCTCGCTTAGCTTCCTCCAATGGCGGACAGGCTGAGTCAGCAGCAGGGGAATTACTTAGAGGGTGTTGGGGGTTGGGGGACGAGGGCAGGGAATAAGTAGTAGGACGAGAGTCCAGTAGAGTCAAATCTTGTGACTCAGGGAGAACAGAGGTTGAAGGAGGAGGAGGAGCAGAAGGTTTGAGAGAGCATGAGGGAAGGAGTAGGAGTGGGGGCAGGGGCAAGGAAAAGCTTCACACATGGAGGAGGAGAATTGCAGATGTCCTGAAAAGTTAAGATATATGTCTCTTGATCCTGATGTCTATGTGGCGCTGGCTGAAAGTCAATATCTCTGACTTTTTAAATTAGTGGGAAGTAGAAAGATCCTTCTAGGGGCTATCTGAATCCAAAGGTGGGCCATTCTGAGGCACAGAGAGTCTGCCAGGTCCAGCGTTTTACTGAAAAAGAAAGATTCTGAGCCCTTAAGCGGACTTTGGTGCAATGATCAAGGGTCAGGGAAAGAGGCATTGAAGTGCTCTATCCCATTATGAAAGATAAACAATCAGTAAAAGCAACGACACACGACACAGACAAGACAAAACAATAAAGACAGGCAATGGACGTCCAACACTGAGACCAGGACTGAGTAGCCGGCAAAACCTGATGGGCTGGATATGCCGAATCTGAAACAAAATATCACTGAGTTGAGGAGACTATTGTTCCTCGATTTCCCGAGTTCTCTGGGGAGTCCCCCAGTGACGTGGCCTGTGGCTCTATGACATGTCTGTCAGCCATCGTCGGAGAGAGCTCACATTCTTCATCAACAGCCATTTTGCCAAGCCCTAACCTGAAACCTGAAACCAGAAAGAGGCGCCTTACATACCCCGAGAGGAGCCCGTTGGGGTCTCTCATCTGTCGCTGCTTGATCTCAGTGGAACCTCCATATGTAAAGGTCGGGCGAGCGTCCGGGTAAGAAACCACCAAGAGACTGTCTCATGCAAAAGCAAAGGGTTTATTATGGGTCCAGCATGCTGGGGCTCAGAGTTCACTTGAATAGAGCAGAGAGCCCTGAGAACAGCTTAAGCAGAGCTTATATACTTTCCTTTGAGAGGGCAGGGCAGGATGTTTATTGATGGGTCCGGGCGAGTGAGCTGTTTGTGGGCAACTGGGTGAGGAAGTACTTTCTGCAGTTTGGCAGTTGAGGACAGAACATTCTGGGAACAAGATTAGCAAACAGTTCTCAAGATTTCAACAGTGTTTTATAAGCATACAGAAAACAGGAAGTGATAAGTACCTATTATATTAACCTTTCGCTACCGACTACACTTTGCCAGATTTCCTAATGTCTCTATTGATATCTGCTTTCCTACATATTTTCCCCAGTTCATCATTGTGACTGACTCTTCACATGTGGTGACATTTACATTCACTCTATACCCGAAACCCTATAGCTAAAGAACTTTTGGTCCAAATCCTATGCTCACTCTCCTTTCTAAACCTACCGACTATCTTCCTAATCCTACTGATTATCCCTTTTTGACTGGAAGTTCTCTTTGACAATCAATCATCCAAAATACATGGAACTTTGCCATTGTATATTGATGTATCTGAGACATCTGTGCAGAAAATAAATCAAAGCTCAGTATCACAATCAAGGTCCCAATGCTCTTCTGGGCTTCAAATCTTAAATAGATTTCTGTTTTCATACTTATGTTTCACCTATATATTGTTGTAAATATCGCAGGTTTCCAATACCATTATTCATCCAGCAGAATGATTCCTAATGCAAATTGAACCTGTTATTAACCCTAACCATACACTGTTCCCTCAATATAACTTTACAGAAGAGCAGGGACAGAGTAGGTCTTACAATATAGGAATGTAGGGGAACTTCCTATTGCTAAGAAACTCAAAGGTACATGTAAAAATGATCCCTGGAGAAGTTGTAGGCAGCTATGAAGGAACTGAGTGAGCAAAAGTCATCTTCTCTTGCAAACAACCTGGTCAGGATGAAGGGATATGTCTGAATCAGCCTCTTTCTTCTTAATGTAGAGAAGAAGAACCAAACCAGGCTGTGTGGAGAGCTGTTCCCGGTTGCCTATGGTTAATATACCATTCAAACTCGTGAAACTGTAACAGGAAGCAGGGGCAGCCTTCATTTCAGGGGACCCTTGGAAGCAACTGTTAGGACAAAGTGGTTGCAAATGGTGTGAGCTCATTCAGTTCCTAAAGGAAGTGACCTCAGACCTCACCTCACATCCTTGGTGATAGAACTCTCTGAATTTGGGATCAAAGAATCCAGGCACCCAAATCCCATTCCAGTCCCAGTAGCAGTGGACTCACTTCTTTGGATTTACCAAGGACAGAATCAGTCTTTGTTGGTACCTACTGATATGAGGATTGCCAAAAGCCAGGAAAGCTCTGAAGAGTGGCCTTTCCTGAGAAAGCAGGTAGTGGATCACCGCTGCCTCCTGACAACTTTACAGAGTTGGCCAAGGAAACCAGATCTGAAACAGGACAGGCAATTTCGGGGGAACATAGTTTGGCCCAATAGTCAGAGGACACTCCGGATAGTCAGAGACCTACTTGGGGGAAGAAGGTGCTTTGTGGGTGTGGGTGTGTGTTTGTGCTTTTGTCTCATGTTCTCAGAATAGGTAGGAATGGCGGTTTGTTTGGTTTGGAGTGAACTGTTTCTAATAAGTGATTTGATAAAGCAAGTGTTTCTATGTCTGTGTATCCCATTGTGTCCTTGGTTGTAGACATTAGAAAAGAGAATGCATGAATGGATGTGTCCTGTCTGGTAGAAAGCTTCCCAGCATTCATCCAGCCGAATATATGAATGCACTGCGGCTTCCCTTATCGATGGGCAACACCTGCTATTTTCCTAAGTTCTGGTTTTATTTTTAAATTCTGGCCACTCTCCAGAATAGGCTCATGGTTTTGTGTCCAAGAGAAGTACCACCTTCAAGCTCTGTGACATGGCCATGTACTGGATAGCTGAAGGGAATGGCGAGCAACTAAGAAAACTCAGATATCAGTGTGACCAGTAAAGTCTCAGTGGAAAAACCGTGCTTTGGGCCTTTTGCTTACCTTTTGTTCTATTCCCCTGTATGTCAGGAATTTCTTTGCCTCAGGCCACACCTTCGTGAAGCCGGAACAAAACACTTTTCAAATGGAAATGAATGGGCCTCACCTGTGGCTCTTTGCCTAATTGCTTTAGAAAGGGGTGTGTCTGAATCAGCCTCTTGGCCCTGTGTGAGGCTGTGGCTTAGATTCTTAGCACCTGATTGATATAAAGAAAGATCCCATGTGTGAATCCAAAACCAAAATGCCCAAAAGAGGAGTCATTGAGGATAAAGTCTCTTGCCTTCCACTGTAAGGTTCCTGAACTCCATCAAGTGAGAATAGGGATCATTTGGGTCAAATGATTTCTTCAAAGCCCTGCACATGCTAGCCCAGTGGTGTTTGTGTTTTCTTATGACTCCAATTCACATAAAGATTCTAAACCCCACTGTCAGTAGGCCTCAAATTGGAGAAGCAGAGCAGTATTAGAGCAGGCCTATTTGATCACTCCTGGGTTACAGGAAGGGTGTTCAGGCCACCCTGACATTAGGAAAATAAGGGGCAAGGAAGCCTATTTTGGACACTGTCTTGGGCTGTGTCCTTCATGGAAACTTCCAGCCAGAGGTTAAGATGAGTGTCTATATGCAATAAGATGAGGGTCATGTGGGAATGTTTTGGTTTAATTTTGGTCATTTGTGTTGGGGTTGGAAGAGATGAGTAGGTCAACCAGGACTTGAAATCTGGTGTGATTCCCCTTAGAGACCGAGTTATGGAACTGAACTCAGAGAAGTATTGGCATGAATTGTGTTGAGTTTTTAGGAGGCCACACATGAGACTCGCTCTTGGAAACTGAGACCTAGGCCCAGGCTGGCTTTCCACAGAGCACTGGGAATCTCACCCAGGATATCACAAGATTTTATTCTGAAAGACTTGGCAGCCATAGTGAAAACACACATAGACCTCACACTGTAGACCTCAATGGGCCTGGCTTCATGTGACCTTTTGGCGACTCTTTGGGGAGACTTGCCTTTGAGTGTCCTCCAGAGATTTCATTGAAATGAGCTTCCTCACAATTTAATGGTTCCTAAATGAATTGAAACCCACAGTGCCTCCAACTTCCACCTTAAAAAATGGCTAGATAAATACCATAAAATTTTTGAAATTCCTATGACCAGGTGGCACTGGAGAACCTTTGTATGCCCTATTGCTGATCATGAGTGCCTTTATTGACTGAGTTTCATTAAAATGGTGTAGAACAGAGATGCCAGTAAGTTGGATACTCCTCAATTGTAGGCGCAAGCTTTGGTGTGCAGGTTTGTGATAAAACATCCGTGGTGGGGCCATGTGGATCTGCCATTGCTTCCAAATGGCATGTGACTGACGTGGTGCAGCCAGGAAACCCTTATATGTAAAGGCATATTGGTATATGGAGAATTTTTAGGGCAATGTTCATAATCAAGTTGCTATGGACAAGGGGACAATCTATGTGGGCTAGAAGCCTGGTTGGTGCATTCTCCTGCAGACCATGACCCACTACACATGACAGAACTCCCTTCAGCACTGTGTCCCAGTTCAACTCCTTGTATTTCGTGTAGAAAATACCAATCTCCCAGTGTAGCAACAAGAAACACCACGAAAAGTGGAGAATGACCAAATGCCTTCACAGTCCACACGGGGACACTCTTAGACCCCAGTGGTCACAGTTTACTTACAAAGAGAGAATTCAGTACTGTAGCCTAGTGTTCATTGGAAAATAAGAAACCACGTCCTCCAGGTCACATAGATGTAGACCCAGCTCTGATGGTCTCACTAGAAAGAAAGCTAAAGCTCCTGACAACAACATATATTTTGAGTTCCCAACATCAGAGGCAGTTTCTCAAGAAGTCTTTAGGCCAGAAGAGCTACAAGTATGTGGAGTGTTTACCTTGTCCCTTACATTTGGAAACTCCTCTACCACATCCAAGGTTGTGAACTCCTTTGAATTTTCCATTCCAGATATATATTCACAGATTTTCCAACTCTTCTCCTCTAATTGCGTCTTATTTGGGGCGAAGGTAATGTGAAGCCATTGTTCTGGATGAGAGTGGGAAATTTATTGTGTAGCCCATATTTGCATGCACATTGGATTCATTTTCCTTTTTTACATCCAAAATACTGAATCCCTGACACTAACCCATACCCTACTAGACTCTGACTACTAATCCTACTATGATGGAGAATAATAACACAAACAGAATAGAAATACAAGCCGTTCAGAGAAAGCATGGTGTATAGTTGGACTTGCCTTTTGCATGATAAAGGGTAGGTGTTATATATCTAGTCCATTTTTCATTGAAATAGTTCTCTATGTGTTTTTTTCCTTTAATTTTTATTGTTGGTTGTTCAAAACTTTACCTATTGCTTGACATATCATATTTCACACTTTGATTCAAGTGGGTTATGAACTCCCATTTTTACCCCGTATACAGGTTTCAGCATCACATCTGTTACACATCCACTGTTTTACGTATTGCAATAGTAGTGTCTGTTGTAGTCGGCTGTCTTTCCTATCCTCTACTATCCCCCATCCCCTCCCCTCCCATCTTCTCTCTCTACTCCATCTACTGTAATTCATTTCTCCCCCTTGTTTTTTCCCCCCTTTCCCCTAACTTCCTCTTGTATGTAATTTTGTATAACCATGAGGGTCTCCTTCCATTTCCATGCAATTTTCCTTCTCTTTCCTTTTCTCTTCCACCTCTCACCCCCGTTTAATGTTAATTTTCTTCTCATGCTCTTCCTCCCAACTCTGTTCTTAGTTACTCTCTTTATATCAAATAAAACTATTGGCATTTGTTTTTTTTTTAGGGATTGGCTAGCTTCTCTTAGCATAATCTGTTTAATGCCATCTATTTCCCGGCAAATTCTATGATTTTGACATTTTTTAATGCAGAGTATTACTCCATTGTGTATAAATGCCACATTTTTTTTCCTTCGTCTATTGAAGGGCATCTAAGTTGGTTCCACACTCTTGCTATTTTGAATTGTGCTGCTATGAACATCAATGTAGCAGTGTCAATGCAGCATGCACTTTTTAGGTCTTACGGAATACACTGAGAAGGGGAATAGCTGGGTCAAATGGTGGTTCCATTCCTAGCTTCCAAGAAATCTCCATACTTCTTTCAAATTGGCTGCACCAATTTGCAGTCCCACCAGCAATGTACAGGTGTACCCTTTTCCCCACATCGTCGGCAGCACTTGTTGTTTGACTTCATAATGGCTGCCAATCATACTGGAGTGAGATGGTATCTTAGGGTGGGTTTGTTTTCCATTTTTCTGACTGCAAGAGATGGTGAGCATTTTTTCATGTACTTATTGATTGATTGTATGTCCTCATCTGAGAAGTGTCTGTTCAGGTCCTTGGACCATTTGTTGATTGGGTTATTCGTTTTCTTATTGTTTAATTTTTTGAGTTCTTTGTATACTCTGGATATTAGGGCTCTATCTGAAGTGTGAGGAGTAAAGATTTGTTCCCAGGATGTAGACTACTTATTTACCTCTCTTATTTTTTCTTTTGATGAGAAAAAACTTTTTAGTTTGAGTAAGTCCCATTTGTTAATTCTAGTTATTAACTCATGTGCTATGGGTGTCCTATTGAGGAATTAGGAGCCCAAACCCACAGTATGTAGATCATAGCCAACTTTTTCTTGTATCAGATGCAGTGTCTCTGATTTGATATCAAGCTCCTTAATCCATTTTAAGTTAACTTTTGTGCATGACGAGAGAAATGGATTCAGTTTCATTTTGTTGCATATGAATTTCCAGTTTTCCCAGAACCATTTGTTGAAGATGCTATCCTTCCTCCATTGCATGCTTTTAGACCCGATTGGCATTGCATTTAACATATAGAGAACTTTTGGTTATATTGCCATTTTGATGATGTTAGTTCTGCCTATCCATGAACATAGTATATTTTTCCATCTTCTAAGATCTTCTTCTATTTCTCTCTTTAGGGTTCTGTAGTTTTCATTTTATAAGTCTTTCACCTCTTTTGTTAGGTTGATTCCCAAGTATTTTTTTTGTGTGTGTGTGTGTGTGTGGATATTTTGAATGGAGTGGTTGTCCTCATTTCTATTTCAGAGGATTTGTTGCTGATATACAGGAATGCCTTTGATTTATGCATATTGATTTTATATCCTGCCACTTTGGTGAATTCATTTATTACCTCTAATAGTTTCTTTGTATACCTTTTTGGGTCTGCTAAGTATAGAATCATGTCATCTTCAAATAGTGATAATTTACGTTCTTCTTTTCCTATTTTTATGCCTTTGATTTCTTTAATCTCTCTAATTGCTCTGGCCAGTGTTTCGAGAACTATGTTGAACAGAAGTAGTGAGAGAGGGCATCCCTATCTTCTTCCAGATTTTAGAGGGAATGCCTTCAATTTTTCTCCATTCAGAATGATGCTAGCCTGAGGCTTAGCATAGATTGCTTTTACATTATTGAGGTATGTTCCTGTTATCCCTAGTTTTTCCAGAGTTTTGAACATAAAGGGATGCTGTACATTGTCGAATGCTTTTTCTGCATCTATCGAGATGATCAAATGGTTCTTATTTTTAAGTCTATTGATGTGATGAATAACATTTATTGATTTCTGTATATTGAACCAGCCTTGCATCCCAGGGATGAATTCTACTTGATCATGGTGCACAATTTTTTTAATATGTTTTTGTATCCGATTCGCCACAATTTCATTGAGGATTTTTGCATTTTTCCTGAAATAGCTTGAAAAGTAATGGTATTAGTTTCTCTTTAAAGGTTTTGTAAAACTCTGCTGTATACCCATCCGGTCCTGGGCTTTTCTTAGTTGGTAGTCTTTTGATGGTTTATTCTATTTCCTCAATTGTTATGGGTCTGTTTAGGTTGCCTATATCCTCCTGACTCAATCTGGGCAGATTATATGACTTGAGAAATTTATCGATGCCTTCACTATCTTCTATTTTATTGAAGAATAAGAATTCAAAATAATTTCGGATTATCTTCTGTATTTCTGAACTATCTGTTGTGATACTGAATTCTCCCTATTCTTTTCTTTGTTAGCTTGGCTAAGGGTCGGTCGATTTTATTTATTTTTTCAAAGAACCATCTTTTAGTTTTGTCAATTTTTTCAATTGTTTCTTTGTTTCGATTTCATTAATTTCAGCTCTGATTTTAATTATTTCTTGGCTTCTACTTCTTTTGCTGTTGTTTTGCTCTTCTTTTTCTTGGATTCTGAGATGAAGTATGAGATCATTTATTTGTCTTTTTTTTTTTCCTTTTTTTAAGGAATGAAATCCAAGCAATGAATTTTGTTCTTAGAACTGCTTTCAATGTGTCCCATAGATTCTGATATGTAATGTCTGTGTTTTCATTTATCTCTAAGAATTTTTTAATTTCCTCCTTGATGTCTTCTATAACCCATTGATCATTCAGTAACCTATTTTTCATTCTCCATGTGATACATGATTTTTCCTTCTTTCTTTCATTGTTGATTTTCAGTTTCATTTCCTTATGATCAGATAAGATGCCTGGTATTATATCTACTCCTTTATATTGTCTAAGAGTAGCTCTGTGACATAATATATGATTTATTTTTTGAGAAGTATCCATGTGCTGCTGAGAAAAAAGTGTAACAGATTGATGTTGGGTGGTATATTCTATATATATATATATATATCATAAGTCTGGGTTATTAATTGTGTTATTGAGTTCTATAGTTTCATTATTCAACTTTTGTTTGGAAGATCAGTCCAGTAGTGAGAGAGGTGTGTTTGAGTCTCCCATGAGTATTGTATATTGGTTTATTAGAATCTTGAACTTGAGAAGAATTTGTTTGATGAACATAGCTGCACCAATGTTTGGGGCATATATATTTATGATTGTTTTGTCTTGTTGGTGTATGGTTTCCTTGAGCAGTATGTAGTTTCCCTCTTTATCCCTTTTGATTAACTTTGGCTTGAAATCTATTTTATTTGATATGAGTATGGACACTTCTGCTTGTTTCCGAAGTCCATATGAGTGATATGATTTTTCCCAACTTTTCACCTTCAGTCTATGTATATCTTTTCCTAACAAATGTGTCTCCAGTAGGCAGCATATTGTTGGGTCTTGTTTTATGATCCATTCTACTAGCCTGTGTCTCTTAATTGGTGAGTTTAAGCCATTAACATTTAGGGTTATTATTGAGATATGGGTTGTTCTTCCAGCCATATTTGTATATTTATGTTACTAAACATGGTTTGTTTTCCTCCTTGATTATTTTCCCCCCTTTACTCCTCTACCTCCCACTGTTGGTTTTCATTGTTATTTTCCATTTCCCCTTCCTGTGATGTTTTGCCAAGGATGTTTTTAAGAAATCGTTTTCTAGCTGCAAATTCTTTTAACTTTTGTTTATCGTGGAAAGTTTTAATTTCATCTTCTATCCTGAAACTTAATTTCGCTGGATACACAATTCTTGGATGGAACCCATTTTCTTTCAGTGTTTGAAAAATGTTATTGCAGGATCTTCTAGCTTTCAGAATCTGTGTTGAAAGATCAGCTGTTATCCTGATTGGTTTACCACTAAATGTAATCTGCTTCCTTTATCTTGTAGCTTTTAAAATTCTCTCCTTTTTCTGTATGTTGGGCATCTTCATTATAATATGTCTAGGTGTGGATCTCTTATGATTTTGCACATTTGGCATCCTGTAAGCTTCTAGGATTTGCGATTCTGTCTCATTCTACAAGTCTGGGAAGTTTTCTCCTTTATTTCATTGAATATATTGCTCATTCCTTTTGTTTGGACCTCTATACCTTCCTGTATCCCAATGACTCTTAAGTTTGGTCTTTTTATGTTATCCCATATTTCTTGGATGTTCTGCTCATGGTTTCTTAAAAGTCTTGCTGAGCTGTCTGTGTTCTTTTCAAGTTGAAATAATTTGTCTTCATTGTCTGATGTTCTATCTTCTAAGTGTTCTACTCTGCTGGTAGTATTCTCAATTGAGTTTTTAAGTTGGTTTATTGATTCCTGCATTCCTAGGATTTCTGTTTGTTTGATTTTATAATCTTTATCTCCCTGTATAGTTGATCTTATGCTTCTTGGATTTTTTTTATGTAATTCATTATCAAGGTGATCTTTCATTGTCTGATTTTGCTCTCTAATGTCTTCCTTGAGACTCCAGATCATCTGAAGCATGTATATCCTGAGTTCTTTATCTGACATTCCATCTGCTGCAGATATTACCTCTTCTAACGTTGACTTTACCTGCATTGCTTATGGTCCTTTCTTTCCTTGTCTTTTCATACTGTTCATATTCCTTTCTGCTTGGTGAAACTGTTGTGTTATTGAATTTTTCCCCTATATATTTATATTGCTCTTGTATAGTTTCAAAGTCTCCCTCGCAGGCACGGGTGGTGGCTCTGCCCCTCCTACAATTGGGACAATGTGCCTACCACACCAGCAGGCTGCTGGGCCTGTTCTGTAAGTCGGTAGCTGGTCCGCCTACCTTGAAGGTGCGAGCAGCAACTCTGCCCCTCTGCAGGCACTGGGCCTGTTCTGCCAGTGGGTCGCAAGTCGGGCTACTTTGCAGGCGTGAGCGGCAGCTTTGACCATCCGCGGGCCACTGGGTCTGTTTTGTCTGTCCCTTGCAGGTCTGTCTACCTTGCAGGCGCCTGTGGCTGCTCCGCCCCTCCCCCAACCGGGACGATGTGTCTACCATGCTGGCGGGCCATAGGCCTGGTCTGTCGGTGGTTGCAGGTCCACCTACCTTGCAGGCGCAGAGGGCGTCTCTGCCCCTCCGCAGATTGCTGGGCCTGTCCTGCTGTGGGTCACAGGTCTGCCTACCTTGCAGGCCCGGCGGCATTGCCCCTCCCCCAACCAGGGCGATGTGTTTTCCACGGTGGCGGGCCACTGGTCCTGTTCAGCCGGTGGGTCGCAGGTCCGCCTACCTTGAAGGAGCGATTGGCAGATCTGCCCCTCCCTCTCTCGATGTGTTTTTAAAGTTGACAAATATGTGAATTTCTGTCTCCCTTTCTCTGTAGCATATTCAGCACATGTATTTTTATATGCACATATAGAATCCTACCTGGTATCACACGTACATTTTTGTGAGGTTGCTGACTTGGCAGATACAAATTATGAGAAGAGATCACTCCTTCTAAACGATGTTGTAACTGAAAATTTAAGCTATGGGTGAGCTTCCTAGTTAAACAATATTACACATAAATCCACGCTCAGTAAAATGAAGATTTTTGGATCTGTGGATGATATATATTTCATGAAGAATTTCAATTGGCATATATATTGCTACTTTTTAATGTCTGTTTTGTGTGTGTGTGTGTGTGTATACACACTCTTGTATATATATATATATATATATATATATATATATATATATATGCACACTCTCCATATATTTCAAAATATGAAATAGATGTGTCTTATGTACAGTCCCAAAATTCATTCATGTTCATGTATGTGGAATTATAATCAAATTTTCACAAGATTATTCTCAGAAATATTCATCCACCTGAAATACATATTTGTTTCTTAGGACTGAAAACTAAATTCAGTGAATGGTGCATTCAAATCCTAATATTTCTACATTAACTGACTCAGTTTAACATCAATGCAAGAAGATTCCTATGGGACATGATGTTTATTTTGACGTTCATTTTTACTCAACACTGGTACATTACTATTCCTTCAGTGAATGCACATCAGAGGATATGTATTTCATCTACAATTTCACAAATTTATAAGCATTTGTTTCACTTTCAGTCACTTCCTGCTTCAGAACACATGTATTTCTCCAGGTTTCTTGACTGGTCTTTTTATGAGACTTTTTTCCAAAAAAAATATTTTCAATTTCCATAATCAATTTTAAGCAAAACTCACACACTCTTCATGATAAACCATAATCCTCATATTACCATTAGATGTAAAACGGGTTGGAATGAATGGTTGTATATCAATATAAGATTTCCTGTATATTTTCACATTTCAATTCAATCCATTATTTGAAGTTGGAACCAGTTATATTATTTATTCACAGTATGGTCTATACATGCATATTCTCCATATTGAAAGACAAAGAGTGCACCTGTTTGTTCCCCGAATACTAATTTATACATCTTCAAAGTATTGCTCCCAGAAATGGTGTCAGAAATACTCAGGTCACCTTATCTACATATACATTGTATCACAGTAATATTCTGGACACAAAAAGCAAAAGTCACACTTATGATTGTACCAAAGCCTAAATGGAAACTGAACATGGATTCCTAAAAACATCCAGGTCCAGTTTGCCTAATAGTCTCAAATATCAATCCTATTGGTGACTACGTATTTGTTTCTTCCTAAAATTATATATTCAACCTAAATGCAGTTAATAATGTCTAATCCTATCACTCACTCTATACTTTGCCTGATTTCCTAATGTCTCTATTGATGTCTGTTTTCCTAAATATTTTCCCCAGTTCACCATGTGAGTGACTCTTCACATGTGATGATATTTACTTTCACTCTCTAAGCGAAACCCTATTGATAAAGAATTTTTGGTCCAAATCCTGTACTCACTCTTCTTCTGAAAGCTACTGACTATCTTCCTAATCTTACTGAGTTTCCCTGTTTGAGTGGAAGTTCTCTTTTCCATTCAATCATCCAAGGTACAAGGTCCTATGCCATTGATTATCGATTTATCTGAGACATATATGCGGAACATAATTCAAAGCTAAGTATCACAATCAACAGCTCAATGCCCTTCTGAGCTTCAAATCTTACCTAGATTTCTGTTTTCATACTTATATTTTATGTCTATGTTTTAATAAATATCACAGGTTCCCAATACCATTATTCATCCAGCAGAATGATTCCTAACCCAAATCAAACATGTTATTAAACCCTAAACATACACTGTTCCCACAATCTCACTTAACAAAAGACCAGGGACAGTGTTGGTCTTACAATACAGGAATGTAGGGGATATTCCATATGCTGAAAAACTCAAAGGTCCATGCAGATGTGATCCCTGGAGAAGATATAGGCAGCTATGAAGGACCTTAAAGAGCAAAACTCATCTTCCATTGCAAACAACCTGGTCAGGATGAAGGGTTGTATCTTAATGAGCCTCTCTGTTCTCAATGTAGAGAAAGTGGACCAAACCAGGCCTGTGTGGAGAGCTGTTCCTGGGTGCCTATGGTTGATTCACCATTCTAACTTGTGAAAGTGTCACAGGAAGTAGGGGCAGCCTCTATCTCATGGGACCCTTGGAAGCAACTGTTAGGACAAAGTGATTGCCAAGGCAGTGTCCTCATTCACTACCTGAAGTAAGTGATCTCACCTCTCTTCCTTGGTGATGGAACTCTCTGAACTTGTGTGCAGAAGCCAGGCAACCAGAGCCAGTCCCAGTCCCAGTCCCATTGAGGTCACTTGTTTGGATTTACCAAGGACAGAATCAGTGTTTCCTGGAACCTACTGATGTGAGGATGGCCAAATGCCAGGAGAGCTTTGTAGAGGGGCCTTTCCTGAGAAATAGGTACTTTCCCATTTCTGGCTCCTGACAACGTCACAGATTTGGCCAAGGAGACCATATCTGAGACAGGACAGGCCATTTGGGGGTACATAGTATGGCCTACCAGTCAGACGACACTCAGGATAGTCACAGAATTACTTGGGGGAAGGAGGTGTCTTTGTGGGTGTGGGAGTGAGTTTGTGGTTTTTTCTCATGTTCTGAGAATAAGTAGGAAAGGCAGTTTGTTGGGTTTGGAGTGGACTGTGTCTAGTAATTCCTTTGACAATGTGAGTGTTTCTATGTCTGTGTAACTCTCTGTGTCCGTGGTTGTATTCATTAGAAAAGAGAATTCATCTATGGATGTGTCCTGTCTAGTAGAAAGAATTCCAGCATTTATCCTGCCTAATTTATGAATGGACTGTGACTTGCCTTATCAATGGGCAACACGTACTATCTTCCTAAGTTCCTGTTTTCTTTCTGAATCTGGCCACTCTCCAGAGTAGGCTCATGGTTTTTTGCCCAAGTTATGTACCACCTCCAACCTCTTTGACATGGCCAATGTATTCTATAGCTGAAAGGAAAGGGAGCATCTCAGAAAACTCAGATATCAGTGTGACAAGGAAAGTCTCAATGGAGAAAACCGGCTTTGGGCCTTTTGCTTCCCTATTCCTCTGTTGCCCTGAATGTCAGGAAGGTCTTTGCCTCAGGCCACCCCTTTGTGAATCCTGAAGAAAACAGTTTTCAAATGGAAATGAATGGGCATCACCTGTGGCTGTTTGCTAAAATGCTTTGAGAGATATGTGTGTGAATCAGCCTCTTGGCCGTGTGTGAGGCTGTGTCTTAGATATTCAGCGCCTAATGGATCTTAAGAAAGATCCCATGTGTTCATCCAAAACCAAAATGTCTAAAAAATCAGTCATTGTAGATGAAGTTTATTGCCTTTCTCTGTTAGGTTCCTGACCTCCAACAAGTGAATTTGGGGATCCTTTGAATTAATCGAGTTCTTCAAAGCCCTGCAGAGGCTAGCCCATATGTGCTTGGGTTTTCTAATGAATCCAAATCACATAAAGAATCTATACATGACAGTCAGTAGGTCTCAAATTGGAGAAGCAGAGCAGTATTAGTGGCAGGCCTATTAAATCACTCCTTGTTTACAGGAAGGGTGTCCAGGTCACACTGACTTTAGGCAAATGAGGGCAAGTTAGATTATTTCAGACTCTGTCTTGTGCTTTACCCCTCATGGAAACCTCCAGCCAGAGGTAATGATGAGTGTCTATATGGAAGAAGATGAGGGCAATGTGGGAGTGTTTTGGATTTAATTGTGGTCATTTATTTGGCTGTTGGAAGATAAGACTGGGTCCACCTGGGCTTTAACTCGGGTTTGATTCACCTTAGAGACTGAGTTCTGGAACTGACCTCAGAGAAGTATTCACATGAATTGTGTTGGGATTTTAGGAGGCCACGCATTAGACTTGCCCTTTGAAACTGAGATCTAAGCCCAGGGTGGCTTT
The DNA here is from genome assembly GCF_048772815.1 of Callospermophilus lateralis. Classification (NCBI taxonomy): domain Eukaryota; kingdom Metazoa; phylum Chordata; class Mammalia; order Rodentia; family Sciuridae; genus Callospermophilus; species Callospermophilus lateralis. Next base: position 566,544 of record NW_027514940.1, on the reverse strand, counting down.
CCACAAAGCACTGAGAATGTCAGCCAGGATATACCCGGATTTTATTCTGAAAGACTTGGCAGGCATATTTGAGAGTCAAAACACCCATGGACCTCACATTGTAGACCTCAATGGGCCTGGCCTCATGTGACCTTTAGGCCACTCTTTGGGAAGCATTGCCTGTGAGAGTTCTACAGATCTTTCATTGAAATGAGCTTCCACAACATTTAATGGTTCATGAATGAATTGAAACCCACTGTGGCTCCAAATTCCTCTTTGAAAAATGGCTAGATAAATACCATGAAATTTTTAAAATTCCCATGACCAGGTGGCACTGGAGAACAGCTAGATCTCCTGATGCTCATCATGAGTGTACCAGACTGGGCCTTGATTTACTGGGTTTCATGAAAATGGCATAGAACAGAGATGCCAGTAAGTTGGAACCTTCTGAGTAGTGCGCCTTGAGCAGTTGTGGGCAGGTGTGTGACAAAACATCTGTGGTGGGGCCATGTGGATCTGCCATTGGCTTCCAAATAGCATGTGATTGACTTGCAGCAGCCAGCAGACCCATTTATGTAAAGGCACCTTGTTATATAGAGAGGTTTCAGGGCAATGTTCAGAATTGGGTTGCAATGGAAAAGGGGGCAATGTAGCAAGCAATGAGTGATAGAAGCCTGGATGGTGCATTCTCCTGCAGACTCTAACCCACCACAAGTGACAGAACTCCCTGCAGCACTGTGTCCCAGTTGAACTCCTTGTATTTTGTAAAGCAAATATCAAACTCACTGTGCAGCACACGAAAAGTGGAGGATGACCAAATGTCTTCACAGCGACACGGGGAGACACTAAGACCCCAGTGGCCACAGTTTACCTACAAAGAGAGAATTCATCACTGCTGCCCCATGTTCATTGGAAAATAAGAAAACATGTCGTCCAGGTCACATAGATGCAGACCCATCTTTGATGGTCTCACTAGAAAGAAAGCTAAAACTTCTGACAACAACTTATATTTCAAGTGCCCAATCTCACATGCAGTTTCTCAAACAGTCTTTAGGCCAGAAGAGCTCCATGTTGGTGTTGTGTTTACCATGTCCCTTGCTTTTGGAAACTCCTCTACCATCTCGAAGTTTGTGAACTCCTGAGCATTTTCCATTTCAGACATGTATTCACAAATTTTCTAACTCTTCTCCTCTAATTGTGTCTTCCTTGGAGCGAAGGTAATGTCAAGGCATTGTTCTGGATCAGAGTGGGAAGTTTTGGGTTGCACATATTTGCACACACATTTGATACAATTTCCAATTTTCCATTCAAAATACAGAATCCCTGACACTATCCCATACCCTACTTGACTCTGGCTACTAATCCTAATATGATGGAGAAAAATAACACAAACAGAATATAAATACAAGCAGTTCAAAGGAGGCATGATGTATATTTGGACTTGCCTTTTACATGATAAAGTTTATGTGTTATAAATCTAGACAATTTTTAATTAAATAGTTCTCCATGTGTTTTTAAATTTCAAAATATGTGTATTACTGACTCCCTTTCTCTGTAGCCAATTCAACATATGTATTTTTATATGCACATACTGAAAGCTACCTGGTATCACACCTACATTTTTGTGAGGTGGCTTCCTCAGCAAATACAAATTGTGAGAAGAGATCACTCCTCCTAAACGCTTTGGAACTGAATATTCAACCTATGGGTGAGCTTCCTAGTTGAACAAAATTATACATAAATCCATATTCTGTAAAATATATATTTTTGCATTTGTGGATGATATATATTTCATGATGGATTTCGATTGGCATATATTACTACATTTTAAAGTCTGTGTGTGTGTTTTGTGTGTGTGTGTGTGTGTGTATATATATATATATATATATATATATATATATATATATATATATATAGTCTCCATATTTTTCAAAATATGAAATATTTGTGTCTTATTTAGAGTCCCAAAATTCATTCATGTTCATGTATGTGGATTTATAATAAAATTTTCACAAGATTATTCTCAGAAATATTCATCCACCTGAAGTACATATTTGTTTCCTAGTACTGAAAACTAACTACAGTGATTGGTGCCTTCAAATCCTAATATTTCTACAGTAACTGAACCAGTTTAACATCAATGCATGTAGAATTCTATTGGACGTGTTGTGTATTTTGACGTTCGTTTTTATTCCACACTGGTACATTACTCTTTCTTAAGTTTATGGACATCATAGGACATATATTTCATCAAAAATTTCGCAAATTTATAGGCATTTGTTTCACTTTCAATCGCTTCCTGCTTCAGAACACATGTATTCCTCCAGGTTTCTTGACTGGTCTTTTCATGAGACTTCTTTCCAAACAAATTATTTTCGATTTTCATAATCAATTTGAAGCAAAGTCACACACTTTTCATGATAAACCAAAATCCTCATATTTCCATTAGATGTATAATGGGTTGGAATGAATGATTGTATATTAATATAAGATTTCTTATTTGTTTTCAAATTTATTTCAATCTATTATTTCAAGTTGAAACCAGTTTTATTATTTATTCACAGTATGGTCTATTCATGCATTTCCTCTGTATTCATAGACACAGGGTGCACCTTTTTGTAGCCCCAATACAAATTTATACATCTTCAAAATATTGCTTCCAGAAATGGTGGAAGAAATACTCATGTCACCTGATCTACATATACATTTCATCACAGTAATATTCTAGACACAAAATTCAAAGGTCACACTTATGATTCTACCAAATCCTAAATAGAAAGTGAACATGGATTACTAAAAACATCCATGTCCAGGGTGCCTTATGCTCTCAAATGTCAATCCGATTGGTGACTACATATTTGTTTCTTCCTAAGATTATATGTTCAACCTCAACCCTGTTGAAAATATCTAATCCTATCACTCACTTTATACTTTGCCTGATTTCCTAATGTCTCTATTGATATCTGCATTCCTACATATTTTCCCCACTTCATCATTGTTAGAGACCCTTCACATGTGCTGTTATTGAAATTCACTCTCTAACCGAAACCCTATTGCTAAATAACTTTTGGTCCAAATCCTATACTCATTGTTCTTCCGATACTTACCGACTATCTTCCTGATCCTACTGACTATCTCTGTTTGAGGGGATGTTCTCTTCTACATTCAATCATCCAAGGTACAAGTTCCTATGCCATTGTATATCAATTTATCTGAGATACCTGTGCAGAACGTAATTCAAGCTAAGTAATCCAATCAAGGACCCAATGACTTTCTGGACTTCAAATCTTACCTGTATTTCTGTTTTCATACTTATATTTCACCTATATATTCTTGTAAGTATTGCAGTTACCCAATACCATTATACATCCCGTAGAATGATTCCTAACCCAAATCGAACTGGTTATTAAGCATAAACATACACTGTTCCCTCAATATAACATTACAGAAGAGCTGGAACAGAGTTGGTCTTACAATGCAGGGATGGAGGGGATCTTCCACCTACTTAGAACCTCAATGGTCCATGCAGAAATTATCCCTGGAAAACATGTAGGCAGGTATGAAGGACCTGAGAGAGCAAAGGTCATCTTCCATGGCAAACAGCCTGGTCAGGATGAAGGGTTGTGTCTGAATCAGCCTCTCTCTTCTTAATGTAGAGAAGATGGACCAAACCAAGCCTGTGTGGAGAGCTGTTCCTGGGTGACTATGGTTGATATACCATTCTAACTTGTAAAAATGTCACAGGAATTGGGGCAGCATCCATCTCATGGGACCCTTGGAAGCAACTGTTAGGGCAAAGTAGTTGCCAAGGCAGTGACCTCATTCAGTTCCTGAAAAAAGTGACCTCACCTCACTTCCTTTGTAGTGGAACTCTCTTAACTTGGGAACCAGGAAGCTAGGCCCCCAGAGCCAGTGCCAGTCCCAGTTGGCACACTTGATTGGATTTACCAAGGACAGAGTCAGTCTTTATTGGTACCAACTGATGTGAGGATGGCCAAATGCCAGGAAAGCTATGAAGACAGGTGTTTCCTGAGAAAGCAGGTAGTTGTTCTGGCAAAGACACCAAATCTGAGAAAGTACAGGCCATTTCGGGGGAACATGGTATGGCCCACCAGTCAGAGGAAACTCCGGATAATCAAAGACCTACTTCTGGGAAGGAGGTGCTTTGTGGGTGTGGGTGTGAGTTTGTGGTTTTGTCTCATGTTCTGAGAATAGGTAGGGATGGTGGATTGTTTGTTTTTGAGTGGATTGTTTCTAGAAAGTCGTTTGACATGGCGAGGGTTTCTAAAAGTGTATCCCACTGTGTCCGTGGTTGTTGACATTTGAAAAGAGAATGCATCAATGGAAGTGCCCTGTCTAGTAGAAAGCTACCCAGCATTCATCCTGCGCACTTGATGAATGGACTGAAGCTTGCCTTATGAATGGACAACACCTACTATCTTCCTAAGCTCCAGTTTTCTTCCTGAATTCTGGCCACTCTCCGGAATAGTCTCATGGTTTGGTGTCCAAGATATGTACCGCCTCCAAGCTTTGTTACATGGCCATGTACTGGATAGCTGAAGGCAATGGGAGCATCTCAGAAAACTCAGATATCAGTGTGACCAGTAAAGTCTCAGTGGAGAAACCCTGCTTTCGGCCTTTTGCTAACCTTTTGTTCTGTTGCCCTGAATGTCAGGAATTTCTTTGCCTCAGGCAACCCCTTTGTAAAGCCTGAAGAAAACAGTTTTCAAATGAAAATGAATGGGCATCACCTGTGGCTGTTTGCTTAATTGCTTCAAAAGGGATGTGTCTGAATCAGCCCCTTGGCCCTATGTGAGGCTGGGGCTTAGATTCTCGGCACCTGACAGATCTACAGAAAGATCCCATCTCTGAATCCAAAACCAAAATGGCCATAAGAGCAGTCAATGTGGATGAAGTCTCTTGCCTTCCTCTGTAAGTCCTGACCTCTATCAAGTGAGAATAGATATCATTTGGGTCAAATGAGTTTTTCAAAGCCCTGAAGAGGCTAATGCATAGGTGCTTGGATTTTCTCATGACTCCAATTCACACAAAGAATTTATACTCAACAATCAGTACAGTCAAAATGGAGAAGCAGAGCAGTATTAAGGGCAGGCCTATTTGATCACTCCTGGTTCACAGGAAGGGTGTCCAGGCCACCCTGACTTTAGGCAATTGAGGGGTAAGTGAGCTTATTTTGGACACTGTCTTGGGCTGCATCCCTCATGAAAACCTGCAGCAAGAGGTTATGATGAGTGTCTCTATGGCAGAAGATGAGGGTCATGTGGGAGTGTTTTGGTTTCAATTGCGGTCATTTGTGTGGCAGTGGAATAGGCCACTAATGAGATTCGCCCTTCTAAACTGAGATCTAGCTCACTCCTTGGGAAAAATTTCCTGTGAGAGTTCTCCAGATCTTTTATTGAAATGAGCTTCCTCACCATTTAATGGTTCCTGAATGAATTGAAACCCACAGTGCTTCCAACTTCATCCTTGAAAAGTGGCTACATAAATACCATGAATTTTTTGCCATTCCAATGACCAGGTGGCACTGGAGAACCTTTGATGTCCTTTTGCTCATCATGAGTGTACCAGATAGTGCCTTGATTGTCTGGGTTTCATGAAAATGGTGTAGAACAGAAATGCCAGTAACTTGTAGCCTACTGAATAGTGGTGTGTGTGCAGGTGGTGTGCAGGTGTGTGATAAAACATCTCTTGTGGGGCCATGTGGATCTGCCATTACTTCCAAAGGGCTTGAGACTGACATGATGCATCCAGCAGAACCTTATATGTCTGAAACCTCTCCATGTAAAGGCATCTTTTTATATGGAGATTTTCAGGGCAATGTTCAGAATCAGGTTGCTATGATCAAGGGGGCAATCTATGTGGGATAGAATCCTGGTTGGTGAATTCTCCTGCAGACCCTGACCCACCATACATGACAGAACTCCCTCCAGCACTGGGTCTCAGTTGAACTCATTTTATTTAGTGAAACAAATACCAAACTCCCAGTGCAGCAGCAAGAAACACCATGAAAAGTGGAGGATGAACAAATGGCTTCACAGTCCACACGGGGAGACACTTAGCCTTCAGTGGCCACAGTTTACCTACAAAGAGTGAATTCAGCACTGCCGCCTCATGTCTTTTGGAAAATAAGAAACCATGTTCTCCAGGTTACATAGATGCAGACACAGCTTTGATGCTTTCACTAGAAATGAAGCTAAAGCTCCTGACAAAAACATATATTTCAAGGATCTTCTAGCTTTCAGAGTCTGTGTTGAAATATCAGCTGTTATCCTGATTGCTTTACCCCTAAATGTAATCTGCTTCCTTTCAATTGTAGGTTTTAAAATTCTCTCTTTATTCTGTACGTTGGGTATCTTCATTATAATGCGTCTAGGTGTGGATCTCTTATGATTTTGCACATTCGGCGTCCTGTTGGCTTCTAGGACTTGGGAGTCTGTCTCATTCTTCAAGTCTTGGAAGTTTTCTCGTATTATTTCATTAAATACATTGCTCATTCTTTTGGTTTGGACCTCTATACCTTCCTGTATCCCAATGACTCTTAAGTTTGGTCTCTTTATGTTATCCCATATTTCACGGATGTTCTGTTCATGGTTTCTTAACAGTCTTGCTGAGCTGTCTATGTTCTTTTCAAGTTGAAATACTTTGTCTTCATTGTCTGATGTTCTATCTTCTAAGTGTTCTACTCTGATGGTAGTGTTCTCAATTGAGTTTTTAAGTTGTTTTATTGCTTCCTGCATTTCTAGGATTTCTGTTTGTCATTTTTTACAACTTCTATCTCCCTGTATAATTGATCTTTTGCTTCTTGGATTTGTTTGTGTAATTCATTGTCGAAGTGATCTTTCATTGTCTGATTTTGCTGTCTAATGTCTTCCTTGAGACTCCAGATTATCTGAAGCATGTATATCCTGAGTTTTTTATCTGACATTCCATCTGCTGCAGCTATTACCTCTTCTAAAGTTGTGTTGACCTGCATTGCTTGTGGTCCTTTTTTCTTTGTCTTTTCATACGGCTCGCGTTTCTTTCTGCTTGGTGAAACTGTTGTGATTTTGAAATTTTCCCCCTATATATTTATATTGCTCTTGTATATTTGAAAAGTCTTCCTTGCAGGTGCGGGGTGTGGCTGTTGTGCTCTTCCAATTGGGGTGATCTATCTACCATGCTGATGGGCCGCTGGGCCTGTTCTCCTGATCGGTCGCAGGTCTGCCTACCCTGCAGGCACGGGAAGCGGCTCTGCTAAGCCCCTCCTCTAATTGGTGTGACGTGTGTACCACACCCATGGACCCCTGGGGTGTTCTGCCAGTCGGTCTCAGGTCTGCCTACCTTAGAGGTGCGGGCGGCGGCTCTGCTCTGCCCCTACTCCAATTGGGGTGACGTGACTACCATGCTGGCGTGTGGGTGGGCCTGTTCTGCCGTCGGTCGCAGGTCTGCCTACCTTACGGGCATGGGCGATGGATCTGCTCTGCCCCTACTCCAAATGGGGTGAAGTGTCTGCCTCGCTGGCAGGCCGCTGGGCCTCTTCTGCTGGTCGGGTGCAGATTTGTCTACCTTGAGGGCGCGCGTGGTGGCTCTGCTCTGCCGCTACTCCAATTGGGGTGTCGTGACTACGAAGCCGGCAGGTTGCTGGGCCTGTTCCGGGCACCATGGGCAAAGACTCTGCTCTGCGCCTACTCCTATTGGGGTTATGTGACTACCATGCCGGTGGGCCACTTGGATTGTACTAGGTGCTGGAGAAGGCTCTGCTCTGCAATTACTCCAATTGAGGTGACGTGACTACCATGCCTGCTGGTCGCTAGGCCTGTTCTGGGCACCTGTGGTGGCTCTGCTCTGCCTCTATTCCAATTGGAGTGAAGTGAGTATCATGCAGGTGTGTCGCTGGGCCTGTTCCAGGCATGGGCAGCGGCTCTGCTCTGCCCCTCTGGCTTGATGACAAAGTGAGAGAGACTCGAGTGTTTCTGACTCACTTTCTTTACCAGGAGACCAACTGTTTCTGTCACCGCTGGTATTAATGAAGTTATCTCCTCCGCTGCTTTCTGATGACATCAGATCTCTGCCATGTTGGTATCCCATGCAAAAGGCAGCATTTCGTTCCCTTTGCTGGGTGACCAAAGCAATGGGTGAGTCCTGACTTGCCCTCACAAGCCTCGTCTCAATCCTGTTGCCACTGCCTATGAAGGCTCGGTTGATATTTACCTCCACATTATTCAGCAAGACCCGGACCGGGAAGCAGTTTCCACGGGTTCTTGAGCCCTGGGCCAGATCAGTTCAGGGAGGCCAAATTTGGCCGCTCTGGGCTCAGTGTATGTTCTAATAGGAGCAGGCTCCAAGACGCAGTTTCTGCGGGTTCTTTAGCACTGAGCCTGAGTAATTTGTCTGCGAAGCAAAGGTGAATGGAATCCTGAAATTACCTGTTCTATAGCTGAATGAGCTGCGATCAGTCGAAAACAGGGATGGTGACGTCAGCTCTTCAAGATGGTGGACGCTGGCTTCCTCTGTGGTCTGACCGGTATGGAGAACGGAATTGGACCACATCCATCCCCGTCTCAATCCCAGAATTCAGCACTGAGCACAGTAATTGCATAGCGGGCAGGAGCCCATAGAATCCGCACCACTGTATATTTGCGATGCTATTTCGTCTTTTCCCAGTGCGCGCCACACACTCTAGCTGCAGGGCAATTTGCTGAATAAGCAGCATGACCCTCCGTGCGGAAAAATCACTCGCGTTTGAGCCCCCGTAGCTGATCCTCGTGAGATGGATATATGTCCACTAGGTTTTGGAGCACCCCAAATTTGCTGGAAATTCCTAACAAGATAGGTTTTAGCCATTCTAACTCGTCTTTTTCCCGCACAGTGACGCAGTACATGGGGGTAATGCACTCCATTCGCCGCCATCATGTGATCCCCCAAAGTTAGTTTTCAGTAGAAGGAAAAAAATATGTATTTCAGGTGGAGGAATATTTCTGAGAATAATCTTGTGAAAAGTTGATTATAAATCCACATACATGAATGTGAATGAATTTAGGGAGGGTATAAAAAGAAAAATATACTAAATATTTTGAAAAATCTGGAGAGTGAATATATATATATATATATATATATATACACACAGACACACACACACACAGACATTAAAAAGTAGCATTATGTATGTGAATTGAAATTCACCATGAAATATATATCATCCACAGATCCAAAAATATTCATTTAAATGTACATGGATTCATGTTGTTTAACTAAAAAGCTCACCCATATGTTGAATTTTCAGTTCCAACAGCGTTAAGTAGGAGTGATCTCTTCTCACAATTTGTATCTGCCAAGCCAGCCACCTCACCAAATGTACGACTGATACCAGGTAGAATTCTGTATGTGCTTATAAAAATACATGTGATGAATAGGCTACAGAGAAAGGGAGACAGTTATTCACATATTTGTTAACTTTGAAAACACATGGAGAACTATTTCAATTAAAATTCGCTAGATTTATAACACCTACAATTTATCATACGAAAGGCAAGTCCAATTATACACCATGCCTCCTGTGAACCTCTTGTATTTGTATTCTGTTTGGGTTATTATTCTCCATCAAATTAGGATAAGAAGTCAAAGTCTAGTAGGGCATGTGTTAGTGTCAGGGATTCAGTATTTCGAATGGAAAATTGGAAAATGTATCCAATGTGTATGCAAATATGTGCTACACAAAAATCTTCCCACTCTCATTCAGAATAATGCCTTGACATTACCTTCGCCGTACATAAGACACAATTAGAGGAGAACATTTAGAAAATCTGTGAATACATATGTGGAATGGAAAATGCTCAGAAGTTCACAAATTTGGAGTTGGTAGAGGAGTTTCCAAAAGTAAGGGACAGGGTAATCACTCCAAAAACATGAATTTCTGCCAGCCTAACATCTGAAGAAACTGCCTGTGAGGTTGGGCAATGAAATATATGCTGTTGTCAGAAGCATTAGCTTCATATGTAGTGAGACCATCAAATCTGGTTCTGCATCTATGTGACCTGGATGACATGGTTTCTTATTTTCCAATAAACATGAGGCAGCAGTGCTGAATTTTCTATTTGTAGGTATACTGTGGCCACTGGATTCTAGGTGTCTCCCCGTGTGGACTGTAAATTCATTTGGTCATCCTCCACTTTCGTGGTGTTTCTTGCTGCTGCACTGGGAGTTTGGTATTTGCTTCATTAAATACAAGGGTTCACCTGGGACACAGTGCTGAAGTGAGTTCTGTCAAGTGTGGTGTGTCGAGTTCTGCAGGAGAATGCACCAACCAGGCTTCTATCCCACATAACTTGCCCTATTGACCATAGCATCCTGATTCTGAACATTGCCCTGAAACCTCTCCATATAACAATATGCTTTTACATATAAGGTTCTACTGACTGCAAAATGTCATTCACAATCCATTTGGAAGCCAATGGCAGATCCACATGCCCCCACCACAGATGTTTTATCACACACCTGCCAACCACTGCTCTAGAACAACTACTCAGCAAGATCCAACTTACTGGAATCTCTGTTCTACACCATTTTCATAAAACCCAGTCAATCAAGGCACTGTCCTGTATACTCATGATCAGCAAGAGGACATCCAAATGTTCTCCAGTGCTACCCGGTCATGGGAATTTCAAAAATTTCATGAAATTGATATAGCCAATATTCAAGGATGAAGTTGGAGGCACTGTGGATTTCAATTCCCTCAGAAACCATTAAATGAAAACTCTGGAGAATTCTTACAGGCAAGGCTTCCAAAAGTGGCCAAAAGTCAGATTAAGCCAGGCCCATTGAGGTCTACAAAGTATGGTCCATGTGTGTTTTGACTCTCAAATATGGCTGCCAAGTCTTTAAGAATAATATCATGTGTTATCCTGGCTGAGATTCCCTGTGCTCTGTGGAAAGTCAACTAGGGCCTAGATGTCACTTTCCAAGGGCAACTCTCATGCATGGCCATCTAAAATTCCAACACAATTCCTGGCAATAATTCTCTGAGATCAGTAAAAGAACTCAGTCTCTAAGGGGAATCACACCAGAGTGCAAGCCTAGGTGGACCCAGTGATCTCTTCCAACAGCCAGACAAATGTCCACAATTAAAACCAAAACACTCTCACATGGCCCTCATCTTCTTCCATATAGACACTCATTATATCCTCTGGCTGGAGGTTTCCATAAGGGACGCAGCCCACGACAGTGTCCAAAATAAGCTCCTTGCACCGCATTTGCCTAAAGTAAGGGTGGCCTGGACTCTCTTCCTGTGAACCAGGAGTAATCAAATAGGCCTACCTTTAATATTGCTTGGCTTCTCCAACTTGAGGCCTTCTAGCTTTGGGGTTTAGATTCTTTAAGTGAATTGGAGTCATGATAATCAAGCACCTATGGCCTAGCCTCTGCAGGGCTTTGAAGAACTCATTTGACCCAAAGAATCCCTATTCTCACTTGATGGATATCTGGAACCTACCAGAGGAAGGCAAGAGAGTTCATCAACAATATCTGATCTTTTTGCCATTTTGGTTTTGGATGCACGCATGGGATCTATCTTTAGATCCATCAGGTGATGAGAATCTAAGTCACAGCATCACACAGGGCCAACAGGCTGATTCAGACATATCCCAATCCTAAGCAATTAAGCAAAGAGCCACAGGTGATGCCCATTCATTTCCATTTGAAAACTGTTTTCTTCAGGGTTCACAAAGTGGTGGCTTGAGGCAAAAAACTTCCTGACATTCAACAGAACAATAGTTAAGCAAAAGGACCAAAGCAGGGTTTCTCCACTGAGACTTTCCTGGTCAACAGATATCTGAGATTTCTGACATGCTAGCCATTTCCTTCAGCTATCCAGTACATAGCCATGTCACAGATCTTGGAGGTGGTACAAATCTTGGACACAAAACCATGATACTATTCTGGAGAGTGGGCTGAATTGAGAGAGAAAACAGGAAATTAGGAAGCTTGTAGGTGTTGCCCATCCATAAGGCAAGCCAGAGTCCACTCATGAATTGGGCAGGATGAATGCTGGGAAGCTTTCTACTATACAGGACACATCCATTGATGCATTGTCTTTTCTAATGTCTACAACAATGGACTCAGTGGGATACACACACATAGAAACACTCACCTTGTCAAAGGACTTAATAGAAATATTCCACACCATACCAAACAAACCGCCTTTCCTACCTATTCTCAGAAAATGATCCACTACCTGCTTTCTCAGGGAAAGCCCCTCTTCAGAGGTTTCCTGGCATTTGGACATCCTCACATCTGTAGGTACCAAGAAAGACTGACTCTGTCCTTGGTAATTCCAAACATGTGAGACCACTGGGACTAGAACAGGGACTGTCTCTGGGTGCCTGGCTTCCTGGTTCCCAAGTTCAGAGAGTTCCCTCACCAAGGAAGTGAGGTGAGATCACTTTCTTCAGGATCTGAATGATGTCACTGCCTTGGCAACCACTTTGTTGCTTCCAAAAGTACCATGAGGTGGAGGCTGCCCCGATTTTCATGTGGCACTTTCTCTAGTTAGAATGTTATATCAACCATAAGCACCCGGGAACAGCTTCCACACAGGACTGGTTTGGTCCATGTTCTATACATTAAGAAGAGAGAGAATGATTCAGACACAACCCTTCATCCTGACCAGGATGATTGCCATGGAAGTTGACTTTTGCTTTCTGAGGTACTTCATAGCTGCCTTCATCTTCACCAGGGATTATTTCTGCATGAACATTTTAGTTTCTCAGCAGGTGAAGATCCCCTAGATTCCTGTAGTTTAATACCCACACTGTTCCTGCTCTCCTGCAAAGTTAGTGTATGGTTAGGGTTAATAATATTTTCGATTTGGGTTAGGAATCATTCTGCAGGATGAATAATGGGATTGGGAACCTGTGATATTTATAAGAATATATAGGTGAAATATATGTATAAAAACGGGAATCTAAGAAAGATTTGAAGCCCAGAAGGGCATTGGGCCCTTGGTTTGGATACTTAGTGTTGAATAATGTTCTGTACAATTGTCTCAGTTAAATCGAAATACAATGGCATAGGACCTTGTACCTTGGATGATTGAATGTAGAAGAGAACATCCAGTCAAAAAGGGATAGTTGGTAGGATTAGGAAGATAGTCAGTAGGTTTAGGAAGAAGAGTGAGTATATGATTTGGAAAAAAAAGCTTCCTTAGCAATAGGGTTTTGTTTAGAGAGTGAATGTAAATGTCAGCACATGTGAAGAGTAAGCCAAAATGATGAACTGGGGAAAATATGTAGGAAAGCAGGTGTCAATAGAGACATTACTAAATCAGGCAAAGTATAAAGTGAGGGATAGGATTAGACATTTTCAACAGGCTTGAGTTTGAATATATAATCATAGGAAAAAACAAATATGTCGTCATGAATGGGAATGAAATTTGAGAGCATTAGGCAACCTGGACATGGATGCTATTAGTTATCAACATTCACTTTCCTTTTATTCTTTGGTACAATCATAAGTGTGATATTTTATTTGTTTGTTGTTCAGAATATTACTGTGATAAAATGTATATGTAGATCAGGTGACATGAGTATTTCTTTCACCATTTCTGGGAGCAATAATTTGAAGATGCATACATTAGTATTAGGGGCACAAAGAGGTGTAACCTCTGTCTATGAATATAGAGATAATGCATGAATAGACCATACTATGAATAAATAACATAACTGATTCCACTTTAAATAATGGATTGAAATGACATGTGAAAATATATAAGAAATCTTATATTGATATACAATCATTCATTCCAACCAGTTATATATCTAATGGTAATATTAGGATTATGATTTATGATGAATGGTGTTTGAGTTTTGCTTTATAAGTGATGATGTTAAACGAAAGTAATGTGTTTGGAAAGAAGTCTCATGAAAAGACCAGTCAAGAAACATGGAGGAATGCATGTGTTCTGAATCAGGAAGTGATTGATCGTGAAACAAATGCCTATAAATTTTCTAATTTGTGACTGAAATATATATCCTATGATGTGGATAAACTGAAGACATAGTAATGTACAAGTGTTGAATAAAAATGAAAGTCAAAATACACATCATGTCCCCTAGGAATCTACTTGCATTGATTTTAAACTGTCTAAGTAAATGTAGAAATAATAGGGTTTGTATGCACCATTCACTGAATTTACTTTTCAGTACTAGGAAACAATATGTATTGCAGGTGGATGATTATTATGAGAATAATCTTTTGGAAAGTTGATTATAAATCCACAGATATGAATATGAATGAATTTAGGGAGTGTATAATAAGACACATATATTTCATATTTTGAAAAATCTGAAGAGTGTGTATATATATAATATATATATATATATATATATATATATATATATATATATATATATATATATATATATATACAAACACGCACATGCACAGATATTAAAAAGTAGCAATACAGGAGATCCATTATGAAGGCAGGCATGGAGAAATCAAGTCTCTGATCTCTTCAGCTGCACGGGCATAGGAAGTCATAAACTGTCTAAATGCTGTTTGCTCAGAATCACTAGGCAATGTTGACCTGTTGTGAATCTGGGGCGAACAGTCTGGGCCCCTCAGAACACACACAGAGCCCGGATTGGCTGCATTCAAGCTTAGATTCGTCTGGTTTTTGTGACTCAGCACTAACATTCCCGCTGAAATAACTGGTTGGGCTTTCTGAATTGACAGAGTTAAAAGACAACTGAGCCTTCATAGGCAGTGGCCACAGGATTGAAATGGGGCTTGGGAGAGATAGTCAGGACCCACCCATTGCATTGGTCACCCAGCAAAGGGAACGAACGGTCACCATTTTAATGGGATACCACCATGGCATAGAACTGACATTACAGGCGGAGGAGATAACTTCATTGAAACCAACGCGACAAGTGTGTAATCCCATTGCCATCTCTCTCAACACCACGGGGAAACCTCAAGGGCCCCTCCCAGCTCTCCCAGGAGCACGATAGCCAGACCTAGGGAAACAGGATTGGCTCGGGACTTGCGGCGTGGAATTCCCGGCTACCACTCCCACCAGTGCTGACAATTGAGGTCTCTTACACCACCTACCAGGGGCATGGCTCCCGGAAGACAGGAAAATTCGCTGGCGGTTCTCAGGACAAAGCTCTACAAACTTAGGGTCTGAGGGAGGCAAACAGGGAGAGTGTGCCCAGGCGTTCATTAGAACAGGGCTACCAGGAGCAGAGGCCTGGTGTGTAACCAGTATTGTGGTGAGCGTCAAAGGTGAGCGGGGCCTGGCTTGAGGAAGCACAAGAGAAGGCCCTAGGCACTCAGGATTGGAGACCCGCCGAGTCTGGGAGGAAGAGCTGCTGCACAGTGATTTGTTCCCACTTATTTAGAGGAGAAGCTTGGCCCAGTGCACACAGCTCCACCTACTGGAAGAGAAGTTAATTGAACTCTAGTACTGCATGTATTATTATTATTATATTATTTGTATGTTTTTCTTTTTCTTTCATTTTCATTTTTGTTGTTGTTCTTTAACTTCTTTAATGTTTTTTATTTTTTTAATTTTTTATTTCATTATTATTATTATTATTTTAAATTTTAATTTTCATTTTTTAATTATCATTATTACTTAAAATTTTCTTTCTTTATTTTCTATTTTTTTCTTTTGTCTTTTCATTTCTTTTCAATTTTATTATAGCCCTTCCTTGAATTCTACCTGGATACTCTCATTCTCTTTAGTGACTTCTTCCCTTCCCTTCTAATATCTTTCCTTCCAAGCATCAAATAAATTTATAAGAGTAAGCAGTAACTCAGTAGTCAAACAGAACAAGAAGAACATGAGCAGCATAAAAAAGCAAGGAAGAAAAAAAGTACAAACAATGAAGGACAGCCTAAATATTCAAGAGCATCTGGAGTCATCAGAAAAATGGTCATATAAAGAACTCAAGGAATACCTTAGACAGATGTAATGGAACATTAAAGAGGATACGAGACAACAAAAACAAACAGTGAAAGAACGCATTGAAAATGAATTACATAAACAGATAAAATAAGAAATTAAGCATCTTTATCAGGAGATAGAGATTATTAGAAAAATCAAACAATAATTCTAGAAATGAAGGAAATGATAAACCAAATTAAAAACTCAATTGAGAGTATCACTAACAGAGTGGAGCAAGTAGAAGACAGAATGTCAGATAATGAAGACAAAACATATCATCTTGAAAAAACTCTATCCAAGAAAGAAATGCTGTAAAAAATTATGAGGAAACATCCAAGAGATATGGGATAACATTAAAAAAACAAACTTATGAGTCATCCCGAAAGAGGAAGGTACAGAGATTCAAACCAAGGGAATGAGTAACCTGCTGAATGAAATAATTAGAGAAAACTTTCCAAAAATAAAAATGGAAACAGATAAACAAATTGTAGATGCTTACAGGACACTGAGCACACAAAATCACAGTAGTCCAATGCCAAGACACATTGTTATGAAGATATCCAATATACAAAACAAAGAGAAAATATTAAAACCTACCAGAGAAAGGAGGCAGATTACAATCAGGGGTAAAACAAAAAGGTTAACACTGTTTTTTTTTTTTTATCACAGATGCTGGAAGTGAGAAGATCCTGGAACAACGTACTTCAAACACTGAAAGACAATGGATGCCAACCAAGAATTATGTATCCAGCAAAATTAAGCTTAATGTAAGACAACAAAATAAAAATATTTCATGATAAACAAAAGCTAAAAGAATTTACAGCCAGAAAACCAGCATTGGAAAGCATCTTGAGCAAAACACTACACGAAGAAGAAATGAAAATCAACAATGTAAACCATCAGTGGGAAGTGCCTCAGTAATGACAGAGGGCGGGAAAAGCTAATCATGGAGAAACAAACTAATTTAAAAAAAAGATATAAGCAAATATGGGTGGCAGTACAAACCATATATTAATAGTAACTCTAAACGTTAATGGCTTAAACTCTCCAATAAAGTGACATAGGCTTGTAACTTGAATTAAAAAAAACAAATCCAACAATAAGTTGCCTCCAGGGGACACATCTGAATGGAAAAGACATACACAAGCTGAAGGTGAAAGATTGGGAAAATTTATACCATGCACACAGTCCTCGTAACCAAGCAGGGGTGGCCATCCTCCTATAGAATAAAATCGACCTCAAGACTAATTTAATCAAAAGGGATAAGGAAGGACATTATATACTGTTAAAAGAAACCATTCACTGACAAGACATAACAATTATCAATATTCACGCAGCAAATAATGGTGCTGCGACGTTCATTAAACAAATTCTCCTCAAGTTCAAGAATCAAATAGACCACAGTACAATAATTATGGGTGACTTCAACTCACGTCTCTCACCATTGGACAGATCCTCCAAACAAAAGTTGAATAAAGAAACTATAGAACTCAATATCACAATCAATACCCTAGACTTAAGTGACATATATAGAATATATCAACCATCATCAAGTGGATATACTTTTTTCTCAGCAGCACAGGGATCCTTCTCAAAAATAGACCATATGTTTTGCCATAGGGCAACCCTCAGTAAATATAAAGGGGAGGAGATAATACCATGAATTTTTTGTGATCATAATGGAATGAAACTGGAAACCAATGATAAAAGAAAAAAGAAAAAATCATACATTACATGCAAAATGAACAATATGTTACTGAATGATCAATGGGTTACAGAAGACATAAAGGAGGAAATCAAAAAATTCTTAGAGATAAATGAAAATACAGACACAACATATCAGATTCTATGGGACAAAATGAAAGAAGTTTTAAGAGGTAAATTCATCTCCTGGAGGTCATTCCTCAAAAAAAGAAAGAAAAAAAAAAACAACAAATAAATGAGCTCACACTTTATCTCAAAGCCCTAGAAAAGGAAGAGCAAAACAACAGCAAATGTAGCAGAAGGCAAGAAATAATTAAAATCAGAGTGAAATTGAAACAAAAGAAACTATTGAAAAAATTAACAAAACTAAAAGTTGGTTCTTCAAAAAGATAAATAAGATCGACAGACCCTTAGCCATGCTAATGAAGAGAAGAAGAGAGAGAACTCAAATTACTAACATACGGGATGAAAAAGGCAATATCACAACAGATGCAACATAAATACAGAAGAAAATTAGAAATTATTTGGAAACCTGTATTCCAATAAAATAAAAAATAGTGAAGACATTGATAAATTTCTTAAGTCATATGATTTGCCCACACTGAGTCATAAGGGAACACACAATTTAAACAGACCAATATCAATGGATGAAGTAGAAGAAGCAATCAAAAGACTACCAACCAAGAAAAGCCCAGGACCGGATGGGTATACAGCAGAGTTTTACAAAACCTTTAAAGAAGAATTAATACCATTACTTTTCAAGTTATTCAGGAAATAGAAAAACTGGGAGCTCTGCCAAATTCGTTCTATGAGGACAACATCACCCTGATTCTGAAACCAGACAAAGACACCTCAAAGAATGAAAACTACAGACAAATATCTCTGATGAACCTAGATGCAAAAATCCTCATTAAAATTCTGGCGAATTGGATACAAAGGCACATCAAAAAAATTGTGCACCATGATCAACTAGGATTCATCCCTGGGATGCAAGGCTGGTTCAATATATGGAAATTAATAAATGTTATTCACAACATCATTGGACTTAAAGATAAGAACCATATGATCATCTCGATAGACGCAGAAAAAACATTCAACAAAGTAGAGCATTCCTTTATGTTCAAAACATTTTAAAAACTAGGGATAACAGGAACTTACCTCGACATTGTAAAAGCTATCTATGTTAAGCCTCAGGTTAGCATCATTCTGAATGGAGAAAAATTGAAGGCATTCCCTTTAAAATCTGGAACAAGACAGGGATGTCCTCAATCACCACTTCTATTCAATATAGTTCTCGAAAAACTGGCCAGAGCAATTAGAGAGATGAAAGACATTAAAGGCATAAAAATAGGAAAAGAAGAACTTAACTTATCACTATTTGTAGATGACATGATTCTATACATAGAAGACCCAAAAGGGTCTACAGAAAAAACTACTAGAACTAATAAATGAATGCAGCAATGTGGCAGGATAGAAAATCAACATGCATAAATCGAAGGCATTTCTGTATATTAGCGACAAAACTTCTGAAACAAAAATGAGTCAAAACACTGCATTCCCAATTTCCTCAAAATAATTAAATACTTGGGAATCAACCTAACAAAAGAGGTGAAAGATTTATATAATGCAAACTACAGAACCCTAAAAAGAGAAATAGAATAAGATCTTAGAAGATGGAAAAATATACCCCGTTCATGGATAGGAAGAACTAACATCATCAATATGGCTATATTAGCAAAAGTTCTCTACAGGTTTAATGCAATGCCAATCAAAATCCCAAAGGAATTTTTTGTAGAAATAGATAAAGCAATTATGAAATTCAAATGGAAAAGTAAAAGACCCAGAATAGCAAAAGCAATTCTAAGCAGGAAGTGTGAATCAGGCAGTATAGCAATACCAGATTTCAAACTATATTACAGAGCAATTATAATAAAAACAGCATGGTACTGGTACCAAAACAGGCGGGTGGACCAATGGTACAGAATGGAGGACACAGCGACTAATCCAAAAAGCTACAACTATCTTATATTTGATAAAAGAGCTAATGGCCTGCAATGGAGGAAGGATGGCATCTTCATCAAATGGTGTTGGGTAAACTGTAAATCCATATGCAACAAAATGAAACTGAATCCCCTCCTCTCGCCCTGCACAAAAGTTAACTCAAAGTGGATCAAGGAGCTAGATTCAAATCAGAGTCTCTGCGTCTGATAGAAGAAAAAGTTGGCTCAGATCTACATATTGTGTGGTCAGGCTCCAAATTCCTTAATAGGACACCCATAGAACAAGAGTTAATAACAAGAATCAAGAAATGGGACTTACTTAAACTGAATTTTTTTTTCTCATAAAGAGAAACAATAAGAGAGGTAAATATGGAGCCTACATCATGGGAACAAAATTTTAGTCCTCACCCTTCACATGGAGCCCTAATATCTAGAGTATACAAAGTATACAAAGAACTCAGAAAATTAGACAATAATATAACCAATAACCCAATGGGCCAAGGACCTGAACAGAAACTTCTCAGAGGAGGACATAGAATCAATTAACAAGTACATGAAAAAATGCTCTCCATTTCTAGCAGTAAGAGAAACGCAAATAAAAACCACCCTAAAATATCTCAATCCAGTGAGATTGGCAGCCATAATGAAGTCAAACAACAACAAGTGCTGGCGAGGATGTGAGGAAAAGGGTACTCTTGTACATTGCTCGTGGGACTGAAACTGGTGCAGCCAATTTGGAAAGGAGTATGGAGTCTCCTGTGAAAGCTTGGAATGGAAGCACCATTTGACCCAGCTATTGCCCTTCTTGGACTATTCCCTGAAGACCTTAAAAGAGCGTACTACAGTGATACTGCAACATCGATTTTCATAGCAGCACAATTCACAATTGCTACACTGTGGAACCAACCCAGATGCCCTTCAATAGATGAATGGATAAAAAAAAATGTGACCTTTGTATACTATGGAGGATTACGCAGCACTAAAATATGACAAAATCATGGAATTTGCAGGGAAATGCATAGCAATGGAGAAGATTATGCTTAGTGAAGCTAGCCAATCCCTAAAAAACAAATACCAAATATCTTCTTTGATATAATGAGAGCAACTAAGAACAGAGCAGGGAGGAAGAGCATGAAGAAAAGATTAACATTAAGCAGAAACATGAGGTGGGAGGGAAAGGGAGAGAAGAGGGAAATTGCATGGTAATGGAGAGAGACCCTTATTGTTACACAAAATTACATATAAGAGGTTGTGGGAAAATAAACAATGAGAGAAATGAATTAGAGTAGGTATGGTAGAGAGAAAAGATGGGAAGAGAAGGGAGGGGGGATAGTAGAGTATAGGAAAGGTAGCAGAATACAACATTAACTAATAGGGCATTATGTAAAAATATGGATGTTTAACTGATGTGATTCTGCAATCTGTATTTGGAGTAAAAATGGGAGTTCACAACCCACTTGAATCTAATGTATGAAATATGATATGTCAAGAGCTTTGTAATGTTTTGAGCAACCAATAAAAAAAGAAGGGATATATATGCCAATAGAAATTTATCATGAAATATATATAATCAACAGACTGAAAAATATTAATTTTACTGAACATGAAATTATGAATAATGTTATTCAACTAGGAAGCTCACCCATAGGTTGAATTTTCAGTTCCAACAGCGTTTAGGAGGAGTGATCTCTTCTCTCAATTTGCATCTGCAAATTCAGCCACCTCACAAGTGTATACGAGTGATATCAGGTAGGATACTATATGTGCATATAAAAATACATGTGCTGAATAGGCTACAGAGAAAGGGAGACAGGGATTCATATATTTGTTAATTTTAAAAACACATGTAGAACTATTTCAACAAAAAATTGACTAGATTTATAACTCCTACAAAATATAATGCAAAAGGCAATTCCAACTATACACCATGCCTCCTCTGAACTGCTTGTATTCTATTCTTTTTGGGTTATTTTTCACCATCATATTAGGATCATAATTCAGAGTCTAGTAGGGTATGGGTTAGTGTCAGGGATTCAGTATTTCAAAATAAAAATTGAAAAATGAATCCAGTGTGTGTGTAAATATGTGCTACACAAAAATCTTCCCACTCACATCCAGAACAATGCCTTGACATTACCTTCACCCAAGTAAGACACAATTATAGTAGAAAAGTGTGAAAATCTATGAATACATATATTTAATGGAATATGCTCGGGAGTTCACAACCTTGGAGGTGGTAGAGGCGTTTCCAAAAGTAAAGGACAGGGTAAACACTCCACAAACAAAGAGCTCTGCTGGCCTAAGACTTCTTGGAAGACGGCTTCTGAGGTTGGGCACTTGAAATATATGTTGTTGTCATGAGCTTTGGCTTCCTTTGTCGTGAGACCATAAAAGCTGGGTCTGCATCTATGTGACCTGGAAGACATGATTTCTTATATTTCAATGAACATGAGGAAGCAGTGCTCAATTTTCTCTTTGTAGGTAAACTGTGTCCACTGGAGGCTAAGTGTCTCCCGGTGGGGACAGTGAAGACATTTGATCATCCTCCAATTTTCGTGGTGTTTCTTGCTGCTACACTGGGAATTTGGTACTTGCTTCACACAATATAAGAAGTTCATCTGGGATACAGTGCTGGAGGGTGTTCTGTCACGTGGGGTGGGTTAGCGTCTGCAGGAGAATGTACCAACCAGGCTTCTATCCCACATAGCTTGTCCCAATAACCATAGCAACCTGATTATGAACATTGCCCTGAAACCTCTCCATATAACAAGATGCCTTTACATACAAGGGAATGGGGGCTGCGCCATATGAGTCACAAGCCATTTGTAAGCCGATAGCCGATCCACATGGCCCCACCATGATGTTTCATCACACACCTCCCCACCACTGCTCTAGGCCCACTACTCAGCAGGCTCCAAATTCCTGGCATCTCGTATTCTACACCATTTTCATGAAACCCAGTCAAAAAAGGCACTTTCTGGTATACACATGATCAGCAACAGGACATCCAACATTTCTGCAGTGCCACCTGGTCATGGGAATTTCCAAAATTTTATGGTATTTATCTAGCAAGTTTTCAAGGATGAAGTTAGAGGCACTGTGGGTTTCAATTCATTCAGGAACCGTTAAGTGTTGAGAAAGCTCATTTCAATGAATGCTCTGGAGAACTCTAAAGTCAAGTCTTCTCAAAGAGTTGCCAACAGGTCACATGAAGCCAGGCCAATTGACGTCTACAATGTGAGGTCCATGTGTGTTTTGACTCTCAACTATGGCTACCAAGTCTTTCAGAATAAAATCATGTGATATTCTGGCTGAGATTCCCAGGCCTCTGTGGAAAGCCACCCTGGGCCTAGATCTCAGTTTCCAAGAGTGAGTCTCATGCGTGGCCTCCTAAAATCCCAACACAATTCATGGCAATACTTCTCTGAGGTCAGTTCCAGAACTCAGTCTCTAAGGGTAAATCATACCAGAGTTCAAGCCCAGGTGGACCCAGTCATCCCTTTCAACTGCCACAAAAATGACCAAAATTAAAATGAAATCACTCCCACAGGGCCATAATCTTCTTCCTTGTAGACACTCATCATAACCTCTAGCTGGAGGTTTCAATGAGCACAAGGTAGTGTCCAAAATAAGCCCACTTGCCCCTCATTTGCCTAAAAACATGGTGGCCTGAACACTATTCCTGTGAACCAGGAGTGATCAAATATTGCTGCTGTTAAAGTGTTCCGCTTCTCCAATTTGAGGCCTACTGGCTGAAGCCTATAAATTCTTGATGTGATTTGGAGTCATGAGAAAACCCAAGCACATATGGGCTAGCCTCTGCAGGGATTTCAAAGACTCATTTGACCCAAAGGATCCCTATTCTCACTTGATGGAGGTCAGGAACATAAAACAAGAAGGCAAAAATATTCATCCACAATGACTTCTCTTTTTGTCATTTTGGTTTTGAAATCACATGGGATCTTTCTTTAGATCCATCAGGTGCTGAGAATCTAAGCCACAACCTCATTCAAGGACAAGAGGCTGAATCAGACACATTCCATTCCAAAGCAATTAAGCAAAGAGCCACAGGTGATGTCCATTCATTTCCATATGAAAACAGTCGTCTTAAGGCTACACAACAGGGTGGCCTGAGGCAAAGACTTTCCTGACATTCAGGGTAATAGAAACAGAAGTAAGCAAATGGCCCAAAGAAGGGTTTCTCCACTGAGCCTTTACTGGTCACACTGATATCTGATTTTTCTGAGATGCTCCCATTCCCTTAAGCTATCCAGTACATGGCCATGTCACAGAGCCTTGTGGTGTTACATATCTGGGACTCAAAACCATGAGCCTATTCTGGAGAGTGGCTGGAAAACACGAAGATAACAGGAACTTAAGAAGATAGTAGATGTTGCCCATCCATAAGGCAAGCTGCAGTCCATTCATCAATTGGGCAGTAAGAATGCGGGGAAGCTTTCAACTAGAGACAACACATCCATTGATGCATTGTCTTTTCTAATGTCTACAACAACGGATACAGTGGAATACACAGACATAGAAACACTCACCATGTCAAACGACTTACTAGAAATAGTCCACTCCAAACCAAACAAACCACCTTTCCTAGCTATTCTCAGAACATCAGAAAAAAACACAAACTCACACCTACAATGGCAAAGGCAATTCTTTCCCCCAAGTAGGTCTGTGATTATCCGGAGTGTCTTCTGACTGGTGGGCCATATTATGTTCCCCAAAAATGTCCTGTCCTGTTTCAGTTCGGGTCTCCTTGGCCAATTCTGTGAAGTTGTCAGGAGCCAGTGGTTCGCCACTACCTACTTTCTCAGGAAAGGCCCCTCTTCAGAGCTCTGCTGGAATTTGGCCATCCTCACATCAGTAGGTACCAAGAAAGACTGACTATGTCTTTGGGAAAAGCAAACAAGTTAGCCCACTGGGACTCAGAGTGAGACTGACTCTGGGTGCCTGGCTTCCTGGATCCCAAGTTCAGAGAATTACATCACCAAGGAAGTGAAGTGAGGTCACTTCTTTCAGGAACTGAATATGGTCACTGCCTCGGTAACCACTTTGTCCTAACAGTTGCTTCCAAGGTTCCCATGAGATGGAGGCTGCCCCAACATCCTGTGACACATTCAGAAGTTAGAATGGTATATCAACCATAGGCACCCAGGAACAGCTCTCCACACAGGCCTGGATTGGTCCATCTTCTCTACTTTAAGAAGACAGAGGCTGATTCAGACACATCAATTCACCCTGACCAGGTTGTTTGCCATGGAAGATGACTATTGCTCTCTCAGGTCCTACATAGCTGCCTATATATTCTCCAAGGATCATTTCTCCATGGATCTTTTAGGTTCTCAGCAGGTGGAAGATCATCTACATTCCTATATTGTAAGACCCACTCTGTCCCTGCTCTTCTGTACGTTATATTGAAGGAACAGTGTATAGTTAAGGTTAATAATAGGTTTGATTTGGGTTACGAATCATTCTGCGGGATGAATAATGGCATTGGCAACCTGTGATATTTATAAGAGTATATATGTGAAATATAACTATGAAAGCAGAAATCTAGGTAAGATTTGAAGTCCAGAAGGGCACTGGGGACTTGAGTGGGATACTTAGCTTTGAGTTATGTGCTGCACAGATGTCTCAAATAAATCAATATACACTGGCATCGGACCTTGTACTTTGGATGATTGAATGTTGAAAATAACATCCAGTCAAAAAGCGATAGTCGGTAGGATTAGGAAGGTAGTCTGTAGGTTTAGAAAGAAGAGTGAGTATAGGATTTGGACCAAAAGTTCTTTAGCAATAGGGTTTCGGGTAGAGAGTGTATGTAAATGTCAGTACATGTGAAGAGTCAGTCACAATGATGAACTGGGGAAATCATGTAGGAAAGCAGATATCAATAGAGACATTAGGAAATCAAGCAAAGTATAAATTGTGTGATAGGGTTAGACATTTTCAACAGGTTTGAGGTTGAATAGATAATCTTAGGAAGAAACAAATATGTAGTCACCAATAGGATTGATATTTGAGAGCATTAGGCAACCTGGACATGGATGTTTTTAGTAATCCATGCTCACTTTCTATTTAGGCTTTGGTACAATTGTAAGTGTGACCTTTGCTTTTGGTGTCCAGAATATTTCTGTGATAAAATGTGTATGTAGATCAGGTGACATGAGTATTTCTTCCACCATTTCTTGGAGCAATATTTTGAAGACTTATAAATTAGTATAGTCGTACAAAGATGTGTACCCTGTTTCTATGAATATACACATAATGCATGAATAGACCATACTGTGAATAAATAATATAACTGGATCCACTTTAAATAATGGATTGAATAGATATCTGAAAATATATAAGAAATGTTATATTGATATACAATCATTCATTCCAACCAGTTATATATCTAATGATCATCTTAGGGTTATGGTTTATCATGAAGGGTTTGTGAGTTTTGTTTCAAAATTGATTATGGAAATCGAAAAAAATGTATTTGGAAAAAAAGTCTCATGAATAGACCACTGAAGAAACGTAGAGAAATTCAGGTGTTCTGGAGCAGGAAGTGATTGAAAGTGAAACAAATGCCTATAAATTTGTTAACTAGTGAATAAAATATATATTCTATGATGTACATAAACTGAAGGAATAGTAATGTACCAGTGTGGAATAAAAATTAACGTCAAAATACACATCATGTTCCATAGTAACCTACATGCATTGATGTTAAACTGGGTCAGTTAATGTAGACATATTAGGATTTGTATGCACCTTTCACTGAAGTTAGTTTTCAGTACTAGGAAACAAATATGTATTTCGGGTGGATGAATATTTCTAAGAATAATCTTGTGAAAAGTTGATTATTAATCCACATACATGAACATGAATGAATTTAGGGATTGTATATAAGACACATATATTTCATATTTTTAAAAATCTGGAGAATATATATATATATATATATATATATATATATATATACACACACACACACACACACACACACACACACACACACGAACAGAGACATTAATAAGTAGCAATATATATGCCAATCGAAATTCATCATGAAATATATATCATAAAGATGCAAAAACATTCATTTTACTGAACATGGGTTTATGTATAATGTTGTTCTACTGGGAAGCTCACCCATAGGTTGAATTTTCAGTTCCAACAGGGTTTAGGAGGAGTGGTCACTTCTCACACTTTGTATCTGCTAAGTCATGTAACTCACAAGAATGTACGTGTGATATCACGCAGGATTCTATTTGTGCATATAAAAATACATGTGCTGAATAGGCTCCAGAGAATGGGAGACAGTAATTCACATATTTGTTAACTTTGAAAACACATGGAGAACTATTTCAATTAAAAATTGACTAAATTTATAACACCTACCCTTTATCATGCAAATGGCAAGTCGAACTCTGAACTGCATGTACTTATGTACTGTTTGGGTTATTTTTCTCCATCATATTAGGATTAGTAGTCAGAGTCTAGTAGAATATGGGTTAGTGTCAGGGATTCAGAATTTCGAATGGAAAATAGGAAAATTAATCCAATGTGTATGCAAATATGTGCTACAACAAATCTTCCCAGTCTCATCCAGAACCATGCCTTGACATTACCTTCGCCCCAAGTAAGACACAATTAGAGGAGAAGAGTTACAAAATCTGTGATTACATTTTTGGAATGGAAAATGCTCAAGAGTGCACAAACTTGGAGGTGGAATAGGAGTTTCCAAAAATAAGGACAGGGTACACACTCCACAAACATGGAGCTCTGCTTGCCTAAAACTTTTTGAGAAACTGCCACTGAGGTTGGGCACTGAAATATAGGTTGTTGTCACGAGTTAAGCTTCCTTTGTAGTGAGACCCTCAAAGATGGGTCTGCATCTATGTGACCAGGAGGACAAAGTTTCTTATTTTACAATGAACACGAGGCAGCAGTGCTGAATTCTCTCTTTGTAGGTAAACTGTGGCCACTGGGGCTTAGTGTCTCCAAGTGTGGACTGTGAAGCCATATGGTCATCCTCCATTTCGTGGTGTTTCTTCCTGCTGCACTGGGAGTTTGGTATTTCTTCACGAAATACAAGGAGTTCAACTGCAACAAAGTGCAAGAGGGAGTTCTGTCACGTGTGGTGGATCAGGGTCTGCAGGATGATACAAGAACCAGGCTTCTATCCCACATAGCTTGACCCCTTGACCATAGAAACCTGATTCTGAACAATATCCTGAAATCGCTCCATATAACAAGTTGCCTTTACACAGAAGGTTCTGCTGGCTGTGCCATGTCAGTCACAAGCCATTTGGAAGCCAATGGCAGATCCACATGGCCCCACCACAGATGTTTTATCACATACCTGCCAAACACTGCTCTAGGCCCACTACTCAACAGAGTCCAACTTACTGACATCTCTGTTCTACACCATTTACATGAAACCCAGTAAAACAAGACACTGAAATATTCATGACCAGCAACAGGTCATCCAAAGGTTCTCCAGTGCCACCTGGTGATGGGAATTTCAAAAATTTCATGGCATTTATCTAGCAATTTTTCAAGGATGAAGTTGGAGGCACTGTGAGTTTCAATTCATTCAGGAACCATTAAATGGTTAGGAAGCTCATTTCAATGAAAGCTCTTGAGAACACTCACAGGTAAGGCTTCCCAAAGAATGGTGAAAAGATCACATGATGTTTAGCTCATTTAGCTCTACAATGTGAGGTCCATATGAGTTTTGACTCTCAACGATGGGTGCCAAGTCTTTCAGAATAAAATCATGTGGTATCCTGGCTGAGAGGCCCAGTGCTCTGTGGAAAGCCACCCTGGGCCTAGAACTCAGTTTCCAAGGGCGACACTCATGCCTGGCTTCCTAAAATCTCAACACTATTCATGGCAATACTTCTCTGAGTTCAGTTGCAGAACTCAGTCTCTAAGGAAATCACACCAGAGTTCAAGCACATGTGGACCAAGTCATCTCTTCTAACCGCCACCCAAATGACCACAATTTAAACAAAAACACTCCAACGTGGCGCTCATCTTCTTCCATATAGACACACATAATAACCTGTGGCTAGAGTTTTCCATGAGGGGCACAGCTCAAGTCCGTGTCCAAAATAAGCTCTCTTGCACCTAAATTGCCTAATTCAGGGTGGCATGGACACCCTTCTTGTGAACCAGGAGAGATCAAATAGGCCTCCCATTAATACTGCTCCACTTCTTCAATTTGAGGTCAACTGACTGTGGGGTTTGGATTCTTTATGTAAATTGGAGTCTTGAGAAAACCCAAGCAACCATGGGCTAGCCTCTGCAGGGCTTTGAAGATCTCATTTGACCCAAAGGATCCCTATTCTGACTTGATGGAGTTCAGGAAAGTTACAGAGGAAGGTGAGAGACTTCATCCACAAGGACTGCTCTGTGGCCATTTTGGTCTTGGATGTACACATGGGATCTTTCTTTATATCCATCAGAAGGTGAGAATCTAAGCCACAGCCTCACACAGGGCAAATAGGCTGATTCAGACACATCCTCTCCAAAGCAATTAAGCAAAGAACCACAGGTAATACCCATTCATTTCCATTTGAAAACTGTTTTATTCAGGCTTCACAAAGTGGTGGCCTGAGGAAAAGACCTTCCTGACATTCAGGGCAACAGAAGATTAGGTAATCAAAAGGCCCCAAGCAGGGTTTCTCCACTGAGACTTTACTGGTAACATTGATATCTGAGTTTTCTGAGATGCTCGCCATTCCCTTTAGCTATCTAGTACATGGTCATTTCAAAGAGCTTCGTGGTTGTACATATCTTAAACACAAAACCATGAGCCTATTCTGGAGAGTGGCCAGAATTCAGGAAGAAAACAGGATCTTAGAAAGATAGTAAGTGTTGCCATCAATAAGGCAAGCTGCAGTCCATTAATAAATTGGGAAGGATGAATGCTGGGAAGCTTTCTAGCTGACAGGACATATTCATTGATGCATTCTCTCTTCTAATGTCTACAACCACGGGCACAGTGGGATACACTGACATAGAAACACTCGCATTGTCAAACGACTTACTAGAAACCGTTCACTCCAAAAAAAAACAAACCTTCTTTCATACCTATTCTCAGAATATGAGACAAAACCACAAACTCACACCCACATCACAAAGGCACCTCCTTCCCCCATGTAGGTCTGTGACTATCTGGAGAGTCCTCTGACTGGTGGGCCATACTATGTTCCAGGAAATGGCCTGTTCTTTCTCAAATCTGGTCTTTTTGGCCAACTCTGTGAAGTTTTTAGGATCCAGTGGTGAGCCAATGCCTGCTTTCTCAGGAAAGCCCCCTCTTCATAGCTTTTCTTGCATTTGGCCATCCTCACATCAGTAGGTCCCAAGAAAGACTGAGTCTGTCCTTGGTAAATCAAAATAAGTTTGACAACTGGGACTGGGACTGGGACTGGCTCTGGGTGCCAGGCTTCCTGGATTCCAAGTTCAGAGAGTTACATCACCATAGAAGTTAGGTGAGGTCACTTTCTTTAGGAACTGAATGAGGTCACTGCCTTGACAACAACTTTGTCCTAACAGTTGCTTCCAAGGTTCCCATGAGAAGGAGGCTGCCCCTACTTTCTGTGACACTTTCACAAGTTAGAATGGTATGTCACCCATTGGCACGCAGGAGCAGCTCTCAACACATCCCTGCTTTGGTCCATCTTCTCTACATTAAGAAGAGAGTGGCTGATTCAGACACATCCCTTCATCATGAGCAGGTTGTTTGCCATGGAAGACTTTTGCTCTCTCAGGTCCTTCATAGTTGACTACATCTTCTCCAGGGATCATTTCTTCAAGGACCTTTGAGGTTCTCAGCAGGTGGAAGATCCTTTATATTCCTGTATTTTAAGACCAACTCTGTCCCCGCTCTTCTGTAAAATTAGATTGAGAGAACAGTGTATGGTTAGGGTTAATAACAGGTTCAATTTGGGTGAGAAAAGAAACTACATGGTTGAGCAAACAGGGTCCTACAGTTAACAATAATATGAGAATTATTAATGGACTAGCCTGGGTGGATAAAAGTGTAGTTAACTAGGTGGACTATGTGAACCAAGACTCAAACCTCCTTTTGGGGGCCTCTGTCTTTCTTTGACACTCTTCAAGTAATTTTCTTAATTTACTCATAGATTCTTTTACAACTCCAGTATTGTCGGCATAAAAAACATCATTCTTTCCTCAATGCAAGCAAAAAGGCACCCTTCTCTCATGAAGAGGAGGTCCAACACTCGCCTGCTCTGTAAACAACTTCAGAGAGAGAGAGGTTAAAATTCCTGTAAAGCTGTGATGTCGGTTTTTAATGTCTTTAAGCTTTTGTCTATTTCTGCTTCTAATTGTGTCTTTGTTGTGTCTCATGGACTAGGGCAGATGTTCCTGTGCCCACCCCTTCAGCAACTATTATTCCTAATAGGATGGCTAAAGTGAGGGATACAGGTTCCCGGTGGAACCGGGTTGTATGCCCCCCCTATTTGATCTTTAAATGAACCTGCGTCCTGATAGAGCACTCTGGAAAACATCTGCATCATTACATAAATAATCGCAACTATTGACCACTTTATGAAAACATAAATAATGTTAAAGTGTATAGAATTATACTGTTGTAGAGACGGACAAGGAAAGGCACCTAAGATAGCACCAAAGACAGGAAAGGAGTTTTATTTGTTTGCATCCGTATTGAGAGGGCATTGCTTCTGTTGTAATCAATTAATCCCCTGAACCCCAAGTTTTGGTAGTTTTAGTATTTGTACCCAACATGTAAGGGAAGGGGCTCAGAAGTTCACAGTCTGCAGAAATTCACACAAATCAGTTTTTGTTTCTGTTTTTTTCCTCTGTTCTGTGCACGTTAACTTTTCAATTACACCTTGGAATGGAAGAGCTTTTTTGTCTCTTTTTTTTCCTTCTTGCCAGCTGTCACCATGGAGCCCAGTTGGTAACTTTTTTATCTTAGAAATGTAGCAATCTCTCTGAAGCCCCAGCTCAAGGCCAGAGTCCTTGTTCACATATTTTGTGAAAAACTGGTAAGGCGATGTCTAGCTTAGGGGTGGTGATTTTTCCAGCCAGTGGCCAAGTAGAACAGGGCAACATGAAGAGTGGAAGTTTATCTCCATTGAACTTTTTCAGAGGGACTCTTTTGCTGAAAGCCCTAAAGTAAGCCTTGGTAAAGACTTCTGGAGAAGGTCATTTAAGACACTTCTGTGGACCTGGTACAGAGGGGGATGACAGGGAAGGCGATGCTGAGTGCAGCTCCGTGGATCTGAGAATGAGGAAGGAGAGATGCCAAAGAATAATGGGAAAGGGGTTTGGGATTTTCCTAGAACAAAAACTTGAGCAGTAGAACAGGTAGAGCAGAGGGGAAGACGGGAGTGAGTATTCCAAAAAGCCTGTGAGGGACTTTAAATTCTTAGAAACCTGTTTTCAGTGATGACAAATCAACTTTAAAGGTCATTTTCATTACATCTTGGATAGGGGTCTGAGGGCTCTTCTCAGCTGGTTTGAGCTTTGGCTAAGCTTGCTAGAGGACTTGGTGGGACCTAGTGCAGACACTGACAGGAAAAGAGAGGAGTGGGTGGAGGGGTACCTCGGTACCTGCTTCCTCAGCAAGGGGGCAATGTTCTGAGATCCAGTGGAGGTTTGGGTTTTTGATCTAGTAATTGGAGGGGAGAAATCAGGTTGCTGAGGTGGGAGTGAAAGCAGAGAGTCTAGAGCAGAAGGCTGAGGGTGAGGAACTATTGGGGAAGCATAGTACAGGATGTGAGCGAAGGAGGAAAAAGGATTCCACATAGGGGAATTTCCCCCTTTTGAGCACTTGCCGAAGTTAAAAATGTCATGCAGAATTTGAGGATCTAGAGAACCCTCTGGGGGCCATAGTTTTTGGTTGTCTAATTGGTAATATGGCCAATGCTGTGTACTGAATTTGATGAGGAGTTTGGGTTCCACCAGGCAGTCCCTGTATGCTCACATCCCCATGACTTACACAAGAAGTCGGCTTTTCCCCCACACAGCCATGGCTGTTTGTCGCTTTGATAGTCTGCCGGGCATACATAGTAATATAGGCTAGCCAACCTGCATCTGGCTCGCGTGTCCCTGCATCCATAATGTTTGTTTCAATTATCTATGGTACGGAAGGGATTTAATGGAATTTTAGTGAGATCCTCTTCATCAGGCATGTCTCAATAGGAAAGACCTATACTGAGCTGAAAAATGTCTGGGTGGAGAGATAGTCACCAGGTCCCTAAGGGGGCCGTTAAGGTCTCTTTAATGGTTCTATTTATTTTTTCTACCTGTCCTGAGTTCTGGGGTATATAAGCATAATGTAACTTCCAATTAATCCACAGGGTCCTGGTTAACACCTGACTTACCTGGGCCATGAAAACCAGTCCATTATCAGTCCATTAGGCAGATCGTATCTTGGAAAAATATCTTTCAGGATCTTCTTGAAAACCATTTGCGCCGTTGTTTTTTTTTTTTTTTTTTTTTTTTTTTTTTTTTTTTTTGTGTGTGTGTGTGTGTGTAAGGCTTCAATCCATCCTGAAAATGTATCTACAAAGACTAGGAGATATTTAAATCCATACCTTGCTGGCTTAATTTTAGTAATGTCCACTTCCCAGAATTGTCCTGGTCTGGTTCCTCATAGGTGCTTTCCTCTAGGAAACTTGGAAGGGTAAGCATTACCCAATTGACGGACCCGACAGGCTTTTGTTACCCGTTCAGTTATTTCCTTTCACTGTGAGTTGGTTAGTGGAAAACTCTGTTCTTAATCTTACAGTAATGCCTGCAGTTTCTTTGAACCAAGGTGAGTGAGTTGATGTACATTTTTAACGTAGTGTAGGGCTTGCTCTAATTGCAGGCTGAGCTCAGTGAAGTTGAGGCGTTCAGTGTCAGTGTCCTTAGATGTTATCAAAAACTTCCTGGTCCTCAGGGTTTCATTGGAATTGGGCATCTTCCTTTAACAGCGGGTATAATGGAGCAGCTAAGGACGCAAACCCAGGCATCCATAACCTGCAAAAGCCAGCAGTCCCAAGAAATTCTCTGAGTTGTCTGCTGTAAGATGGGGGTGGTATCTACATAATGGTTTGTTTTCTGGGCTCAGTGAGCCATCGTTTACTGCCCCTAAGGGAATAGCCCAGGAAGATTACTTCATGCTAGCAAATTTGGGCCTTTTTGGTCGAAACTCTATACCCGAGTTGAGCAAGCTCATATAATAGTGCTTGGGTCCCAGACTCACAGTTTTCCTTGGTGTTGGCTGCCAGTAGCAGGACATCCACGTATTGAAGCTGGGTAAATTCAGGGTGCGTAGTTCTGAAGTTGTTGAGATCTCTGTGGAGGGCTTCATCAAAGAGAGTGGGGGAGTTTTTGAACCCCTGTGGGAGTCTAGTCCAAGTTAGTTGACCAGACGTTTTGGTTTCTGGGTCTACCCACCCGAAAGCAAACAGCAACTGACTATCTTTATGCAGAGGCAAGCAAAAGAAAGCATCTTTTAAGTTCAGAACAGTATATAATTTCCCCTCAGGGTTCAGAGTGCTAAGCAGATTGTACGGATTAGGTACCGTGGGGTGAATGTCCTGCCCTCTTTTGTTGATCTCTCTTAGCTCTTTAATGGGGCGATAGTTCCCGGACCCTGGCTTTTTTTTTCTAGTAGCAGGGGAGTGTTCCAGGCCGATTGACAGGGCCTTAGGACCCCTAATGCCAGATATTTCTGAATATGGGGCCTTATCCCACCTTTAGTTTTTTTGCTTAGAGGATATTATTTGACATTGACTGGGGAGACTGAGGTTTTTAACTCCACTGTTATTGGAGATTATTTCACGGCCAGGCCTAACCCAGCAGTTTTTGCCCAGGCATCTGGGTAATCTGTTATCCATTTTTGGGGTAGCTTGCCTGTTTGATCAGACTTGGGGCATGTGAATGGTGGATGTTCATCTTCTACTAATATAGTTAAACCCGTGACTATAGGAGTTTTTGCTGAAGTATTTAGAAATTTCATTTGGGGGCCTTCATGGTTAAAAGTTATTTTGGCCCGGAGCTTGATGAGCAGATCTCTGCCCATCAATGGGTCCAGGCATTCTGGGATTCCTAGGAAGGAGTGATGGATTTTTCCTTTCCCCAGCTCCATGGTCCTCTTAGTTGTCTAAGCCTGATATTTACTGTCATCATCCCTTTGAACTAGAGACCTTTTATTTGATAGAGGGCCCAATGGGGCCTCAAGGGCTGAGTATACTGCTCCTGTATTCACTTCAAAGTTTACTGGAGTCCCCTCCACTTCAAAAGTTACCCTGAGCTAGGGGATGGGTTCTGAGCCCTGACTTTCTTAGTCATCCTCCAGAGTCAGAATGGCCAGCTGGCGTGGCTGTCTCTTTATAGGGAACTCTATGGCCCAGTATCCTTTTTCTTTAGAGTAGGCACACTGATCTGAGGCCAGGGGTGGCCTCTGGCATGGGCCCTTCCTGTCACCCTATGTCTTAATTTCTGGCCTCTTTCTTGTTGTGATCAGGACCTTAGTCAATGCCTTAGTCTGTCTTTTGGTTCTCTCATCCTCCCTTTGCTCCCTTTCTTTCTCCCTGTTTCTCTCTTATAGTATACTTTCTTGGCTTCTTTGACAAAATCTCTCTTTTAATTTCTTTTTTAATATCCATGGCAGCTTGCTCAATTAAGGCCATCGTGACAGATGCCTTTTAATCTGCTGCCTGAGGATCGAAAGGAGTATATCTCTTATATGCCTCCATGATTCTCTCTAGAAACATAAATGGAGATTCATCAGGCCTTTGAATAATTTCTCTTACCATGGCCAAATTAGTTGGTCACCCAGTGGCCACTTGGAGACCCGCTGTTAGAGCCTGGCAATAATTGAACAGATGCTCCCTATCTTCAAAGGTGTTGGGGTCCCAGTTGGGTGGGTTTAAGGAGAAGCCAGCTTTGATTATGTTGGGAAGTTGTGTTGGTCGCCCATCAGGTCTGAGGATATTTTTTTCTACATTCCAGGAGATTTTTCTCTCATTGCTCTGTCATGAAGAGAGTCGCTAGGTGGTGTTGGCAGTCACCTCAAGTAGGCAGGTGTGAAAACGTCGGTGAGTTCTCTGAGTTCTTTTAGGCGGGCCAGCTTCCTCCAGGGAAGGAGGGGCTGTGTGTGCCGCGGGACAGTCATCTGGATGACGCTGGGCCAGCCTAGCTTCCTCGAATGGTGGAGAGGCTGAGTCAGCAGAAGGGGAATCACTTAGAGGGTGTTAGGGGTTGGGAGACGAGGGCAGATGATAAGGAGGGGGTGGTGAGTCCAGTAGAGTCTTGAGACTCAGGGAGAACAGAGGGTGGAGGAGGAGGAGCAGAGAGGTTGAGATAGAATCGTGGGGGAAGGAGTAGGAGCAGGTGCAGGGACAAGGAAAGGCTTGACCCATGGAGGAGGAGATTTGTAGAGGTACTGACAAGTTAAGATATATGGCTGTTGATCTGGATGTCTATGTGGCACCTGCTGAAAGACAATATCTCGGACTTTTCAAATAAGTGCGAAGTTGAAAGATCCTTCTAGGAGCCATCCGACTGCAATGGTGGGTCATTCTGAGACACAGAATCTGCCAGGTCTGGCGTTTTACTGAAAAAGAAAGATTCTGAGCCCTTAAGCAGATTTTGGTCCAGTGATTAAGGGTCAGGGACAGAGGCATTGAAATGATCTGTCCCATAATGAAATATACACAGACACCGAAAGCAACGACACACAACACAGACAAGACAAGACAATAAAGACAGGCAATGGACGTCCAATACTGAGACCAGGACTGACTAGTCGGCAAAACCTGAAGGGCTGGCAATACCGAATCAGAAACAAAATATCACTGAGTCGAGGAGACTATTGTTCCACGATTTTCCGAGTCTATCCCCCAGGGACATGGCCTGTGGCTCTGTGACATGTGTGTCAGCCACCATGGGAGAGAGCTCACGCTCTTTACCAATAGCCGTTTTGCCATACCCTAACCTGAAGCCTGAAACGAGAAAGATGGGCCTTATTTACCCCCAGAGGAGCCCGTTGGGGGTATTTTGTCTGCAGCTTCCGGATCTTGCTAGGGCCACCAGATGTAAAGGTTGGGCGAGCATCTGCAGCAGAGACCACTAAGAGACTGTCTCATGCAACAGCAAAGGGTTTATTGGGAGTCCGGCATGAAGGGCTCAGAGATCACTTGAACAGAGCAGAGAGCCCTGAGAACAGCTTAAGAAATGGTTATATATTTTTCTTGGAGAGGGCAGGGAGAGAAATTTATTGATGGGTAATGGCGAGTGTCAGTTTGCGAGCAACTGGTTGACGGAGTACATTCTGCAGTTTGGCAGTTTGGGACAGCACATTCTGGGAACAAGAATAGTAAACAGTTCTCAAGATTTCAATGGTGTTTTGTTAAGCATACAGAAAAACAGGAAATGACAAGTATCTATTTTATTAACCTTTCAATATAAATATGAAAACAGAAATCTAGTTAAGATTTGAAGTCCAGAAGTTCATTTGGCCCTTGATTGGTATACTTAGCATTGAATTACGTTCTGTAGAGATGTCCCAGAAATATGGATATACAATGTCATAGGACCTTGTATCTTCTCGGAGGTCAGTTCCAAAACACAGTCTCTAAGGGGAATCACACCAAAGTGCAAGCCAAGTTGGACCCAGTTATCTCTTCCAACTTCCACACAAATGACCGCAGTTAAAACCAAAACACTCTCACATGACACTCATCTACTTCCATATAGACACTCATCATAACTTCTGGCAGGAGGATTCCATGAGAGGCGCAGCACAAGACAGTGTCCCAAGTAAGCTCCCTTTCCCCTCATTTACCAAAAGTCAGGGTGGCCTGGACACCCTTCCTGTGAACCAGGAGTGATCAAATATGCCTGCCGTTAACACAGCTCTGTTCTCCAATTTGAGGCCTACTGACTGTCGGTTTAGATTCTTTATTTGAATTGGATTCATAAGAAAACCCAAGAACCTATGGGCTAGCATCTGCAGGGCTTTGAATAACTCATTTGACCCATTGGATCCCTATTCTCACTTGAGGGAGGTTAAGAACCTTATGGAGGAATGCGAGAGACTTCATCCACAATGACTGATTTTTGGCCATTTTGATTTGGATCCACACATGGGATCTTTCTTACGATCCATCAGGTGCTGAGAATCTAAGCTCTAGGCTCACACAGGGCCAAAGGGCTGATTCAGACACATCCCTTTCCAAAGGAATTAAGCAAACAGCCACAGGTGATGCCCATTCATTTCCGTTTGAAAACTCTTTTCTTCAGGAATCTCGAAGGCGTGGCCTGAGGCAAAGACCTTCCTGACATTCAGGGCAACAGAACAATAGGTAATAAAAAGGCCAATTGCAGGGTTTCTCCACTGAGACTATCCTGGTCACACTGGTATCTGAGTTTTCTGAGATTCTTGCCAATTCCTTCAGCTATCCAGTACATGTCCATGTCACGGTGCTTGGAGGTGCTACATATCGTGGACACAAAAGCATGAGTCTATTCTGGAGAGTGGCCAGAATTCAGGAAGAAAACAGGAACTTAGGAAGATAGCCGGTGTTGCCCATTGATAAGGAAAGCCCTAGAGTATTCATTAATTGGGCAGGATGAATGCTGGGAAGCTTTCTAATAGACAGGAAACATCCATTGATGCATTCTCTTTTCTAATGTCTACAACCAAGGACACAGTGGGATACACAGACATAGAAACACTCACCTTGTCCAACAACTTACTAGAAACAGTTCACTCCAAACCAAACAAACCGACTTTCCTACCTATTCTCTGAACATGAGACAAAACCACAAACACACATCCACACCCACAAAGTCACCTCCTTCCCCCAAGTAGGTCTCTCACTCTCCAGAGTGTCCTCTGACTGCTGGGTCATACTGTGTTCCCCCGATATGGCCTGTCCTGTTTCAGATCTGGTCTGTTTGTCCAACTCTGTGAAGTGGTCAGGAGCCAGCTGTGAGCCACTACCTGCTTTTTCAAAAAAGGCCCCTCTTCAGAGTTTTCCTGTCATTTGGCCATCCTCACATCAGTAGGTACCAAGAAAGACTGACTCTGTCCTTGCTAAATCGAAGCAAGTGAGACCACTAGGACTGGGACTGGGATTGGCTCTGTGTGCCTGGCTTCCTGGATCCCAAGTTCAGAGAGTTCCATTACCAAGGAAGTGAGGTGAGGTCGCATCCTTCAGGAACTGAATGAGGTCACTGCCTTGGAAACCACTTTGTCCAAACAGTTGCTTCCAAGAGTACCATGAAAAGGAGGCTGACCCTACATTCTGTGGCACTTTTGCAAATTAGGATGGTATATCAACCATAGGCACCAAGGAACAGCTCTCCACTCAGGCCTGGTATGGTCCATCTTCTCTATATTACGAAGAGAGCCTTTAGTCACGGGAGCATTGCAGTGAACCTCTGCACTAAAACTATTAGCAAGCACCTGATGGAGGAGGCCTCCATAGGTAAGTGGCGCCTTTATAACATCTGATATTCGGTTAAGGGAGATCTCTTCTGATGACAGAGATGTGGCCTGGGGAGGCTCACATATACTCCTGTCCAGGACAGTAACAAGAATCGTTCTGTCCTCTGTTCTGTTCTGTAGGAAATTCCTCTGGAAGTGTAGAGAGGTGCCGACGGGCACGCACGCGCTCCTACCCTGGAGCTTTAGCAAGATGTTGCACTGTACCACTGTTTTTCTGTTTAGGCGCCGGGTTTCTGTTTTTCTTTTTGTGTGTGTGTGGTGTGTTTTGTTCTCCGTTCTATTTTTTGTTTGTTTGTTTGCTTTTGTTCATTTTGTTGTGTGATTTTGGTTGTAAAAACTTAAGGATATTGGACGTGAAAATGGGTAATAAAGAGAGTAAGCCTGACACCCGTTTGAACTGTGTTTTAAGGAACTGCGATGAACTTTACCCCCCTTTGTTTAGCAGGATGATAGAAGCCCCTAGCTGGCTGCCTGGAGCACAACCATTGCAGAGGGAAATGCCTGCTGGGGACCTAAGAACTGAGTATCTCCCAGGTTAACAAGTGAAACTCCTTTAAAACCCCTTGTCCCTCCAGATCAAGAGAGTCACAACATTTGGCAGAGTCCCCTGTGTTTCTCCTTTGTTAGCAAAGCAATTAGCCTCCCCTTTTCTTTTTCTCAGAACCCATTCCTCATTATTTAATTGGTATAAATTGGCTTCTAGGTCAGGAACCGAACTTTAAGTTACAAATTTGGTACCCCCCGTCCGCCCCAGAACTTTGTGAGAGCTGTCTACTGAAATGTTAGGAGATGGAGCTTGCTTGGGGTGGAACTGAACCAGAGGAGCTAATCCTGTAAGTAAAAGGAGGGACTGAGGGACCCCCAGCAGCTGCCAAAGCCCTGTTGATTCAGGGAATACCCTCCTTCCTTCCGTGCACTGTAAGTATTATGCCACCTCTGTCTTGTTAAAAAAGAGAAAAAGAAAAAGGGGACACTAAATTCAGTAAAGTCACCATATAGACACTTTATTTTACATTTCAGGTTGCCCCTCTGTTAAAACATCTGGTCCCCCCCTGGGTGCCACTGGTGTAGTAGATTTTTTCTCTTATCTGCTCTGGTTTAAAGGATTCTGTCTGACAACCATAGTCTCTACCTCCTTTTTGTCTGTCTTGTGTCTTTGTTTCTGGTCCTTTAAGACATGTGCAATAATGTGTGATATTATAAATTTTTTCTTGGGAATGATCTTAGCTGAATGTGTGTCTAAATGATGATGTTTTATCATAAAAAAACTGGTATCTGAATGGGTTTTTGAAGCATTGCACAATCTTGCAGTTAAAAGTCGGGTTTAGGTCATTGTTTAGTTTAAGATTTCAGGTAATTCATGCCAGAGAACTTAAATACTTAGGATGGAAAACTGAAGAACTCTACTTCCAAGTTGGCAAGTAACTTCCCAATCATTCACTTTTTTTTTTTTTTAACCAATTTTGAATTCGGTAGCCAGAGAAAATGTCACTGTGTGTACCAGTGCATTAATTTAGACAAGGATAGTAAACCATAGTATGGTATCTGTTGACAAAATAAGATGTAAAGACATAAAATTTTGTGAATTGTATCTTGAACTTGTATCATAATTTTCAACACCCCAACCGGAAAATTATGGTTAATATGCCTTAGGCCTGAGGTGTCTGCTCAGAATAGCATTTTTTTTCCTGCTCCTTCCAGACCTCAGCCATGACTCATGTTGAAATGCAAATGAAAAAAGCCTGCAAGCTTAGTAGGAGACTGATTTGATGCCTAACGGAAAAAAAAAAGTAAATTGTATGGTATTTACTAATTACTGGCCAGTCATTTTTTCTAGGACTCTTATTGTTTTCCTTAGATACTTTATTATTTTTGAGCTCATGATTCTGAGCATACAGACCTAGGTTAATGTTTTTCTGATCAGTTCTATCTTTGACCAACTGTGGACTTTTTGAAACATTGCAATAGATATTTAACCTGTGAAAAACTACAAGGCCTTTACTATTATTATGTGTGCACAATTTTGTTATGTGTTGTCTGTCTATATAGACATATATCCGTATATCATATATATGATACACAAATTAACATATATAAGGAGCGCTCATTTAAAAAAGTGCTCATAAAAACAAATTTTAAAAAGTGGATCCAAAGATCTTTAGTTCACGTGGTTTAAATGTTTCAATTTAAATCGGATAAACAGATAAAAATAAATGTTTTTAAATTTAAGCTTACAAATTTTTCTAGGTGTTCAAAAATCTAATAAAATATTAATATCTACAAAACGTCTAATGTGCCTTGGTTCTAGAACATTTTCTTCAACATAAAAATGGTTTACACTGTTCAATACATTTCTCTAATATTTTGATAAATAAGTAAAGTAAATTTGATATGGGATTACTCATTCGTGAGTACTTTTGTTAGAAATCTGATTCATTTACTAAGGTCTGTATAAGTTTTTACTAAACTCTATATAAGGTTTTAAAAATCAGTCATGTGTTAATGAGACAAAAATTTTTTGAAACATAAGTTTACCCATAACATTGTGTTTATTAAGTTTTATTTTTTCTAGAGCAAGGAACCATAAAAATTAAAAAACTTATTAAATCAGAACTGTTATTTTAGAGCATTGTACTGCCATTTCTTTAAAAGCTAAACTTGGTTAATGTAGAAACATCAATGTAATTGTGATGCTATTAATGTTTTCATATCTTACAGGTATGCAAGTCTGTAAGGTAGAAACTTTAAAAGAGCATTATATCAAGCTCGTGTTCTGAAGTTGTATGGTAAAAAAATATATTGGAGATTTATTTACCTGTTATCAATAAGATATGTAAAGTTTTATGTTACTTTTTACATTGTGGAACAATTTAAATGTATTTTTAAGTTAATGAGAGCCTAATCTATGTAAAAGTTGAAAACTTTCAGGCTTTCTTTAATTCATGTTTTAAATGTGATATCATATGGTGTTAGCTAATGTTCATGAGACCACAAACAATTTATGTAAACTTTGTCAATGTTGCTTTTAATTTTTACTTTTTAATAAAAACAACCCCATACCATTATTGTCATCTGGTAATAACAAAAGGGTAATCAAAGCAATATAAACAAATACTTTAGGATTATACTCCTAAACAAAAACACCTAAAAAAACAAAACTGCCTTCTCAATAATTCATGACTTCATTGATCATTTCTAGTTAGAGACACTTGGTAGCAGAGTAATATTATCTCCTTTTGGTACACAGTGACCCAGTTCTGTTCTTTACTTTGTTTTAAATCAATTTCTTCTGCATCATCTGATGAGAGGTTCATATACTTCTTAAAACCAATGATTGAGCCCTCAACCTGCACATTCACTTGCTCATAGAGCCAAACCTGAAATTGGGAACTATTTTGCAAGTGTCTGAAGATGAAGTTGATGGGTTACACCTTCACTGTCTGTACATTTTGACCTTGGCCACAGTACACTAAAATGGAAGTTCACAAACACCACAATGACCTAGAGGCTCCTCACATAGAAACTTACAGATCTGGTATACTGTTTTCTAGAAACCCTTCCAAATTATAAAGTAATTCTAATAATCCATGTTTATCATAATTTTTCCTACCAAAAACCAATCCTGAGTATGAACTATTAGTTTCTTAAGGAGTAGATCTTCCAAGACCCCCAAACAAAAAAAAATAAAGATCAGCTTTAGAACTAAAATGCTTAAGATTTATAAAGAGCCCTGCCTTACCTGAGATAAGGCTGTGTGTCCCATCTTACTATATGTGAGAATGACTATGAAACAAGTACGTCAGATAATATTTCTTTAAAGTTATGTTAAAAACATAAAAAATGTCAAGATTCCTAGGATCTCAAACAGGGGATATAATGTAATACTCAGCCAAAAAATTTAGGGTAGCTATTACACGAACTAAGTATTTTTACTTTTGTTAATTTTAGTTGAAATTTTCTTATAAGTTATCTAAAGATTCCCTGTTAGTGTTTTACAAATGTGTTGCTTTAAGAACACAACATGGGTTTATTCAAGATAATAAGTCATCACCTACAATACAGACAGAATAATTCAGATCCCAATTAATAAAAAGATAATTATAAAGTTATAGACATTAAAGTCCAGTACTCTTAATATAAGGCTGTTAAAATTAATTTGCTGGATGTTTAAGATTAGGATTTAAAATTAAAGTTAAATGAAAAGGGCCAAGAAAACCAATATTTGGCTCTTACCCTCTGAGTCAATCTGAATCCAGGGAACAGGGGACTTCTCTAAAGAGCTTTGCAACTCTGAGCCACATAACCTCCTGATCAGGGAGATTAATGAGACCACTGGAGAACAGAAAGCCAATCAGTGCATTTGTTATGAAGAGGAGAGTCATCAGAGAAAGGAGATATCCCTGATGCTTCTGAGGGAAGATAAATGGTCAAGCAAGACCTGGACCCACCTAGCGCAAATGGCACTAGCAGAATTTAAAATGTGCTCTCATTTTTCCAGAATTGACTCCCATAAAGCTCAGCTGACTGTTAACAATAGATAGAAACAAAAGTCCGTTTGACTGCTTCATCTTAAACACTTTGGAAAGACAGTTAAGACGAAAATTCAGCCATTCCTGGGCATTTTAAATAATAATAATAATAATAATAATATTTTAAGGTATGCACTTTATTTTAGCCTCCCAAAATAAGTAAGACTGGAGGCTACAAAGAAGGATTCTCAGACAGGAATGCCTGATACTTATAAAAAGAGAGTATCAAGAAGAGCTGCCAGAGGCAGAAATTTTTAATTTAAGGCCTGCAGATATTCCTAACCAACACAGGTAGGCTTGGTGTTTGCTAGTACGATTATCCAGCCCTGAGTAACAGAATTAAAGGTTTCTCTATTAGACGCAGAGGTCATACTAGAAAAAGGATTTTACAAGATCAGATGACATTACATTGTTAAACTGTATCTTATGGGGAAGGACAACTGTAACACTAAAAGTTAAATATTAATTTGATAGTCCTGATAACTGGGGATATTAAAGACTGGTGAGGGAACTTCTATACACTAACATGTTCCGGCTGCTGCAACATTTATTCAGTACTCATGGTTTTTGTTTCTCTCATAGAAGAACCCATCCCCAGATGACTTTACAACCTGTTCTTCCCCAACCAGACTTCAATCCGAAATGACTTCTAAAAGGCAACTCATGTCCCCCAACTGACTTATAAAAGGCAACTCATGTCCCTCACGCCATGCCCACTCACTTCACCCTGTCTCAGGTCAGAAGAAGAAATAATGATTGACGCCACTCTTCTTACAACAATGGAGAGAAAGATAAGTAGACTATCAATATAAGTAATTAATTAAGTCTGGTAAAATCAGGGAGATCGGTTTTGGGTAAGTTCTAAAAATTTGGA
Organism: Callospermophilus lateralis; assembly: GCF_048772815.1. Taxonomy (NCBI): domain Eukaryota; kingdom Metazoa; phylum Chordata; class Mammalia; order Rodentia; family Sciuridae; genus Callospermophilus; species Callospermophilus lateralis. Next base: position 522,002 of record NW_027514940.1, on the reverse strand, counting down.
GAATCTTACCTGAGGGATTAAAATTTCCTCAGTGCTCTTCCCCTAATCTATTAAAGATTTGAAAGGGACACAGAGAAAAGGGGGAAATGATAGACCCAACCTGATCTTTTATTAAAATTGAGAGCCATCTTGCCACAAAGCCATGAAAATGTAATTTTGGCTTTACCATAAATTACTGCAAATTCTGAACCTGCTTGAAATGCCTGCCCGTGCCTTGAACTCACGCATGCCCGGCTCTCTGACCAGATAGCAGCCCTCTCTGAAACTTTAGTGACACATCATAAATATTTGCCTTCTCTGGCCAGACAACATCCCTCTCTGAGGCTCTAATGGTCCTCTGAATTCTGATGTAGGGACAGCAAAAAAAACCTAAACTACCATTAGTGTGATGCTTGTCAGAGTTCTGTTATCTGTAACACCCCTTTTGTGTAACTTTCTGGGCTATAAAGCTGGGCTGTAGGAAAGCTGGGGTTGCTGTCTTGTTCCGGCTGTTTTGGGAGGGGAGGCAGCATGAAAGGTAGAAATAATAAGATTAATTTAATATGATTTTAATTAGAGTCAGTGGTCTTTTCTTGTGTCGTGGTCTAACAATTAACACTCCAAAAACATGGAGCTCTGACGGCCTAAAGACTTCTTGAGGAACTTTCTCTGAGGTTGGGCACTTGAAATATATGTTGTTGTAAGGAGCTTTAGCTTCCTTTCTAGTGAGACCATCAAAGATGGGTTTGAATCTATGTGACCTGGAGGACATGGTTTCTTGTATTCTAATGAACATAAGGCAGCAGTGCTGAATTTTCTCTTTGTAGGTAAACTGTGGCCACTGGGTGCTAAGTGTCTCCCCGTGTGGACTGTGAAGCCATTTTTTCATCCTCCACTTTTCGTGGTGTTTCGTGCTGCTGCACTGGGAGTTTGGTATTTGCTTCATGAAATACAAAGAGTTCAACTGGGACCCAGTTTTGGAGGGAGTTCTGTCACTTGTGGTGGGTCAGGGTCTGCAGGAGAATGCAACAACCAGGTTATATCTCACAGAGCTTGCCCCCTTGTACATAGAAATCTGACTCTGAACTTTGCCCTGGAACCTCTCCATGTAACAAGATGCCTTTACATAGAAGGTTCTGCTGGATGCACAATGTCAGTCACAAGCCAATTGGAAGGCAATGGCAAATCCTCATGGCCACACCACAGATGTATTATCACACACCTGCCCACCACTGCAATAGGCCCACTACTCAGCAGGCTCCAACTTACTGGCATCTTTGTTCTACACCATTTTCATGAAACTCGGTAAATCATGGCATTCTCTTGTACACTAATGATCAGCAACAAGACATCCAAAGGTTCTCTAGTGCCACCTGATTATTGGAATTTCAAAAATTTCATTGTATTTATCTAGCCATTTTTCATGGATGAAGTTGGAGACACTGTGGGTTTCAGTTCATTCAGGAACCATTAAATGGTGAGGAAGCTCATTTCAATGAAAGCTCTGGAGAACTCTCACAGGCAAGTCTTCCCATAGAGTCTTCAAAAGGTCGCATGAAGCCAGGCCCATTGAGGTCTTCAATGTGACGTCCAAGGGTGTTCTGATTCTCAACTATGGCTGCCAAATCTTTCAGAATAAAATCATGTGATATCCTAGCTGAGATTCCAAGGCTCTGTGGAAAGCCACCCTGTCCTTGATCTCAGTTTCCAAGGGTGAATCCCATGCGTGGCCTCCTAAAATCTGAACACAGTTCATGGCAATATTTCTCTGAGATCAGTTCCAGAACTCAGACTTTAAGGGGAATCACACCAGAGTTCAAGCCCAGGTAGACCCAGTCATCACTTCCAACCGCCACACAAATGACCACAATTAAAACCAAAGCACTCCCACAAGGCCCTCATCTTCTTCCATATAGACACTCATCATAACCTGTGGTTCGAGGTTTCCATGAGGGGATCAGTCCAAGACAGTGTACAAAATAACCTCCCTTGCCCCTCATTTGCCTAAAGTCAGGGTTGCCTGGACACCCTTCCTGAGAACCAGGAGTGATCAAATAGGCCTGCCATAAATACTGCTCTGCTTCCCGAATTTGAGGCCTCCTGACTCTCGGGTGTATATTCTTTATGTGAATTGGAATCATGAGAAAACCCAAGCACCTATGGGCTATCTTCTGCAGGGTTTGAAGAACTCATTTGACACAAAGGATCCCTATTTTCAATTGATGGAGGTCAGGAACCTTACAGAGGAAGGCGAGAGACTTCGTCCACAATGACTGCTTTTTTGGCCATTTTGGTTTTGGAAGCACACATGTAATCTTTCTTTAGATCCATCAGGTTCTGAGGATCTATGCAACAGCCTCACACATTGCCACGAGTCTGATGCAGACACATCCCTTTCCAAAGCAATTAAGCAAAGAGCTACAGGTGATGCCCATTAATTTCCATTGAAAACCATTTTTTCAGGCTTCACAAAGGGGTGGACTGAGACAAAGACGTTTCTGACATTCAGGGCAACAGAACAATAGGTAAGCAAATGGCCCAAAGCAGGGTTTCTCGAATGATATCTGAGTTTTCTGAGATGATCCCATTCCCTTCAGCTATCCAGTACGTGGCCATGTCACAGAGCCTGGAGGTGGTACATATTGTGGACACCAAACCATGAGCCTATTCTGGAGAGTGGCCCGAATTCAAGAAGAAAACAGGAACTTAGGAAGATAGTAGTTGTTGCCCATCTATAAGGCAAGCCACAGTCCATATATAAATTGGGCAGGATAAATGCTGTGAAGCTTTCTACAAGACAGGAAACATCCATTGATGCATTCTCTTTTCTAATATCTACAACCACAGACACAGTGGGATAAACAGACATAAAAACACTCGCCTTATCAAAAGACTTACTAGAAACGATCCAATCCAAACCAAACAAAGCGACTTTCCTACCTATTCCCAGATCATGAGAAAAAACCACAGACTCACACGCACACCCACAAAGTCACCGCCTTCCCCCAAGTAGGTCTGTAACTATCCGGAGTGTCCTCTGACTGATGGGCCATACTATGTTCCCCCAAAATGGGCTATCCTATCTCAGATCTGGTCTCCTTGCCAACAATGTGAAGTTGTCAGGTGCCAGTGGTGAGCCACTACCTGCTTTCTCAGGAAAGGCCCCTCTTCAGAGCTCTCTTGGCATTTGGCCATCTTCACATCAGTAGTTACCAAGAAAGACTGACTCTGTCCTTGGTAAATCCAATCATGTGAGACCACTGGGACTGGGACTGGGACTGCCTCTGGGTGCCTGGCTTTTTGGATCCCAAGTTCAGAGAGTTCCATCACCAAGAAAGTGATGTAGGTCACTTCCTTCTGGAACTGAATGAGGTCACTGCCTAGGCAATCACTTTTTCCTAACATTTGCTTCCAAGTGTCCCAATAGATGGAGGCTGCCCCTACTTCCTGTGACACTTTCACAAGTTAGAATGGTATATCAAACATAGCACCCGGAAGCAGCTCTCCACACAGGCCTGGTTTGGTCCATCTTCTCTACATTAAGAAGAGAGAGATTGCTTCAGACACACCCATTCATCCTGACCAGGTTGTTTGTCGTGGAAGATGACTTTTGCTCTCTCAGGTCCTTCATAGCTTCCTCTATCTTCCCCAGGGTTCATTTCTGCATGGACCTTTGAGGTTCTCAGCAGGTGGAAGGTCTCTTATGTTCCTGTATTGTAAGACCAACTCTGTCCCTGCTCTTCTGTAAAGTTAGATGGAGGGCAAAGAGTATGGTTAGGGTTAATAACATGTTTGATTTGGGTTAGGAATCATTCTGCTGGATGAATAATGGTATTGGGAACCTGCGATATTTGTAAGTATATATAGAGGTGAAATATATGTATGAAAACAGAAATCTAGGTAAGATTTGAAGCCCAGAAGGGCATTGGATCCTTGATTGGGATACTTAGCTTTGAATTATGTTCTGCACATGTGTCTCAGATAAATCTATACACAATGGTATAGGACCTTGTACTTGGATGATTGAATGTCGAAGAGAACATCCAGTCTAAAAAGGATAGTCGGTAGGATTAGGAAGATAGTTGGTAGAATTAGAAAAAAAGAGTGAGTATAGGATTTGAAAAAAAAGTTCTTTAGCAATAGGGTTTCAGGTAGAGAGAAAATGTAAATGTCAGCACATGTGAAGAGTTGGTCACAATGATGAATTGGGGAAAATATGTAGGAAAGCAGATATCAATAGAGACATAGGAAATCAGGCAAATGATAAAGTGATTGATTGGATTAGACATTTTCAGCAGGCTTGAAGTTGAATATATAATCTTAGGAAGAAACACATATGTAGTCACCAATAGGATTGACATTTGAGAGCATTAGCCAACCTGGACATGGGTGATTTTTATAATCCATACTCATATTCCATTTAGGCTTTGGTACAATCGTAAGTGTGACTTTGCATTTTCTTGCCAGAATATTACTGTGATAAAATGTATATGTAGATCAGGTGACATGAGTATTTCTTGCACCATTTCTGGGAGCAATATTTTGAAGAGGTATAAATTAGTATTGGGGGCACAAATAGGTGTACCATGTGTGTATGAATATAGAGAGAATGATTGAATAGACCATACTGTGAATAAATAATATAACTTGTTCCAACTTTACAAATTGGAATAAATTTATATCTCAAAATACATAGCAAATCTTATATTGATATACATACATTCATTCCAACCAGTTATACATCTAATGGTAATATTAGGGTTGTAGTTTATCATAAATTCTGTGTGAGTTTTGCTTCAAAATTGATTATGGAAATCGAAAATAATGTATTTGGAAAGAAGTCTCATGAAATGAGCAGTCAAAAACAAGTAGGAATATATGTGTTCTGAAGCAGGAAGTGATTGAATGTGTTACAAATGTCTTTAAATTTGTGAACTTGTGGATGAAATGTACATTTTATGATGTACAAAAACTGAAGAAATAGAAATGTACCAGTGTTGAATAAAATTGAACGTCAAAATACATATCATGTCCCATAGGAATCTAGTAGCATTGATGTTAAAGTGGGTCAGTTACTGTAGAAATATAAGGATTTGTTTGCACCATTCACTGAAGTAAGTTTTCAGTACTAGAAAACAAATATGTATTATTTCAGGTGGATGAATGTTTCTGAAAATAATCTTATGAAAAGTTGATTATAAAACCACATACATGAACATTAGTGAATTTAGGGAGTGTATAATGAGACACATGTATTTCATATTTTGAAAAATTCAGAGTGTATATATATATATATATATATATATATATATATATATATATATATATACACACACAAATACATTGGAAAGTAGAAAATATATGCCAATCAAAATTCATCATGAAATATATATCATCCACAGATCCAAAAATATTAATTTTACTGAACATGAATTTATGTATAATGTTGCTCAACTAAAAAGCTCACTCATAGTTTGAATTTTCAGTTCCAAAAGCATTTAGGAGGAGTGATTTCTTCTCATACTTTGTATCTGCCAAGTTAGCCACCTCACAAAAATGTACATGTATTCCAGGTAGGATTTTGTATGTGCATATAAAAATACATGTGCTGAATTGGCTACAGAAAATGGGAGACAGGAATTCACATGTGTGTTAACTTTAAAAACACATGGAGAACAATTTCAAGAAAAAAATTGACAAGAATTATAACTCCTACCCTATATCATGGAAAAGGCAAGACCAACTATTCAACATGCCTCCTCTGAACTGCTTGTATTTCTATTCTGTTTGGGTTATTTTTCTCCATCATATTAGGATTAGTAGTCAGAGTCTAGTAGGGTATGGGTTAGTGTCAGAGTTTCAGTATTTCGAATGAAAAATTGCAAAATGTATCCAATGTGTATGTAAATATGTGCTACACAAAAATCTTCCCACTCTTATCCAGAACAATGTCTTGACAATACCTTCGCCCCAAGTAAGAAACAATTAGAGGAAAAGAGTTAGAAATTCCGTGAATACATATTTGGAATGGAAAACAATCAGGAGTTCACAATCTTGGAAGTGGTAGAGGAGTTTTCAAAAGTAAGGAACAGGGTAAACACTCCACAAAAATGGAATTCTGCTGGCCTAGAGACTTCTTGGGAAACTCTCTGTGAGGTTGGGCACTTGAAATATATGTTGTTGTCAGGAGCTTTAGCTTCCTTTCTAGTGAGACCATAAAAGCTGGGTCTGCATCTATGTGACCTGGTGGACATTGTTTCTTTTTTTCCCAATGAACATGAGGCAGCATTGCTGAATTCTCCCTTTGTAGGTAAACTGTGGCCCCTGGGGGCTAAATGTCTCCCCATGTGGACTGTGAAGCCATATGGTCATCCTCTATTTTCGTGGTGTTTTTTGCTGCTGCACTGGAAGTTTGGTACTTGCTTCACGAAATACAAGGAGTTTAAATGGAACACAGTACAGGAGGGAGTTCTGTCACGTGTGGTGAGTCAGGGTCTGCTGGAGAATACAAGAACCAGGCTTCTATCCCACATAGCTTGCCCCCTTGACTATAGCAACCTGATTTTGAACAGCGTCCTGAAACCTCTCCATATAACAAGATGCCTTTACATATAAGGGTCTGCTGGTTTGACCATGTCAGTGACAAGCCATTTGGAAGCCAATGGCAGATCCACATGGCCCCACCACAGATGTTTTATCACACACCTGCCCACCATTGCTCTAGGCCCACTACTCAGCAGGATCCAACTTTCTGGCATCTCTGTTAAACACCATTTTAATGAAAACCAGTCAATCAAGGCACTGTCTGATATACTCATTGTAGGAAAAAGTATAAACGGCAGCCATACCCCAGAGAAAAACCCCAACATGGCGCCTAAGGACTTCTTCTTCCTACCTTCTTCTTTTCTGAAGTGGCGCGAAAAGTTCCCGCCGGGTGAACTCTCCCACTGGTGCCAATTTCAAATCTCGCTGGCGGGGAACCTTAGCCCCAATGAGAACTAACTCCTGGGCTCCGGAGCTGATATCTGAAAGAACTTGCCAATAAACGGGTTGCCTGCCATTTATCTAAGTCCTTTCATCTCCTCCTTAGTTCTATATAAGCACACAGCTTTTTGCAATAAAATTGGAATTCTCCCGGCGAAGTGCCTTTGAGTGGGGAGTTCTTTCATTCTGGTGCCCCGTTTGAGGATACGGGTGAGCTCTTTCCAACAAGAGCCCCGTCCCCTGTTCCGCCCAGACACTCCGTCCTGGTCCGCTCTTTTCAGACGCCAGCTTCCTGCACTCACCACTGATCTGATGTATGTAAGCTTCCCCTGACCCCGGCTCGCCAACTTCCTTCGGGCTACCGCTAGTTTTGTGACCCTGATCGTCCAGCACACTCTAGACGCCCGGTAGGGGAGAGGGAATTCCTCCCATCAAGACCTTTACTGGTCACAGTGGACCCTCTAGTGATCCGTTTCCCTTTGGGGCATGAGGGTTCTGAGTTTACACTAGAGGCTCTGTGGTTTTTCCTCCTTTGCTGCCACTGCTGCTGCTGGCTAGATTTGCTGTTTCCTGCAGGGCTGCTGTGTCTGGCTGAAGCTGCCTCTCTGCTCAGGGAAAACTGAACTCCCGTCCTAGAACTGCATTCTGCTGGAGCTGGAGTTCTGTTTTCATTACTGACTTCTTCAGCTGCGTTCGAAAACTTTCCTGACGTCACGTTGCCCATGGCTCCAAACCCATTGGGTCTTCCAGATCGCACTTCACTGGTGACGACCAGGTAGTACCCTCTGTATTTCCTCGCGACAGCTGGTCATTTTGGGGACACCCACGTGACCCCCATTCGCCCTGAATTTCCTGGAAGCCGTTCCAGCTCGGGTTTTCTCTTTGTCTCTCTCGCTTACTCTTATTCTCTCTCTCTCTCTCTCTCTCTCTCTCTCTCTCTCTCTCTCTCTCTCTCTCTCTTCCATCTCTCCCTGTGACAATTGGCACCTCTTCATCTGTACCTGAAGCCTCACCTCTCAAATGTTTAATGAAAAATCTGGCCACACTCTCCCTCACACCAGACATCAAGCCCAAACTTTTAATTAAATTCTGTACCCAAGATTGGCCTCCATATCCACTGGATAATGGCAATCATTGGCCTCCAGAAGGCTCCTTAGATCCAAACCTCCTCTGGGACCTTTTTAACTACTGCCAGCGTCTGGAAAAGTGGAGGGAGATTCCCTGCATTGAAGGTATTAGCCTTCCCACACAGCACCTTGTCTCTGCTCCTCCTGCCCTCCCCGTCAGGTCCTCCTTGCTTGCAATCCCCTCTCTTTACCTACTTCTACTTCTGACTTCACAGATTCTTCCTCATTCAACCCAGCAGATGAACCCCCACCTTCTCCCCAGCCCCATCTGCCCCTTCTCTTCTGCAATACCCTCCTCATCCTCTGCCTGATTCCATGGATCCTCAGCCTTCCATTTTATCCCCCTCCCCTCCGTCCTCTTCTGCCTGCTCCACTTCCTCCTCTTCCAAAGAGACACTCCCTTCCCCTCCCTCTCCTTCCTGTCCTCCGCCTGCCTCTCTCAGTCCTCCTTTTACCAGGTCTAAAGGACTCCTTCCCACCCCTAAGACAATCGCACCCCTTCGTGAGGTAGCTGGTCCCGAGGGTGTCATCAGAGTCCACGTGCCCTTCTCCAGGTCAGACATTACTCAGCTAGAGAGCAAGTTAGGCTCAATCACCACTAAACCCACCACTTACATTCGGGAGTTTCAATGGGTCCTGCAAGCATATAGCCTCACTCATCATGCCATATACATGCTCTTGGCCAATACACTTCTCCCCGAGGAAAGGCAATGGGTCTGGGAGCTAGCCCAAGCCCATGCTGATGAAAATCATAGGACCAATCCTGACCACCCCACGGGCTCTCATGCTGTCCCAGAGCAGGAACCCTATGGGATTACAACACCCCTGAAGGCTTACAGACTCATGACCTTTTTACATCCTGCCTCTTGGCGGGCCTGAAAAAGGCGACCCACAATGCTGTTAACTTTAAAAAGGTGCAGGAGGTCATTCAAAGGAAGGAGGAAACACCTTCAGAATTCCTGGATAGACTAACCAAGGCCCTTCAACAGTGCACATAACTCGACCCAGAAACCCCTGATGGCCGTCATCTCTTAATGACATATGTTCTGGCCCAAAATACTCTGACATTAAAGCCAAGCTTAAAAAGCTTGAACAGGGCTCTGCTACTCCTCAGACCGAAATCCTCGCTGTCTCTTTAAAGGTTTTTCATGGTAGAGAGGATGAAAGTGAATGTCGTAGGAAGAGAGCTGAAAATGCCAAATTCCAAATGTTGGCCCAGGTCATTCAGAGAAGGCCATCACCACGCCGTCCCAATGTGACACCCCCTGGAGCTTGCTTCAAATGTGGTAAGGATTGTCCTTCACCGAGAACACCCTACAACCCCTGCCCAACATGCCATCAAAGGAGACACTGGGGGGAAGACTGCCCAACAACCCGGAAGGGAGGTTGGTCAGTCACCTGGCAACCCCAGCCTCTCCTGGGCTTGGCAGAGGAGGAATGATGGAGCCCTGGGCCTTCCCTCCAGATTATTACCATCAAGAATCAAGAACCTAGGGTCACCTTCCTGGTGGATGGACGCTTCATTACCTTCCTTTTGGATACTGGTGCCACTTTTTCGGTCTTGAGGGAGTATTGGGGTTCTACCACACCCTCAAAAACTCCTATTGTCGTGGTAGGAGGTAAACATATTTTCCCTCAAAATCCCTTTTGTCCTTCACTCACTCCTTTCTCGTTATGAGCCATTGCCCCATTCCCCTTCTGGAAAGGGACATACTCTCACTATTAAAAGTCACCATTCACATATCACCCCACACCTCTCCTACCTCTCATTTCCTCATGATGTTCCTAGGGGCAGATACACCTACTCCATGCACTCTCCCACGACTATCTAAACCAGTTAACCCTGAGTTTTGGGACACAACTACACCCTTTATGGCTAAATGCAGTCCTATTCATATTGTCTTACTGGAGCCTTCAAGATATATTAGTCAACCATGATATCCACTCACAACCACAGCCTTCCTCGGATTAGAAGCCATCATCCAGGATTTATAATTAAAGGGGTATCTTAGGCCTACACACTCTCTTTTCAACACCCCCATTCTGGCAGTTAAGAAACCTAACGTGTCCTACAGGCTGGTTCTAGACCTTCCCCTTGTCTACTCCTCTGTGGTCCCCATCCACCCGCTAGTGTCCAACCCTTACACCCTCCTCTCTCAGATCCCTGCCACTACTACCCACTTCTTGGTTCTAAATTTGAAACATGCATTCTTTTCTATTCCCTTGTTCTCAGAATCTCAGGATATCTTTGCTTTTACTTGCACTGACTCTCACACCCGCCATTCTCATCAGCTTACCTGGACTGTCCTCCCACAGGGATTCAGGGATAGCACCCATCTCTTTGGCCCAGTTCTTGCCCAGGACCTCACATCCTTTCACCCGACCTGTCCTGACTCTACTCTCCTTCAATATGTCGATGACCTTCTTCTATGTAGTCCCTCTGGGAACACTCTCAATCCCACACTGCACAGCTTCTTAATTTCCTAGCAGACAAGGGAAATAGGAAGTCTGCCCACAAGGCCCAGGTTTCCCAGTCTTCTGTCACCTTTCTTGGTTTTTGCCTTACACCCAGAAAAAAGGAAATAACACTGGATAGGAGGCAACTCCTCTCTGATCTTCCAGTGCCCCATACAAAAGCCAAAATACTATTATTCCTAGGACTAGCAGGTTATTTTAGGGCCTGGATCCCAAATTATTCTCTTCTATACAAATCCTGTATGAACTAGCAAAGGGACCCCCTAGTGAATCTCTTGCCTCCTCCCCAAACTACCACTTGCGCAGGCTTCAGCAACTTGTCTTAAAGGCACTTGCCCTTCACCTTCCTGATCTTTCAAGACCATTTCATGTATATGTCCATGAAAAAGGGAGGCAAGAACTTGGGGTCTTAGGTCAAAACTATGGGCCTACATTTGCACCTGTGGCATATTTGTCCAAGCAAATTGACCCTACCATCCGTGAGTGGGCCCCTTGCTTAAGAGCTCTGGCTGCTGGACAAATTTTACACAAAGAAGCCTCTAAGCTTACTTTTGGGGCCCCTTTAACTATCCACTCCCGACATCACTTGAAGGATCTTTTAGCTTATAAGGGCTTTCAAACCCTTCCTCCATCCAGAGTTTTGTCACTCCTCACTTCCTTTCTGGAAAACCCTAATATTACTTTCCTCCCCTGCTCTGCACAGAACCCTGCCTCACTGCTCTCAATGACTCCCACGTCTAACACACCAACTCATAATTGGTTGGAAACCTTAGATGATTTCCTCCCCTGTCATTCTTCCATTTCTGAGAGACTACTAGCCAAGCCTGACCTTATCTGGTTTACTGATGGCAGTTCCTTTAGGCAGAATTGCACTCATTACTTTGGATACACTGTAGTTTCAGCCACTGAGATTATAGAGGCCAAAGCTCTGCCTTCAGGAACTACCAACCAGCAGTCTGAACTTATAGTAGCCACTCGTGCCTGCCTTCTAGCACAAGGAAAATCCCTAACCCTTTATACTGATTCAAAATATGTCTTCCATATCTTATCCCATGCTGCAATATGAAAGGAGCGAGGCCTACTTACCACCAAAGGTAATGTGATCACTAATTCGGCTCTTATAACCAATCTGATAAAGGCCTCCCACTTACCCACCCAGGTGGGAGTTGTCCATTGTAGGTCTAATTAGAAGGACGTCTCTCTTATCACTGAGGGCAATGCCAAAGCTGACCAGGCGGAACAAATGGCTGCTACCACTTCCAATGATGGACCCCCTGGGGGACATATAATGGCCACTTTAGACAGCTCATCTGAAGCCCCTACTTCTTCCAGTAAGAACAAGGATCTCTTCAAGTTCCTTCATACTCTATTCCTTTCCAATTCTCAGTCTTTGACCCTCTTTTTACAGAGCTTCTTCTCGCTCACCCTCTCTGACAAAGCCATGCTACAGAATATAGCCTCTAATTGTCAGATCTGTCAGTGGACCAACACTTATACTCCTTTAAGGCCCAAACCTTTTCCTTCCCACCAAGCCCGGGGACACATTCCCACTGCTGACTGGCAGGTAGACTTCACCAACATGCTCACAGTATGGTGCACTAAATACCTCCTTGTCTTTGTGGACACTTTCTCTGGTTGGATTGAGGCATTTCCCACTTCCAATAAAACGGCTTCCACTGTAGCTTTAATCTTACTGACAGACATCATCCCCAGGTTTGGTATGCCCACTTCTCTACAATATGACAATGGCCCTGAGTTTATTTCTAGAATCACACAAAAGGTCTCTCAAGCCCTCTCCTTCAAGTGGCATTTCCACTGTCCATATTATCCACAAGCTTCAGGGAAAGTGGAAAGGGTAAATTGTACTCTAAAGGAAGTCCTTACCAAAATGACAATGGAATTAAACTTAGACTGGGTCAAACTCCTTCCCTTGGATTTGCTTCGAATCAGAGCTCTCCCTAAAAACCATCTTTACTGTCTCCCTTTGAGATAATATATGGAAGACCTCTTATACCCCCTGGGTTGGTCATTTCACAAGGACCTCTCACCCGAGATTTGTCTTTGCCTCTTTTGTATCATCTCCGCTCGGAACTCTGGAAATATCAGGACTGGCTTCATCCGGACCCAGTGTCCTCTCCAAACACTCCTCCCTTAACACCTGGGAGTCTAGTATATTATAATACCCCAGAGGAGAAAGGGACTCTTGCCCCAAAATGGGAAGGCCCCTATCCTGTCATTCTCTGTACCCCCACTGCCGCCAAACTCTCCTTACCAGACAACCATCTAACTCCCTGGATTCACATTTCTAGGTTGAAGCCATATCACCAGGAGGCCCCACCTGCTGACGACAGGACCAACCCAGAGGAACTCCAAGAATCACCTCCTGAACCTCCCATTAACTCCTGCTCTCCACACTCATCTCACCCATTTAAGTTGCGGCTCACACGGTGTTCCATGCAGCCCAATTCCTCTTAAAAAAGTCACAATGGGCTCTCTCAACACCCTAATCTTCTGTAACTGCTTGTTTTTTGTGCTCTGCTTATTTTCTGTGCTCTATCGGGACTGGTCTTTACCCTCCTCTCCTACCATGTATTTATTCACTCTTCAGGAACGATACTCAGAACATGGCATGTAGAAGGTCCGTGCAGTGGATGCAACTACTTGCTTCATCCACAACTGCACCTCTATTTCCCTAAAATTGTCACCTTCAAGGACCTTCGTCCCTGGTAGCTGGAACTGGCTTTTCATTTGCTTCCTTTTTGATCAAACAAAAGACAATTGTCATTGGTGGCCTGAGATATATAATGGGTGCCCCTATTGGTCATGCAGGTTCCATGATGAACATGGTAGCTATTCTTACCACTCACTTGGTTACCCTAAAGTGTGGACTTCTAGTTACCTAAAGTGGGATAAAGTCTCTTTATCTGATAACAATGGATGGTATACTTTAGATATACCTGACCCCAAGGCCAAACGTTGGGACTATGTTGAGTTTGCTGTCTATGCTCGGACAACCTCAGCCAGACCCACAGGGTGGATGACAGTTGGCCGCACCCTGATTATGCCACCTAAGGCAACCATCCAGGTAGTCGAACACATTAAGGAGTCAGAATCAAAACTTTTAGATCTTATCCATAGCTCATCCACAAAGGATTCAGACCCTTCAACCCCCTCAGGTCCCCCTGACACATGGCTCAATTTGTTACACCAATCTCTTCGATTATTAAACTCCACCCCTCTTTTTGTGCCTCCTTCTCAGTGCTTTCTCTGTGCTTCACTTAGTCCCATTAGCGGCAGGAAATATTTCAGCAAAAACCTACAATTTCTCTAAGAAAGGACAACCCCTACATGTGACACGTATCCCACTGTGGGAAAGTTATTTCACCAATACTTTATTTGCTTTCATCTGTTTCCACCTGCCAATAATGAATCCTTTACCCATTTGTTCCTTGAGCTTAAGCACCCAATCGAGCCCTGCATTTATGCAACCTGGACATTTCCTCTGGTGTAATGGGTCTTTAAGTACCTCAACGATCAATGTCTCTGGCACCTGTTTCTTGGTTACTGTAGTTCCTCAGCTGTCTTTGTATACTCCCACCGAATTCCGACAGTTGGCCCTACCTTCCTGAACCCGTAGGGCAGTCTTTCTGCCGGTTCTGGTAGGCCTCACTTTAACAACCTCAGTGGCGGGTCTCGGACTCTCTGGTGGAGCTATAGGTCATGCTCTATGGGCATTCAAAGACCTGCAACAAAAACTGCAGGAAGCACTCGATACCACTGCTGAGTCTCTGGGCTCCTTGCAGCGCCAGGTTACTTCATTGGCACAAGTGGCTTTACAGAACCAAAGGGCAATTGATCTTCTCACTGCAGAAAAAGTGGGTACATGCCTATTCCTCAGAGAGGAATGTTGCTCTTATGTTAATGAATCTGGGCTGATAGAAAAAAATGTTGTTAAATTGCAGAAATTATTGACCAAATTGCTCAAACCTAGCTCCTCCAATCCCATAACAGGGTTCTTCCAATCCTATCTTGCCATGTACTTACTACCTATCTTGGGGCCCCTTATTGGGATGCTCCCTTTTTGTGCTCTCTTGCCATGCATAATGAAGTTCCTTCAAACCCAACTGCAAAAAATTTCTAATCAAAATTTCAACCAGCTTTTGCTTAGGCACTACCATCCTCTGATGACCGATGAACCCCTAACATCTCCAAGAGAACAGTTCACTCAGTGATAAAGCTCACTACCAGGCACGATGGAATGCAACGTACATCAGACAGCGGGAGGCAACGAGCTTGGAGAAACTCTCAAGCTGCCATCCTGGATTCATGAGTCTTTATGACCTTCTAAGCTTCCTCATGGCCCTTGGCCTCTTCTATGTCAGTCCCCCAACATGGAACTTCTGCCAAAAATTGACCTTTGCTTTAATTTTTATCTTCATTCTGTTTTTATTCGCTCTGATCTTCTTCAAGTGCTGGTGACGCCATGACCAGGCAACGCTTCCAGTATTTCCTAGAGTCTCTGTTACAGGACCAGTAGCTGATACCAACAATCTCCTCCATCCAGGACTGGTTTCATGCCATCGACAACTTGTGGCATCAGGGAACTTTCATAGACTTTACCCCTACTGAAGTAGCTATCTATACCACTGGCTTTTATTTCTGGCTGCCATGATATCCCCAGACCTGGCCCCCGAGCATTTGTCCACTTCCCTTTCTAGGCCCCACAGCACCCCCACACAGCAGGCAGCAGCCAGAAATGACAAACAATGCCCCACTTTCTAAGAAAACAAAAAGGGAGGAATGTTAGGAAAAGTATAAATGGCAGCCATACCCCAGAGAAAAACCCCAACATGGCACCTAAGGACTTCTTCTTCGTACCTTCTTCTTTTCTGCAGTGGCGTTAAAAGTCCCTGCCCTTGTTAACTCTGCAGCCAGCGCCAATTTCAAATCTCACTGGTGGGGAACCTTAGCCCCAATGAGAATTAATTCCTGGGCTCTGGAGCTGATATCTGAAAAAACTTATTCTCAGAACATGAGACCAAATCACAAACCCACAACCACACCCACAAAGGCACCTCCTTCCCCCAAGTAGGTCTGTGACTATTCGGAGTGTTCTCTGACTGCTGGGCCATACTATGTTCCTCCGAAATGGCCTGTCTTGTCTCAGATCTGGTCTCCTTGGTCAACTCTGTGAAGTTGACAGGAACCAGTGGTGAGCCACTACCTTCTTTCTCAGGAAAGGCCCCTCTTCAGAGCTCTTCTGGCATTTGGACATCTTCAAATCAGTAGGTACCAAGAAAGACTGACCCTCTCCTTGGTAAATCCAAACAAGTGAGACAACTGGGACTGGGACTGGGACTGGCTCGGGGTGCCTGGCTTCCTGGATCCCAAGTTCAGAGAGTTCCAACACCAAGGAAGTGAGGTGAGGTCACTTCCTTCAGGAACTGAATGAGGTCACTGCCTTGGCAACCACTTTGTTTTAGCAGTTGCTTCTTATGGTCCCTTTAGATGGAGGCTGCCCCTACTTCCTGTGACCCTTTCATAAGTTAGAATGGGATATAATCCATAGGCTCTCAGGAACAGCTCTCCAAAAGGCCTGGTTTGGTCCGTCTCCTCTACATTAAGAAGACAGAGGCTGATTCAGACACCAAACTTCATCCTACCAGGTTGTTTTCCATGGAAGATGACTTTTGCTCTCTCAGGTCCTTCATAGCTGCCTACATCTTCTCCAGGGATCATTTCTGCACATACCTTTGAGGTTCTCATCAGGTGGAAGATCCCATACATTCCTGTATTGTAAGACCAACACTGTCATTGCTTTTCTGTAAAGTTAGATTGAGGGAACAGTGTATGGTTAGTGTTAATAACATTTTCAATTTTGATTAGGAACCATTCTGCTCAATGAACAATGGTATTGGGAACCTGTGATATTTATAAGAATATAGAGGTGAAATATATGAACGAAAAGAGAAATCTAAGTAAGATTTGAAGCCCAGAAGGTCATTGGGTTCTTGATTGGGATACTTAGCATTGAATTACGTTCTGCACAGATGTCTCAGATAAATCTATATACAATGGCATAGGACCTTGTACCTTGGATGATTGAATGTAGAAGAGAACATCCAGTCAAAAAGGGATAGTCGATAGGATTAGGAAGACAGTAGGTAGGTTTAGGAAGAAGAGTGAATATAGGATTTGGACCAAAGTTTTTTAGCAATAGGGTTTCGGTTAGAGAGTGAATGTTAGTGATAGCACATGTGAAGATTCAGTCACAATGATGAACTGGGGAAAATATGTAGGAAAGCAGATATCAATAGACACATTACAAAATCATTCAAAGTGTAAAGTGAGTGACAGCTTTAGACGTATTCAAAGGGTTGAGTTTGAATATATAATCTTTGGAAGAAACAAATATGTAGTCACCAATAGGATTTTCATTTGAGATCATTAGGCAACCTGGACATGGATGTTTTTAGTAATCCAGGATCACTTTCCATTTAGGTATGGTACAATCATAAGTGAGAACTTTGCTTTTTCTGTTCAGAATATTACTGTGATAAAATGTATATGTAGATCAGGTTACATGTATTTGTTCCACCATTTCTGGGAGCAATATTTTGAAGACGTATAAATTAGTATTGGGGGTACAAAGAGGTATACCCTGTGTCTATGAATATAGAGATAATACATGAATAGACCATACTGTGAATAAATAATATAACTGGTTCCACTTTAAATAATGGATTGAATTGATATCTGTAACTAAGTAAGAAATCTTATATTGATATACAATCATTCTTTCCAACCACTTATACATTTAAAGGTAATATTAGGGTTATGGTTTATCATGACGGGTGTTTTGCTTCAAATATGATAAAGGAAATCGAAAATAATGTGTTTGGAAAGAAGTCTCATGAAAAGAGCAGTCAAGAAACATGGAGGAATACATGGGTTCTGAAGCAGGAAGTGATTTGAAGTTAAACAAATGCGTATAAATTTGCGAAATTGTGGATGAAATATTTATATATCCTCTGATGTGCATAAACTGAAGAAATAGTAATGTTCCAGTGTTGAATAAAAATGAACGTCAAAATGCACATCATGTCCCATAGGAATCTAATCTACTTGCATTGATGTTAAACTCGTGTCAGTTACTGTAGAAATATTATGATTTGGCTTTTTTTTTTGGTGTTATAATACAATTTATTTTAGTACTAGCATGCCACAGAATGTAGAGGAAGGAACAATGGATTATTATTATCATTGTGATAATTTAAGGTTTTATATCACATTAAGCTATAATATGGCATAATATATCTTATGAATTAGAGAAAAATTTTTTTAAAAAACCTATTATTTAAGGACCATATGCACTGACAATTTAAATGGCTTTCTCGTGATTTCAATTTCTATCAATTGTGTATTAATTGCCAAATATTTATTTTAGTACTTTTCATATTCATAATTGATATAAAGTCAATTGTTTAATTCTTCTTGTAAGTAGTTACTTATTACAGCAGGGACATTATTAATAATTCTAAATCTTTATAAGAAAAATGGTACAAAGTTATTTTCATGCAAAATTAAGAATAATTGCCTTCTCTGAATGTTTGATTGTTAATACATATAACAAAGAGCTTTTGATGAGTCTCTTCCGCAGTAAAACATAAAATGCAAAGATATAGTTGGGTATGTATGTCCAAATAAAGATAAGAAGAAATACACATTATTAGCTAGAAACAATTAAATAAAAGATGAAAAGAAAAATCCAATACATTGTACGAACTTGTCAGATGAGGTAGTATTCTGGAAGAATAGCCTAAGGCTAGACATGGTCCATGACAAAATATTAACTAAAAAAATGAAATATGAAAAATATAGGAAATGCTATGAATTTTTCATGAAGGTAGGTGAATTATCCTTTAATCTCATTTTATGTGCATTTTCAAAAGCCAAATTTCTGGTAAAATAAATTTGTGATAGTTACAACTACACAAAACAAAGTTTCTGCTTAGCAAAATGAATGCATCTCAACCCTTTTTTAGCTGATTTCTTCCCACTCAATTTTAAACCTTTATTTATTTATTTATTTTTATTGGTTGTTCAAAACATTACAAAGCTCATGATATATCATCTTTGATACATTTTTCTCATTTGGTTTATGAACTCCCATTTTTTCCCCAAATAAGAATTGCAGAAACACATTGCTTACACATTCACATTTTTACATAATGGCATATTAGTGACTGTTGTATTCTTCTACCTTTCCTATCCCCTACTATCCCCCCTCCCCTGCCCTCCCATCTTCCCTCTCTACCTCATGTGCTGTTGTTTAATTCTATCCATTATTTCCGCCCCATTTCCCCTCACAACCTATTATGTGTAATTTTGTGTATCATTGAGGGTATTCTACCATTTCCATATGCTTTCTCTTCTCTCTCCCTTTCTCTCCCCCCACACGTCTTTGTATAATGTTAATCTTTTCCTCATGCTCTTCCTCCCTTTCTGTTCTTAGTTGCTCTCTTTATATCAAAGAAGACATTTGGCATTTGTTTTTTTAAGGATTGGCTAGCTTTGCTTAGCATATTCTGCTCTAATGCCATAAATTTCACTG
Organism: Callospermophilus lateralis; assembly: GCF_048772815.1. Taxonomy (NCBI): domain Eukaryota; kingdom Metazoa; phylum Chordata; class Mammalia; order Rodentia; family Sciuridae; genus Callospermophilus; species Callospermophilus lateralis. The sequence continues at coordinate 502,823 of NW_027514940.1, read as the reverse complement.
CAAATTCTATGATTTTGTAATTTTTTAGTGCTGCGTAATACTCCATTGTGTGTAGATTCCACATTTTTTTTAATCCATTCATCTATTGAAGGGCATCTAAGTTGGTTCCACAGTCTAGCTGTTGTGAATTGTCCCGCTATGATCATTGATGTGGCAGTATCCCAATAGTACGCTGTTTTAAGATCCTCAGGGAATAGTCCAAGAAGTGTGATAGCTTGGTCAAATGGTGGATCCATTCCCAGCTTTCCCAGGAATCTCCATACTGCTTTCCAAATTGGCTGCACCAATTTGAAGTCCCACCAGCAGTGTACAAGTGTCCCCTTTTCCCCACATCCTCGCCAACACTTACTGTTGTTTGACTTCCTAATGGCTGCCGATCTTACTGGAGTGAGATGGTATCCTAGGGTGGTTTTGATTTGCATTTCTCTGACTGCTAGAGATTGTGAGCATTTTTTCATGTACTTGTTGATTGATTGTATGTCCTCCTCTGTGAAGTGTCTGTTCAGGTCCTTGGCCCATTTGTTGATTGGGTTATTTGTTACCTTACTTTTTAATTTTTTGAGTTCTTTGTATATTTTGGATATTAGGGCTTTATCTGAAGTGAGAGGGGTAAAAATTTGTTCCCAGGATGTAGGTTCTCTATTTATCTCTCTTATTGTTTCTCTTGCTGAGAAAAAAAAAAAAAAAAACTTTTAGTTTAAGTAAGTCCCATTAATTTATTCTTGTTATTAACTCTTGGGCTATGGGTGTTCTTTTAAGGAATTTGGAGCCCGATCCCACAGTATGTAGATCGTAGCCAACTTTTTCTTGTATCAGATGCAGTGTCTCTGATTTGATATCTAGCTCCTTGATCCATCTTGAGTTAACTTCCTTGCTTGGCGAGAGAAAGGGATTCAGTGTCATTTTGTTGCATATCGATTTCCAATTTTTCTAGCACCATTTGTCCTTCGTATATTGCAGGTTTTTAGCCCCTTTTATCAAATATAAGAAAGTTGTAATTTTGTGGAATGGTTTCTGTGTCCTCTATTCTGTACCATTGGTCCACCTGCCTGTTTTGGTACCAGTACCATGCTGTTTTTGTTACTATTGCTTTGTAGTACTGTTTGAAGTCTGGTATCACTATACCTCCAGATTCAAACATCCTGCTTAGAATTGCTGTTGCTATTCTGGGTCTTTTGTTTTTCCATATGAATTTCATGATTGCTTTATCTTTTCTACAAGAAATGTCGTTGGGATTTTGATTGGCATCAATTTAAACCTGTAGAGAATTTGGGTAATATCGCCATTTTGATGATGCTAGTTCTGCCTATCCATGAATTGGGTATATTTTTCCATATTCTAAGATCTTCTTCTATCTCTTTATGTTTCTGTAGTTTTCATTTATAAATCTTTCACCTCTTTTGTTAGGTTGATTCCCAACTATATAATTGTTTTTCCAATTATCTTATTTTCTTTGAGGATATTTTGAATGGAGTGGTTTTCCTCATTTCCATTTCAGAAGTTTTGCTGCTGATATACAGGAATGCCTTTGATTTATGCGTGTTGATTGTATATCTTGCCACTTTGCTGAATTTATTTATTAACTCTAGCAGTTCCTCTGTAGACCCTTTTGGGTCTGTTAAATATATTATCATGTCATCCGCAAATAGCGATAATTTAAGTTCTTCTTTTCCTAGTTTTATGCCTTTAATTTCTTTTGTCTGTCTAATTGCTATGCCTAGTATTTCAAGAACTGAATTAAATAGAAGTGGTGATAGAGGGCATCCCTCTTGTTCCAGATTTTAGAGGGAATGCCTTCAGCTTTTCTCAATTTAGGATGATGCCAGCCTGAGGTTTAGCATATATAGCTTTTACAATCTTGAGGTAAGTTCCTGTTATCCCTAGTTTTTCTAGTGTTTTCAACATAAAGGATGCTGAACTTTGTCAAATGTTTTTTCTGAATCTATCGATACGATCATATGGTTGTTGTCTTTAAGTCTATTGATGTGGTGAATAGCATTTATTGATTTCCGTATAATGAACCAGCCTTGCATCCCAGGGATGAATCCTACATGATCATGGTGCATAATTTTTTTGATATGCTTTTGTATTCGATTCACCAAGATTTTATTGAGAATTTTTGCATCCAAGTTTATTAGAGATATTGGTCTGTAGTTTTCTTTCTTTGAAGTGTCTTTGTCTGGTTTTGGGATCAGGGTGATATTGGCCTCATAGAATGAATTTGGAAGAGTTCCTTATTTTTCTATTTCTTGAAATAGCTTGGAAAGTATTGGTATTAATTCCTTTTTGAAGGTTTTGTAGATCTCTGCTGTATACCCATTCGGTCCATGGCTTTTTTTGGTTGGTAGTATTTTGATGGCTTCTTCTATTTCTTCCTTTGTTATTGGTCTGTTTAAATTGTGTGTGTCTTTCTGACTCAATCTGGGCAGATCGCATGACTTAAGAATTTATTGATATCTTCACTATCATCTATTTTATTGGAACATAGGGTTTCCATATACTTTCTAATTATCTTCTTATTTCTGTAGTGTCTGTTGTGATATTTCCTTTTTCATCCCGTATGTTAGTAATTTGAGTTCTCTCTTTTCTTCTCTTCCTTAGCATGGCTAAGGGCCTGCAGATCTTATTTATTTTTTCAAAGAACCAACTTTTAGTTTTATCAATATTTTCAATTTTTTTTTGTTTCAATTTCGTTGATTTCTGCTCTAATTTTAATTATTTCTTGTCTTCTACTACATTTGCTGTTGTTTTGCTCTTCCATTTCTAGGTTTTTGAGGCGTAGTGTGAGTTCATTTATTTGCTGATTTTTCTTTTTTTTTTGAGGAAAGAACTCCAAGAAATGAATTTCCCTCTTAAAACTGCTTTCATTGTGTCCCATAGATTCCAGTATGTTGTGTCTGTATTGTCATTTGTCTCTACGAATTTTTTTATCTCCTCCTTTATGTCTTCTGTAAACCATTGATCATTCAGTAGCATGTTGTTCATTTTCCATGTGATGTAGGATTTTTCCTTCCTTCTTTTATCATTGATTTCCAGATTCATTCCATTATGATCAGATATTCTGCATGGTATTATCTCCACGACTTTATATTTACTAAGAATTGCGCTATGGCATAATATATGGTCTATCTTTGAGTAGGATCCATGTGCTGCTGAGAAGAACGTGTATCCACTTTTTGATGGTTGATATATTCTATATATGTCGGTGAAGTCTAGGTTACTGATTTTGCTGTTGAATTCTATAGTTTCTTTATTCAGTTTTTGTCTAGAGGATCTGTCTAATGGCTAGAGCGGTGTGTTGAAGTCACCCATAATTATTGTGTTGTAGTTTATTTGACTCTTGAACTTGAGGCGAGTTTGTTTTATGAGTGTTGCAGCTCAATTGTTTGGTGCATACAAATTGATAATGGTTATGCATTGTTGGTGCAAGGTTCCTTTTAACAGTATATAGTGTCCTTCTTTATCCCTTTTGATTAACGTAGGTTTGAAGTTGATTTTATTCGATATGAGTATGGCCACTCCTGCTTGCTTCCGAGGGTCATGTGAGTGGTATGATTTTTCCCAAACTTTTAATTTCAGCCTCTGTATGTCTTTACCTATCATATGAGTCTCCTGAAGGCAGCATATTGTTGGATTTTTTTTTTTTTTGATCAAGGTTACTAGCTTATGTCTCTTGATTGGTGAGTTTAGGCCATTAACATTTAAGGTTACAATTGAAATATGATTTCTACTTTCAGTCATGTTTGTTTGTTTGTTTATTTATTTATTTATTTATTCATTTATTTATTTATTTTGGTTAGTTTTTACTTTTTGGTTATTTTCCTCTCCCTTTACTGAGATATCTCCTGCTGCTAGTTTCAGGCATTACTTTTCAAATCCTCTTCTTGTAGTATTTTGCTCAAAATGCTTTGCACTGCTGGTGTTCTGGCTGTGAATTCTTTTAGCTTTTGTTTATCGTGAAAGACTTAAATTTCATTGTCAAATCTGAAGCTTAATTTTGCTGGATACAGTATTCTTGGTTGGAATTCATTATTTTTGAGCGTTTGAAATACTTTGTTCCAGGATCTTCTTGCTTTCAAAGTTTGTGATGAAAAAAATCAGTCGTTAACTTAATTGGTTTACCCCTGAATGTAACCTGCCTACTTTCTCTCGTAGCTTTTAATATTCTCTCTTTGTTCTGTATGTCCTTGTTCTGGCTATCTTCATAAATATTTGTCTTGGAGTTGGTCTATTATGGTTTTGAATGCTTGGGGTCCTGTAGGCTTCCAGGATTTGGCAATCCATTCCATCTTTCATCTCTGGGAAATTTTCTAGAATTATTTCATTTAATATGTTGTCCATTCCTTTGGTTTGAATCTCTATGCCTTTTTCTATCCCGATGACTCTCAAATTTGTTTTTTTTTTATGACATCCCATATCTCTTGAATACATTGCTCATGGGATTTAAGCATCTTTTCTGTGTTTACTCTATTCTTTTCAAGTTGATAAACTTTGTCTTCATTATCTGACGTTGTAACTTCTACTTGATCTAGTCTATTTGTAATACTCTTCGTTTGAGTTTTTAATTTTTTTATACTTTCCTGCATTTCTAGGATTACTGTTTGATATTTCTTTTTAATGTCTCTATCTCCTGGTAAAGCTCATTCTTTGCCATTTGAATTTGTTTGTTTATTTGATTTTCAAAATATACTTTTATTGCTTGGACTTGCTGCCTCATGTCTTCTCTAATATTCCTTTCCATCTGAATTAGGTATGCCTTGAGTTTTTTCCCTATCCCTATTTCTGATGCTTCACGGTCCTCCTTTAGAATTTAGTTGTCCTGCATTTTTTGCACACCTTTTTTTCCCTTGTTTTTTCATGATGTTCACGTTACTTTTCAGCTCAATTTGATTGCTGTGTTTCTGCTTTCTTCAATAGATTTGTTTTGGTTTTATATATCTCTGTTGTCTCTCTTTTGTGTTTGTAGACTATGCCTGCAAAAGTGGATTCCACTTGGAAGGAATTCCGACAGCTGAGCTCCAGTGATGTCACCTGTCTGCTATGGCGGGCCCCAGGCTCCTTGCCGGGGTGTTTGAATGGGGGGGTGGGACTGGACTGTCTCTGGTTGGTTTCACCTCCCGGTCGCTGGCGGGTGGGCGGTCTCCAGCCATCCAGTCGTGCAATCAGCGAATGGGCTGTCACCGGCGGGCGGGTGATCTCTAGCTGCCCAATTGCGCAGGCAGCCAGCGGGTGATTGGTTGCTGGTGGGCAGGCGTTCTCCAGCCTCCTAGTCACGCGTGTCTGTCCTCTGGTCCCCTGGTTTCCTCTGCGAGTCCTGATTTCCCCTGCGACACCAGATTTCCCCTGAGTGATGCCTCTTGGCAGCTCAAACTGTACTCTTTGCCTGCCGTTCCTTGGTTGTGGAGGGTGTCTATTGGGAACACTGGCACTCTATTGTTTTGATTTTTTCCGCTTGCCCCACCCATTGCGCTGGCTAGAAAAGTTTTGTTTTCACCGGTGATGGGAGGGGAAGTTGAAGGTCAGGTGCCACTAGTTTTCCCCCCGTCTTTATGAAGGCTTTCTCTGGTAATCCCTCCCCCGGAAAGCCTAAGAGAGAATTTTTGCGAATTACCTGCTGTATGGGAGATAAGCTGAGTAACACACACCTGTTTTGTTGTTGCAATCTGTCGGAGAGTGGTGGTGGATACTTCAGCTCTCCAAGATGGTGGCCGTTGGTTTCCTCGGGGGAGTTTCGGTTGTGGGGGATAGAACTGTAACACTTTCTTCCCCATCTGAAATCCCGAACTCAGCCCCAGGCTCAGTGGTGGGTGAGCCAGCCGGATTCCACAGAATCCGCAGCAACGTTTCTCCCTGCATGCTGGTCGCTTCACGGTGGAGGCCCGCCGTCTGTAGCCACGGCATGGGCCGCACGGATCAGCCACCCCAGATCTTCGGTCGCATAGTTGGCTCTTGTTTGAGACTCAATTACAGGACCTCGGTGGTGGAAATCATTCTTCTAGGTGCCAGGCACACCCATTTTTCTGTAAGATCCTAACAAGATACTTTTTCGTCATTCTAACTCCTTATTCACATGTGAAGTTGCGCAGTACAAAGGGTGTGATGCACTCTATTCATGGCCATCTTGCAATGTCAAAATATTAGGATTTCTATGCACCATTTACTGAAGATAGTTTTCAGTACTAGTAAACCAAAATGTTATTTCAGGTGGATGAATATTTCTGAGAATAATCTTTTGAAAAGTAGATTATAAATCCACATACATGAATATGAATGAAATTTGGGAGTGCATAATAAGACACATATATTTCATATTTTGAAAAATCTGGAGGATATATATATATATATATATATATATATATATATATACACACAGACACACATAGAGAGACATTAAAAAGTAGCATTATATATGCCAATCGAAATTCATCATGAAATACATATCATCCACAGATTCAAAAATATTTATTTTACTGAACATGGATTTATGTATAATGCTATTTAAATAGGAGGATCACCCATAGGTTGAATTCTCAGTTCCAACAGCTTTTAGAAGGAGTGATATCTTCTCACAATTTCTATATGCCAAGTCAGCCACCTCACCAAAAATATACGTGTGATACCAGGTATGAATCTATATGTGCATATAAAACTACATGTGCTAAATAGGCTACAGAGAAAGGGAGACAGGAATTCACATATTTGTTAACTTTAAAAAAACATGGAGAATTCTTTCAACCAAATAATTGACTAGATTCATAACTCCTACCCTATATAATGCAAAAGGCAAGTCCAACTATACACGATGCCTCCTCTGAACTGCTTGTATTTCAATTCTGTTTGGGTTATTATTCTAGTCAGAGTTTAGTAGCATAGGGGTTAGTGTGAGGGATTCACTATTTTGACTGGAAAATTATAAAATGAATCCAATGTGTATACAAATATGTGCTACAAAAAATTGTTCCCACTGTCATCCAGAACAATGGCTTGACATTACCTAGTCCCCAAGTAAGACAAAATTAGAGGAGAAGAGTTAGAAAATCTGTGAATACATATTTGAAGTAGAGTATGCTAAGGAGTTTCCAAAAGTAAGGGACAGGGTAAACACTCCACAAACTGGAGCTCTTCTGGCCTAAAGACTTCTTGTGGAACTGCCTCTGAGGTTGGGCACTTGAAACATATGTTGTTGTCAAGTGCTTTAGCTTCGTTTCTAGTGAGACCAATAAAGGTGGGTCTGCATCTATGTGATCTGGAGGACATGGTTTATTATTTTCCACTGAACATGAGCAGCAGTGCTGAATTTGCTGTTTGTAGCTAAACTGTGGCCCCTGGGGTCTAAGTGTCTCCCCGTGTGGACTGTGAAGCCATTTTGTGATCCTAAAGTTTTCATGGTGTTTCTTGCGGCTTCACTGGGAGTTTGGTATTTGCTTCACAAAATACAAAGAGGTCAACTGGGACACAGTGCTGGAGGGAGTTCTGTCACGTGTGGTGGGTCAGTTTCTGCAGGACAATGCACCAACCATGCTTCTATCCCACATAGCTTTCCCCATTGACCATAGCAACTTAATTCTGAAACTTTCCCTGAAACTTCTCAATATTACAAGATGCCTTTACATAGAAGGGACTGCTTGCTGCACCATGTCAGTCACAAGACATTTGGAAGCTAATGGCAGATCCAAATGGCCCCACCACAAATGTTTTATCACACACCTGCCCACTACTGCTCTAGGCCAAGTACTCAGCAGGCTCCAATTTATTGGTATCTCTGTTCTACACCATTTTCATGAAACTCAGTCAATCAAGGCACTGTCTGGTATACTCATGATCAGCAACAGGACATCCAAAGGTTCTCCAGTGCCACCTGGTCATGGGAATTTCAAAAATTTCTTGGTATTTATCTAGCCATTTTTGAAAGATGAAGTTGGAGGCACTGTACGTTTCAAATCAATCCAGAACCATTAAATTTTGAGGAAGCTCATGTCAATGAAAGCTATGGAGAATTCTCACAGGCAAGGCTTCCCAAAGATTGGCTAAATGGTCACGTGAATCCAGGCCCATTGAGGTCTACAATGTGAGGTCCATGTGTGTTTTGACTCTCAACTATGGCTGCCAAGTCTTTCAGAATAAAATCATGTGATATCTTGGCTGTGATTCCCAGTGCTTTGTGGAAATACAACCTGGGCATACATCTCAGTTTCCAAGGACGACTCTCATGCGTGAACTCATAACATCCCAACACAATTCATGGCAATACATCTCTGAGGTCAGTTCCAGAACTCAGTCTCTTAGGGGAATCACACCAGAGTTCATGTCAAGGTGGACCCAGTCATCTCTTCCAACCACCACACAAATGACCACAATTAAAACCAACACACTCCCACATGGCCCTCATGATTTTTCATATAAACACTCTTCATAACCTCTGGTTGAATGTTTCTATGAGGGGTGCAGACCAAGACAGTCTCCAAAATAATCTCCCTTGCCCCTAATGTGCCTAAAAACAGGGTGGCTTGGACACCCTTCCTGTGAACCTGGTGTGATCACATAGGCCTGCTGTTAATACTTCTCTGCTTCTCCAATTTGAGGACTACTGACTGTGGGGTTTAGATTCTTTGTCTGAATTGGAGACATGAGGAAACCCAAGCTCCTACGGGCTAGCCTCTGCAGGGCTTTGAAGAAATTATTTGACCCAAAGCATTCCTATTCTAACTTGATGTAGGTCTAGAACCTCACAAAGGAAGGGGAGAGACTTCATCCAGAATGACTGCTCTTTTGGCTATTTTGGTTTTGTATGCACACATGGGATCGTTCTTTAGATCCATCAGGTGCTGAGAATCTAAGCCTAAGCCTCACACAGGGCCAAAAGGCTGATTCAGACACATCCTTTCCAAAGGAATTAAGCAAAAAGCCTCAGGTGATGCCCATTCATTTCCATGTGAAAACAGTTTTTTTTCAGGCTTCAAAAAGGGGTGGCCTGAGGCAAAGACCTTTCAGACATTCAGGGCAGCAGAACAATTGGTAATTAAAAGGCCCAAAGCAGGGTTTCTCCACTGAGACTCTCCTGATCACACTGATACCTGAGTTTTCTGAGATGCTCGCCATTCCCTTCAGCTATCCAGTATATGGCGATGTCACAGGGCTTGGAAGTGGTACATATATTGGACACAAAACCATGAGCCTATTCTGGAGAGTGGCCAGAATTCAGGAAGAAAGCAGAAACTTTGAAAGATTGCAAGTGTTGCCCATCGATAAGGCAAGCTGAAATCCATTCATAAATTGGGCAGGATGAATGCTGGGAAGCTTTCAACTAGACAGGACATATCAATTGATGCATTCTCTTTTCTAATGTCTACAACCATGGACACCGTGGGATACACAGACATAGAAACACTCGCCTTGTCAAACGACTTACTCGAAACAGTCTACACCAAACCAAACATACCGACTTTCCTACCTATTCTGAGAACATGAGAAAAATCCACAAACTCACACCCACACCCACAAAGGCACCTCCTTCCCCGAAGTAGGTCTGTGACTATCCAGAGTTTCTCTAATTGTGGACCATATTTTATTTATTTATTTTATTTTATTTTTTTTTTCTTTATTTTTTTTTATTTTTTTTTATTTTTTCATCTTCCATACATTTGATTTAAATGAGTTATGCATTTCCATTTTTACCCCAAATACAGATTGCAGAATCACATCAGTTACACATTCACAATGTTTACATAATACCATATTAGTGACTGTTGTATTCTGCTAACTTTCCTATCCCCTACTATCCCCCCTCCCCTCCCCTCTCATCTTCCCTCTCTATCTCATCTGTTGTTGTTCCATTCTCTCCCTTCCCCCCCTTTCCCCTCACAACCTTGTATATGTGATTTCGTATAAAAATGAGGGTGTCCTTCCGTTTCCATGCACTTTCCCTTCTCTCTCCCTTTCCCTCCTATCACTCGTCTCAGTTTAATGTTAATATTTTCCTCATGCTCTTTTCCTCTGTTCAGTTCTTAGTTGCTCTCCTTAAATCAAAGAAGACATTTGGCATTTGTTTTTTAAGGATTGGCTAGCTTCACTTAGTATAATCTGCTCTAATGCCATCCACTTCCCTGAAAATTCAATGATTTTGTCATTTTTTATTGCTGCATAATACTCCATTGTGTATAGATGCCACATTTTTTTTATCCATTCATCTATTGAAGGGCATCTGGGTTGGTTCCACAGTCTCGCTATTGTGAATTGTGCTGCTATGAACATGGATGTGGCAGTATCCCTATAGCATGCTCTTTTAAGGCCCTCAGGGAATAGTCCGAGGAGGGCGATAGCTGGGTCAAATGGTGGTTCCATTCCCAGCTTTCCCAGCAATCTCCATACTGCTTTCCATATTGGCTGCACCCTTTTGCAGTCCCACCAGCAATGTACAAGTGTACCCTTTTCCCCACATCCTCGCCAGCACTTATTGTTGTTTGACTTCCTAATGGCTGCCAATCTTACTGGAGTGAGATGGTATCTTAGGGTGGTTTTGATTTGCATTTCTCTGACTGCTAGAGAAGGTGAGCATTTTTTCATGTACTTATTAATTGACTGTATGTCTTCTTCTGAGAAGTGTCTGTTCAGGTCCTTGGCCCATTTGTTGATTGGGTTATTTGTTATCTTATTGTTTAATTTTTTGAGTTCTTTGTATATTCTGGAAATTAGGGCTCTATCTGAAGTGTGAGGAGTAAAGATTTGTTCCCAGGATGTAGGCTCCCTATTTACTTCTTTTATTGTTTCTCTTGCTGAGAAAAAACTTTTTAGTTTAAGTAAGTCCCATTTGTTTATTCTTGTTATTAACTCTTGGGCTATGGGCGTCCTATTAAGGAATTTGGATCCTGATCCCACAATATGTAGATCGGAGCCAACTTTTTCTTCTATCAGGTGCAGGGTCTCTGCTTTGATATCAAGCTCCTTGATCCATTTTGAGTTAACTTTTGTGCATGGCGAGAGAAAGGGATTCAGTTTCATTTTGTTGCATATGGATTTCCAATTTTCCCAGCACCATTTGTTGAAGATGCTATCCTTCCTCCATTGCATGTTTTTAGCCCCTTTATCAAATATAAGAAATTTGTAATTTTGTGGATTGGTTTCTGTGTCCTCTATTCTGTACCATTGATCCACCTGCCTGTTTTGGTACCAGTACCACGCTGTTTTTGTTACTATTGCTTTGTAGTACAGTTTGAACTCTGGTATCGCTATACCTCCAGATTCGCACTTCCTGCTTAGTATTGTTTTTGCTATTCTGGGTCTTTTGTTATTCCATATGAATTTCATGATTGCTTTATCTATTTCTACAAGAAATGCCATTGGGATTTTGATTGGCATCGCATTAAACCTGTAGAGAAGTTTGGGTAATATCGCCATTTTGATAATGTTAGTTCTGCCTATCCATGAACAGGGTACATTTTTCCATCTTCTAAGATCTTCTTCTATCTCTCTCTTTAGGGTTCTGTAGTTTTCATTGTATAAATCTTTCACCTCTTTTGTTAGGTTTATTCCCAAGTATCTTATTTTCTTTGAGGATATTGTGAATGGGGTGGTTTTCCTCATTTCCATTTCAGAAGTTTTGTTGCTGATATACAGGAATGCCTTTGATTTATGCGTATTGATTTTATATCCTGCCACTTTGCTGAATTCATTTATTAACTCTAGCAGTTTCTTTGTAGACCCTTTTGGGTCTGTTAACTATATTATCATGTTATCCAGAGTTTCTCTAATTGTGGACCATATTTTATTCCCACAAAATGGCCTGTCCTGTCTCAGATCTGGTCTCTTTGGTCAACATTTTGAACTACTGAGGAGCCAGCGGTGATCCAATACCTGCTTTCTCAGTAAAGGTGACTTTTCAGAGCTTTCTGGCATTTGGCCATCCTCACATCAGTAGGTACCAAGAAAGACTAAATCTGTCCTTGGTAAATCCAAGCAAGTGAGACCCCTGGGAGTGGGACTGGGACTCGATTTTGGTGACTGGCTTCCTGGATCCCAAGTTCAGAGAGTTCTGTCACCAAGGTTGTGAGGTGAGGTCACTTCCTTCAGAAAGTGAATAAGGTCACTGCCTTGGCAACCATGTTGTCCTAACAGTTGCTTCAAAGAGTCCCATGAAATGGAGGCTGCCCCTACTTCCTGTGACACTTTCACAACTTAGAATGGTATATCAACCATAGGCACCCAGGAACAGCTCTCAACACAGGCCTGGTTGGGTCCTTCTTCTCTAAATTAAGAAGACAGAGGCTTATTCAGACACATTCCTTCATCCTGACCAAGTTTTTTACAATGAAAGATGACTTTTGCTCTCTCAGTTCCTACATAGCTGCCTACAACTTCTGCAGGGATCATTTTTGCATGGACCTTTGAGTTTCTCAGTAGTTGGAAGGAATCCTACTTCTTTGTATTGTAAGACCATCTCTGTCCCTGCTCTTCTGTAAAGTTAGATTGAGGCAACAGTGTATGGTTAGGGTTAATAACAGGTTTGATTTGGGTTAGGAATCATTCAGCTGGATGAATAATGGTATTGATGACCTGTGATAATTACAAGAATATATAGGTAAAATATAAGTATGAAAACAGAAATCTATGTAAGATTTAAAACCCAGAAGTGTATTAGGACCTTGATTGTGATACTTAGCTTTGATTTATTTTCTGCACAGATGTCTCAGGTACATCGATATACAATTGCATTGGACCTTGTGCCTTGGATGATTGATTGTCAAAGATAACTTCCAGTCAAAAAGTGATAGTCGGTAAGATTAAGAAGATAGTCGGTAGTTTAGAAAGGAGAGTGAGTATAGAATTTGCACCAAAATTTCTTTAGCTATAGCTTTTCGGGTATAGAGTAAATGTAAATGTCAGCACATGTGAAGAGTCAGCCACAATGATGAACTGGGAAAAATATGTAGGAAAATAGATATCAATAGATACATTAGGAAATCTGGCAAAGTATAGTCGTTAGTGAAAAGTTAGTAAAATAGGTAGTTGTCTCTTCATGTTTTTCTGTATACTTAACTTCCCTCCCTGCCCTCCCCAAGGAAAGTATATAAGCCCTGTTTAAGCTGTTCTCAGGACTCTCTGCTCTATTGAAGTGAGCTCTGAGCCCCAGCATGCTGGCCACCAATAAACCCTTTGCTTTTGCATGAGACAGTTTCTTAGAGGTCTCTTCCCCTGACACTCATCCGACCTTTACATATGGAGGTTCCACCGAGTTCTGGCAGCAGCGGACGAGAGACCCCAACTGGCTCCTCAAGGGATTTGTAAGGCGCCTCTTTCTGGTGTCAGGTTTCAGGTTAGAGCTTGGCAAAATGGCTGTCAATGAAGAGTGTGAGCTCTCTCTCACGGTGGCTGACAGATGTGTCACAGAGCCACAGGCCACCACCCTGAGGGACACCCCAGAGGACTCTGAAAATCAAGGAACAATAGTCTCCTCAACTCAGTGATATTTTGTTTCAGATTCGGTATTGCCAGCCCATCAGGTATTGCCGGCTACTCAGTCCTCGTCTCAGTGTTGGACGTCCATTTCCTGTCTTTATTGTCTTGTCTTGTCTGTGTCATGTGTCATTGCTTTTACTGTTTGTGCATTTTTCATTATGGAAAAGAGCACTTCAATGCCTCTGTCCCTGACCCTTGATCACTGGACCAAATTCGGCTTAAGGGCTCAGAATCTTTCTTTTTCAGTAAACCTCTGGACCTGGCAGACTCTCTGTGCCTCAGAGTGGCCCACCTTTGGATTCGGATGGCCCTTAGAAGGATTTTTCTACTTCTCACTAATTTAAAAAGTCAGAGATATTGTCTTTCAGGAAGGGCCACATAGCCATCCAGATCAAAAGCCATATATCTTAACCCGGCATTACCTCTGCAAATCTCCTCCATGGGTGAAGCTTTTCTTTGCCCCTGCCCCCGCTCCTAATCCTTCCCCCACGATCTCTCAAACCCTCTGCTCCTCCTCTTCCTCCACCCTCTTTTCTGCCTAAGTCACAAGATTTAACTCTACTGGACTCTCATCCCTCTCCTTATCCCTTGCCCTGGTCTCCCAACCCCCAACACCCTCTAAGTGATTCCCCTGCTGCTGACTCAGCCTCTCCGCCATTGGAGGAAGCTAAGCCAGCCCAGCACCCTCCAGAAAACTCCCCTGCGGCACACACAGCCCCTCCTCCCCTGGAGGAACCTGGCCCGGCTAAAGGAACTCACCATCAATGAAAGATTGAAAACCCTGGAACTCCCGTGATGCTCCCCCTCCGTCCCTATGTGCCAATGATTGATGATGGCCATGGGGAAAAATTGCAAGCCTACCAGTATTGGCCTTTCTCCTCTTCAGACCTATATAACTGGAAAAATAACAATCCCCCCTTTTAAGAGGACCCCACTCGTGTCTCAGGTGTGGTTGATTCATAGATGTTTTCACACCAGCCTACTTGGAATGACTGCCAACAACACCTAGGGACTCTCTTCATGACAGAGGAACAAAAGAGAATCCTCCTGGAAGCTAGAAAAAAATATCCTCGGACCAGATGGTTGACTGATACCACTTCCCAACATATTCAACCCGGCTTTCCCTAGAATCGACAAAACTGGGACCCCAACACCTTTGAAGGTAGGGAGCATCTGTCCACTTATCTCCGGGCTCTAATAGCGGGTATCTTAGTGGCTGCTAGGCGACCAACTAATTTGGCCAAGGTAATAGAGTTTATTCAAGGGCCTGATGTATCTCCCTCTATGTTTCTAGAGAGAATTATGGAGGCATATAGGAGATATACTCCTTTTGATACTCAGGCAGAGGCTCAAAAGGCATCTGTCATGATGGCCTTTATTGGGCAAGCTGCCATGGATATTTAAAGAAAGTTACAACACTTAGATGGATTACAAGATATGAATTTGAGAGATTTAGTCAGAGAAGCCAAAAACGTATACTATACGAGAGAAACTGAGGAAGATAAGGAAGCAAAGGGTGGATAAAAGAAACAAAAGACAGACTAAGGAATTGACTCAGGTCCTGGTCACAACAACAAATAGGCCAGAAATAAGAAACATGGAGACAGGAAGGGATACCTGGGCCCAAACTAGAGGCCACCCCTGGCCTCAGATCAATGTGTCTACTGTAAATAAAAAGGACACTGGGCCAAAGAGAGTCCTAGAAAGAGACAGCCACGCCAGCCAGCCATCCTGACACTGGAGGATGACTAAGAAAGTTGGGGATCAGATCCCCTCCCCGAGCTCAGGTTAACTTTTGAAGTGGAGGGCACCCCAGTAAACATTGAAGTGGATACAGGGGCAATATACTCAGCCATTAAGGCTCCATTTTGCCCTCTATCAAATAAAAGGTCCCTAATTCAAGGGGCTAATTGCAGTAAATATCGGGCTTGGACAACTAAGAGGACCTGGGACCAGGGGAAAGGAAAAATCCATCACTCCTTCCAAGTAATCCCAGAATGCCCGGCCCCATTGATAGGCAGAGTTCTGCTCACCAAGCTCCGGGCCAAAATAAATTTTAACCCTGAAGGCCCCCAAGTGGAATTTCTAAATCCTTCAGTAAAAACTCCTATATTCACAGCTCTAACTATGTCAGTAGATAATGTACATCAAATCACTCACCTTAGTTTAAAGAAACTACATTCATTTATGAAGGATCAAGAACAGAGTTTTCCACTAACCGACTCACAGTTAAAGGAAATAACTGAATGGTTAACAAAAGCCTGTCAGGTCCATCAAATGGTTAATTCTTATCCTTCCAAGCTTCCTACAGGAAAGCACCTATGAGGAACCAGACAAGGACAATTCTGGGAAGTGTACTTTACTGAAATAAAGCCAGCAAGTTATGGACTTAAATATGTCCTAGTCTTTGTAGATACATTTTCAGGATGGATTGAAGCCTTTCCCACCAAAAAAAAAAAAGAAAAGGAAAAAAAGAAAAAAAAAGAAACAGTGCAAATTGTGGTGAAGAAGATCCTGGGAGATATTTTTCCAAGATACGGCCTGCCTAAAGTAATAGGGTGTGATAATGGACCGGCATTCATAACCCACATAAGTCAGGGGTTAGCCAGGACCTTGGGGATTTATTGAAAGTTACATTGTGCTTATAGACCCCCGAGTTCAGGACAGGCAGAATGAATGAATAGAAACATTAAAGAGACAATAACGAAATTAAGCTTAGAGACCGGCATAAAATATTGGACTATGCTCCTGCCTTATGAACTGTTTCATGCAAGAAATACTCCCTCTGTTTCTTTGTGTAACCTCACCCCCTATGAAATTTTCTATGGTGCCCCTCCTCCAGTAAGGGACCTAACCCCAACTCTAAGACCTAACGATTTCTTTCACACCCATTTGCTTTACAGACTTAAAGCTCTTGAAAGAACTCAGGATACCTGTGAAAACAGATGGCCACTTCCTAACAACCTGGGGACGAGAGGACTCCAAATCAACGTCAATTAAGATACTTCTTCTATGTAAGACGACATCAGGTGTCATCCCTGGAACCCCGCTTGAAAGGACCATACCAGGTGCTACTTATAACACCTACAGCGGTAAAGGTAGACAGAATCATTTCCTGGATCCATACCTCTCATCTCAAGCCTGCGGCCTGTTGAGACTCTGGCTGGAAACTGGAAAAGACTGGTAACCCTTTCAAATTGTGTATTCGCCATGTGGATAAAGCTATAGACTCTCCCCTTGACCACCAGTAGTCCTAACCCTCATCAGCCCGTTCAGCAGTGATGGCTGATCACAAATCCTACTGGAAAAGAATTATGGTCTATCTCGTATACAGCCCAATTAGGTAACTAGTGACCATCTCTCTACCCAGACATTTATTAGCTGGCTATACGTCTTTCCTATTGGGATATCCCTGATGAAGAGGATGCCACTAAAATTCCATTAAATCCCTTCCAA
This sequence comes from Callospermophilus lateralis, assembly GCF_048772815.1. Taxonomy (NCBI): domain Eukaryota; kingdom Metazoa; phylum Chordata; class Mammalia; order Rodentia; family Sciuridae; genus Callospermophilus; species Callospermophilus lateralis. The sequence goes on along the minus strand of NW_027514940.1, from coordinate 485,915 downwards.
ACCATAGACAATGGAAACAAACCTAATGGATGTAGGGACAAGTGAGCCAGATGCAGGTTGGCTAGCCTAGATTACTATGATTGCCTGGTGGACTATCAAAGCCACATGAAATCACGGCTGTGTGGGGGGAAAGCCGACTTCTTCTCTAAGTCATGGGGATGTGAGCATACAGGGACTGCCTGATGGATCTCAAGCTTCTCATCAAATTCTGTAGAGAAAAGGGAAAGAAAAGAGAAATTGGATGGAAATGGAAGGAGACCCTCATTGTTATACAAAATTACATATAAGAGGTTGTGAGGGGAATGGGAAAAAAATAAGGAGAGAAATGAATTACAGTAGATGGGGTAGAGAGAGAAGATGGAAGGGGAGGGGAGGGGGGATAGTAGAGAATAGGAAAGGTAGCAGAATACAACAGTTACTATTATGGAATTATGTAAAAATGTGGATGTGTAACCAATGTGATTCTGCAATCTTTGTAATGTTTTGAATAACCAATAAAAAAATTCTGTACACAGCATTGGCCATATTACCAATTAGATAACCAAAACCGATGGCCCACAGTGGGGTCTCTAGGTCCTCAAATTCTGCGTGACATTTTTAACTTCTGCAAATGCTCAAAAGGGTGAAAGGAGATTCCCCTATGTGGAGGCCTTTTCCCTCCTTCGCTCACATCCTGACCTATGTTTCTCCAATAGATCCTCACCCTTAGCCTTCTGCTCCAGTCTCTCTGCTGTCACTATCACCTCAGCAACATGATTTCTCCCCTCCAATTACTAGATCAAAAATCCAAACCTCTGCCAGTTCTCAGACCATTGCCCAATTGCTGAGGTAGCAGGTAATGAAGTACCCCTCCACCAACTCCCTCCTCTCTTCTCCTATCAGTGTCCGCACCGGATCCCACCAGGTCCTCTTACCAGCTAACCCAAATCTCAAACCAGCTGAGGAGAGCCCTCAGACCCCTATCCAAGATGTAATGAAAATGGACTTAAAAGTTTCTTTGTCATCACTGAAAAAAGGTTACTCAGAATTTAAAGTCCCTTACAGGCTTTTAGTGATACTAACTCCAGTCTTCTCCTCTGCTCTACCTGTTCTACTGCTCAAGTTTTTGTTGCTAGGAAAATCCCAAACCCCTTTCCCATTATTCCTTTACATCTTTCCTTCCTCATTCTCAGATCTTCAGAACTGCTCTCAGCCCCACCTACCCCATCTGCCCCCTCTGTACCAGGCCCACCGAAAAGTCTTCTCTGACCTTCTTCAGAAGTCTTCATCATGGCTGACTTCAGGACTTTCAGCAAAAGAGTCCCTATAAAAGACTTCAGAGTAAATAAAATTCCTCTTTAGGTGTTGCCCTGTTCTACTTGGCCACTGGCTAAAAAATCTGCACTCCTAAGGTAGACACCCCCTTACTAGTTTTTCACAAAATATGTGTACAAGGCCTCTGGCCATGAGCTAGGGATTCACAGAGATGGCTGCATTTCTAAGATACAGAAGTTACAAACTGGGCTCCATGGTAACAGCTGGTAGGGTGAAAATTAAAGGGAAGAAAGAGCTCTTTCTAACCCAGGTGTCCTTGAAAAGTTAACTTGCCAAGAACAGAGGAAAAAAACAGAAAAATAAACTGCTTTTTGTGAACTTCTGCAGACTGTGAACTTCTGCGCCCCTTCCTTTACATGTTGGGTACAAAATTCTGAAACTACCTAAACTTGGGTTTCAGGGGATTTATTGATTACAACAGAAGTAATGCCCTCTGAATCTGGTTGCAAACGAATAGGACTGTTTCCCTGTCTTCGGTACTATCTTAGGCGCCTTGCCTTGTCTGTCCCTACAGCAGTATAATTCTATATACTTAAACGTTTTTTATGTTTTCATGAAGTTTTCAACAGATATGATTAATTGTGTAATGGTGCAGATGTTTCCCAGAGTGCTTTATCCTCATGCATGTTCATTTGAAATTCAAATAGGGGGAAATAAAACCTGGTTCCACTGGGCACATATATCCCTCACTTTAGCCATCTTATTAGAAATAGGAGTTGCAGTAGAGGTGGGCACAAGAACCACTGCCTTGGTCCATGGGACACAACAAATGACACAATTAGAAGCAGCAATAGACCAAAACTTAAAGATATTAGAAACCTCCATCACAGCTTTGCAGAAATCTTTAACCTCTCTCTCTGAAGTTGTTTTACAGAACAGTCAAGGGTTGAACCTCCTCTTCATGAGAGAAGGGGGCCTTTGTTCTGCATTGATGGAAGAATGTTGTGTTTATGCTGACCATTATGGAGTTGTGAAAAAATCTATGAGTAAATTAAAAGGACAACTTGAAGAGTGTCAATGAGAGAGAGAGGCCAAAAAAGGGTGGTTTGAGTCTTGGTTCACACAGTCCCCCTGTTAAACTACGTATTTATCAACCCTGGCTGGTCCAATAATAATCCTCATATTATTGCTAACTATAAACTCTGTTTGTTCAACCATGTAATTTCTTTTCTCCAATCTCAAATTGGACAAGTTAAACTTATGTTAATACCCCACTAGCAGACATAAAATGTGACACCCCCCAATGATCACTTTTATGACTAAAAGTAGCCAGAAGAAAAAGTGGGGAATGAAAGGTTAATAAAATAGGCACTTGTCACTTTCTGTTTTTCTGTACGCTTAACAAAACACTGTTGAAATCTTGAGAAATGTTTGCTAATCTTGTTCCCAGAATGTGCTGCCCCCAACTGCCAAACTACAGAATGCACTCCCTTACCAGGTTACACGCAAACTGCCCACTCGCCTTGATCCATTAATAAAAATCCCTCCCTGCCCTCTCCAAGGAAAGTATATAAGCTCTGCTTAAGCTGTTCTCAGGGCTCTCTGCTCTATTCAAGTGAGCTATGAGCACCAGCACGCTGGACCCCCAATAAACCCTTTGCTGTTGCATGAGGTAGATTCTGGGTGGTCTCTTCCTCCGACGCTGACCTGACATTTACTTGGATGACTGAATGTAGAAAAGAACATCCATTCAAAACGGGATAGTCAGTAAGATTAGGAATATAGTTGGTAGGTTTAGGAAGAAGAGTGAATATAGGATTTGGAAAAAAAAGTCCTTTAGCAATAGGGTTTCATATAGAGAGTGAATGTAAATGTCAGCACATGTGAAGAGTCAGTCACAATGATGAACTGGAGAAAACATGTAGGAAAGCAGATATCAATAGAGACATTATGAAATCAGGCAAAGCATAAAGTTAGTGATAGGATTACACATTCAACATGTTTGACTTTAATTATATAATCTAAGGAAAAAAGAAATATGTAGTCGTCAATAGGATTGACATTTGAGAGCATTAGGCAAGTGGACATGGATGATTTTAGTAATGCAGGTTCACTTTCCATTTAGGTTTTGGTACAATCATAAGTGTGACCTTTGCATTTTGTTTTCAGAATATTACTGTGATACAATGTATATGTAGATCAGGTGACATGAGTATTTCTTGTACCATTTCTGGGAGCAATATTTTGAAGACGTATAAATTAGTATTGGGGGTACAAAGAGTTGTACCCTGTGTCTATGAATATAGAGGTTTCCTGGCCTAAAGACATTTTGAGAAACTGCCTCTGAGGCTGGGCACTTGAAATATATGTTGTTGTCAGGAGCTTTAGCTTCCTTTGTTTTGAGACCATCAAAGCTAGATATGCATCTATGTGACCTGAAGGACATGTGTTCTTATTTTCCAATGAAAATGGTGCAGCAGTGATGAATTCTCTTTTTGTAGGTAAACAATGGCCATTGGGGCTAAGCATCTCCCCGTGTGGACTGTGAAGCCCTTTGGTCATACTCCACTTTTAATGGTCTTTCTTGCTGCTACAATGGGAGTTTGGTATTTGCTTCACAAAATACAAGGAGTCCAAATTGGTCGCAGTGCTGCACGGCATTCTGTCACATGTGGTTGGTCAGTGTCTGCTGGAGAACGCACCAACTAGGCTTCTACCCCACATAGCTTGCACTCTTTTCCATAGCAACCTGATTCTGAACATTCCCCAGAAACGTCTCCATATACCAAGATGCCTTTTCATATAATTGTCTGCTGGCTGCACCATGTCAGTCACAGGACATTTGGAAGCCAATGGCAGATCTACATGGCCACAGCACAGATGTATTATCACACACTTGCTAACCACTACTCTAGGCTCACTACTCAGAAGGCTCCAACTTACTGGCATCTCTGTTCTACAGCATTTTCATGAAACCCAGTCAATCAAGGCACTGTCTGGTATACTCCTGATCAGCAATAGGACATGGAAATGTTTTCCAGTGCATTCTGGTCAAGGGAATGTCCAAAATTTCATGGTATTTTTCTCGCCATTTTTCAAGGATGAATTTGGAGCCACTGTGTGTTTCCCATTCATCCAGGAACCATAAAATTTTGAGGAAGCTCATTTGAATGAAACCTCTGGAGAACTCTCACAGGCAAGGCTTCCCAAAGAGGGGGCAAAAGGTCACATGAAGCCAGGCCCATTGAGGTCTACAATGTGAGATCCATGTGTGTTTTGTCTCTTAATTATGGCTGTCAACTCTTTAAAAATAAAATCATGTAATATCCTGGATGAGATTTCCATGGCGATGTGGAAAGCCATCCTGGGCCTAGAACTCAGTTTCCAAGGGCGATTCTCATGCGTGGCCTCCTAAAATCCCAAAACGACTTCATGGCAATACTTCTCTTAGTTCAGTTCCAGAACTCAGTCTTATGGGGAATCACACCAGTGTTCAAGCCCAGGTGGACCCAGTCATCTCTTCCAACCACAAACAAATGACCACAATTAAAACCAAAACACTCTCAAATGGCCTTCAGCTTCTTCCATATAGACACTCAACATAAATTATATAACTGGTACCAACTTTAAATAATGGATTGAATTGTTATCTGAAAATATACAGGAAATCTTATATTGATATACAATCATTCATTCCAAAAAGTTATACATCTAATGGTAATATTAGGGTTATGGTTTATCATGAAGAGTGTGGGAGTTTTGCTTCAAATTTTTAAGGAAATCGAAAACAATGTGTTTGGAAAGAAGTCTCATGAGAAGAACAGTCAAGAAACCTGGAGGAATACATGTGTTCTGAAGCAGGAAACGATTGAAAGTGAAACAAATGCCTATTAATTTGTGAACCTGTGGATGAAATATATATCCCATGGTGCGCATAAACTGAAGAAATAGTAATGTACCAGTGTTAAATAAAATGAACTTCAAAATACACATCATGTCCCATAGGAATCTATTTGCATTGATGTTAAACTGGGTCAGTTACTGTAGAAATATTAGGATTGTATGCACCATTTACTGAAGTTACTTTTCAGTACTAGGAAACAAATATGTATTTCAGGTGGATGTATATTTCTGAGAATAATCTTGTGAAAAGTTGATTATGAATCCACATACATGAATATGAATGAATTTAGGTAGTGTATATAGGACACATATATTTTATATTTTGAAAAATTTGGAGAGTATATATATATATATATATATATATATATATATATATATATATATATATACACACACACACAAAACACAAACACAGACAATGAAAAGTAGCAATATATATGCCAATCGAAATTCTTCATGAAATATATATCATCCACTGATGCAAAAATATTAATTTTACTTAGCATGGATTTATGTATAATGTTTTTTTTTTTACTAGGAGGCTCCCCCATAAGTTGAATTTTCAGTTCCAACAGCGTTTAGGAGAAGTGATCTCTTCTCACAATTTGAATCTGCTAAGTCAGCCACCTCACAAGAATATACGTGTGATACCACGTAGGATTCTATATGTGCATATAAAATACATGTGGCAAGTAGGCTACAGAGAAAGGGAGACAGGTATTCACATATTTTTTAACTTTAAAAACACATGGAGAACTATTTCATTTAAAAATTAGCTAGATTTATAACACCTACCCTAGATCATGCAAAAGGCAACTCCAACTATACACCATGCCTCCTCTGAACTGCTTGTATTTCTATTCTATTTGGGTTATTTTTCTCCATCATATTAGGATTAGTAGTCATAGTCTAGTAGGGTATGGGTTAGTGCCAGGTGTCCCGGCCAGCAGGACACATCAACGTGGGCATCGAACATAGTTGGGAAGGAATGAAGGGACAAAAGACAGGACAGATGACACCCAGACAGGAGTTCTGATCAAGCTGCAAACTTTTATTGTTCTCACAGGGTGTTTATATGCTGCTGATGGGAAAGCTCTCTTATCGGCAGTTGCTGGATGTCTTCACAGGGTTAGATAACCTCAGGATATTTCAGGAAGACAGATGGCGACAGGATGTCTCAGGGAGATAGATGGTTGTGGGATATCTCCCAGGCAGGATGTCTCCCAGGGGGCTGTTTCTTGTAAGTGTCAGGCTATTCTTTGAAGGAGAACTTCCTTTTAGCCCCTGACATCTCCCCCTTTCTTATATAAAATATTTGACCTACCTTACCGGCCATGTTTTTAGTGGGGGGTTAGAGGCTCTGTTTCTCTAGGAGGCCTTAGAATATCTCCTGATCCGAGCGAGCATCTTTACTAGCAGATTTCGTGGTGGCCTTGGCATGTTTTTGGAGGAGATGGCCTTGAAGCGGAAGAATGCCAACCGCCATGCACCAGAGCATGTCACTCACAGGTCTTGTGTTTGGGGATCCGTGGATCCATCCTTTTGCAATCCTTCCTGCACCCTCCGATATTATGGCCTAACGTCCTCACTCCATGGGTGCGTCTTCCCCCAAGCCGAAGGGCCCATGTAGACGAACCCTTATGGCAAGGGCAGAAGATGATTTGTCAGAGCTGTTACTTATAGTTTTATGTAAGAAAGAGAGATTTGTGGGGATGTAAACTTAAGAAATAAGCCTGTGAGAAGGGTAGAACATCCTTTTAAAAGTTGACAGCGTGGTCTTCCATCTCCAGATGATGATAGTGGATTTGTAGGGGCTTAGAGGCCATAATATTAATGTGTTCTTTAATAAATTGTACCACACTGTTTATAATGCAGGGTCCTATGGTCACCATTAAACGTAAACCCAACAAAGGGCCTAATAGGGGAAGAAGGTAGGGTAGAAATCCATTAAGCTTTGTCCAGAGGGGATTTTCAAATAGTTCCCTTCATCTCTTTTCTAGATCTTCTTCAAGCTGCTTAAATTTAGTGCATACTATGACTGATTTATTGGCATAAAAGCAGCATCGTTCTCCTAAGGCCAATCAAATATCTCCCTGGTTAGCAGTCAGCAAATCTAAGCCTCGTCTGTTTTGAAGGAACACTTTTGCCAGGAAGTCTATTTGGTCCTACAAATCTTTAATGGTTTCTGATAGAGTTTGTACATCATTTTAAGTTGTTGAGACAGGCGATGGTAAGGGTGTATTGCCGTGCCTAAGCCAGTGTACCTGTGCCCACAGCAGCTGTTATTCCAAGGCTGGCAATAAGTGATAAGGCCTGTATCGCCCGCCTCTGTCTTTTGACTAAGGTGTCTAGGCTAGAGGTTCGTCTCCTGGGACAATAGTTATATCAGGGAGTAATAAGGCAAGAACACAGCCACTGTTCCAATTCGCTGGAAGCCTGGGGAAGGCCACATTTCCTCCACACATAACAACTGTGCCATTGGGGGGACAAAGAGATGGGATGGGTGAGGAATAATTTTGTTCTGTTGAGCAATTTCCAAAGGAAGCAATTCCAAAATCCATATCATAGGTATTATTCTGCATCACGCCTAAAAGACATAATGTAAAAGTGCCTATAGGCTGTACTTTAAAGGGAAATCCGGGTTGGCATGTATTATCATTGTCCATAGTAGAATTAATAGGAACTGCCATAGGCATGCTTGCCCCTGTTGTCATGCAGAGCCAGCAATTACCAGCAAGGGTGGGGTTGGAATTATTAAGGAAGGAGAAGGTAGTTTGCAAAATATCTAATGTATTGGTATCTAAACCTGGGAACTGGGATTTCGGCTACATTAAGGGATGATATGTGAGCTCAGGGATTTGGGGTTTCAAAAGTTTGATTATCTGAGGATGCTTGACTGCATCAGTGGGTCCTCTACCATCAGAGACCCCTGTAGGGTCCTTAATGGGCCAGTAGGAAGTTTTTCCGACAGTGCCTTGGCACCCAGCTGACTGTAGCTTGGTGTATTTGCCTTCTCCTCCCTGGTCAAAGAGAACGGGGGTATAATGAATAGTGGTCCACCCTGCTTCATGAGTTTTAGTTAGGGAGGCTTCAAAAAATCATTCTCCCTGCTTGTTAACACAAATTGAGGCCGACACAAAACAAGAGACATGCATCGCCTGGGTATGCGTACGGGTTGCAGAACAATTTTGGAGAGCTTTACTTGTACTAGGGGGAATAATCTTTGGCTTGTTAACACATACCCATTTAGGCTGATGAACTCCTCTGAATTTATGGTCAACCTCGGAACGGAGGTAAGCCACCTTAGTCATGCAGTCAGCAGTCTGGTTCCAACTAGTGGGAGCCTGAGTCCAAGATCCTCCCTTGCCTTCACGGGGGGAGGGGGGAGAAGGTACTCCATGATGTTGGAAGGTGGAGGGCCCAGGCCTCCGTGCACAAACCTGTTCAGCAGAAGTGCCTTAAGCAGGATCCTCACACAGATTGTTGGATGGATCCGAAAAAGGGGAAAATTTGTACTCAGGGAGAGGGCCTCCATCCCCGGTTTGAGGTAAGTCATTAACCTGTTTAACCAGGCATTCTGGTAACCATCTTGGGGCTGCTAGCTCTTGGTCCAAAACACAAGCTGAGCCACATTCCCAGATGAGGACAGGATGTGGGCATTTCCATTTATTTGTAAGGGGATTTCGCCACATAACAGGTGGCTGATCAGAATTGGAAAAGGGATGCCAGTGTGTGTCTGCAGCCGAAAGGCCTTCACTGTCTAGGGTAAGAAAAGAAAGGGCAAATAATGCATGGTTAAGGCAATGCCTGTGAGTGGTAAATACAAGGGCGGAAGCCTTAAGGCGGGATAGCCAAGTCTTTAAGGTAAGGTGGAACATTCCACAATGCCTTGGCCCTGAGGTTTGTATTGAATTCCAGTAGGATGACAAAATTGCAAGGTAGCACAAAACTGTTTAAACTTGGCACTGGTATATGGAGGACAATTATCTGTTTTAATATGTATTGGTTTACCCATTATGGAAAAGGCTGAAACAAGATGAGAAAGGACATCTTTGGTAGCCTCTCCAGAATGTGGTGATGCAAAAATAAAGCTGCTGAAGTTATCGATAGAAACGTGTATATATTTGGTTTTTCCAAATTCAGGAAAATGAGTAACATCCATTTGCCAAACCTGATTTGGCAGTAATCCTCGGGGGTTAACTCCCAAGTGTTGAATGGGGAGGGAGAGAGCGCAAGCAGGGCATTCTTTTACTATTTCTCGTTTCTGTTGCCTGGTAATTTTACAAAGTAATCGAAGGCTCTGGGAATTTAGTTGGTGAAGATTGTTTAGCTCCGTGGCCTATTGAATGGAGCCACCAAAAATTGGAAAGATGGTAGGAGTTGCTGCATCAGCTTGAGCATTACCTGTGTTAGAGGGTCGGAAAGATCAGAGTGTGCCCTGATGTGTCCTAAGAAAAATGGGTGTTGTCTGGCCTGAATTAGCTGCTGAAGCTGGTGAAACAGAAAGGCCGCATTGGAAGAAGCTTTAATGGCGGGTGAAATCTCCAGCAGGGGCACAGAATGAGCAATGTAGGCACTGTCTGTATGAATATTAACAGGATTATCACAAAATGTTATAAAAACTTGTGTTATGGCAAACAATTTCACAAACTGTGCTGAATGATAGACAGTATCAAAGGTTGTAGGCTGGTTATTGACAAAAAAGACCGCACAGCCATTACTGGAACCGTCTGTAAAGACAGTAAGGGCTTGGAACTGGGAGCCTTTTGAGTAATTTTGGGAAAAATAAATGGATGTATCTGGACAAAATGTAAAAGGGTGTCATTGGGGACGTGGTTATCAATTGTTCCCAAATGGCCTGATTGGGCAATACCCCATTCATCCCCTCTCTGTAGTAAAAATTGGGTTTGGTCATTAGTATATGGAATTAAAATATTATCAGGGTCTTTGCCAAAATGTTGTCGAGAAAGCAAACGACCTTTAATAATAATAGAAGCTACCTGAGCAAGATAAACGGTAATAAACTTGGAGGATGTGGTGGATAAATGGACCCAAAGCAAGGGGAAGCCTTTATTTTTAAAATATGGATATCACTGCCAAAATTTTCCTGAGGGTATATGAGGAGTGTGTAAAAGAACCAGAACCAGAGGAAGGTTATAAGAAATTTGTGTAACAAACTGTTTGGCAATGGCCTCTGTGACTTGGTTTAATGCCTGTCATGCCTCGGGAGTAAGCTTTTGAGGGGAGGAAGGGCAGGAATCACCTCTCAAAATATCATTAAGGGGCAAAAGTACACAAGTGGATAATTATAAATATGTTCTTAGCCATTGAATATCTCCCAGTAATTTTTGAGAATCATTAAGGGTGTGAAGATGGTTCACACGCAGTTGTATTTTATGAATTTGGATCTGATTATCTTGAAGTTTAAGGCCCAAATAGGTATAAGGGTCCTGTGTTTAAACCTTATCAGGAGCTATCCGTAGTCTCAAGGTAGTGAGGGTTTTCTAAAGGTCCAAGTAACAATTATTAAGGTCATGGTAATTAGGTGCAGCAATTAAAAATTCATCCATATTATGTAAAACATAAAATTGTGGTCATCACTCTCTCACAGGGTCTACTGCTTGAACAACTTATATTTAGCAAAGACTAGGGCTGTTGGCCATACCTTGGGGAAGAACCTTCCATTGAAATCTCTGCATAGGGCCGTGGAAATTAATGCAAGGGAGACTAAAGGCAAAATAGGGTCTATCCTCAGGATGTAAAGGAATGGTAAAAAAGCAAACTTTTAAGTCAATAACCATTTTACAATAGTTTTGGGAATAGCCATTGGTGTGGGAATTCGAGACAGTAGTGCTCCCATCAGGCACATAACTTTATTACTGGCACACAAATATTGTAAAAGATGCCGCTTGTCTGATTTTTTCTTGGTAACAAAAATAGGAGTAATCCATGGTGAGGTTGAGGGCTCTACATGGCCGGCTGCCAGCTGTTCCTGCACTAACATGGAGGCAGCCTCCAATTTTTTGGGGGGGTAAGGGGCCACTGATCCACCCACACAAGAGTCTGAGTCTCCCAAATAATTTTATCTGCATGGGGTACAGGAGGGTCAGGAACCGACACTAAAAATCAGAATACCCAAGTCCATATGTATTTGTTTTTTTATGGGTTTTATAGTCCCCACCAGTCCTTGTCTCAGTCTCACAAGGCCTGTACCAGGGACAAAATTTATACGAAGCATTTGATGAGTCATCATGGAATTGGGACTGGCAAGAATGACTTCCATTTGACTCAAAATATCTCGGCCCCATAGGTTAACAGGGAGGTCAGGAACAATGAAAGGAGTGACAGTCACCTTATTACCCTCTTTATCAGTAAAGCTAAGAGCCCTAGAACTGACATGGGGATTTTTTGACTCTTAACCCTTTTAGGTCATTCAAGGATGGGGTGATGGGCCAACCTGATGGCCAGTATTTGTGAGAAATAATTGTGGCATCAGCTCCAGTATCTAGAATTCCTTGGAATTCCTTTTTTTCAATAAGTAAGGTAAGGGTGGGTCTATTGTGAGAAATGGGCTGAACCCAATATACATCAGAGGAGCCGAGGGAGGCTGTCCCCCATTTTATGTTTGGGCGGTGGAAGTGCCTCCTGAATCCAAGGGAAGGAATATTAATTGTGCAAGTCTTGTTCCTGCTGGGATGGCCGCAACTCCATTAATAGCTGTTGCTAGTATTTTTATTTCTCCAGTGAAATCATTATCATTAATGCCAGGGAAGACCTGAACACCATTTAAGGTAGCAGAGACTCTTCCACGAATAAGGGCACTCGTATGAGATGAAGGGGGACCCATAATTCTAGTGGGTATTATCTGGTGCCCTTGCATTGAGTCTAATATTGTATCGGTGGTGGCACAGAGGTCCAATCCTGCGCTGCCTGGGGTGGCTAGTTGGAGGGAGGCAATTGTGGGGAAGAATTTTGTGGTAGGTTTGGAGTTTGGAAGGGAATAAACCTTATTGCCCCTGGTTTTGTCCTGGGGGAGGTCGTGGCCAGGGGCTGGCCCTGCAGGGTTTTCCTGAGAAGCAGGAAGAAATAGGCTGTCTGAGGCCATTTGTCTTAGATCTACACTTACTGGCCCAGTGATGACATTTATCACATCTAGAACAAAGGGTAGCTGGGGGCGGTTTAGCCCCAGTTTGAGGAGACGATATTCCTACGCTTTGTTTGTCTTTCAGACACTTGCGTGCAAAATGGCCAGGTTGTTTACAAGTAAAGCAAGTACATGAGCCAGGATTGTGAAAGGCCTTGATAAAGGGGGCATGTAGGGCGAGACCCATGGCATGGGCTGCACCCACCCCTGCACAGAGTCTAATAAAGTCCGAAAGTTTCCCTTTTTCCTTATGTGGTCAAAGAACATCCTGACATGCCAGGTTGGCGTTTTCAAAGGCAAGATGTTTTACAAAAGTTCTTTTGCTTTCGCTTGGTCCAAGCAAGCATTCTGCAGCTAGGTTAAGCCGGGGAACAAGGTTTCTATAAGGGTCGTTGGGTCCTTGTCAAATTTTTGCCAAAGAAGTGGTAGCCGAGCCAGTTTGAGGGAGGCATCTCCAAGCATGTAAGCAAGCCATCTGAATCTGCGCCAAAATTCCAGCAGGGAAACGTGCCTATTTAGTTTTAGTGTCAAATGGCGCATAGCCCACTAGCTTAACATAAGTTCAGGATTTAGAGGAGGCCTTAGTTAATTTTTTTTGAGCAGTTTCCTGACAGTGCTCCTCGAAATCTGCATTCCATAACAGGAAATCTCCGGCACTGAGGGTAGCTCGGTCTAAAAATTTCCAATCATTGGGAGTAAGCCATTGTGCGCTGTGGCTTTCTAATAAAGTCAACTTGTAGGGCACAGTGGGGCCATTGTGAGCACAAGTCTTTTTATGTTTTTCAAGAAAACGCAGGCTTAATTTTTTTGTAGACACTCTGGGTTCCTTCCTGCCTAGGGGTGAACTCCTCATCCTCTGAGTCCTGATCTCCTTGATCCATTTCCCCCACTTCCTCCTCTTGATCCTCGTCTAAGTCTTTGACCTCAGCCTGATCAGGCTTATCTATCTGACTGCGGGTGACTGGGAAGGCGAGAACAGGCTGATGGAGTGGCTTAGCCTTTGTATTAGACCGCCGTGGGCCAGTTTGCATTGACTCCGTGCCTAAGGCTAATGAACAGAGCTCAGAGTCTAGGGATCTTAATTCTTTTAAAAGTTTGATCTGTTCCCGTCTATGTTGGAGAGACTCTCACAAGGGAGCCAGGCTAGGCAAGGGAAGTGGGGAAAAATATCTGGGTTGCATTTTGCTCCTGAAAGGCTGGAGCACAAAAGGCAGGAGGGATATAGGAGGTAGGTAGATGTGTAAGTCCTATAGGCTGTGGCAGGGTCCTGAGAGGTGGCGCATCTTCTGAATGGTAGCTTGCTGCTTCCTTCTCCAAGGTAGCCTCCGTCCCAGGGGTCAATGTGTCTCTGGGATTTAAAACTCGATAAAGGTGTTTGGTAACCATTGGAGCCTTATTCATTAGGGTGGTATTTTGAGGGGGACTAGGAAGGTTCCCAGGGTCCTGGGGAGACTGAGAAGGGTCAATGTCTATACTAACTGATGGGCATGCCGTGGGGAGACGAGAGGTGTTTTGCATAGTCTCTTCTCCAATCCTGACAAGTTGTAAGGTACCATTGTCAAAGGGTGAACTTTTAAGAATTTCATTAATTAAGTTCCAGTAAGAAAAGGTGGGAACTGGCACTTTTTCTGGGCCAAAGGTTTCATAATAATCTTTTAAACAGTCTGTTACTCTAAGCCATCTTTTGCCATCAATGGTCACTTCAATGTGAAACCATGTACACAATTCTCCTATGTATTAGAAGAAAAATTTTAAGTCCTTTTTCTTAACACGCACCCCTCATGTCTTGAAGGACTCCTTGAGGCCTGACAAAAACAAATCATGTGACGAAACTGCTTGTCCCATGGTGGGTCACTCACGTGCGTCATCCCCACTCTCCTCCTGGATCTGTCTCTTTGTGGTGTCTGCTGAGGCAATCGCGAGCTCCACTTGATGAAGTCTTCCAGGAGGACGGGGTTCCCAATCAGTCAAAGGCTCGAGCCCCGGTCAGTGGGTGCCAGTAGTCACGGCTGGAAAGACACATCAACAGGGGCAGCGAACCTAGATGCGAAGGAATGAAGGGACAAGAGACACGAGAGATGACAGCAAGACAGGAGTTCTGATCAAGCTGCAAACTTTTATTTTTCACACAGGGGCATTTATATGCTGGAGATGGGAAAGCTCTCTTATCCAAAGTTCCTGGATGTCTTCACAAGGTGAGATAAACTCAGGATGTTTCAGGAATACAGATGGCAACAGGATGTCTCAGAGACACAGTTGGCTACAGGATGTCTCCCAGACAGGATGTCTCCATGGGGGCTGTTTCTTGTAAGTGTCAGGCTATTCTTTGAAGGTGAATTCCTTCTACGCCTGACAGTCAGGGATTCAGTATTTCAAATGGAAAATTGGAAAAAGAATCCAATGTGTATTCAGAACAATGCCTTGACATTACCTTCATCCCGTGTAAGACACAATTAGAGGAGAAGAGTTAGAAAATCTGTGAATACACATCTGGAATGGAAAATGCTCAGGAGTTCACAACCTTGGAGGTGGTATAGGAGTTTCCAAAAGTCAGGGACAGGGTAAAAACACCACAAACATGGAGCTCTGCCGGCCTAAATATTTCTTGAGAAACTTCATCTGAGGTTGTTTTTAGGAGCTTTAGCTTCCTTTATAGTGAGACGATCAAAGCTGGGTCAGCATCTATGTGACCTAGAGGACATTGTTTCTTATTTTCCAATGAACATGAGGCAGCAGTGCTGAATTCTCTCTTTGTAGGGAAACTGTGGCCACTGGTGGCTAAGTGTCTCCCAGGGTGGAATGTGAAGCCATTGGTCATCCTCCAATTTTTGTGGTGTTTCTTGCAGCTGCACTGGGAGTTTGATATTTGCTTCACAAAATACAAGAAGTTCAACTGGGACACAGTGCTGGAGGGAGTTCTGTCACGTGTGGTGGGACAGGGTCTCCAGGAGAATGCACCAACCAGGCTTATGTCCAACATAGCTTGCCCCCTTGACCATATCAACCTGATTCTGAACATTGCCCAGAAACCTATCCATATAACAAGATGCCTTTACATATAAGGGTCTGCTGGCTGCATCATGTCAGTCACAAGCCATTTGAAAGCCAATGGCCAATCCACATGAAACCACCAGAGATGGTTTATCTCACACCTACCCACCTTTGCTGTAGGCCCACTACTCAGCAGGTTCCAACTTACTGGCATCTCTGTTCTACACCATTTTTGTGAAACCCAGTCAATCAAGGCACTTTCTCGTACACTCATGATCAGCAACAGGATCTCCAATGGTTTTCCAGTGCCACCTGGTAATGGGAATTTCAAAAATTTCATGGTATTTATCGAGCCCATTTTTTAAGGTTGAAGTTGGAGGCACTGAGGGTTTCATTTAATTCAGTAACCATTAAATGGTGAGGAAGCCCATTTCAATGAAAGCTCTGGAAGACTCTCACAGGCAAGGCTTCCCAAAGAGTTGCCAAATGGTCACATAAAGCCAGGCATATTGAGGTCTACAATGTAAAATCCTTGCGT
The DNA here is from genome assembly GCF_048772815.1 of Callospermophilus lateralis. Classification (NCBI taxonomy): domain Eukaryota; kingdom Metazoa; phylum Chordata; class Mammalia; order Rodentia; family Sciuridae; genus Callospermophilus; species Callospermophilus lateralis. The sequence goes on along the minus strand of NW_027514940.1, from coordinate 470,085 downwards.
GTTTTGACTCTCAACTATGGGTGCTAATTCTTTCAGAAAAAAATTATGTGATAACCTGGCTGAGATTCCCTGTGCTCTGTGGAAAGCCTTCCTGGGCACAGATCTCAGTTTCCAAGGGTGACTCTCATGCATGGCCTCCTAAAATCCCAACAAAACTCATGGCAATACCTCTCTGAGATCAGTTCCAGAACTCAGTCTCTAAGGGGAATCACACTAGAATTCAAGACCAGGTGGAGCCAGTCATATTTTTCAACAACCACACTAATAACCAGAATTAAAACCAGAACACTTCCACATGGCCGTCATCTTCTTCCATATAGATACTCATTTTAACCTCTGGCTGGAGGTTTCCATGAGGGGCACAGCCCAAGACAGTGTCCAAAATAAGCTCCCTTGCCCCTCATTTGCTTAACGTTGGGGTGGCCTGAACACCTTCCTGTGAACCATGACTTATCAAATAGGCCTGCCGTTAATACTGCTCTGCTTCTCCAATTTGAGGACTACTGACTGTGGGGTTTAGATTCTTCATGTGAATTGAAATCATTGGAATCACCTATGGGCTAGCCTCTGAAGGGCTTTGAAGAACTCATTTGACCCAAAGGCACCCTATTCTCACTTGATAGAGGTCAGGAACCTTACAGAGGTAGGGAGAGACTTCATCCACAAAAACTGCTCTTTTGGCCATTTTGGTTTTGGATGAACACGTGGGATGTATAAGGTGCTGAGTATCTAACCACAGCCTCACACAGGGCCAAGAGGCTGTTTCAGAAACATCCATTTCCAAAGCAATTAAGCAAAGAGCCACAGGTGATGCCCATTAATTTCCATTTGAAAACAGTTTTCTTCAGGCTTCACAAATTAGTGTCCTGAGGTAAAGACCTTCCTGAAATTCAGGGCAACAGAACAATAGGTAAGCAAAAGGCCCAAAGAAGGGTTTCTCCACTGAGACTTTCCTGGTCCCACTGATATCCGAGTTTTCTTAGATTCTCGCCATTCCCTTCAGCTATCCAGTACATCACCATTTCACAGAGCTTGGAGGTGGTACATATCTTGGACACAAAACCATGACGCTATTCTGGAGAGTTTCCAGAATTCAGGAAGAAAACAGAAACTACTGAGAGCAGATGTTGCCCTTCAATAAGACAAGCTGCAGTCCATTTGTAAATTGGGCAGGATGAATGCTTGGAAGCTTTCTACTAGACAGGACACATCCATTGATGCATTCTCTTTTCTAATGTCTACAATCACGGACAGAGTGGGATACACAGACATAGAAGCACTCGCCTTGTCAAACGACTTACTGGAAACAGTCCACACCAATCCAAACAAAGAGCCTTTCCTACCTATTCTCAGAACATGAGACAAAACCACAAACCCACACACACACACTCAAAGGCACCTCCTTTGCTCAAGTAAGTCTGTGACTATCCATAGTGTCCTCAGAATGGTGGGCCATTGTATGTTCCCCCAAAATGGCCTGTCCTGTATCAGATCTGGTCTCCTTGGCCAACACTTTGAAGTTGTTAGGAGCCATGGGTGAGCCACTACCTGCTTTCCCAGGAAAAGCTCCTCTTCAGAGCTTTCCTGTCATTTGGCCATCATCACATCAGTAGGTACTAAGAAAGACTGACTCTGTTCTTGGTAAATCAAAACAAGTGAGACCACTGGGACTGGGACTGTGACTGGCTCTTGGTGCCTGTCTTCCAGGATCAAACGTCCAGAGAGTTCCATCACCAAGGCAGTGAGGTGAGGTCATTTCCTTCAGGAACTGAAAGAGGTCACTGACTTGGCAACCACTTTGTCCTAACAGTTACTTCTAAGGGTCCCATGAGATGGAGGCTGTCCCTACTTCCTGTCACACTTTCACAGTTAGAATGGTATACCAACCATAGGTACCTGAGAACAGCTCTCCACACAGGCCTGGTTTGGTCCATCTTCTCTACATTAAGAAGGTAGAGGCTGATTCAGACACATCCCTTCATCCTGACCAGATAGTTTGCCATGGAAGATGTCTTTTGCTCTCTCAGGTCCTTCATAGCTTCCTTCATCATCTCAGGGCATCATTTCTGCATATACCTTTGATGTTCTCAGCAGGTGGAAGATCCCCTACATTCCTGTATTGTAAGACCAACTCTGTCCCTCCTCTTCTGTAAAGTGAGATTGAGGGAAAAGTGTATGTTTAGGGTTAATAACATGTTTGATTTGCGTTAGGAATCTTTCTGCCGGATGAATAATGGTATTTGGAGCCTGTGATATTTACAAAAATATATAGGTAAAATATAAGTATAAAAACAGAAATCTAGGTAAGATTGGAAGCCAGAAGGGAACTGGGCCCTTGAGTGGGATACTTAGGTTTGAATTATGTTCTGCACATGTGTCTCAGATAAATTGATATACAATGGCATAGGACCTTATACCTTGGATAATTGATTGTCGAAGAGAACATCGAGTCAAAAAACTATAGTCAGTAGCATTAGGAAGATAGTCAGTAGGTTTAGAAAGAAGAGTGAGTATAGGATTTGGACCAAAAGTTCTTTAGCAATAGGGTTTCAGGTAGAGAGTGAATGTAAATGTCAGCATATGTGAAGTGTCAGTCACAATGATGAACTGGGGGAAATATGTATGAAAGCAGGTATCAATAAAGATATTACCAAATCAGGCAAAGTATGAAGTGAGTGATAGGATTAGACATTTTCAACATGGTTGAGGTTGAATACATAATCTTAGGAAGAAACAAATATGTAGTCACCAATTTGATTTACATTTGAGAGCATTAGGCAACCTGGACATGGTTCTTTTTAGTAATCCACGCTCCCTTGGCATTTAGGCTTTGATACAATCATGAGTGTGACCTTCGTTTTTTGTGTCCAGAATATTCCTGTGATAAAATCTATATATAGATAAGGTGACATGAGTATTTCTTCCACCATTTCTGGGAGCAATATTTTGAAGACGTATGAATTAGTATTGAAGGGACAAAGAAGAGTACACTGTATCTATTAATATAGAGATAATGCATTAATAGACAATACTGTGAATAAAAAGCATAACTGGTTCCAACTTTAAATAATGGATTGAATTGAATCGTGAACATATAGAGGAAATCTTATATTGATATACAATTATTCATTCCAACCAGTTATACATCTAATGTTAATATTAATGTTATGGTTCATCATGAAGAGTGTGTGAGTTTAGCTTCGAAATTGATTATGGAAATTGAAAATAATGTATTTGGAAAGAAGTCTCATGAAAAGACCAGTCAAGTAACATGGAGGAATACATGTGTTCTGAAGCAAGAAGTGTTTGAAAGTGAAACAAATTCCTATATATTTTAAACTTGTGGAAGAAATACATATCCTATGATGTGCAAAAACTGAAGAAATAGTAATGTACCAGTGTTGGATTAAAATGAAGGTCAATATAGACATCATGTCCCATAGGAATCTACTGGCATTGATGTTAAACTGGGTCAGTTACTGTAGAAATATTAGGATTTGTAAACACCATTTATTGAAATTAGTTTTCAGTACTGGGAAATAAATATGTATTTCAGGTGGATGAATATTTCTGAGAATTATCTTCTGAAAAGTTGATTATAAATTTATATACATGAACATGAATGAATTTACAGAGTGTGTATAAGTCACATACCTTTCATATTTTGAGAAATCTGGAGTGTATATATATATATATATATATATATATATATATATATATATATATATATATTTTAAATAAACACAAATATACATTAAAAAGTATCAATATATATGCTAATCGTAATTCATCATGTAATATACATCATTCAAAGATGCAAAATATTTATTATACTGAACATGGATTTATGTATAATATTGTTCTACTGGGAAGCTTACACATAGTTTGAATTTTCAGTTCCCACAGCGTTTAGGAGGACTGATCTCTTCTCACAATTTGTATCTGCCAATTCAGCCAACTCATGAAAATGTACGTGTGATACCAGGTAGGATTCTGTATGTGCATATAAAAATACATGTGCTGAGTAGGCTACAGAGAAAGGGAGACAGGAATTCACATATTTGTGAACTTTATAAACACATGGAGGACTATTTCAATTAAAAATTGAGTAGATTTATAACACCTACCCTTAATCATGCAAAAGGGAAGTCCAACTGTACAGCATGCCTCCTCTGAACTGCTCGTATTTTTATTCTATTTGGGTATTATTCTTCATCATATTAGGATTAGTAGTCAGAGTATAGTAGGGTATGAGTTACTGTCAGGGATTCAGTATTTCGAATGGAAAATTGGAAATGGATCAATGTGTATGCAAATTAGTGTTACACAAAAATTTTCCCACTCTCATTTAGAACAATAACTTGACATTACCTTCACCCCAAGTAAGACACAATTAGAGAAGAAGAGTTAGAAAATCTTTTAATTCATACCTGAAATGAAAACTGCTCCGGATTTCACAACCTTGGAGATGGTAGAGGAGTTTCCAAAAGTAAGGGACAATGTAAAAACTCCACAAACATGAAGATTTGCCAGCCTAAAGACGTCTGGAGAAACTGCCTCTAAGATGGACAGTTGAAATATATGTAGTTTTCAGGAACTTTAGCTTTTTTTCTAGTAAGACCATCAAACGTCTTTATGCATCTCTGTGACCTGGAGGACATGGTTTATAATTTTCCAATGAACATGAAGCAGTAGTGCTGAATTCTCTCTTTGTAGGTGAACTATGGCCACTGGGGGCTATGTGTCTCCCCATGTGGACTGTGAAGCCATTTCATCATCCTCCACTTTTTATAGTGTCTCCTGCTGCACTGAGAGTTTTGTATTTGCTTCATAAAATACAAGGAGTTAAACTTGACCACAGTCCTGGAGGGAGTTCTGTCACATATGGTGGGTCAGGGACTGCAGGAGAATGCACCAACAGGACTTGTATACCACATAGGTTGCCTCCGTGACCATAGCAACCTGATTCTGAACATTGCCCTTAAACCTCTCCATATAACATGATGCGTTTACATACAATGTTCTGCTGGCTGCACCATGTCAGTCACAAGCCATTTGGAAGACAATGGCAGATCCACATGACCCCACCACAGATGTTTTATCACACACTTAATCACCTCTGCTCTAGGCCCACTATTCTGCAGGCTCCAAATTACTGGCATCTCTGTTCTACACCATATTCATGAAAGCCTGTTAATCAAGGCACTGTCTGGTACACTCATGATCAGCAACAGGACATCCAAAGGTTCTTCAGTGCCACCTGGTCATTGGAATTTTAAATATTTCATGGTATTTATCTAGCCAATTTTCAAGGATGAAGTTGGAGGCACTGTTTATTTCAATTCATTCAGGAATCATTCAATGTTGAGGAAGATCATTTCAATGAAAGCTCTGGAGAACTCTCACAGGCAAGGCTTCCCAAAGAGTGGCCAAAAGGTCACATGAAGCCACGCCCATTGAGGTCTAAAATTGAGGTCCATGTGTTTTTTGACTATCAAATATGGCTGCCAAGTCTTTCAGAATTAAATCATGTGATATCCTGTCTGAGATTCCCAGTGCTCTGTGGAAAGCCACCGTGGGCATAGATCTCAGTTTCCAAGGGCGACTCTCATGCGTGGCCTCTTAAAATCCCCACACAATTTATGGCAATTCTTCTTTGATATGTGTTCCAGAACTCAGGCTCTAAGGGGAATGACACCAGAGTTCAAGCCCAGGTGGATCCAGTCATCTCTTCCAACTGCCACAAGAATGACCACAATTAAAACCAAAAGACACCCACATGGCCCTCATCTTCTTAAATATAGACATTCATCTTAACCTCTGGCTGGAGGTTACCATGCAGGATGCATCCCAAGAGAGTGTCCAAAATAATGTCGCTTGCCCCTCATTTGCCTAAAGTGAGGGTGACATGGACACCCTTCCTGTGAACCAGGAGTGATCAAATAGGCCTACCATTAATACTGCTCTCCTTCTCCAATTTGAGGCCTACTGACTCTCAGGTATAGATTCTTTATGTGATATGGAATCTTGAGAAAACACAAGCACCTCTGCAGGGATTTGAAGAACTCATTTGACCTAAAGGACTCCTATTCACACTTGATGGAGGTAAAGAACCTAACAGAGGAAGGCAAGAGACTCATCCACAATGAGTGATTTTTTGCCATTTTGGTTTTGATTGCACAAATGGAATCTATCTTTAGATCTACCATGTGCTGAGAATCTAAGCCACAACCTCACACAGGCCCAAAAGGCTGATTCGGACACGTCCCTTTTCAAAGCAATTAAGCAAAGAGCCACATGTTATGCCCATTTATTTCCATTTGAAAACAGTTTTCTTCAGGCTTCACAAAGGGGTGGCCTGAGGCAAAGACCTTCTTGACATTCAGGGCAACATAACCATAAGTATGCAAATGAACCAAAGCAGGGTTTCTCCACTGAGAGTTTACTGGTCACACAGATATTTGAGTTTTCTAAGATGTTCCCATTCCCTACAGCTATCAAGCACATGGCCATGTCACAGAGCTTGGAGGTGGTACACATCTTGGACTCAAAACCATGGGCCTATTCTTGAGGTTTGCCGGAATTCAGGAAGAAAACAGGAACTTAGAAAGTTAGTAGGTGTTTCTTATGCATAAGACGAGCCACAGTCCATTCCTAAATCGGGCAGGAAGAATGCTGGGAAGCATTCTACTAGACAGGACACATCCTTGATGCATTCTCTTTTCTAATGTCTACAACCACGGACAGAGTGGGAAACACAGACATAGAAGCACTCGCCTTGTCTAACGACTTACCAGAAACAGTCCACTCCAATCCAAACAAACTGCCTTTCCTACCTATTCTCATAACATGAGACAAAACCACAAACTCACACCCACACCGACAAAGGCACCTCCTTAACTCAAGTAGGTCTGTGAATATCCAGAGTGTCCTCTGACTGGTGGACCATACTATGTTCCCCTGAAATGGCCTGACCTGTGTCAGATCTGGTCTCCTTGGCTAACTCTGTGAAGGTGTCAGGAGCCAGAGGTGAGCCACTACCTGCTTTCTCAGAAACGGCTCCTCTTTAAAGCTTTCCTGGCATTTGGCCATCCTCACATCAGTAGTTACCAAGAAAGACTGACTCTGTCTTTGGTAAATCCAAACAAGTGTGACCACTGGGACTGAGACTGGGACTGGCTATGGGTGACTGGCTTCATGAATCCCAAGTTCAGAGATTTTAATCACCAAGGAAGTGAGGTGAGGTCACTTCCTTCAGGAACTGAATGAGGTTACTGCCTTGGCAACCACTTTGTCCTACCAGTGGCTTCCAAGTGTCACATGAGAAGGAGGCTGCCCCTACTTCCTGTTACACTTTCACAAGATAGAACGGTATATCAATCATAGGCGCCCTGGGACAGCTACCCACACAGGCTGGGTTTGGTCCATTTTCTCTACATTAAGAAGAGAGAGGCTGATTCAGTCAGAACCCTTCATCCTGACCAGGTTTTTTGCCATTGAAGATGACTTTTGCTCTCTCAGGTCTTTTATAGCTGCCTTCATGTTCTTCAGAGATCATTTATGCATGTACCTTTGAGGTTTTCATCAGGTGAAAGATCTCATACAACTCTATCCCTGCTCTTCTGTAAAGTTAGATTGATGGAACAGTGAATGGTTAAGGTTAACAACATGTTTGATTTGGGTTAGAAATCATTCTGCTGGATGAATGATGGTATTTGGAACCTAAAATATTTAAAAGAATATAGAGGTGAAATATAATTATGAAAACAGAAATCTAGTTTAGATTCGAAGCCCAGAATGGCATTGGGACCTTGACTGGGATAATTAGCATTGAATTATGTTATGCACAGATGTCTAAGATGAATCTATAATCAATGGCATAGGATCTTCTACCTTGGATGATTGAATGTACAAGAGAACATCGAGTCAAACAGGGACAGTCGGTAGGATTAGGAAGATAGTCGGTAGGTATAGGAAGAAGAGTGAGTATAGTATTTGAAACAAAAGTTCTTTAGCAATAGGGTTTTGGTTAGAGAGTGAATATTTGTCAGCACATGTGAAGAGTCAATCACAATGATGAACTTGGGAAATATGTAGGAAAGCAGATATCAATAGAGACATTACAAAATCAGGCAAACTATAAAGTGATAGGATTAGACTTTTTCAAAGGGTTCAGGTTGAATATATAATCTTAGGAAGAAACACATATGTAGTCACGAATAGGATTGACATTTGAGAGAATTAGGCAATGTGGACATGGATGTTTTTAGTAATCCATACTCACTTTCCATTTAGGCTTTGGTACAATAATAAGTGTGACCTTTGCATTTGGTGTCCAGAATATTACTGTAATAAAATGTATATGTAGATCAGGTGGCATGCGTATTTCTTCCACCATTTCCGGGAGCAATATTGTGAAGACGAATAAATTAGTATTGGGGGTACAAAGAGGCGTATGCTGTGTCTATGAATATAGAGATTATGCATACATAGATCATACTGGGAAAAAATATAACTGGTTCCAATTAAATAATGGATTGAATTGATATCTGAAAATATATAGGAAATCTTATATTGATATACAATCATTCATTCCAAAGAGTTATACATCTAATGGTAATCTTAGAGTTATGGTTTATAATGAAGGGTGTGTGAGTTTTGTTTCAAAAGTGATTACGGAAATAGAAAATAATGTGTTTGGAAAGAAGTCTCATGAGAAGACCAGTCAAGAAACATGGAGGAATACATGTGTTCTGAAGCAGAAAATGATTGAAAGTGAACCAAATGCCTATAAACTTCCTAACTTGTGGAATAAATATATATCCTATTATGTGCATAAACTGAAGAAATAGTAATGTAACAGTGTTGAATAAAAATGAACTTCAAAATACACATCATGTTCCATAAGGAATCTACTTGCATTGATGTAAACCTAGGTCAGTTACTGTAGAATGGAAAATTGCAAAATAAATCCAATCTGGAATGGGAAATTCTCAGGAGTTCACAACCTTGGATATGGTGGAGGAGTTTCTCAAAGTAAGGGACATTGTAAACACAACACAAACATGGAGCTCTGCTGGCCTAAAGACTTCTTGAGAAACTGGCTAACAGGTTGCGCACTTAAATTTATATTGTTGTCTGGAGCTATAGCTTCTTTTGTAGTGAGACCATCAAAGCTGGGTGTGCATCTATGTGACCTGGAGGACATGGTATCTTATTTTATAATGAACATATGGCAGCAGTACTGAATTCCCTCTTTGTAGGTAAACTGTGGCCACTGGGGGCTAAGTGTCTCCCCATGTGGACTGTGAAGCCATTTGTTCATTCTCCATTTTTGTGGTGTTTCTTGCTGCTGCACTGGGAGTTTGGTATTTGCTTAACTAAATACAAGGAGTTCAACGGGACAAGTGCTGGTGGCTACCCCTACTTCATGTGACACTTTCACAAGTTGGAATGGTATATCAACCATAGGCACCCGGGAACAGCTCTCCACACAGGCCATGTTTGGTCCTTCATATCTGCCTACATCTTCTCCAGGGGTCATATCTGCATGGACATTTGAGGTTCTCAGCAGGTGGAAGATCCCCTATATTCCTGTATTGTAAGACCAACTCTGTCCCGCTCTTCTGTAAAGTTAGATTGAGGGAACAGTGTATGGTTAGCATTAATAACTTGATCAATTTGGGTTAGGAATTATTCTGAGGGATGAATAATGATATTGGGAATCTGCTATATTTATAAGAACATAGAGGTGAAATATATGTATGAAAACAGAAATCTAGGTAAGATTTGAAGCCCAGAAGGGAATTGGGCCCTTGATTGGGATACTTAGCATTGAATTACCTTCAGCAGAGATTTCTTGGATAAATCAATATACAATGGCATAAGACTTTGTACCTTGGATGATTGAATTTAGAAGGGAACATCAACTCCAAAAGGGATAGTCGGTAAGATTAGAAAGACAGTCGGTAGTTTTCGGAAGAAGTGTGAGTATAGAATTTGGAAAAAAAAAATTCTTTAGCAACAGGGTTTCGATTAGAGAGTGAATGCCAATGTCAGCACATGTGAAGAGTCATTCACAATGATGAACTAGAGAAAAAATGTAGGAAAGCAAATATCAAGGAAGACAATAGGAAATTAGGCAAAGTACAAAGTGATTGTTAGGATTAGACATTTTCAACAGGTTGAGTTTGAATATATAATCGTAGGAAGAAACAAATATGTAGTCACCAAAGAATGACATTTGAGAGCATTAGGCAACCTGGACATGGATGTTTTTAGTAATCCATGTTCACTTTCCATTTAGGCTTTGTAAAATCATAAGTGTGACCTTTGCAGTTTTGTCAAGAATATTACTGTGATAAAATGTATATGTAGATCAGGTGACATGAGTATTTCTTCCACCATTTCCGGGAGCAATATTGAGAAGACGTATAAATTAGTATTGGGGGTACAAAGAGGTGTACGCTGTGTCTGTGAATATAGAGATAATGCATGAATAGACCATACTGTGAATAAATAATATAACTGGTTCCACTTTAAATAATTCATTTAATTGATATCTGAAAATATACAGGAAATCTAATATTGATATAAAATCATTCATTCCAACCAGTTATACATCTAATGGTAATATTAGGTTATGGTTTATCATGAAGGGTGTGTCTGATTTTCTTCAAAAGGATTATGGAAATCGAAAATAATGTGTTTGGAAAGAAGTCTCAAAAAATCCAGTCAAGAAACCTGGAGGAATACATGTGTTCTAAAGCAGGAAGGGATTTAAAGTGAACCAAATGCCTCTAAATTTGTGAACTTGTGGATGAAATATATATGCTATGATGGGCTAAACGTGAAGAAATAGTAATGTAGCAGTGTTGAATAGAAATGAAGTTCAAAATAGACATCATGTCCCATAGGAATCTACTTTCATTGATGTTAAACTGGGTCAGTTAATGTAGAAATGTTAGGATTTGTATGAACCATTAACTGAAGTCAGATTTCAGTAATGGGAAACAAATATGTATTCAAGGTGGATGAATATTTCTGAGAATAATCTTCTGAAAAGTTGATTATAAATCCACATACATGAACATGAATGAATTTAGGGAGTTTATATAATACACATATATTTCATATTTTAGAAAACTTGGAGAGTCACACACACACACACACACACACAGACACATGCACAGACATTAAAAGTAGCAATATATATGCCAATCGCATTTCATCATGAAATATATATAATCCACATATCGAAAAATATTCATTTTGCTTAACATGGATTCATGTATAATGTTGTTCTACTAGGAAGCTGACATAAGTTGAATTTTCAGTTTCAACAGCGTTTAGGAGGAATGATCTCTACTCACAATTTTTATCTTCCAAGTCAGTAGCCTCAAAAGAAATTATGTGTGATACCAGGTAGGATTCTATATGTGCGTATAAAAACACATGTGCTGAATAGGCTACAGAGAAAAGGAAACAGGAAGTCACATATTCGTTACCTTTAAAAACACATGTAGAACTATTTCAATTAAAAATTGACAATTTTTATAATACCTACCCTTTATCATGCAAAAGGCAAGACCTAGTATACACCATGCCTCCTCTGAACTGCTTGTATTTCTATTCTCTTTGGGTTGGGTTATTTTTCTTCACCATATTAGGATTAATCGTCAAAGTCTAGTAGGGTATGGGATAGTGTCAGAGATTCAGTATTTTGGATGGAAAATAGGAAAATGAATCCAATGTGTACGCAAACATATGCTACACAAAAATCTTCCAACTCTCATCAAGAACAATGCCTTGTCATTACCTTCGACCCTAGTAAAACACAATTAGAGGAGAAGAGTTAGAAAATCTGTGAATTCATATGTGGAATAAAATATACTCAGTAGTTCAAAAAATTGGAGGTGGTAAAGGAGTTTCCAAAAGTAAGGGAAAGTTTAAACAGTCCACACACATGGAGCTCTGCTGGCCTAAAGACTTCTTGAGAAAGTCCCTCTGAGGTTGGGCACTTGAAATATATTTTGTTGTATGGAGCTTTAGCTTCCTTTGTAGTGAGACCATCAAAGATGGGTCTGCATCTATGTGACCTGGAGGACATGGTTTCTTATTTTCCAATGAACATGAGACCGTAGTGCTGAATTCTCTCTTCCTAAGTAAACTGTGGACACTGGAACCTAAGTGTCTCCCCGTGTAAACTGTGAAGCCATTTGGTCATCCTCCACTTTTCGTGGTGTTTCTTGCTGCTGCACTGGGAGTTTGGTATTTGCATCACGAAATACAAGGAGTTCAACTGGGACACAGTGCTGGAGGGAGTTCTGTCACGTGTGTATGGTCAGGTTCTGCAGGAGAATGCACCATCCAATATTCTATCTCTCATTGTTTGCCCCCGTGTCCATAGCAACCTGATTCTGAACATTTACCTGAAACCAAACCATATAACAATTTGCCTTTACATATAAGGGTCTGCTGGCTGCACCTTGTGAGTCACAAGCCATTCTATATAAATGCCACATTTTTAATCCATTCATCTAATGAAGGGAATCTAGGTTGGTTCCACAGTCTTGCAATTGTGAATTGTGCTGCTATGAACATCGATTTATCAGTATCTCTGTAGCATGCTCTTTTTAGTTCTTTAGGGAATAGACCGAGAAGGGGAATAGGTCAAATGGTGGTTCCATTCCCAGCTTTCCAAGAAATCTCCATACTGCTTTCCAAATTGGCTGCACCAATTTGCAGTCCCACCAGCAATGTACAGGTGTGCCCTTTTCCCCACATCCTCGACAGCACATGATGGCGTTTGACTTCACAATGGCTGCCGATCTTACTGCAGTGAGATGGTATCTTAGGGTGGGTTTGTTTTGCTTTTCTCTGACTGCTAGAGATGGTGAGCATTTTTTCATGTACTTATTGATTGATTGTATGTCCTCCTCTGAGAAGTGTCTGTTCAGGTCATTGGCCCATTTGTTGATTGGGTTATTCATTTTCTTATTGTTTAATTTTTTGAGTTCTTTGTATACTCTGGATATTAGGGCTCTATCTGAAGTGTGAGGAGTAAAGATTTGTTCCAAGGATGTAGGCTCCCTATTTACCTCTCTTATTGTTTCTTTTGCTGAGAAAAATGTATTTAGTTTGAGTAAGTCCCATTTGTTGATTCTAAGGATTAACTCTGGTGCTATGGGTGTCCTATTGAGAAATTTGGAGCCCGACACCACAGTATGTAGATGGTGGCAAAAGTTTTCTTCCACCAGATGCAGTGTCTCTGATTTGATATCAACCTCCTAGATCTATTTTGAGTTAACTCTTGTGCATGGTGAGAGGAGGGGATTCAGTTTCATTTTGTTACATATGGAATTCCAGTTTTCCCAGCACTATTTGTTGAAGATGCTATCCTTCCTCCATTGCATGCTTTTAGTCCCTTTATCAAATATAAGATAGCTGTAGTTTTGTGGATTGGTTTCTGTGTCCTCTATTCTGTATCACTGGTCCACCCGCCTGTTTTGTCACCAGTACCATGCTATTTTTGTTACTATTGATCTGTAGTATAGTTTGAGGTCTGGTATCGGTATACTGCCTGATTCACACTTCCTGCTTAGAGCTGTTTTTGCTATTCTGGGTCTTTTATTTTTCCATATGAATTTCATAATTGTTTTATCAATTTCTACAAGAAATGACCTTGAGATTTTGATTGGCATTGCATTATACCTATAGAGAACTTTTGGTAATATCGTCATTTTGATGATGTTAGTTATGCTTATCCATGAACAGGGTATATTTTTCCATTTTCTAAGATTTTCTTCTATTTCTCTCTTTAGGGTTCTGTAGTTTTCATTGTATATGTCTTTCACCTCTTTTGTTAGGTTGATTCCCAAGTATTTTATTTATTTTTTTGATGATATTGTGAATGGACTGATTGTCCTCATTTCCATTTCAGAGGATTTGTCGCTGATATACAAAAATGCCTTTGATTTATGCGTGGTGATTTAATATCCTGCCACTTTGCTGAATTCATTTATTACCTCTAATAGTTTCTTTGTAGACCCTTCTGGGTCTGCTAGGTATAGAATCATGTCTTTTGCAAATAGCGATAATTGGAGTTCTTCTTTTCCTATTTTAATGCCTTTAATTTCTTTAGTCTTTCTAATTGCTCTGGCCAGTGTTTCGATAACTATGTTGAACAGAAGGGGTGAGAGAGGGCATCATTGTCTTGCTCCAGATTTTAGGGGGAATGCCTTCAATTGTTCTCCATTCAGAATGATGCTAGCCTGAGGCTTAGCAAAGATTGCTTTTACAATATTGAGGTATGATTCTGTTATCCCTAGTTTTTCTAGAGTTTTGAACGTAAAGTGATGCTGTACCTTGTCAAATGCTTTTTCTGCATCTCTCGAGATGATCATATGGTTCTTATTTTTAAGTCTATTGATGTGATGAATAACATTTATTGATTTCCGTATATTGTACCAGCCTTGCATCCCAGGAATGAATCCTACTTGATTATGGTGCACATTTTTTTTATATATATGTTTTTGTGTCTGATTCGCCAGAATTTTTTTGAGGATTTTTGCATTTTTCCTGAAATACCTTGAAAAGTATTGGTTTTTGTTCTTCTTTAAAGGTTTTGTATAATTCTGCTCTATACCCATACGGTCCTGGGCTTTTCTTAGTTGGTAGTATTTTGATGGTTTCTTCTATTTCCTCAATTGATATTGGAATGTTTAAGTTGTCTATATCCTCCTGACTCAATCTGGGCACATCATATGACTTAAGAAATTTATCAATGCCTTCACTATATTCTATTTTATTGGAGTATATTAATTCAAAATAATTTCTGATTTTCTTCTGTATTTCTGAAGTGTCTCTTGTTATATTTCCTTTTTCATTTCATATGCTAGTAATTTGAGTTCTCTTTCTTCTTCTCTTTGTTAGCATGGCTAAGGGTCTGTCGATTATATTTATTTTTTCAAAAAACCAATGTATTGTTTTGTCAATTTTTTTAATTGTTTCTTTTGTTTCGATTTCATTAATTTCTTCTCTGATTTTAATTATTTGTTGCCTTCTACTTCTTTTGCTGTTGTTTGCTCTTGTTTGTCTAAGATTTTGAGATGAAGTATGAGATCATTTATTTGTTGGTTTTTTCTTTTTCTAAGGAATGAACTCAAGCAATGAATTTTCCTCTTGGAACTGCTTTCAATGTGTCCCATAGATTCCGATATATTGTGTCTGTGTTTTCATTTATCTCTAAGAATTTTTTAATTTCTTCCTTGATGTCTTCTATAACCCATTGATCATTCAGAAACCTATTGTTCATTCTCCAAGTGATGAATGATTTTTCCTTCCTTTTTTTATCGTTGATTTTTAATTTCATTCCATTATGATCAGATAAAATGCATGGTATTATCTCTACTCCTTTTTATTGTCTAAGAATTGCCCTGTGACATAATATATGATGTATTTTTGAGAAGGATCCATGTTCTGCTGAGAAAAAAGTGTAACTTCTTGATGATGGGTTGTATATTGTATATATGTCAATTAAGTCTAGGTTATTAATTGTGTTATTGAGTTCTATAGTTTCCTTATTTAACTTTTGTTTGGAAGATCTGTCCAGTGGTGAGAGAGGTGTGTTCATGTCTCCCATGATTACTGTATTGTGGTCTATTAGACTCTTGAAATTGAGAAGAGTTTGTTTGATGAACAAAGCTGCACCATTGTTTATGGCATATATATTTATGATTGTTATGTCTTGTTGGCGTATGGTTCCCTTGAGTAGTATGTAGTGTCCTTCTTTATCCCTTTTGATTAACTTTGGCTTGAAATCTATTTTATTTGATATGAGTATGGACACTCCTGCTTGTTTCCGAAGTTCATAAGAGTGATACGATTTTTCCAAGTATCACCCTCAGTCTATGTATGTCTTTTCCTATAAAATGCGTCTCCTGTAGGCAGCATTTTGTTGGTTCTTGTTTTGTGATCCATTCTACTAGCCTGTGTCTCTTAATTGGTGAGTTTAAGCCATTAAGATTTTTGGTTATTATTGAGATATGGGTTGTTCTTCCAGCCATATTTGTTTATTTATGTTACTAAACATAGTTTGTTTTCCTCTTTGATTATTTTCCCCCCTTTAATATCCTACCTCCCACTGTTGATTTTCATTGGTATTTTCCATTTCCACTTCCTGTAATGTTTTGCTGAGGATGTTTTGAAGAGATGGTTTTCTAGCTGCAAATTCTTTTCACTTTTGTTTATCGTGGAAGGTTTTAATTTCATCTTCCATCTGAAGCTTAATTTCGCTGGATACATGATAATTGGCTGGAACCCATTTTCTTTCAGTGTTTGAAATATGTTATTAAAGGATCTTCTAGCTTTCAGAGTCTGTGTTGAAAGATCAGCTGTTATCCTGGTTGGTTTACCACTAACTATAATCTGCTTCCTTTCTCTTGTAGCTTTTAAAATTCTCTCCTTATTCTGTATGTAGGGTATCTTCATTACAATGTGTCTAGGTGTGGATCTCTTATGATTTTGCACGTTCGGCGTCCTGTAGACTTTTAGGATTTGGGATTTTGTCTCATTCTTCAAGTCTAGGAATTTTTCTCCTATTATTTCATTGAATAGATTGCTCACTCCTTTGGTTTGGACCTCTATACTTTCCTGTATCCCAATGACTCTTATGTTTATTCTCTTGATGTTATCCCATATTTCTTGCAGTTTTGCTCATGGTTTCTTAACAGTCTTGCTGAGCTGTATATGTTCTTTTTGAGTTGAAATACTTTGTCTTCATTGTCTGATGTTCTATCTTCTAAGTATTCTGCTCTGATGGTAGTATTCTCAATTGAGTTTTTAAGATGGTTCATTACTTCCTGCATTTCTAAGATTTCAGTTCGTTTGTTTTTTATAACCTCTATCTCCCTGTATAGTTGATCTTTGCTACTTGGATTTTTTTATGTAATTCATTGTCGAAGTGATCTTTCATTGACTGATTTTTGCTGTCTAATGTCTTCCTTGAGATTCCAGATCACCTGAAGCATGTATATCCTGAATTCTTTATCTGACATTCCATATGCTGCATCTATTACCTCTTCTAAAGTTGAGTTGACCTGCATTGCTTGTGGTCCTTTCTTTCCTTGTCTTTTCATACAGCTTGCGTTTCTTTCTGCTTGGTGAAACTGTTGTGTTTTTGTAATTTTCCCCCTGTATATTTATATTGCTCTTGTATTGTGGAAAAGTCTCCATTGCAGGTGCGGTTGGCGGCTGTGCTGCTCCTCCAATTGGGGTGATCTGTCTACCATGCTGACCGGCCGCTAGGCCTGTTCTGCCGGTCGGTCGTACGTCTGCCTACCTTGCAGGCATGGGTGTCGGCTCTGCTCTGCCCCTACTCCAATTGGGGTGACGTGACTACCACGCCGGTGGGTCGCTGGGCCTGTTCCAGGCACAGGTGGCAGCTCTGCTCTGCACCTCTGGCTTGATGACAAAATGAGAGAGACTCAGATGTTTGTGACTCACTTTCTTTACCAGGAGACCAACTATTTCTCTCGCCGCTGGTATCGATGAAGTTATCTCCTCCACTGCTTTGTGATCACATCAGATGTCTGCCATGTTGGTATCCCATGTAAATGGCAGCATTTCATTCCCTTTGTCGGGTGACCAAAGCAACAGGTGAGTCCTGACCGGCCCTCACAAGCCCCGTCTCAATCCTGTTGCCACTGTCTATGAAGGCTCAGTTGGCATTTACCTCTACAGTATTCAGCAGGACCCAGACCAAGAAACAGTTTCCGCAGGTTCTTTAGCCCTGGGCCAGAGCAGTTCCGGGACCCGGAATTCAGCCGCTCCGGGCTCGGTGTATGTTCTGATAGGAGAACGATCCAAGAAGCAATTTTCATGGGTTCTTTAGCACTGACCCTGAGTAATTTGTCTGCAAGATGAAGGCGAATGGCAGCCTGAAATTACCTATTCTGTATCTGAATGAGCTGTGATCAGTCGAAAACAGGGATGGTGACATCAGCTCTCCAAGATGGTGACCGCTATCTTCCTCTGTGGTCTCACCGGTGTGGAAAACCGAATTGGACCGCTTCCTTCCCCCATTTCAAACCCAGAATTCAGCACTGAGCACAGTGATTGCGCAGATGGCAGGAGCCCGCATAATCCACAGACTGTATCTTTGTGTTGCTCTCTCGTCGTTTCCCAGCGCGCATTGCAGACACTAGCCGTGGGGCGATTTGCTAAATAAGCAGCGTGACCCTCCGTGAGGACAAATTGCTGGTGTTTGAGTCCCCGTAGCTGGTCCTTGTGCAATGGAAATCCTTCCTGTAGGTTTTGGAGCACACCAATTTTCCTGGAAATTTCTAATAAGATAGATTTTAGCCGTTCTAACTCGTCCTTCTCCTGCAAAGTGACGCGGTACAGGTGGGTAATGAACTCCCATCGCTGCCATAATATGATCCCCTGAAGTTAGTTTTCAGTACTAGGAAACAAACATGTATTTCAGGTGGAAAAATATTCCTGAGAATAATCTTCTCAAACGTTGATTATAAATCCAAATACATGAATATGAATGAATTTAGTTAGTGTATAATAAGACACATATATTTTATATTTTGAATAATCAGCAGAGTGAATACACACACACACACACACACACACACACACACACACACCTAAATACAGACATTACAAAGTAGCATTATGTATGGCAATCGAAATTCACCATGAAATATATATCATCCACAGATCCAAAAATATTGATTTTACTAAATATGGATTTATGTTGTTCAACTAGGAAGCTCACCCATAGGTTGAATTTTCAGTTCCAACAGCATTTAGAAGAAGTGTTTTCTTCTAACAATTTGTATTTGCAAAGTCAGTTACCTCACAAATATGTACGTGTGATACCATGTAGTATTCTATATGTGCATATAAAAATGCATGTGCTGAATCAACTACAGAGAAAGGGAGACAGGAATTCACATATTTGTTAACTTTAAAAACACATAGAGAACTATTTTAACTACAAATTGACAAGATTAATAACACCAACCCTTTATCATGCAAAAGGAAAGTACAACTATACACCATGCCTCCTCTGAACTGGTTGTATTTCTATTCTGTGTGGGTTATTTTACTCCATCATATTAGGATTAGTAGTCAGAGTCTAGTAGGTTTTGGGTTAGTGTCAGGGATTCAGTATTTCGAATTGAAAATAGGAAAATAAATTCAATATTTATGCAAATATGTGATACAAAAAAATGTTCCCACTCTCATCCAGAACAATGCCTTGACATCATCTTCGCTTAAAGTAAGACACAATTAGAGGACATGATTTACAAAAATCTGTGAATACATATCTGGAATGGAATATGCTCAGGAGTTCATATACTTGGAGGTGGTATAGGAGTTTCCAAAAGTAAGGGACAGGGTAAACACTCCACAAACATGGAGCTCTGCTGGCCTAAAGACTTTTGAGAAACTGCCTCTGAGTTTGGGCACTTGAAATATATGTTGCTGTCAGGAGGTTTAGCTTCCGTTCTAGTTAGACCATCATAACTGGGTCTGCATCTATGTGACCTGGAGGACATTGTTTCTTATTTCCCAATGAACATGAGGCAGCAGTGCTGAATTTTTTCTTTGTAGGTAAACTGTAGCCACTGCGCGCTAAGTGTCTCCTCATCTTTACTGTAAAGCCATTTTTTCATCCTCCACTTTTTGTGGTGTTTCTTGCTGCTGCACTGGGAGTTTGGTATCTGTTTCTTGAAATACAAGGAGTTCCACTGGGACAAAGTGCTGGAGGGAATTCTGTCACATGTGGTGGGTCAGGGTCTGCAGGAGAATGCACCAAGCAAGCTTCTTTCCCACAGAGCTTGCCCCATTGACCATAGCAACCTGATTCTGAATATTGTCCTGAAACCTCTCCATATAACAAGATGCTTTTACATACAAGGGTCTGCTGGATGCAAAATGTCAGTCACAAGCCATTTGGAAGCCAATGGCAGATAAACATGGCCTCACCACAGATGTTATTTCAGACACCTCCCCACCACTGCTCTAGGCCAACTACTCAGCAGGCTCCAAATTACTGGCATCTCTGTTCTACAGCATTTTCGTGAAACCAAGTCAATCAAGGCACTGTCTGGTATACTCATAATCAGCAACAGGAATCCAAAGTTTCTCCAGTGCCACTTGGTCAAGGGAATTTCAAAAATTTGGTGGTATTTATCTAGCTATTTTTTAAGGATGAAGTTGGAGGCACTGTGTGTTTCCAATCATTCAGGAACCATTAAATGGCGAGGAAACTCATTTGAACGAAAGAAATGGAGAACTATCACAGGCAAAGCTTCCCAAAGTGTGGCCAAAAGGTCACATGAAGCCAGGCTCATTGAGGTCTACAATGTGAGCTCCATGTGTGTTATGACTCTCAACTATGGCTGCCAAGTCTTTAACAATAAAATCGTGTGATATCCTGGCTGAGATTACTTATGCTCTGTGGAAAGCCACCCTGGGCCTAGATCTCAGTTTCCAAGGGCGAATCTCGTGTGTGGCCTCCTAAAATCTCAA
Source organism: Callospermophilus lateralis (assembly GCF_048772815.1). Taxonomy (NCBI): domain Eukaryota; kingdom Metazoa; phylum Chordata; class Mammalia; order Rodentia; family Sciuridae; genus Callospermophilus; species Callospermophilus lateralis. Next base: position 449,535 of record NW_027514940.1, on the reverse strand, counting down.
CACAATTCATGGCAATACTTCTCTGAGGACAGTTCCACAACTCAGTCTCTAAGGGGAATCACACCAGAGTTCAAGCCCAGGTGGAACCAGACATCTCTTCCAACCGCCACACAAATGACCACAATTAAAAACAAAAGACTCCCACATGGCACTCATCTTCTTCCATATAGACACTAATAATAACCTCTGGCTTGAGGTTTTCATGAGGGGCACAGACCAACACAGTGTTCAAAATAAGCACCCTCGCACCTCATTTGTCACAAGTCAGGGTTGCCTGGACACCCTTCCTTTGAACACGGAATGATCATAGAGCCCTGCCTTTAATACTGCTCCACAATTCCAATTTGAGGCTTACTGACTGTGGGATTTAGATTCTTTATGTGAACTGGAGTCATGAGTAATCACAAGCACCAGTGGGCTAGACTCTGCAAGGCTTTGAAGTACTCATTTGATGCAAAGGATCCCTATTCTCACTTGATGGAGATCAGGAACCTTACAGAGGAAGGCGAGAGACGTAGTCCACAATAAATGCTTTTTGGACATTTTGGATTTGGGTGCACACATGGGATCTTTCTTTAGGTCCATTAGGTGCTGAGTATCTAAGCCACAGCCTCACACAGGGCCAAGTGGCCAATTCAGACACATCCCTTTCCAAACAATTAAGCAAAGAGCCCCAGGTGATGCCCATTCATTTCCATTTGAAAACTGTTTTCTTCAGGCTTCACAAAGGCGTGGCCTAATCAAAGACCTTCCTGTTATTCAGTGCAACAGAAGAATAGGTATGCAAAAGGCCCAAAGCAGGGTTTCTCCACAGAGACTTTACTGGTCACATTGATATCTGAGTTTTCTGAGATGCTCCAATTCCCTTCAGCTATCCTGTACATGGCCATGTCCCAGAGCTTGGAGGTGGTACATATCTTGGACACATAACCATGAGCCTATTATGGTTTGTGGCCAGAATTCAGGCAGAAAACAGGAACTTTGGAAGACAGTAGGTGTTGCCCATCCAGAAGGCAAGCCAAGTCCATCTATAAATTGGGAAGGATGAATGCTGGGAAGCTTTCTACTAGACAGAACACATCCATTGATGCATGCTCTTTCTAATGTCTTCATCCACGAACACAGTGGGATACCCAGACATAGAAACACACTCCTTGTCAAACGACTTTCTAGAAACCATCCACTCCAAAATGAACATACTGCCTTTCCTACCTATTCTCAGAAAATGAGACAAGACCACAAACTCACACCCAACCCACAAAGGCACCTCCTTCCCCCAAGTAGGTCTGTGACTATCCGGAGTGTCCTCTTACTGGTGGGCCATACTATGTTCCCAGAAATGGCCTGTCCTGTCTCAGATCTGGTCTCCTTGGCCAACTCTGTGAGGTTATTAGGAGCCAGCGGTGAGCCATTACATGGAGATGACTTTTTCTCTCTCAGGTCCTTCATAGCTGCATACATCTTCTCCAGGGATCATTTCTGTATGGACCTTTGAGGATCTTAGCATGTGGAAGATCTGCTACATTCCTATATTGAAAGACCAACTCTGTCTCTAATCTTCTGTAAAGTTAGATTGAGGGAACAGTGTATGGTTAGGATTAATAACATGTTCGATATGAATTAGGAATCATTCTGCAGGAATGATTGGGAAGCTGCAATATTTACAAGAAAATATAGGTGAAATATTAGTATGAAAACAGAAATGTAGGTAAGATTTGAAGCCCAGAAGGGCATTGGGCCCTTGATTGGGATACTTAGATTTGAATTATTTTCTGCAGAGATGTCTCAGATAAATTCAGTACAATGGCATAGGACCTTGTACGTTGGATGATGGAATGTTGAAGAGAACTTCTAGTCAAAAAGGGATAGTTGAAATTATTAGAAAGATATTCAGTTTCAGAAAGAAGAGTGAGTATAGGTTTTGGACAAAAGTTCTCCAGCAATAGGGTTTCGGATAGAGAGTGAATTTAAATGTGAGCACATGTGAAGAGTCAGTCACAATGATGAACTGGGGAAAATATGTCGGTAAGCAGATATCAATAGAGACATTAAGAAATCAGGAAAAGTATAAATTGAGTGATAGGATTAGATATTTTCAACAGGGTTGAGTTTGAATATATAATCTAAGGAAGAAAAAAATATGTTGTCACAAATAGGATTGACATTTGAGAACATTAGGCAACATGTACATGGATGTTTTTAGAAATCCATGCTCACTTTCAATTTAGGCTTTGGTACAATCATATGTTTGACCTTTGCATTTTGGGTCCCGAATATTACTGTGATAAAATGTATATGTAGATTGGGTGACATAAGTATTTCTTATACCATTTCTGAGAGCAATATTTTGAAGATGTATAAATTATTATTGGCGGTACAAAGATTTGTACTCTGTGTCTATGAATACAGAATTAATGCATGAATTGACAATACTGTGAATAAATAATATAACTGTTTCCACTTTAAATAATGGATTGAATTGATATGTGAAAATATACACAAAAACTTATATTGATATACAATCATTCATTCCAACCAGTTACACATCTAATTGTATAATTGCGTTATGTTTTATTATAAAGATTGTGTGAGATTTGCTTCAAAAGTGATTATGGAAATCGAAAATAATGTGTTTGGAAAGAAGTCTCATTAAAAGACCAGTCAAGAAACCTGGAGGAATACATGTGTTCTGAAGCAGTAAGTGATTGAAAGAGAAACAAATGCCTATAAATTTGTGAATTTGTGCATGAAATATATATCCTATGATGTGCATGAACTGAAGAAATATTAACGAACCAATGTTGAATAAAAATGAACATCAAAATACACACCATGTCCCATAGGAATCTAATTGCATTGATGTTAAACTGGGTCAATTACTGTAGAAATATTAGTATTTGTATGCACATTCACTGAAGTTAGTTTTAAGTACTAGAAAACAAATATGTAGTTCAGGTAAATGAATACTTCTGAGAATCATCTTGTGAAATTTTTATTATAAATCCACATACATGAACAAGAATGAATTTCGGTAGTGTATATAAGACACATATATTTCATATTTTGAAAAATCTTGAGAGTGTGTATATATATATATATATATATATATATAAACACACACCCAAAACCCACACAGAGATATTAAAAAGTACCAATATATAAGCCAATCAATATTCATCATGAAATATATAACATCCACAGATGCAAAATAATTTATTTTACTGAGCATGGATTTATGTACAATGTTGTTCTCCTAGGAAGCTCACACATAGGTTGAATTTTCAGTTCCAACTGCTTTTAGGAGGAGTGATCTTTTCTCACAATTTGTATCTCCAAGTCAGCCAAGTCACAAAAATGTACGTGTGATACCAGGTAGGATTCTATATGTGCATATAAAAATACATGTGCTGAATAGGCTACAGAGAAAGCGCATATAAAAATACATGTGCTGAATAGGCTACAGAGAAAGGGAGACAGGAATTCACGTATTTGTTAACTACAAAAACCCATGGTGAACTATTTTAATTAAAAATTGACTAGATTTATAACACCTACACTTTATCATGCAAAAGGCAAATCCAACTATACACCATGCCTCCTCTGAACTGTTTGTATTTCACTTCTGTTTGCATTATTTCTCTCCACCATATTAGGGTTAGTAGTCAGAGTCTAGTAGGGTATGGGTTAGTGTCAGGGATTCAGTATTTTGAATGTAAAATAGGAAAATGAATCAAATGTGTATGCAAATATGTGCTACACAAAATCTTCCTACTCTCATTCACAACAATACCTTGACACTATCTTTGCCCCAAGTAAGACAAAATAAAAGAAGAAGATTTAGAAAATCTGTGAATACATATCAGGAATGGAACATGGTTACGAGTTCACAATATTGGAGGTGGTAGAGGAGTTTCCAAAAGTAAGGGACAGGGTAAATACTGCACAAATATGGAGATCTGCCAGCCTAAAGACTTCTGGAGAACCTGCCTCTGAGGTTGGCCACTTGAAGTATATGTTGTAGTCAGGACCTATGGCTTCCTTTCTAGTGAGACCACCAAAGCTGGGTCTCCATCTATGTGACCTGCAGAACATGGTTTCTTATTTTCCAAAGAACGTGAGGCAGCAAGGCTAAATTCTCTCTTTGTAAGTAAACTCTTGCCACTGAAGGCTAAGTGTGGCCCCGTGTGGACTGTGAAGCCATTTGGTCATCCTCCACTTTTCATGGTGTCCTTGCTGCTGCACTGGGAGTTTGGTATTGGCTTCAGGAAATACAAGGAATTCAACTGGGTCACAGTGCTGGAGGGAGATCTGTCACGTGTTGTGCGTCAGGGTCTGCAGGAGAATGCACCAACCAGGCTTCTATCCCACATAGCTTGCCCCCTTGACCATAGCAACCTGATTCTGAACATTGCCCTGAAACCTCTCCATTCAACAAGATGCCTTTACATACAAGGGTCTGCTGGCTGCACCATGTCAGTTACAAGCCTTTTGGCAGATCCACATGACCCCACCACAGAAGTTTTATCACAGACCTGCAAAACACTGCTCTAGGCCCACTACTCAGCAAACTTTAACTTATTTGCATCATTGTTCTACACCATTTTCATGAAACCCAGTCAATCAAGGCACTGTCTGGTACACTCATGATGAGCAACAGGAAATCCAAAGTGTATCCAGTGTCACCTGGTGATGGGAATTTCAAATTTTTATGATGTTTATCTAGCCATTTTTCAAGGATGAGGTTGGAGGCACTGTGGGATTTAATTCATTCTGGAAACATTAAAAGGTGAGAAAGCCCATTTCAATGAAAGATCTGGAGAACTCTCACAGGCAAGACTTCCCAAAGAGTGGCCAAAAGATCAAATGAAGCCAGGCCCATTGAGGTCTACAATGTGAGGTCCATGTGTGTTTTTACTCTCAACTATGGCTGTCAAGTCTTTCAGAATAAAATCATGTGATATTCTGGCTCAGATTCCCAGTGCTCTGTGGGAAGCCCCCCGGGCCTAGATCTCAGTTTCCAAAGGCCACTACCATGTGTGGCCTCCAAAAATCCCAACACAATTCATGGCAATACATCTCTGCAGTCATTTCCAGAACTCAGTCTCTAAGAAGACTCACACCAGAGTTCAAGCCAAGGTGGACCCAGTCATCTCTTCCATCAGCCAAACAAATGACCACAATTAAAACCAAAACACTCCCACATGGCTCTCAACTACTTCCACATAGACACTCATCATAACCTCTGGCTGGAAGTTTCCATGAGGGGTGCAGCTGAAGACAGTATCCAAAATATGCTCCCTACCCTCATTTGTCTAATGTCAGGGTGGCTTGACAACCTATCTGTGAACAAGGAGTGATCAATTAGGCCTGCCATTAATACTGCTCTGCTTCTCCAATTTGAGCCTTATGTCTGTGGGGTTTAGATTCTTTATGTGAATTGGAGTTATGAGAAAATCCAAGCACCTATGGGCTTGCCTCTGCAGGGCTTTGAAAAACTTTTTGAACCAAAGATACCTATTCTCACTTGATGGAAGTCAGGAACCTTACAGAGGAAGGCGAGAGACTTCATCCACAAGACTGCTCTTTTTCCATTTTGGTTTTGGATGCACACATGAGATCTTTCCTTAGATTCATCAGGTGGTGAGAATCTAAGTCACAGCCTCACACAGGGCCAAGAGGCTGATTCAGACACATCCCTTTCCACGGCAATTAAGCAAAGAGCCACAGGTGATGCTCATTATTTTCCATTAGATAACTGTTTTCTTCAGGTTTCACAAAGGGGTGGACTGAGGCAAAGACCTTCCAGACATTCAGGGCAACGGAACAATAGGTAAACAAAAGGCCCAAATCAGTGTTTCTCCACTGACACTTTACTGGTCACACTGATATCTGAGTTTTCTGAGTTCCTCTCCATTCCCTTCAGCTATCCAGTACAAGGCCATGTTATAGAGTTTGGAGGTGGTACATATCTTTTACACAAAACCATGAGCCTATTCTTGAGAGTGGCCAGAATTCAGGAAGAAAACAGGAACTTAGGAAGATAGCAGGTGTTGCCCATTCATAAGGAAAGCCGTAGTCCATTCATAAATTTGGCAGGATGAATGCTGAGAAGCTTTCTACTAGACAGAACAATTCCATTGATGCATTCTCTTTTCTAATGTCTATAACCACAGACACAGTGGAATACACAAACCCACAACCACACCCACAAAGGCAACTCTTTCCTCCAAGTTGGTCTGTGACTATCCAGAGTGTCCTCTGACTGGTGGGCCATACTATGTTCCCCAAAATTGCTTGTCCTGTCTCAAATCTGCTTTCCTTTGCTAACTCTGTGAAGTAGTCAGGAGTCAGCAGTGAGCCAATACCTGCTTTATCAGAAAAGAATTATCTTCAGAGCTTCCCTGGCATTTGGCCATCCTCACATCTGTAGGTAAGTGCCGCAGCCCGGCTGGCTGGGCAAAATAACCGGGGGGGGACGAACAACTTGGGTAGACTGATGCAGCAGGAGTGGAAGCCAATTATTGTTGAATAAGACCGGTATTTATACATTTTACACAGCCTATCTAATTAGCATGAAATAGATACAGCAGTCAAACAATAAGGAATCTCCACACTTAATGGCTCGCTTTTGTTACTTCACAAACCACTCCCTCTGGCATTTTGCCAGGCGCCATCCAGACTTTTTTTACAGACTCTAACATTTCTCTGGCAAAATAACAGGTGCCAATCTGACTTGTTTACAGACCTTAACAGGTAAGAAGAAAGACTGACTCTGTCTTTGGTAAATTCAAACAAGTGAGACCACTGGGACTGGGATTGGTAATGGCTCTGGGTGCCTGGCTTCCTGGATCCCAAGTTCAGAGACTTTCATCATCAAGGAAGTGAGGTGTGGTCACTTCTTTCAGGAACTGAATGAGGTAACTGCCTTGGCAACCACTTTGTCCTAACAGTTGCTTCCAAGGGTCCCATGAGATGGAGGCTGCCCCTACTTCCTGTGACACTTTCATATGTTAGAATGGTATATCAACCATACGCACCTGGGAAGAGCTTTCCACACAGGCCTGGTTTGGTCTACTCTACATTAAGAAGAGTGAGGCTGATTCAGACACATTCCTTCATCCTACCAGGTTCTTTGCCATGGAGATGTCTTTTGCTCTCTCAGGTCCTTCATAGCTGCCTACATCTTCTCCAGAGATCATTTCTGCATGTACCTTTGATGTTCTCAGCAGGTGGAAGATCCCATACATTCCTGTATTGTAAGACCAACACTGTCGCTGCTCCTCAGTAAAGTTAGATTGAGGGAACAGTGTATGATTAGTGTTATTAACATGTTCGATATGGGTTAGGAACCATTCTGCTGGATGAATAATGGTATTGGGAACCTGTGATATTTATAAGAATATAGAGGTGAAATATATGTACGAAAACAGAAATCTAAGTAAGATTTGAAGCCCAGAACTTCATTTGTCCCTTGATTGGGATACTTAGCGTTGAATTACATTCTGCACAGATGTTTCAGATAAATCGATATACAATGGCATAGGACCTTTCACCTTGGATGATTGAATGTAGAAGAGAACATCCAGTCAAAAAGTGATAGTCGGTAGGATTAGGAAGATAGTCGGTAGGTTTAGGAAGAAGAATGAGTGTAGGATTTGGAACAAAAGTTCTTTAGAACTAGGGTATCGCTAAGAGAGTGAATGTAAATATCAGCACATGTGATGAGGAAGTCACAATGATTAACTGGGGAAAATATGTAGGAAAGCAGATATCAATAGAGACATTACAAAATCAGGCAAAGTATAAAGTGAGTGACAGGATTAGACATTTTCAACATGTTTGAGTTTGAATATATAATCTTTGGAAGAAACAAATATGTAGTCACCAATAGGATTTTCATTTGAGAGCATTAGGCAACCTGGACATGGATGTTTTTAGTAATCCATGTTCACTTTCCATTTAGGTTTTGTACAATCATAAGTGTGACCTTTGCTTTTTGTGTCCAGAATATTACTGTGATAAAATGTATATGGAGATCAGGTGACATGGGTATTTCTTCCACCATTTCTGGGAGCTATATATTGAGGACGTATAAATTAGTATTGGGGGTACAAAGAGGTGTACCTGTGTCTATGAATATAGAGATAATTCGTGAATAGACTGTACTGTGAATAAATAATATAACTGGTTCCACTTTAAATAATGGATTGAATTGATATCTGAAACTAAGTAAGAAATCTTATATCGATATACAACCATTCATTCCAACCAGTTATACATCTAATGGTAATATTAGTGTTATGGTTTATTGTGACGGGTTTGTGCATTTTGCTTCAAATGTGATAATGGAAATCGAAAATAATGTTTTTGGGAAGAAGTCTCATGAAAAGAGCAGTTATGAAACATGGAGGAATACATGTGTTCTCAAGCAGGAAGTGATTGAAAGTGAAACAAATGCCTATAAATTTGAGAAATTTTGATGAAACATATATGCTATGATGTGCATAAACTGAAGATAGTAATGTACCAGTGTTGAATAAAAATGAACGTCAAAATACACATCATGTCTCATAGAGTCTACTTGCATTGATGTTCAACTGGGTCAGTTACTGTAGAAATATTAGGATTTGGGGGGGAATTAATAATACAATTTATTTTAGCACTAGCATGCCACAGAATGTAGAGGAAAGATCAATGGATTTTTAGTTATAGCACTAATAATCTAACATTTAGTGACTATTTTGGATAGTCTAGAAATTACATAAGGCTATGTAACATATTTTTTTTTATTTAACATTCATCAAAGCTTGGAATTTTCGTAATATTTCTTCTTTTTTCTTTTTTTATTTTTTCAGTTGTTGATTGACCTTCATTTTGTTTATTTGTATGTGGTGCTGAGAATAGAACCATGTGCCTCACACATGCTAGATAAGCATGTTACCTCTGAGCCACAAACCCAGCCCCTCCACTTCTATCTTAACATCATACACTCATGTCCCTCTTCTTTACTCACTTTCTTCCTCATTTTCCCCCTTCTCTCCCTTCCTTTTTGGTTTCCCCTCCATATCTATTTTTCTCTCATGTCATTACAAACAGTAGTATGCTATGAAATTTAAATTTAAGACTGTTTTTTATAGTCATTCTTTTTCTTGAGAAAATTTAAAAATTATAATCACCTGATAGATATATTACAATACATTTATTATACATATGTATCTATATTCATGCATATGCATTACATATATTTTATATATATATATATATATATATATATATATATATATATATATATATATATATATATATATTTAAAAGTACTTTGATTTTCCTGTTAGAAATAATATAGACCAAGTCTTTCTTAATTCTCAATTCTTCCATAATTAACATCTTACAGTGAAAATCAAATAAACATATTTAAGTAAACAGGTATCATTCTTATTTATCAATACTGATAATTTAAAGTTTTATATCACATTAAGCTGTAATGTGGCATATTAACTCTTATGAATTAGAGAAATTTTATTTGAACAACCTATTATTTAAGGACCATATGCACTGACATCTTAAATGGCTTTCTTGTGATTTCAATTTCTATCAATTGTGTATTAATTGCCAAATACTTATTTTAGTACTTTTCATGTTCAAAATTGATATAAAGTCAATTGTTTAATTCTTCTTGTAAGTAGTTACTTATTACAGTAGGGACATTATTAATAATACTACATCTTTATAAGAAAAATGGTACAAATTTATTTTCATGCAAAATTAAGAATAATTGTATGCTCTAGATGTTTGATTGTTGATACATATAACAAAGAGCTTTTGATGAGTCTCTTCCCCAGTAAAACATAAAATGCAAAGATATAGTTAGGTTTGTATGTCCAAATAAAGATAAGAAAAAATACACATTATCAGCTAGAAACTATTAAATAAAAGATGAAAAGAACAATCCAACACATTGTACGAACTTGTCAGATGAGGTAGTATTCTGGAAGAATAGCCTAAGACTAGACCTTGTCCATGACAAAATATTCACGAAAAAAATGAAATATGAAAAGTGTAGAAAATGCTATGAATTTTTCATTAAGTTAGGTGAATTATCCTTTAATCTCAATTTATGTGCATTTTCTGGTAAAATAAATTTGTGATATTCACAAAACAAAGTTTCTGTATAGCAAAATGAATACATCTGAACCCATTTTTAGCTGATTTCTTCCCACTAAATTTTAAACCTTTATTTATTTATTTATTTTTATTGGTTGTTCAAAACATTACAAAGCTCAAGATATATCATCTTTCATACATTTGACTCAATTGGGTTATGAACTCCCATTTTTTCCCCAAATACGAATTGTAGAATCACATCGGTTACACATTCACATTTTTACATAATGGCATATTAGTGACTGTTGTATTCTGCTACCTTTCCTATCCCCTACTATCCACCCTCTCCTCCCCTCCCATCTTCCCTCTCTACCTCATCTGCTATTGTTCAATTCTCTCCATTGTTTCCCCCTCACTTCCCCTCACAACATCTTATATGCAATTTTGTGTAACATTGAGAGTTTCCTACAATTTTCATAAGCTTTCCCTTCTCTCTCCCTTTCTCTCCCCCCATTCGTCTTTGTTTAATGTTAATCTTTTCCTCATGCTCTTCCTCCCTGTTCTGTTCTTATTTGCTCTCTTTATAACAGAGAAGACATTTGGCATTTGTTTTTTAAGGATTGGTTAGCTTCGCTTAGCATAATATGCTCTAATGCCATCCATTTCCCTGCAAATTCTATGATTTTGTCATTTTTTGTGCTGTGTAATACTCCATTGTGTATAGATGCAACATTTTTTTATCTATTAATCTATTGAAGGGCATCTAAGTTGGTTCCACAGTCTAGCTATTGTGAATTGTGCTGCTATGATCATTGATGTGGCAGTATCCCTATAGTACGCTATTTTAAGATCCTGAGAGAACATTCCAAGAAGGGTGATAGCTGGGTCAAATGGTGCATCCATTTCCAGCTTTTCCAGGAATATCCATACTTCTTTCAAAATTGGCCTCACCAATTTGCAGTCCCACCAGCAGTGTACAAGTGTATCCTTTTCCCCAAATCCTCGCCAACACTTATTGTTGTTTAACTTCATAATGGCTGCTGATCTTACTGGAGTCAGATGGTATCTTAGGGTGGTTTTGATTTGCATTTCTCAGACTGCTAGAGATGGTGAGCATTTTTTCATGTACTTGTTGATTGATTGTATGTCCTCCTCTGTGAAGTGTCTGTTTAGGTCCTTGGCCCATTTGTTGATTGGGTTATTTGTTATCTTATTGTTTAATATTTTGAGTTCTTTGTATATTTTGGATATTAGGGCTCTATCTGAAGTGTGAGGGGTAAAAATTTGTTCCCAGGATGTAGGCTCTCTATTTACCTCTCGTATTGTTTCTCTTCTTGAGAAAAAACTTTTTAGTTTAAGTAAGTCCCATTTGTTTATTCTTGTTATTAACTCTTGGGCTATTGATGTCTTATTAAAGAATTTGGAGCCCGACCCCACAGTATATAGATCATAGCCAACTTTTTCTTCTATGAGACGCAGTGTCTCTGATTTGATATCTAGCTCCTTGATCTATTTTGAGTTAACTTTTGTGCATGGTGAGAGAACGGGATTCAGTTTCATTTTGTTGCACATGGATTTCTAATTTTCCCTGCACCATTTGTTGAAGATGCTATCCTTCATCCATTGCATGTTTATAGCCACTTTATCAAATATAAGAAAGTTGTAATTTTGTGGATTGGTTTCTCTGTCCTCCATTCTATACCATTGGTCCACCTGCCTGTTTTGGTACCAGTACCACACTGTTTTGGTTACTCTTGCTTTGTAGTAAAGTTTGAACTCTAGTATCGCTATACCTCCCGATTCACACTTCCTGCTTAGAATTCCTTTTGCTATTCTGTGTCTTTTGTTTTTCCATATGAATTTCATGATTGCTTTATCATTTCTACAAGAAATGCCGTTGGGATTTTGATTGGCATTGCTTTAAACCTGTAGAGAACTTTGGGTAATTTCGCCATTTTGATGAATTTAGTTCTGCCTATCCATGAACAGGGTACATTTTTCCATCTTCTAAGATCTTTTTCTATCTCTCTCTTTAGGGTTCTGTGGTTTTCACCTCTTTTGTTAGGTTGATTTCCAAGTATCTTATTTTCTTTGAGGATATTTTGAATGGAGTGGTTTTCCTCATTTCCATTTCAGAAGTTTTGTTGCTGATATACAGAAATGCCTTTGATTTATGCGTGTTGGTTTTATATCCTTCATTTATTAACTCTAGCAGTTTCTTTGTAGACCCTTTTGGGTCTGTTAAATATATTACCATGTCATCCACAAATAGCGATAATTCAAGTTCTTCTTTTCCTATTTTTATGCCTTTAATTTCTTTTGTCTGTCTAATTGCTCTGGCTAGTATTTCAAGAACTAAATTGAATAGAAGTGGTGATAGAGGGCATCCCTGTCTTGTTCCAGATTTCAGAGGGAATGCCTTCAGTTTTCTCCATTTAGGATGATCCTAGCCTGAGGTTTAGCATATATAGCTTTTACAATGTTGAGGTAAGTTCCTGTTATCCCTAGTTTTTCTAGTGTTTCGAACATAAAGGGATGCTGAACTTTGTTGAATGTTTTACTACATCTATCGAGATGATCATATGGTTCTTGTCCTTAAGTCTATTGATGTGGTGAATAGCATTTATTGATTTCCATATATTGAACCAGCCTTGCATTCCAGGGATGAATCCTACTTGATCATGGTGCACAACTATTTTGATATGTTTTTGTATAAAATTCACACGGATTTTATTGAGAATTTTTGCATCCAACTTCATTAGAGATATTGGTCTGTAGTTTTCTTTTTTGAAGTGTCTTTGTCTGGTTTTGGGATCAGGGTGATTTTGGACTCCGAGAATGAATTTGGAAGAGCTCCTTATTATTCCATTTCTTGATATAGCTTGAATAGTATTGGTATTAATTCTTCTTCGAAGGTTTTGTTGAACTCCGCTGTATACCCATCAGGTACAGGGCTTTTTTTGATTGGTAGTCTTTTGATGGCTTCTTCCATTTCTTTCTTTGTTTTTGGTCTGTTAAAATTGTGTGTGTCTTCTTGACTGAATATGGGCAGATCGTATGACTTAAGAAATTTATCGATATTATAACTATCTTCTATTTTATTGGAATATAGGATTTCAAAATACTTTCTAATTATCTTCTGTATTTGTGTACTGTCTGTTGTGATATTGCCTTTTTCATTCCGTATGTTAGTAATTTGAGTTCCCTCTCTTCTTCTCATCCTTAGCATGGCTAAGGGCCTGTAAATCTTATTTATTTTTTCAATGAATCAACTTTTAGTTTTATCAATTTTTTCAATGTTTTTTTTTGTTTGTTTCAGTTTCGTTGATTTCTGCTACAATTTTAATTATTTCTTGTCTTCTACTACATTTGCTGTTGTTTTGCTCTTCCTTTTCTAGGTTTTTGATGTGTACTGTGAGTTTATTTATTTGTTGTTTTATTCTTTTTTTGAGGAAAGAACTCCAAGAAATGAATTTCCCTCTTAAAACTGCCTTCTTTGTGTCCCATAGATTCCAGTATGTTGTGTCTGTATTGTCCTTTGATTCTAAGAATTTTTTTTATCTCCTCCTTTATGTCTTCTGTAACCCATTGATCATTCAGTAGAATATTGTTCATTTTACATGTGATGTAGGATTTTTCCTTCCTTCTATTCTCATTGTTTTCCAGTTTCATTCCATTATGATCAGATATGGTGCATGGTATTATCTCCACGCCTTTATATTTACTAAGAGTTGCCCAATGGCATAATATATGGTCTAACTTGGAGTAGGATCCATGTGCTGCTGAGAATAAAGTGTATCCACTTGATGATGGTTGATATATTCTATATATGTCGGTTAAGTCAAGGTTACTGATTGTGCTGTTGAATTCTATAGTTTCTTTATTCAGTTTTTTATAGAGGATCTGTCTAATGGCGAGAGCGGTGTGTTGAAGTCACCCATAATTATTGTGTTGTAGTCTATTTGACTCTTGAACTTGAGGCGAGTTTGTTTTATAAGCGTTGCAGCTCAATTGTTTGGTGCATACCAATTGATAATTGTTATGTCTTGTTGGTGGATGGTTCCTTTTAACAATATATAGTGTCCTACTTTATCCCTTTTGATTAACGTAGGTTTGAAGTTGATTTTATATGATATGAGTATGGCCACTCCTGCATGCTTCCGAGGGCCATGTGAGTGGTAAGATTTTTCCCAACCTTTCACTTTCAGCCTGTGTATGTCTTTACCTATCAAAAGAGTCTCCTGAAGGCAGCATTTTGTTGGATTTATTTTTTTGATCCAGGTTACTAGCCTATGTCTCTTGATTGGTGAGTTTAGATTTTTAACATTTAAGGTTACAATTGAAATATGATTTATACTTCCAGTCATGTTTATTTATTTATTTATTTTAATTTGGGTAGTTTTTACTTTTTGGTTATTTTCTTACCCCTTTACTGAGATACCTCCCACTGTTAGTTTTGGGCACTATTTTTCAATTCCTCTTCTTGTAGTATTTTGCTCAAAATGCTTTGCAGTGCTGGTGTTCTGTCTGCGAATTCTTTTAGCTTTTGTTTATCAAGAAAGACTTAATTTCATTGTCAAATCTGAAGCTTAATTTTGTTGGATACAGCATTCTTGGTTGGAATCCATTATTTTTCAGTGTTTGAAATACATTGTTCAAAGATCTTCTCGCTTTCAAAGTCTGTGATGAAAAATCAATTGTTAACCTAATTGGTTTACCCCTGAATGTTATCTGCCTACTTTCTCTCGTAGCTTTTAATATTCTCTCCTTGTTCTGTATGTTGGCTATCTTCATAATTATATGTCTTGGAGTTTGTCTATTATGGTTTTGAATGTTTGAGGTCCTGTAGGCTTCCAGGATATGGCAATCCATTCCATCTTTCATCTCTGGGATGTTTTCTAGAATTATTTCATTTAATATGTTGTCCATTCCTTTGGTTTGAATCTCTATGCCTTCTTCTATCCCGATGACTCCCAATATTGGTTTTTTTATGACATCCCATATCTCTTGAATAGTTGCTCATGGGATTTAAGCATGTTTTCTGTGTTGACTATATTCTTTTCAAGTTGACAAACTTTGTCTTCATTATCTGATGTTCTGACTTCTACTTGATCTAGTCTATTTGAAATATTCTTGTTTGAGTTTTTAATTTGGTTTATAGTTTCCTGCATTTCTAGAATTACTGTATGATTTTTTAAAAGATCTCTATCTCCTGGTAAACCTTGTTCTTTGCCATTTGAATTTGGTTGTTTAATTCATTTTCAAAATATACTTTTGTTTCTTGGACTTGCTGCCTCATGTCTTCTCTATTATTCCTTTCCATCTGAGTTAGGTATGACTTAAGTTTTTTCCCTATCCCTGTTTCTGATGCTTCTAGGTTCTCCTGTAGTATTAAGTTGTCCTTCATTGTTTCTACACCTTTTTTTCCCCTTGTTTTTTCATGATGTTCACGTTATTTTCTGGCTCTATTTGATTGCTGTGTTTCTGCTCTCTTCTATAGATTTGTTATGGGTTTATATATCTCTGTTTTCTCTCCTTTGTGTTGCTAGACTATGCCTGCTTAAGTGGATTTCGCTGTTAAGGAATTCTGACAGCCGAGCTCCAGTGATGTCACCTCTCTGCTGTGGTGGGCCCCAGGCTCCTTGCCGGAGTGTCCGAATTGGGGGGTGGACTGGATTGTCTCTTGTTGGTTTCAG
Source organism: Callospermophilus lateralis (assembly GCF_048772815.1). Classification (NCBI taxonomy): domain Eukaryota; kingdom Metazoa; phylum Chordata; class Mammalia; order Rodentia; family Sciuridae; genus Callospermophilus; species Callospermophilus lateralis. The sequence goes on along the minus strand of NW_027514940.1, from coordinate 433,735 downwards.
CTCCCGGTCGCTGGCATGCCGGCAGTCTCCAGCCACCCAGTAGCGCGGGCAGCGGATGGGCTGTCGCCGGCGGGTGGGTGATCTCTAGCCACACAGTTGCGCGTTCGGTCGTCGGCAGGCGAGCGTTCTCCAGCCATCAAGACATGCCGTCAGCAGGTGGGCTGGCGCCGGCAGGAAGGTGGTCTCCAGTTGCCCAGTCACACTGGCAGCGGTCTGGCGTTCTCCAGCCACCCAGTCAGGAGGGCCTGGCCTCTAGTCCCCTGGTTTATCCTGCTAGTCCTGATTTCTCCTGCTAGACCAGATTTCTCCTGAGTGATGCTTCTCGGCAGCTCAAACTGTTCTCCGGGTCTGCCGTTTGTTGGGTGGGGAGGGTGTCTATTGTGAACCCTGGAACTCTATTGTTTTAATATTTTCCGCTTGCCCCTCGCCCCGCACTGGCAAGACAAGTTTCATTTTTGCCGCTGATGGGAAGGGGAGATGAAGGTCAGGTGCCTCTAGTTTTCCCCCAGTCTTTATGCAGACTTGCTCTGATTATCCCTCCCCCAAAAGCCTAGGAGAGATTTTATGCGAATTTTCCTCTGTATGTGAGATGAGCTGAGAAACACACACCTGTTTTATTGTTGCAATCTGTCTGGGAGTGGTGGTGGTTACTTCAGCTCTCCAAGATGGTGGCTGCTGGTTTCCTTTGTGGAGTTTCCACTTTGGGGGATAGAAATGTACTGCTAACTTTCCCGTCTGAAATCCCAAATTCAGCTGGGGGCTCAGTGGATGCTCAGCCAGCAGGATTCCACAGAATCTGCAGCAACGTTTCTCCCTGCTTGCTGGTCGCTTCTCGGTGGTGCCTCACCATTTGTAGACACGGGGCAGGTCACGCGGATAAATCAGAATGGATCTCCGGTTGCACAAGTGGCTTGTGTTTGAGACTCAATTACCGGACCTCGGTGGTGGAAATCATTCTTCTAGATTTCGGTAAACACCCATTTTCCTGTAAGATCCTAACAAGATAGTTTTTCATCGTTCTAACTCGTTATTCACCTGCGCAGTGGCAGGGTACACTGGGTGTGATACACTGTCTTCACAGTCATCTTGCAATGCCGAAATATTAGGATATGGATGCACCATTTACTGAAAACTGTTTCAGTACTAGGAAAAAATATGTATTTCAGGTGGATGAATATTTCTGAGATTAATTTTTTAAAAAGTGGATTATAAATCCACATACATGAATATGAATGAATTTAGGGAGTGCATAATAAGACACAAATATTTCATATTTTGAAAAATCCGGAGAGTATATATATATATATATATATATATATATATATATATATACATATACACACACACACACACACACAGACATTAAAAACTAGCAATATATATGTCAATTGAAATTCATCATGAAATACATATCATCCACAGACCCAAAAATATTCATATACTTAACATGGATTTATGTATAATGTTGTTCAACTAGGAGGCTTACCCATAGGTTGAATTTTCAGTTCCAACAGCATTTAGGAGGAGTGATCTCTTCTCAAAATTTGTATTTGCCAAGTCAGTCACCTCACAAAAATGTACGTGTGATACCAGGTACGATTCTATATGTGCATATAAAATTACATGTGCTGAATAGGCTACAGAGAAAGGGAGACAGGAATTTACATATTTGTTAACTTTCAAAACACACGGAGAACTATTTCAACAAAAAATTGACTAGATTTATAACTTCTAACCTATATAATGCAAAAGGCAATTCCAACTATACACCATGCCTCCTCTGAACTGCTTGTATTTCTATTCTGTTTGAGTTTTTATTCTCTATCATATTACGATTAGTAGTCAGAGTCTAGTAGGGTAGGGGTTAGAGTCAGGGATTCAGTATTTCGAATGGAAAATTGGAAAATGAATCCAATGTGTATGCAAATATGTGCTACACAAAATCTTCCCACTCCTCCAGAACAATGGCTTGACATTATCTTCGCCCCAAGTAAGACATAATTAGAGGAGAAGAGTTAGAAAATCAGTGAATACTTATCTGGAATGGAATATGCTAAGGAGTTCACTACCTTGGAGGTGGTAGAGGAGTTTCCAAAAGTAAGGGACAGGGTGAACACTCCACAAACATGGAGCTCTGCTGGCCTAAAGACTTCTTGAGAAATTGCCTCTGAGTTTGGTCACTTGAAACATATGTTGTTATCAGGAGCTTTAGCTTCCTTTGTAGTGAGATCATCAAAGCTGGGTCTGCACCTATGTGACCTGTAAAACATAGTTTCTTATTTTCCAATGAACATGAGGCAGCAGTCCTGAATTTGATCTTTGTAGGTAAACTGTGGCCACTGGGTTCTAAGTGTCTCCCTGTGTGAACTGTGAAGCCATTTGTTCATCCTCCAATTTTCATGGTGTTTCTTGCTGCTACAATGGGAGTTTGGTATTTGCTTCATTAATTACACGGAGTTCAACTGGGACACAGTGCAGGAGGGAGTTCTGTCACGTGTGGTATTTCAATTTCTGCAGGAGAATGCACCAACCATGCTTCTATATCACATAGCTTGCCCCATTGACGATAGCAAATCGATTCTGAACATTGCCCTGAAACCTCTCCAAATAACAAGATGCCTTTACTTAGAAGGGACTGCTGGCTGCATCATGTCAGTCACAAGCCATTTGGAAGCCAATGGCAGATCCACATGGCCCCACCACAGATGTTTTATCACACACCTGCCTACCACTGCTCTAGGCCCACTAATCATCAGGCTCCAACTTATTGGCATCTCTGTTTTACACAATTTTCATTAAAACCAGTCAATCAAGGCAGTGTCTGTTATACTCATGATCAGCAACAGGAAATCCAAAGGTTCTCCTGTGCCAGCTGGTCATGGAAATTTCAAAAATTTCATGGTATTTTTCTAGCCATATTTCAACAATGAAGGTGGAGGCACTGTGAGTTTCAGTTCATTCCAGAACCATTAATGTTGACGAAGCTCATTTCAATGAAAGCTCTGGCGAAATCTCACAGGCAATGCTTCCCAAAGAATGGCCAAAAGGTCAAATGAAGCCAGGCCCATTGAGTTCTACAATGTGAGGTCCATGTGACTTTTGACTCTCAACTACGGCTGCCAAGTCTTTCAGAAGAAAATTATGTGATATCTTGGCTGTGATTCCCAGTGCTCTGTTGAAAGCCACCCTTAGCCTTGATCTCAGTTTCCAAGGGCGACTCTCATGCATGGCCTTCTAAAATCCCAACACAATTGATGGCAATACTTTTCTGAGGTCAGTTCCAGAACTCAGTCTCTAAGGGGAAAAACACCAGAGTTCATGTCAAGGTGGACCCAGTCATCTCTTCCAATCACCACACTAACAACCACAATTAAAACCAAAACAATCCCACATGGCCCTCATGTTCTTTTATATAGACACTCATCATAACCCATCGCTGGAAATTTCCACGAGGGGCGAAGCCCAAGACAGTCTCCTAAATAATCTCTCTTGCCCCTAATTTGCCTAAATTCAGGGTGGCCTGGACACCATTCCTGTGAACCAGGAGTGTTCAAATAGGCCTGCTGTTAATACTTCTCTGCTTCTCCAATTTGAGGCGTATTGACTGTGCAGTTTGGATTCTTTATGTGAATTGTAGTCACGGGAAAACTCAAGCAATTTAGGGATTTGAAGAAATGATTTGGCCCAATGGATCCCTATTCTAACTTGATGGAGGTCAGGAACCTTACAGAGAATGGGGAGAGACTTCATCCACAATAACTGCACTTTTGGCCATTTTTGTTTTGGATGCACACATGTGATGTTTCTTTAGATTCTTCAGGGGTTGAGAATCTAAGCCACGGCCTCACACAGGGCCAAGAGGCTGATTCAGACACTTCCATTTTCAAAGGAATTAAGCAAAGATCCACAGGTGATGTCCATTCATTTCCATTTGAACCTGTTTTCTTCAGGCTTCACAAACGGATGTCTTGAGGCAAAGACCTTCCTGACATTCAGGGCAACAGAACAATAGGTAAGCAAAAGGCCCAAAGCAGGGTTTCTCCACTGAGACTATCATGGTCACACTTATATCTGAGTTTTCTGAGATGCTCGACATTCCCTTTAGCTATCCAGTACATGGCCATGTCACAGGGCTTGGAACTGCTACATATCTTGGACACAAAACCATGAGCCTATTCTGGAGAGTAGCCAGAATTCATGAAGAATGCAGGAATTTTGGAAGATACCACATGTTGCCCATCGATCAGGCAAGCTGAAATCCATTCATAAATTCGGCAGGATGAATGCTGGGAAGCTTTCTGCTAGACAGGAGACAACAATTGATGCATTCAGTTTTCTAATATCTAAAACCATGCACATAGTGGGATACACAGACATAGAAACACTTGCTTGCCAAACGACTTACTATAAACAGTTCACTCCAAACCAAACAAACCGCCTTTCCTACCTATTCTCAGAACATGAGACAAAACCACAAACCCACACCGACAACCACAGAGGCACCACCTTCTACAAAGTATGTCTGTGACTATCCAGAGTGTCTTCTGACTGGTGGGCCAACTTATGTTCCCCGGAAAACACCAACTCTGTGAACTTGTCAGGAGCCAGCGGTGAGCCACTATCTGCTTTCTCAGGAAAGGCCCCTCTTCTGAGTTTTCCTGGCAGTTGGCCATCCTCATATCTGTAGGTACCATGAAAGACTGACTCTGTCCTTGGTAAATCCAAACAAGTGAGCCCACTGGGACTGGGACTGGGACAGGCTCTTGGTACCTTGCTTCCTGGATCCCAAGTACCGAGAGTTCCATGACCAAGAAAGTGAGGTGAGGTCACTTCCTTCAGGAACTGAATGAGGTCACTGCTTTGGCAACCACTTTGTCCTAACAGTTGCTTCCAAGGGTCCCATGAGATCGAGGCTTCTCCTACTTCCTGTGACACTTTCACAAGTTAGAATGGTATATGAACCATAGGCACCCAGGAACAGGTCTCCAAAAAGGACTGTTTGTGTCCATCTTCTCTACATTATGAACAGAGAGGCTGATTCAGACACAACCCTTCATCCTGACCAGGTTGTTTGCAATGGAAGATGACGTTTGCTCTCTCAGGTCCTTCATGGCTGCCTACATCTTCTCCAGGGATCACTTCTTCATGGACCTTTGAGTTTTACAACAGGTGGAAGATTCTCTACATTCCTGTATTGTAAGACCAACTTGGTCCCTGCTCTTCTGTAAAGTTAGATTGAGGGAACAGTGTATGGTTAGGGTTAATAACAGGTTTGATTTGGGTTAGGAATTATTCTAATTGATGAATAATGGTATTGGGAACCTGTGATATTTATAAGAATATATAGGTGAAATATAAGTATGAAAACAAAAATCTAGGTAAGATTTGAAGCCCAGAAGGGCATTGCGCTATTGATTGGGATACTTAGCTTTGATATACGTTCTGCACAGGTGTTTCAGATAAATCGATAATCAATGGCATAGGACCTTGTACCTTGGATGATTGAATGTAGAAGTGAACATCCACTAGAACAGGGATAGTCGGTAGGATTAGGAAGATATTCAATAAGTTTCAGAAGAAGACTGAGTACAGAATTTGGACCAAAAGTTCTTTAGCAATAGTGTATCGGGTAGAGAGTGAATGTAAATGTCAGCACACGTGAAGGGTCAGTCACAATGGTGAACTGGGGAAAATATTTAGGTAAGCAGACATCAATAGAGACATTAGGAAATCAGGCAAAGTATAAATTGAGTGATAGGATTAGACATTTACAACAGGGTTGAGGTTCAAAATATAGTCTTAAGAAGAAACAAATATGTAGTCACCAATAGGATTGACATTTGAGAGCATTAGGCACACTGGACATGAATGTTTTCAGTAATCTATGCTCACTTTTCATTTAGGCTTTGATACAATCATAAGTGTGACCTCTTCTTTTTGTGTCCAGAATATTACTGTGATAAAATGTATATGTAGATTAGGTGACATGAATATTTCTTCCACCATTTCTGGGAGCAACATTTTGAAGATGAAAAAATTAGTATTGGGGTTACAAATAGATTTACTCTGTGTCTATGAACATAGAGATAATTTATGAATAGACGATACTGTGATTAAATATTATAACTTGTTCCAACTTTAAATATTCGATTGAATTGATATCTGAAAATAAACAGAAAATCGTATATTTATATGCAATCATTCATTCCAACCAGAAATACATCTAATGGTAATATTAGGGTTATGGTTTATCATGAAGAGTGTGTCAGTTTTTCTTCAAAATGATTATGGAAATTGAAAAAAAAAGCATTTGGAAAGAAGTCTCATGAAAAAACAATCAAGTAACCTGGAGGAATACATGTGTTCTGAATCAGGAAATGATTGAAAGTGAATCAAAATCCTATAAATTATTGAAGTTGTTGATGAAATATATATCCTATGATGTGTATAAACTGAACAAATAGTAATGTACCAGTGTTGAATAAAATGAACTTCAACATAGACATCATATCCAAGAGGAATCTAGTTGCATTGATGTTAAACTGGGTCAGTTACTGTAGAAATATTAGGATTGTATGCACCACTCACTGAAGTTAGTTTTCAGTACTATAAAACAAATATGTAATTCAGGTGGATGAATATTTCTGAGAATAATACTGTGAAAAGTTGATTATAAATCCACATACATGAACATGAATGAATTTAGGTAGTATATGTAAGACACATATATTTCATATTTTGAAATATTTGGAGAGTGTATATATATATATATATATATATATATATATATATATATATATATACACCCACACACACACACACACAACACACACACCCAGGCAATAAAATGTAGCAATATATATGCCAATCGAAATTCATCATGAAGTATATATCATCCACAGATGCAAAAATATTTAATTTACTGAACATGGATTTATGTATAATGTTGTTCTACTAGGAGGCTCACCCATAGGTTGAATTTTCTGTTCCAACAGCGTTTAGGAGGAGTGATCTCTTCTCACAATTTGTATCTTCCAAGTCAGCCACCTCACAAGAATGTACATCTGATACCAGGTAGGATTCTATATGTGCATATAAAAATACATGTGCTGAATCGGCTACAGAGAAAGGGAGACAGGAATTCACATATTTGTTAACTTTAAAAACACATGGAGAACTATTTCAATTAAAAATTAACTAGATTTATAACACCTACCCTATATCATGCAAAAGGCAAGTGCAACTATACACCATGCCTCCTCTGAACTGCTTGTATTTCTATTCTGTTTGGGTTATTTTTCTCCATCATATTAGGATTTGTCATCAGAGTCTAGGAGGGTATGGGTTAGTGTCAGATGGCCCGGCTGGCAGGACACATCAACTTGGGTGTCGATCCTAGTTGGGGAGGAATGAAGGGACAAGAGACACGAGAGATGACAGCAAGACAGGAGTTCTGATCATGCTGCAAACTTTTATTATTCTCAGAGGGTATTTATATGCTGCGGATGGGAAAGCTCTCTTATCGGCAGTTGCTGGATGTCTTCACAGGGTGAGATAACCTCAGGATGTTTCAGGTAGACAGATGGTAGCCGGATGTCAAAAGGAGATAGATGGCTGTGGGATGTCTCCCAGGCAGGTTGTGTCCCAGGGGGATGTTTCTTGTGTCAGTCTATTTTTTGAAGGAGAACTTCCTTCTAGCCCCTGACATCTCCCCTTTTGTTATATAAAATATTCGACCATACCTTACAGGCCATGGATTTAGGGGGTGATAGTGGCTCTGTTTCTCTAGGATGCCTTAGAATATCTCCTGATTTGAGCGAGCATCTTTCCTAGGAGATTTCGTGTTGGCTTTGGCATGTTTTTGGAGGAGACGTCTTTGAGGGGATAGCATGCCAACCGCCATGCACCAGAGCGTGTCATTCAGAGGTCTTGTGTTTGGGGATCCGTGGATCCATCCTCCTGCAGTCCTTCCTGGACCCTCCGTTATTATGGCCTAACGTGCTCATTCCAAGGGTGTGTCCTCCCCCAAGCGGAGGGGCCCATGGAGAACGAACCCTTATTGCAAGGGTAGAAGATGGTTGCTCAGAGCTGTTACTTATAGTTTTCTGTAAGAAAGAGAGATCTGTGGGGATGTAAACTTAATAAGCCTGTGAGAAGGGTTGAACATTCTTTTAAATGTTGGCAGTGCTGTCTTCCATCTCCAGACCATGATAGTGGACCTGTATGGGCTTAGAAACCAAAATATTAATCTGTTCTTTAATAAATTGTACCAGCCTCTTTATAATGCAGGGGCCTATGGACACCATTAAAAGTAAACCCAACAAAGGGACTAATAGGGGAAGAAGGTAGGGTAGAAATCCATTATGCCCAATCCAGAGGGGATTTTCAAATAGTTCCCTTTGTCTCTTTTCTGGATCTTCTTGAAGCTGCTTAATTTTAATGCGTACTATGCCTGATTTATTGGCATAAAAGCAGCATCGTTCCCCTAAGGCTAAGCAAATACCTCCCTGGTTAGCTGTCAGCAAATCTAAGCCCCGTCTGTTTTGAAGGAACACTTCTGCCAGGGAATTTATTTGGTCCTGCAAATCTTTAAAGGTTCCTGATAAAGTTTGTACATAATTTATAAGTTGTTGAGACAGGCGAGGGTAAGAGTGAATAGCCGTGCCTAAGCCACTGTACCTGTGCCCACAGCAGCTGTTATTCCAAGGCTGGCAATGAGTGGTAAAGCCTGTATTGCCCACCTATGTCTTTTGACTAAAGTGTCTAGGCTAGAAATTGGTAGAGGTTCATCTCCTGGGACAATAGTTATATCAGGGAGTAATAAAGCAAGAACACAACCAATGGTCCAATTCGCTGGAAGCGTGGGAAGGCCGAGTTTCCTCCACATATAAAAACTGTGCCATTGGAGGAACAAAGAGATGGGGTGGGTGAGGAATAATTTTATACTGTTGAGCAATTTCCAAAGGAAGTAAGTCGAACATCAGTATCATAGGTATTATTCTGCATCGCGCCTAAAAGAAATAATGTAAAAGTGCCTATAGGCTGTAATTTAAAGGGAAATCCGGGTTGGCATGTATTATCATTGTCCATGATAGAATTAATAGGAACTGCCATAGGCATGATTGCCCCTGCTGTCATGCAGAGCCAGCAATCACCAGCAAGGGTGGGGTTTGAATTATTAAGCTAGGAGAATGTAGTTTGCAAAATATCTAATGTATTGGTATCTAAACCTGGGAACTGGGATTTAGGCTACATTAAGGGATGATATGTGAGCTCAGGGATTTGGGGTTTCAAAAGTTTGATTATCTGAGGATGCTTGAAAGAATAAGTGGGTCCTCCACCATCAGAGACCCCTGTAGGGGCCTTAATGGGCCAGTAGGAACCTTTTCCGACAGTGCCTTGGCACCCAGCTGACTGTAGCTTGGTGTATTTGCCATCTCCTCCATGGTCAAAGAGAATGGGGGTATAATGAATAGTGGTCTCCCTGCTGCATGAGTTTTAGTTAGGGAGGCTTCAAAAAATTGTTCTCCCTGTTTATTAACACAAAGTGAAGCCGACACATTACAAGAGACATGCATCGCCTGGGTATGCGTACAAGTTGCAGAACAATTTTGGAGAGCTTTACTTGTACTAGGGGGAATAATCTTTGGCTTGTTAACACATACCCATTTAGGCTGATGAACTCCTCCGAGATTATGGTCAACCTTGGCACGGAGGTAAGTCACCTTAGTCATGCAGTCAGCAGTCTGGGTCCAACTAGTGGGAGCCTCAGTCCAAAATCCTCCTTTGCATTCACAGGGGGGGGGGCGCAAAAAGGTACTCCATGATGTTGGAAATTGGAGGTCCAAGGCCTCCGTGTTCAAACCTGTTCAGCAGAAGTGCCTTAAGCAGGATCCTCGCACAGATTGTTGGCTGTATCTGAAATGGAGGAAAATTTGTCCTCAGGGGGAGGGCCTCCGTCCCTGGGTTGAGGTAAGTAATTTACCTGTTTAACCAGGCATTCTGGTAACCATCTTGGGGATGCTTGCTCTTGGTCCAAAACACAAGCTGAGCCTCATCCCCTGATGAGGATAGGATCTGGGCGTTTTCATTTATTTGTAATGGGATTGCACCACATAACAGGCGAGCGAACAGAATTGGACGAAGGATGCCAGTGTCTGTCTGTGGCCAAATGGCCTTCACTGTCTAAGGTAAGAAAAATAAGGGCAAATAATGCATGGTTAAGGCGATCCCTGGGAGTGGTAAATACAAGGGCGGAAGCCTTAAGACGGGATAGCCAAGTCTTTAAGCTAAGCTGGGCAAGTTCCACATGCCTTGGCCCTGAGAGTTGTATGGAATTTCAGTAGTATGACAAAATTGCAAGGTAGCACAAAACTGTTTAAACTTGGCACTGGTATATGCAGGACATTTATCTGTTTTAATATGTATTGGTTTACCCATTACGAAAAAGGCTGAAACAAGATGAGAAAGGACATCTTTGGTAGCCTCTCCAGAATGTGGTGATGCAAAACTAAAGCCGCTGAAGGTATCTATAGAAACGTATATATATTTGGTTTTTCAAAATTAAGGAAAATGAATAACATCCATTTGCTAAACCTGATTGGGCTGTAATCCTCGGGGGTTAACTCCCAAGTGTTGAATGGGGAGGGAGACAGTGCAACCAGGGCATGCTTTTACTATTTCTCATGCATGTTGCCTGGTAATTTTCCAAAGTAATCGATGGTTCTGGGAATTTAGATGGTGAAGATTTTGTAACTCCATGGCCTTTTGAATGGAGCCAACAAAAATTGGAAAGATGGAACGTGTTGCTGCATCAGCTTGGGCATTACCTTGTGTTAGAGGGCTCAGAAGGTCAGAGTGTGTCATGATGTGTCCTAAGGAAAATGCATGTTTTCTGGCCTGAATTAGCTGCTGAAGCTGGTGAAACAGAAAGGGGGAATTGGAAGAAGCCATAATGGTGGGTGAAATCTCCAGCAGGGGCACAGAAAGAGCAATGTAGGCACTGTCTGTATAAATATTAACAAGATTATCAAAAAAACTTTATGAAAACTTGTGTTATGGTGAACAATTCCACAAACTGAGCTGACTGATAGACAGTATCAAAGGTGGTAGGCTTGTTATTGACAACAAAGACTGCACGGCCATTACTGGAACCATCTGTAAAGACAGTAAGTTCTTGAGGAATGGGAGCCTTTTGAGTAATTTTGGGAAAAATAAATGAATGTAACTGGACAAAATTTAAAACGGGGTCATTGGGGATGTGGTTATGAATTGTTCCCAAAAAGCCTGATAGGGCAATACCCCATTGATGCATGTCTCTAGTAAAAATTGTAGTAAGGGTTTGGTCCTTAGTATATGGAATTAAAATATTATCAGGGTCTTTGCCAAAATGTTGTCGAGAAAGCAAACGACCTTTAAAAATAAGAGAAGCTACCTGAGCAAGATAAACAGTAATAACCTTGGAGGATGTGGTGGATACAAGGACCAAAAGCAAGGGGCAGCCTTTATTTTTAAAATGTGGATCTCGCTGCCAAAATATTCCTGTGGGTGTATGAGGAGTGTGGAAAATAACCAGAACCAGAGGAAGGTTATAAGAAATTTGTGTAACAAACTTTTGGGCAATGGCTTCTGTGGCTTGGTTTAATGCATGTCATGCCTCGGGAGTAAGCTTTTGAGGGGAGGAGGGGTGGGAATCACCTATCAAAATATCATTAAGGGGCAAAAGTACACAAGTGGGTAATTTTAAATATGTTCCTAGCAATTGAATATCCCCCAGTAATATTTGAAAATCATTAAGTGTGTGAAGATGGTAAACACATAGTTGTATTTTAGGAATTTGGATCTGATTATCTTGAAGTTTAAGGCCCAAATAGGTATAAGGGTCCTGTGTTTGAAACTTATCTGGAGCTATCTGTAGTCCCAAGGTAGTGAGGTTTTGTAAAAGTGCAAGTAACAATTATTAAGGTCATGGGTATTAGGTGCAGCAATTAACAAATCATCCATATAATGTAAAATATAATTTTGTGCTCATCGCTCTCTCACAGGGTCTACTGCTTGAGCAACGTGTTTTTGGCAAAGACTAGAGCTGTTGGCCATACCTTGGGGAAGAACCTTCCATTGAAATCTCTGCATAGGGCCCTGAAAATTAATGTGAGGGAGACTAAAGGCAAAATAGGGTCTATCCTCAGGATGTAAAAAGATGGTAAAAAAGCAATCTTTTAAGTCAATAACCATTTTACAATAGTTTTTTGGAATCGCCACTGGTGTGGGAATGCCTGGCTGTAGTGCTCCCATCGGGCGCATAACTTTATTAATGGCACACAAATATTGTAAAAGGCACCACTTGCCTGATTTTTTCTTGATAATAAAAATAGGAGTAATCCATGATGAGGTTGAGGGCTTTACATGGCCGGCTGCAAGCTGTTCCTGCACTAACGTGGAGGCAGCCTCCAATTTTTCTTGGGTAAGGGGCCACTGATCCACCAACACAGGAGTCTGAGTCTCCCAAATAATTTTATCTGCATGGGGTACAGGAGGGTCAGGGACTGACACTAAAAATCTGAATACACAAGTCCACATGTATTTGTTTTTGTATGGGTTGTATAGCCTCCACCAGTCCTTGTTTCAGTATCCCCAGGCCTGTACCAGGAACAAAATTCATAGGAAGCATTTGATGAGTCACCATGGAATTGGGACTGGCGAGAATAACTTCCAATAACTCAAAATATCTCCTCCCTATACGTTAACAGGGAGGTCAGAATCAACGAAAGGAGTGACAGTTGACTTATTACCATCTTTATCAGTGCTGCTAATAGACCTAGAGCTGACCAGAGGATTTTTTTATTTTCCTATCCCTTTAAGGTCAGTCAAGGATGGAGTGAGGGGCTAACCTGATGGCTTGTATTTTTGAGAAATAATTGTGGCATCAGCTCCAATATCTAGAACTCCTTGGAATTCCTTTCCTTCAGTAAGTAAGGTAAGGGTGGGTCTATTGTGAGAAATGGGCTGAACCCAATACACATCAGAGAAGCCCAAGAAGGCAGTCCCCCGAGGTAGGTTTGGGTTTTGGAAATGCCTCCTGAATCCAAGGGAAGGAGAATTAATTGTGCAAGTCTTGTTCCTGCTGGGATGGCGGCAACTCCATTAATAGCAGTGGCCAGTATTTTTATTTCTCCAGTGAAATCATTATCATTAATGCCAACGAAGACCTGAACACCTTGTATGGTAGTGGAGGCTCTTCCAAGATTAAGGGCACATGTATGAGATGGAGGGGGACCCATAATTTCATTGGGTATTATCTGGGGCCCTTGCATTGGGTCTAATATTGTATTTGTGGCAGCACAGAGGTCCAATTTTGTGCTGCCTGGGGTGGCTAGTTGGAGGGAGGCAATTGTGGAGAAGGATTTTGTGGTAGGTTGGGAGTTTAGGAGGGAACAAACTTTATTGCTCCTGTGTTTGTCGTGGGGGATGTTGTGGCCGGGGGCTGGCCCCGCAGGGAGTTTCCCGAGAAGTAGGAAGAAATAGGCTGTGTGAGGGCATTTGTCTTAGATCTACACTCACTGGCCCAGTGATGACCTTTACCACTTCTATGGAAAAGGGTAGCTGGGGGCGGTTAAGCCCCAGTTTGAGGAGACGCTATTCCTAGGCTTTGTTTGCCTGTGGGACACTCACATGCAAAATGGCCAGGTTGTTTACAAGTAAAGCAAGTACGTGAGCCAGGATTGTGAAAGGCCTTGGTAAAGGCGGTCCCTAAAGCCAGACCCATGGCATGGGCTGCACCCACGTCTGCACAGAGTCTAATAACTTCAGAAAGTTTCCCTTTATCCTTATGTGGTTGAAGAACATTCTGACATGCTGGGTTAGCATTTTCAAAGGCAAGATGTTTTACATAGGTGCTTTCACCTTCGCTTGGTAAATCCTATAGGCTGTGGCACGGTCCTGAGAGGTCGCGGGTGTTCTGAATGGTAGAGAGCTGCTTCCTTCTCCAAGATAGCGTCCTCCCCAGGGGTCAATGTGTCTCTGGGATTTAAAACTGGATAAAGGTGGTTTTTAATCATTGGAGCCTTATTAATTAGGGTCGTATTTTGAGGGGGACCAGGAAGGTTCTCAGGGTCCTGGGAAGACTGAGAAGGTTCTATGTCTATACTAATGATGGGCATGCAGAGGGGGGACGAGAGGTCTTTTGCATAATCTCTTCCCCAATCCTGACAAGTTGTAAGGTACCATTGTCAAAGCGAAAACTTTTAAGAATTTCATTAATTAAGTTCCAGTAAGAAAAGGTGGGAACTGGCATTTTTTCTGGGCCAAATGATTCATAATAATCTTTTAAACAGTCTCCTACTCTAAGCCATTTTTGCCATCAATGGTCCCTTCAAGAGGAAACCATGGACACAATTCTCCTATGTATGAAAAGAAAAATTTTAAGTCCTTTTTCTTAACATGTGCCCCTCATGTCCTGAAGGACTCCTTGAGGCCTGAAATAAACAAATCATGTGACGATACTGCTTGTCACATGGTGCGTCACTCACCGTGCATCATCCCCACCTTCCTCCTGGATATGTCTCCGGGTGGTGTCTGCTGAGGCGATCGTGAGCTCCTCTTGACCAAGTCTTCCAGGAGGAAGGGGTTCCCCCTCAGTCAAAGGCTTGAGCCCCAGTCGGTGGGCGCCAGATGTCCCGGCCGGCAGGACACATCAACGTGGTCAGCGAACCTAGATGGGGAGAAATGAAGGGACAAGAGGCATGAGAGATGAGAGCAACACAGGAGTTCTGATCAAGCTGCAAAATTTTATTGTTCACACATGGGTATTAATATGCTGGATATGGGAAAGCTCTCTTATCAGCAGTTCCTGGATGTCTTCACAAGGTGAGATAACTTTAGGATGTTTCTGGAAGAAAGATGGCCACAGGATGTCTCAGGGACATATATGGCTACAGGATGTCTTCCAGACAGGATGTCTCCTGGGGGCTGTTTCTTGTAAGTGTCAGGCTGTTCTTTGAAGAAGAATTCCTTCTACCCCTGACAGTCAGGGATTGCTGGGAGCCATCAGCCAAGTAGGTATGACAATCTCCTTGCCAGCTTACTTCCATGCTGTCTGTGGAAGGACTTCTGAAAGGTGACCTTGCTCAAGGACCAGGGCAGGATCCGTGTTTAGGGTGTTCCCCCTTTAGAATAGGGCGGTTTAGCATAATAGGAGATTAGGGTGTTCCCCCTTTAGAATAGGGCGGTTTAGCATAATAGGAGATTAGGGTGTTCCCCCTTTAGAATAGGGAAGTTTAGCATAATAGGAGAGTAGGGTGTTCCCCCTTTAGAATAGGGCGTATCCTGCTGCTGAGTTCCTCTTGAGTGCTTAGGGTCAGACAGTATTTTTTGCGAAGCAGAAGCCCATGCGGAGTGGATTTAGGCAGGAGAGGATTTGGGCAGAGAACGGAGTGGATTTGGGCAGAGAACGTGGATTCCCCCAGAACGTGTTTGTAGACGGCCGGTGTGAGTTCGGGAATAAAGAATTGCTGTTTGAATCTACAAGCTGTGTGGAGACTCGTGATTTGTGCTCAGCAAAAGACTGCGGCATCGGATTCAGTATTTCGAATGGAAAATTGGAAAATGAATCCAATGTGTAGGCAAATATGTGCTACCCAAAAATCTTCCCACTCTCATTCAGAACAATGCCTTGACATTTCCTTCACTCCAAGTAAGACATAATTAGAGGAGAAGAGTTAGAAATCTGTGAATACATATCGGTAATGGAAAATGCTCAGGAGTTCACAACCTTCGAGGTTGTAGAGGAGTTTCCAAAAGTAAAGGACAGGGTAAAAACTCCAAAAACATGGAGCTCTGCTGGCCTAAAGACTTCTTGAGAAACTGCCTCTGAGATTGGGCACCTGAAATATATGTTGATGACAGGAGCTTTATCTTCCTTTGTAGTGAGACCATCAAAGCTGGGTCTGCATCTATATGACCTGGAGGACATGGTTTCTTTTTTTCCTATGAACATGAAGCAGTAGGGCTGAATTCTCTCTTTATAGGTAAACTGTTGCCACTGGGGGCTAAGTGTCTTGCAGTGTGGACTGTGAAGCCATTTGGTCATCCTCCACTTTTCGTGGTGTTTCTTGCAGCTGCACTGGGAGTTTGGTATTTGCTTCACAAAATACGAGAAGTTCAACTGGGACACAGTGATGGAGGGAGTTCTGTCATGTGTGGTGGGTAAGGGTCTGCAGGAGAATGCACCAACCTGGCTTATATCCCACATAGCTTGCCCCCTTGACCACAGCAATCTGATTCTAAACATTGCCCTTCAACCTGTCCATATAACAAGATGCCTTTACATACAAGGGTATGGGGGCTGCACTATATCTGTCACAAGGCATTTGAAAGCCAATGGCATATCCACATCAGCCCACCACAGATGTTTTAACAGACACCTGCACACCACTGCTCTAGGCCGACTACTCATCAGGCTCCAAGTTACTGGCATCTCTGTTCTACACCATTTTCATGAAACCCAGTCAATCAAGGCACTGTCTGGTACATTCATGATCAGTAATAGGACACCTAAAGGTTCTCCAGTGCCACCAGGTGATGGGAATTTCCAAACTTTAATGATATTTATCTAGGCATTTTTCATGGATGAAGTTGAAGGCACTGTGGGTTTCAATTTATTCAGGAACCATTAAATGGAGAAGAAGCTCATTTCAATGAAAGCTCTGGAGAATTCTAACAGGCAAGGCTTCCCAAAGACAGGCTAAAAGGTCACATTAAGCCAGGCATTTGAGGTCTACAATGTGAGGTCCATGTGTGTTTTGACTTGCAACGATGGCTGCCAAGTCTTTAAGAATAAAATCATGTGATGTCCTTCCTGAGATTTCCAGTGCTCTTCGGAAAGCCTCCCTGGGCCTAGATCTCAGTTTCCAAGGGCGACTCTCATGCGTGGCCTCCTAAAATCCCAACACAATACATGGCAATACTTCTTTGAGGTCAGTTCCAGAACTCAGTCTCTAAGGGGAATCACATAAGGGTTCAAGCCCAGGTGGACATAGCCATGTCTTCCAACGGCCACAAAAATGACCACAATTAAAACCAAAACACTCCCACATGACACACCTGATGCAAAGACGTTCCTGACTTTCAGGGCAACAGAAGAATCGGTAAGCAAAATGTCCAAAGCAGGGTTTTTCCAATGAGGCATTCCTGGTCTCACTGATATCTGAGCTTTCTGAGATGCTCGCCATTCCCTTCAGCTATCCAGTACATGGCCATGTCACAGAGATTTGAGGTGGTACATATATTTGACACAAAACTATGAGCCTATTCTGGAGAGTGCACACAATTCAGGAAGAAAACAGGAACTTAAGAAGTTAGCAGGTGTTCCCCATCGATAAGTCATGCCGCAGTCCATTCATGAATTGTGCAGGATGAAAGCTGAGAAGCTTTCTACTAGACAGGACTCACCAATTGATGTATTTTTTTTTTCTAATGTCTACAACCAGGGACACAGTGGTATAAACAGACATAGAAACACTCGCCTTGTCAAATGACTTACTAGAAACAGTTCCCTCCAAACCAAACAAACCGCCATTCCTACCTATTCTCAGAATATGAGACAAAACCACAAACCCACACCCACACCCACAAAGACACCTCCTTCCCCCATGTAGGTCTGTGACTATCCGGAGTGTCCTCTGACTGGTGGGCCATACTATGTTCCAATGAAATTGCCTGTCCTGTCTCAGATCTGGTCTCCTTGGCCAACTCTGTGAAGTTGTCAGGAGCCAGCAGTGAGCCACTACCTACTTTCTCAGGAAAAGCCCCTCTTCAGAGCTTTCCTGGTTTTGGCCGTCCTCACATCAGTAGGTAGCAAGAATGACTGACTCTGTCCTTGGTAAGTCCAAACAAGTGAGACCACTGGGACTGGGACTGCCTCTTGGTGCCTGGCTTCTTGGATACCAAGTTCAGAGAGTTCCATCAACAAAGAAGTGAGGTGAGGTCACTTCCTTAAGGAACTGAATCAGATCACTGCCTTGGTAACCACTTTGTCCTAACAGTTGCTTCCAAGACTACCATGAGATGGAGGCTGCCCCTACTTTCTGTGACACTTTCACAAGGTAGAATGGTATATCAACCATAGGCACCTAGGAACAGCTCTCCACACCAACCTGGTTTGGTCCATCTTCTCTACATTAAGAAGAGAGAGGCTGATTCATAAACAACCCTTCATCCTGACCAGGTTGTTTTCCATGGAAGCTGACTTTTGCTCTCTCAGGTCCTTCATAGTTGTCTACATCTTCTCCAGGGATCATTTCTGCATGGACCTTGAGGTTCTCAGGAGGTGGAAGATCCCCTACATTCCTGTATTGTAAGACCAACTCTGTCCCTGCTCTTCTGTAAAGTTAGATTGAGGGAACAGTGTATGGTTAGGGTTAATAATATGTTCAATTTGAATTAGGAATCATTCTGCTGGATGAATAATGGTACTGGGAACCTGCGACATTTATAAGTATATATAGATGAAATATATGTATGAAAACAGAAATCTAAGTAAGATTTTTTGAAGCGCAGAATGGGGATGGGCCCTTGATTGTGATACTTAGCGTTGAATTATGTTCTGCACAGATGTCTGAGATAGATCGATATACAATGGCATTAGACCCTGTACCTTGGATTATTGAATGTATAAGAGAACATCCAGTCAAAAAGGGATAATGGGTAGGATTAGGAAGATAGTCAGTAGGTTTAAGAAGAAGAGTGAGTATAGGATTTGGAACAAAAGTTCCTTAGCTATAGGGTTTGGATTAGAGTGTGAATGTAAGTGTCAGCACAATTGAAGAGTCAGTCACAATGATGAACTGCGGAAAGTATGTAGGAAAGCTGATATAAATAGAGACATTATGAAATCAGGAAAAGTATAAAGTGAGAGATAGGATTAGATATTTTCAACAGGGTTGAGTTTGAATATATAATCTTAGCAAGAAACAAATATGTTGTCACAAATAGGATTGAATTTTGAGAGCATTAGCCAAACTTGATATGGATGGTTTTAGTAATCCATGTTCACTTTACATTTAGGCTTTCGTGCAAACATAAGTGTGACCATTTCTTTTTGTGTCCAGAATATTACTCTGATAAAATGTATATGTAGATCAGATGACATGAGTATTTCTTCCACCATTACTGGGAGAAAAATTTTGAAGACGTATAAATTAGTATTGGGTTTACAAAGAGGTGTACTCTGTGTCTATGAATATAGAGACAATGCATGAATAGACAATAGTGTGAATAAATAATATAACTGGTTCCACTTTAAATAATGGATTGATTTGATATCTGAAAATATATAAGAAATCTTATATTGATATACAATCATTCATTCCAACCAGTTATACATCTAATAGTAATATTAGGGTTATAGTTTATCATGAAGGGTGTGTGAGTTTTGCTTCAAATTTGATTATGGAAATCGAAAATAATATGTTTGGAATGAAGTCTCATGAAAAAACCAGTCAAGAAACATGGAGGATTACATGTGTTCTAAAGCAGAAAATGATTGAAAGTGAAACAAATGCCTATAATTTTGCTAACGTATGGATGAAATATATATCCTATAATGTGCATAAACTGAAGAAATTGTAACATACCAGTGGTGAATAAAAATGAACATCAAAATACACATCATGTCCCATAGGAATCTACTTGCATTGATGACAAACTGGATCAATTATTGTAGAAATATTAGGATTTGTATCCACCATTCACTGAAGTTATTTTTCATTTCTAGGAAAAAATATGTATTTCAGGTGGATGAATATTTCCGTGAATAATCTTGTGAAATGTTAACTCTAAATCCACATACATGAATATGAATGAATTTAGGGAGTGTATAATAAGACACATATATTTTATATTTTAAAAAAAATTTAGTGTGTGTGTGTGTGTGTATATATATATATATATATATATATATACACACACACACACACACTATATGTATATATATATATATATATATATATATATATATATATATATACACACACACACACACACACACACACACACACACACACACACAGAGACATTAAAAATTAGTAATACATATGCCAATCGAAATTCACCATGAAATATATATCATCCACAGATCCAAAAATATTCATTTTACTGAACATGGATTTATGTATGTTGTTCAACTAGGAAGCTCACCCATAGTTTGAAATTTCAGTTTCAACAGCGTTTAGGCGGAGTGATCTATTCTCACAATTTCTATCTGCCAAGTCAGCCACCTCACAAGAGTGTACCTGTGGTACCAGGTAGAATTCTATATGTGCATATAAAAATACATGTGCTGAATAGGCTACAGAGAAAGGGAGAGAGGAATTCACATATTTGTTTACTTTAAGTACCCATGGAACTATTTCAATTAAAAATTAACTTGAATTATAACACCTACACTTTATCATGCAAAAGCCAAGTCTAACTATACACCATGCCTCCTCTGAAATGCTTGCATTTCTATTCTGTTTGGGTTATTTTACTCCATCATATTAGGATTAGTAGTAAGAGTCTATTAGGGTATGGTTAGTGTCAGTTATTCAGTATTTCAAATGGAAAATAGGAAAATAAATCCAATGTGTATGCAAATATGTGCTACAAAAAATTCCCACTATCATCCAGAACAATGCCTTGACAATATCTTCGCCCCTAGTAAGACACAATTAGAGAAGAAGAGTTAGAAAATCTGTGAATACATACCTGGAATGGAAAATGTTCAGGAGTTCACAACCTTGGAGGTGGTAGAGGAGTTTCCAAAAGTAAGGGACAGTGTAAACACTCCACAAACATGGAGCTATGCTGGCATTAAGACTTCTTGAGAAACTGCCTCTGAGGTTGGACACTTGAAAAATATGTTGTTGTCAGGAGCTTTAGCTCCCTGTGTACGGAGACCATTAAAGCTGGGTCTGCATCTATGTGACCTGGAGGATATGGTTTCTTATTTTCTAATGAACATGAGGAAGCAGTGATGAATTCTCTCTTTGTAGATAAACTGTGGCCACTGGGGGCTAAGTGTCTCCCTGTGTGGACTTTGAAGCCATTTGGTCATTCTCCAATTTTCGTGGTGTTTCTTGCTGCTGCACTGGGTGTTTTGTATTTGCTTCACAACATACAAGGATTTCAAATGGGTCACAGTGCTGGTGGGAGTCCTGTAAGGTGTGGTGGGTCAGGGTCTTCAGGAGAATGCACCAACCAGGCTTCTATCCCACATTTCTTGCTCCCTTGACCATAGCAACCTGATTCTGAACATTGCCCTGAAACCTGTCCATATAACCAGATGCCTTTTCATATAATTTTCTGCTGGCTGCACCAAGTCAGTCACAAGCTATTTGGAAGCCAATGACACACCCACATGGCCACACCGCAAATATATTATCAGACAACTGCACACCACTGCTCTAGGCCCACTACTCAGCAGGCTCCAACTTACTGGCATCTGTGTTCCACACCATTTTCAAGAACTCCAGTCAATCAAGGCACTGTCTGGTACACTCATGAGGAGCAATAGGACATCCAATGGTTCTCCAGTGCCACCTGGTCATTGGGAATTTCAAAAATTTCATGGTATTTATCTATCCATTGTTCAAGAATGAAGTTGGAGGCACTTTGGGGTTTTCATTCATCCAAGAACCATTAAATGGTGAGGAAGCTCATTTCAATGAAAGCTCTGGAGAACTCTCACAGGCAAGGCTTTCCAAAGAGTGGTCAAAATGTCATATGCAGACAGGCCCATTGAGGTCTAAAATGTGAGGTCCATGTGTGTTTTGACTCTTGACTATGGCTGCCAAGTCTTTCAGAATAAAATCATGTGATATCCTGGTTGAGATTCTCAGTGCTCTGTGGAAAGCCACCCAGGGCCCAATCTCAGGTTTCAAGGGTGACTCTCATGCGTGGCCTCCTACAATCCCAACACAATTAATGGCAATACTTCTCTGAGGTCAGTTCCAGAACTCAGTCTCGAAGGAGAATCACACCCGAGTTCAAGCCCATGTGGACCCAGTCATCTCTTCCAACTGCCACACAAATGACCACAATTGAAACCAAAACATTCCCACATGACCCTCATCTTCTTCCATATAGACACTCATCATAAACTCTTGCTGGAGGTTTCCATGAGGAGCGCAGCCCAAGGCAATGTCCAAAATATGCACCCTTGCCCGTCATTTGCCTAAAATGAGGGTGGCCTTGACACCCTTCCTGTGAACCAGGAGTGATCAAATAGGCCTGCCTTTAATACTGCTCTGCTTCTCCAATTTGAGGCCAACTGACTGTCAGGTATAGATTCTTTATGTGATTTGGCATCATGGGAGAACCCAAGCACTTCTGCAGGAGTTCAAAGAACTCATTTGACCCAGAGGATCCTATTCTCACTTGATGGAGGTTAGGAACCTAACAGAGGAAGGCAAGAAACTTCATCCACAATGACTGATATTTTTACCATTTTCGTTTTCAATACACACATGGGAACTTTCTTTATATCCATCAGGTGCTGAGAATCTAATCCATAGCCTGACCCAGAGGCAAGCAGCTGATTCAGACACATCCCTTTCGAAAGCAATTAAGCAAAGCACCACAGGTGATGCCCATTCATTTGCATTTAAAAACTGTTTACTTGAGGCTTCAAAAAGGAGTGGCCTGAGGTAAGGACCTTCCTGACATTCAGGGCAACAGAAAAATAGGTAAGCAGAAGGCCCAAAACAGTATTTCTCCACTGAGACTTTCCTGGTCACACTGATATCTGAGTTTCCTGAGATGCTCGCCATTCCATTCAGCTATCCAGTACATGGCCATGTCACAGAGCTTGGAGGTGTTACATATCTTGGACACAAAACCATGAGCCTATTCTGGGTAGTGGCCAAAATTTAGGAAGAAAACAGGAACTTAGGAAGATAGTAGGGGTTGCCCATCCATAAAGCAACCTGCAGTCCAGTCATAAATTGGGTAGGATGAATGATGGAAAACTTTCTTCTAGACAGGACATATCCATTGATGCATTCTCTTTTCTTATGTCTACAACCACGGACACAGTGAGATACACAGATATAGAAACACTCACCTTGTCAAACGACTTTTTAGAAGCAGTCCACTCCAAACCAAACAAATCGCCTTTCCTACCTATTCTCAGAACATGAGACAAAACCACAAACTCACACCCACACCCACAAAGGCACTTCCTTCCCCCAATATGTCTGTGACAATCCGGAGTGTCCTCTGACTGTGGACCATATTGTTACCCTGAACTGGCCTGCCCTGTCTCAGATCTGGTCTCCGTGGCCAAATCTGTGAAGTTGTCAGGAGCCAGCGATGACCAACTACCTATTTTCTTAGGAAAGGACCCTCTTCAGAGCTGTCCTGGCATTTGGCCATTCTCACATCAGTAGGTACCAAAAAAGACTCTCTCTGCCCTTGGTAAAACCAAACATGTGATCCCACTAGGACTGTTACTGGGACTGGCTCTGGATGCCTGGCTTCCTGAATCCCAAGTTCAGAGAGTTCCATCACCAAGTAAGTTAGGTGAAGTCACTTTCTTCATGAAATGAATGAGGTCACTGCCTTGGCAACCACTTTGTCCTAACAGTTGCTGCCAAGGGTCTCATGAGATGGAGGCTGTTCCTACTTTCTGTGACACTGTCACAAGTTAGAATGGTATATCAACCATATGCACCGGGGAACTTCTCTCCATACAGGCCTGCTTTGGTCCATCTTCTCTACATTAAGAAGAGAGAGGCTGATTCAGACACATCCTTTCATCCTGTCCAGGTTCTTTACCATGTCAGAAGACTTTTGCTCTCTTTGGTACTACATAGCTGCCTACAACTTCTCCAAGGATCATTTCTGCATTGACCTTTGAGGTTCTCAGCAGGTGGAAGATCCCCTACATTCCTGTATTGTAAGACCAACTCTATCCCTGCTCCTCTGTAAAGGCAGATTGAGGGAACAGCGTATGGTTAGGGTTAATAACAGGTTCGAATTCGGTTGGGAATCATTCTGCGGGATGAATAATGTTATTGGGACCCTGCGAAATTTAAAAGAATATATAGGTGAAATATAAGTTTGAAAACCCAAATCTATGTAAGTTTTGAAGCCCAGAAGTGTATTGGGCCCTTGGGTAGGATACTTAGCTTTGAATTATGTTTTGCACAGATGTCTCTGATTAATCGCTATACAATGGCATAGGACCTTTACCTTGGATGATTGAATGTCGAAGAGAACATGCAGTCAAAAAGGGATAGTCGATAGGATTAGGAAGATAGTCAGTAGGTTTAGAAAGAAGAGTGAGTATAGGATTTGGACAAAAACTTTTTTAGCAATAGGGTTTCGGGTAGAGAGTGAATGTAAATGTCAGCACATGTGAAGAGTCATTCACAATGATGAACTGGGGAAAATATGTAGGAAAGTAAATATCAATTGAGACAAAAGGAAATCAGGCAAAGTATAATGTGAGTTATAGGATTAGACATTTTCAACAGGGTTGAGGTTGAATATATAATCTTAGCAAGAAACAAATATGTAGTCACCAATTGGATTGACATTTGAGAGCATTAGGCAACCTGGACATGGATGTTATTACTAACCTATGCTCACTTTCCATTTAGGCTTTGGTACAATCATAAGTGTGATCTTTGCATTTTGTGTCCATAATATTACTGTAATAAAATATATATGTAGATCAGGTGACATGAGTATATCTTCCACCATTTCTGGGAGCAATATTTTGAAGACGTATAAATTAGTATTGGGGGTACAAACAGGTGTACCCTGTTTCTATGAATATACAGATAATGCATGAATGGAACATACTCTGAATAAAACATATACTCATTCCACTATAAATAATGGATTGAATTGATATCTGAAAAAATACAGGAAATCAAATATTGATATACAGACATTCATTACAACCAGTTATACATCAATGATAATATTAGTATTAGGATTTTCATGAAGAGTGTGTGAGTTTTGCTTCAAAATTGATTATGGAAATCGAAAATAATGTGTTTGGAAAGAAGTCTCATGAAAAGAGCAGTAAAGAAACATGGAGGAATACATGTTTTCAGAAGCAGGAAGTGATTGAAAGTGAAACAAATTCCTATATATTTTTGAACTTTTGGATGAAATATATATATTATGATGTGCATAAACTGAAGAAATAATAATGTCCCACTGTTGAATAAATATGAACGTCAAAATACATATCATGTCCCATAGGAATCTACTTGCATTGATGTTAAACTGGGTCAGTTACTGTAGAAATATTAGGATTTGTATACACCATTCACTGAAGTTAGTTGTCAGTACTAGGAAACAAATATGAATTTCAGGTGGATGAATAGTTTGGAAAATAATCTTGTGAAAAGTTGATTATAAATCCACATAAATGAATATGAATGAATTTAGGGCGTGTATAATAAGTCACATATATTACATATTTTGAAATATCTGGAGAGTATATATATATATATATATATATATATATATATATATATATATATAGAGAGAGAGAGAGAGAGAGAGAGAGAGACAGAGAGAGAGACATTAAAAACTAACAATATATATGCCAATCAAAATCCATCATGAAATATATATCATCCACAGATCCAAAAATATTCATTATACTGAACATGGATTTATGTATAATGTTGTTCAACTAGAAAGTTCACCCATAGTTTGAAATTTCAGTTCCAATAGCATTTACGAGGAGTGATCTCTTCTCACAATTTGTATCTGCCAAGTCAACCACCTCACAAGAATGTACGTGTGGTACCAGGTAGAATTCTATATGTGCATATAAAAATACATGTGCTTAATAGGCTACAGAGAAAGGGAGAAAGGAATTCACATATTTGTTAACTTTAAAAACACATGGAGAACTATTTCAAAAAAAAATTTGCAAGATTTATAACTCCTACCCTATATTATGCAAAAGGCAAGTCCAAGTATACACCTTGCCTCCTCTGAACTGCTTGTACTTCTTTTCTGTTTTTTTGTTATTTTTCTCCATCATATTAGGATTAGTAGTCAGAGTCTAGTTTGGAATTGGTTAGGGTTAGAGATTCAGTGTTTTAAAGGGAAATTGAAAAATGAATCCAATGTCTATGCAAATATGTGCTACCCCAAAATCTTCCCAGTCTCATCCAGAACAATGCCTTGACATTATCTTTTACCAAAGTAAGATACAGTTAGAGGAGAAGAGTTAGAAAATCTGTGAATACATATCTGGAATGGAATTTGCTCAGGAGTTCACAACCTTGGAGGTGGTAGCAGAGTTCAAAATAGTAAGGCAAAAGGTAAACACTCCTCAAACATGGAGCTCTGCTGGCCTAAAAAATTCTTGAGAAACTGCCTCTGAGGTTGGGCACTTGAAATACATGTTGTTTTCAGGAGATTTAGTTCTTTTATAGAGAGACCATCAAAGCTGGTTCTGCATATATGTGACCTGTAAGACATGGTTTCTTATTTTTCATTGAACATGTGGCAGCAGTGCTGAATTATTTTTTTGTAGCTAAACTCTGGACACTGGGGCTAAGTTTCTCCCTGTGCTAACTGGGAAGACATTTGTTCATCCTCCACTTTTAGTGGTGTTTCTTGCTGCTGCACTGGGAGTTTGGTATTTGCTTCACGAAATAAAGGAGGTCAATTGGGACACATTGTTGGAGGGAGTTCTGTCACGTGTGGTGGGTGAGGGTTTGCAGGAGAATGCAATAACCAGGCTTCTATCCCACATAGCTTTCCCCCTTGACCATAGCAACCTGATTCTGAACATTTCCCTGAAACCTCTCCATATAACAAGATGCCTTTACCTATTGGGTCTGTTGGCTGAAACCATATCAGTCACAAGCCATTTGGATGCCAATGGCAGTTCCACGTGGCCTCACCACAGATGTTTTGTCACACATCTGCTCACCACTGCTCTAGGCCCACTAATCAGCAGGCACCAACTAACTGGCATCTCTGTTCTACACCATTTTTATGAAACCCTGTCAATCAAGGCACTGTCTGGTATACTCATGATCAGCATCAGGACATCCAAAGGTTTTCCAGTGCCAACTGGTCATTGAAATTTCAAAAATTTCATGGTATTTATCTAGCCATTATTCAAGGAAGAAGTTGTAGTCACTGTGGGTTTCAATTCATTCAGGAACCATTAAATGTTAAGGAAGCTCATTTCAATGAAAGCTCTGGAGAACAATCACAGGCAAGGCATCCCAAATAGTGGCCAAAAGGTCACATGAAGCCAGGCCCATTGAGGTCTACAATGTGAGGTCCATGTGTGTTTTGACTCTCAACTATGGCTGCCAAGTTTTTCAGAATAAAATCATGTGATATCCTGGCTGAGATTCTCAGTGTTCTGTGGAAAGCCACCATTGGCATAGATCTCAGTTTCCAAGGGCGACTCTCATGCGTGGCCTCCTAACATCCCCACACAATTCATGGCAATACTTCTCTGAGGTCAGTTCTACAACTCAGTCTCTAAGGAGTATTACACCAGAGTACAAGCCGAGGGGGACCCAGTCATCCCTTCCAACTGCCACACAAATTACCAAAATTAAAACCAAAACATTCCCACATGGCCCTCATCTTCTTCCACATAGACCCTCATTTTAACCTCTGGCTGGAGATTTCCATGAGGGGTGCAGCGCAAGAGAGTGTCCAAAATAAGCTCCCTTGGCCCTCATTTGCCTAAAGTCAGGGTGGCCTGGACACCATTCCTGTGAACCAGGAGTGATCAAATAGGCCTGCCATTACAACTAGTCTGCTTCTCCAATTTGAGGCCTACTGACTGTGGGGTTTAGATTCTTTATGTGAAGTGGAATCATGAGAAAACCCAAGCACCTCTGCATGGCTTTGAAAAACTCATTTGACCCAAAGGATCCCTATACTCACTTGATGATTGTCTGCAACCTAATAGAGGAAGGAGAGAGACATCATCCACAATGACTGAATTTTGCCATTTTAGTTTTGGATGCACACATGGAATCTTTCTTTATATCCATCAGGTGCTGAAAATATAAGCCACAGCCTCACACAGGGCCAAGAGGCTGATTCAGACACATCCCATTCAAAGCAATTAAGCAAAGAGCCACGGGTGATGCCCAATCATTTCCATATGAAAACTGTTTTTTTCATGCTTATCAAAGGGGTGGCCTGAGGCAAAGACCTTCCTGTCATTCAGTGAAACAGAAAAATAGGTAAGCAAAAGGCACAAAGCATGGTTTCTCCACTGAGACTTACCTGGTCACACTGATATCTGAGTTTTCTAAGAAGCTCGCCATTACCTTCAGCTATTCAGTACATGGCCATGTGACAGAGCTTGGGGTGGTACCTATCTTGGACAAAAAACCATGAGACTATTCTGCAGATTGGTCAGAATTCAGGAAGAAATCTGAAACTTAGGAAGATAGTAGGTGTTGCCCATCGATAAGGCAACCTGCAGTGCAGTCATAAATTGGGCAGGATGAATGCTGGGAAGCTTTCTACTAGACAGGACACATTCATTGATGCATTCTCTTTTCTAATGTCTACAACCACGGACACAGTGTTATACACAGACATAGAAACACTTGCCTTGTCAAAAGACTATCTAGAAACAGTCCACTGCAAACCAGACATACCAGCTTTCCTACCTATTCTAAGAAAATGAGACAAAACCACAAACTCACACCCACAAACACAAAGCACCTCCTTCCCCCAAGTAAGTCTCTGAATATCCAGAGTGTCCTCTGACTAGCGGGCCCTACTATGTTCACCCGAAATGGCCTGTACTGTGGCAGATCTGGTCTCCTTGGCCAACTCTGTGTAGTTGTTAGGAGCCAGCGGTGAGTCACTACCTACTTACTAAGGAAAGGCCCGTCTTCAGAGCTCTCCTGATATTTGGCCATCCTCACATCAGTAGGTACCAAGAAAGACAGAATCTGTCATTGGTAAAACAAAACAAGTGAGCCCACTGGTACTGGGACTGGGACTGGCTCTGGATGCCTGGCTTCCTGGATCCCAAGTTCAGAGAGTTCCATCACCAAAGAAGTAAGGTAGGTCACTTCCTTCAGGAACTGAATGAGGTCAATGCCTTGGCAAACACTTTGTCCTAATAGCTGCTTCCAAGGGTCCCATGAGGTGGAGGCTGCCCCTACTTCCTGTGACACTGTCACAAGTTAGAATGGTATATCAACCATAGACACACGGGAACAGCTCTCCACACAGACCTTGTTTGGTCCATCTTCTCTACATTAAGAAGAAAGTGGCTGATTCAGACACACCCCTTCATCCTGACAAGGTTGTTTGCCATGGAAGATGACTTTTGCTCTCTCAGGTCCTTCATAGCTGCCTACCTCTTTTCCAGGGATCATGTCTGCATGGACCTTTGAGGTTCTCAGCAGGTGGAAGATCCCCTACATTCCTGTATTGTAAGACCAACTCTGTCCCTGCTCTTCTGTAAAGTTAGATTGAGGGAACAGTGTATGTTTAGGGTCAATAACATGTTGGATTTGGTTTAGGAATCATCCTGCAGAATGAATAATGGTATTTGAAACTGCGATATTTACTAGAATATATATGTGAAATATAAGTGTGAAACTAGAAATCTAGGTAACATTTGAAGCCCAGAAGGGCATTGGACCCTTGATTGTGATACTTAGAATAAAATTACATTCTGCACAGAGGTCTCAGATAGATCAATATACAATGGCATAAGACCTTGTACCTTGCTTGATTGAATGTAGAAGAAAATATCCAGTCAAAAAAGGATAGTCGGTAGGATTAGGAAGATAGTCGGTAGGTTTAGAAAAAGAATGAGTATAGGATTAGGAACAAACGTTTATTAGCAATAGGTTATCGATTAGAGTGTGAAAGTAAATGTCAGCACATGTGAAGAGTCAGTCACAATGATGAACTGGGGAAAATATGTAGGAAACAGATAGAAATAGAGCCATAATGAAATCAGGCAACGTATAAAGTGAGGGATAGGATTAGACATTTTCAGTAGGGTTGAGTTTGAATATATAATCTTAAGAAGAAACAAATATGTAGTCACCAATAGGATTGATATTTGAGAGCATTAGGCAAGCTGGACATGGATGTTTTTAGTAATCCATGTTTACTTTCCTTTTAGGCTTTGGTACAAACATAAGTGTGAGCTTTGCATTTTGTGTTCCGAATATTTCTGTGATTAAATGTATAAGTAGATCAGGTGACATGAGTATTTCATCCAACATTTCAGGGAGCAATATTTTGAAGACATATAAATTAGTATTGGGGGTATAAAGAAGTGTACACTGCGTCTATGAATATAGAGATAATGCATGAATAGACCATACTGTGAATAAATAATATAACTCGTTCCACTTTAAATAATGGATTGAATTTTTATCTGAAAATATATAAGAAATCCTATATCGTTATGCAATCATTAATTCCAACCAGTCATACATCTAATGGTAATATCAGAGTTATAATTAATCATAAAGTTTATGTGAGTTTTGCTTCAAAAGTGATTATGGAAATTGAAAGTAATGTGTCTTGAAAGAACTCTCATGAAAAGACCTGTCAAGAAACATGGAAGAATACATGTGTCCTGAAGCAGGAAGTGATTGAAAGTGAAACAAATTCCTGTAAATTTGCGAACTTGTGGGGAAATCTTAAGAGCCCCTCCCAGCTCTCCCTTGAGCGCGATAGCCAGACCGAGGGAATTAGGAGTGGCACGGGACTCGTGGTGCAGACCTCCAGGCCACCGCTCCCACCAGTGCTGAAAACTGAAGTCTCTTGCTCCAGCTTCTGGGGGCATGGCTTCCGGAGTGCAAGCAAATTCGCTGGGGGTTCTCAGGCCTAAGCTCTACAAACTTAGGGTCTGAGGGAGACAAACAGGGAGAGTGTTCCCAGGCGTTCATGAAAACAGGGCTCCTAGGAGCAGCAGACCTGGCATGTAGCCAGTATTGTGGTGAGTGTCACAGGTGAGTGGGGCCTGGCTTGAGGAGACACAAAAGAAGGCCCTAGGCACTCAGGATTGGACACCCACCCAGTCTGGGAGGAAGAGCTGCTGCACAGTGATTGGTTCCCACTTATTGAAAGGAGAAGCTTGGCCCAGTGGGCACAGCTCTACGTACTGGAAAAGAAGTTTATTGCAATCTATGACTGCATTTATTGTTATTATTATTATTTTAATTTGTTTTTTTTGTTTTTGTTTTTGTTTTTTTTTTGTTTTCTTTTATTTTCATTTTTTTGTTGCTGTTCTTTAACTTTTAAAAAATGTTTTAAAATTTTTTATTTTATTTTATTTTTTTTTCCGGTTCATGATGACCATCTGAGAATACAAATTTATTGCTTTTATTTTCCAAAATCCTCATAAAAGAACTTAAACACTATAAAAATAATCACACGGTATTACCATAAAACAACAAATGAAAGGGAAAAAACGTATTGGATCTCACCATTATGTATACACACAACACACACCTGCACAATCCCCCCAAACTAAAAGTAAATAGCGGAAAGATCAGTAGAGTGGAGGGAAGGGAACAGAAAGAGGGAGGAAAGGAGAAAAAGAGGAAGTACTGGGGACTGAATTAGAGCAAATTATATTTCATGCTTTTATAATTATGCCAAAATGAATCTTAATGTTATGTATAATCTTAATGTTATGTATAAAAAGAACCAATTAAAAAAAGAAATATGATAGTATACCAGTGCTGTGTAGAGCCAATAAAAAAATACCTATACATAAACTAAAAAAAAATGTGAATTTTAAGAATAAACTGGAGTGGGCTAGAGTTGTGGATCAGTGGTAGAGCACTTGTCTAGCATGTGTGAGGCACTGGTTGGATTCTCAGCACTGCATATAAATTAATTAATTAAATAAGGATCCATCAACAACTAAAAAAACTAGTAAAAAAGAATAAATTATAAAAAATAAATGAAAGTGTGTAGAAAATGTCATTTGAAGTAAAAATACAAAATCAGCTCTAAGTTGTTTGCAACACAAACACACAAGTTAAGTGGTGTTTGAAAATACAGGGAGCAAAAGCTATTGTATAAAAATTTTATTGATAATTCCAGAAAATCTATTATTAATATCAATGTAAAATATGTATTTTAAGTGAAAGAACCTTTAATAAGACAGCAATTGTGTTAATTAATTAAAGAATCTAAAAATTAGATTAAAATATGATTTGTTTTTATTCAATGAAGCAAGATTAAATGTTTGAAATATGATTTTAAGGAGAAATATAGGCACCACAATAAGTTTTAGGAATTTTGTGGATACAAAGATAATTAACTTAGGACAACTTACTATGATAAATGAGTTTACTTTAGTAGAAAAATAGAATTTGCCCTCTGGAAACTGGGCACCCCTAATCCCCAAATCCCAAATCCAAAATGCCAAATCTAACGTGTTTTAGTACTGGAATGTGACAAGTGAAAAGTTTCCTACTTGGCTTCATTTGACAGGTTACAGTCAAAATGCAGGTATACTAAAAATGTTGTATGAAATTTCCTCCAGGCTATGGGTCTAAGGCATGTATGAAATATAAATGAATTTCATATTTACACTTGAGTCTTATCCCCAAGATTATGTGTGTATAAATATTCCATAATTCCAAAAAAATCCAAAATCTGAAATGCTTGTTGTTCTAAGCATTTTTGATAAACAATACTTAACCTATATACAATTGTTTCCCCCACAACAAATAAACAAATTTAATAAGGTTAAAAACTTTCCAAAAATAAAATTTAAACATACTACAAAGCAAATAAATAACACATGAAATAATAAATTTTTTGGTGACTTAACAACTGGAAACTGTTTCATTTAACTTGCCCCTGGATCATAGATAAACTTCAAAATTATTTTCTTTTTTTTTTAAATGCCAAAATAATTTTATTTTATTTTATTTTTTTATTGGTTGTTCAAAACCCTACAAAGCTCTTGACATATCATATTTCATACATTAGCATACATTAGCTTCAAGTGAGTTATGAACTCCCTTTTTTAAACCAAGTAGAGATTGCAGAATCACATGGGTTACACATCCACATTTTTACATAATACCATACTAGTAACTGTTGTATTCTGCTGCCTTTCCTTTCCTCTGCAATCCCCCCTCCCCTCCCCTATTTTGTTATTATTATTTTTTAAAATTTTAATTTTAATTTTATATTATCATTATCATTTTTTAAAAAAAATCATTTTGATTCTTTATTTTCTATTTTTTCTATTGTATTTCATTTCTTTTCAATTTTCTTATTTCCCATTCCTTGCATTCTACCTGCCTACTCTCATTCTCTTTAGTGACTTTTTCCCTTCCCTTCTAAAATCGTTCCTCCCAAGCATCAAATAAATTTATAAGAGTAAACAGTAACTCAGCAGTCAAACAGAACAAGAAGTAACATGAGCAGCATAAACAAGCAAGGAAGAAAAGGAGAACAAACAACGAAGAACACCCTAAATATTCAGGAGGACCAGGATTCATCAGAAAAGTGGTCATATAAAGAACTCAAGGAATACCTTAGACAGATGGAATGGAAACTTAAAGAAGATACGAGACAGAAAATCCAAACAGTAAAAGAAAACATTGAAAATGAATTACATAAACATATAAAAGAAAAAGTTAAGCATCTTTATCAGTGGATAGAGATTATAAAAAAAATCAAACAATAATTCTAGAAATGAAGGAAATGATAAACCAAATTAAGAACTCCATTGAGAGTATCACTAACAGAGTGGAGCAAGTAGAAGCCAGAACGTCAGATAATGAAGACAAAATATATCATCTTGAAACGAGTCCAGCCAACTCAGAAAGGCTGGCAAAAAAATCACAAGAAAAACATCCAAGAGATTTGGGATAACATAAATAAAACCACACTTACGAGTCATCAGGATAGAGGAAGGTACAGAGACTCAAACCAAGGGAATGAGAAAACTGCTGAATGAAATAATTACAGAAAACTTTCCAGAAATAAAAAAGGAAATGGATATACAAATTGTAGATGCATACAGGACAAGAGCACACAAAATCACAGTAGACGAATGCCAAGACACATTGTTATGAAGATATCCAATATACAGAACAAAGAGAAAATAATAAATCTACAAGAGAATGGAGGCAGAATACATTCAGTGGTAAACAAATAAGGTTAACAACGGATATTTGATCACAGATGCTGAAAGCGAGAAGATCCTGGAAAAACGTATTTCAAACACTGAAAGACAATGGATGCCAACCAAGAATTATGTATCCAGCATAATTAACCATCAGGTACTACAATAAAATAAGAATCTTTCATGATAAACAAAAGCTAAAAGAATTTGAAGCCAGAAAACAAGCTTTACAAAGCGTCTTGAGAAAAACACTACACAAGAAAGAAATGAAAAACAACAACCAAAACCATCAGTGGGAAGTACCTTGGTAATGACAGAGGCAGGGTGAAAGCTTATCATGGAGAAACAAACTAAATTTAAAAAAAGATAAATAATCAAACATGGCTGGCAGTACAAACCATACATCAATAGTAACTCTGAATGTAAATGGCTTCAACTCTCCAATAAAGCGACATAGGCTGGTAACTTGGATTAAATAAACAAATCCAACAATATGTTGCCTCCTGGAGACACATCTGAAATGCAAAGACACACAGGCTGAAGGTGAAAGGTTGGGAAAAAATACACCATGCACACTTATCCTCATAAACAAGCAGGGGTGGACATCCTCATATCAAATAAAATCGACTTCAAGACTAAGTTAATCAAAAGGGATAAGGAAGGACATTATATACTGTTAA
This sequence comes from Callospermophilus lateralis, assembly GCF_048772815.1. Classification (NCBI taxonomy): domain Eukaryota; kingdom Metazoa; phylum Chordata; class Mammalia; order Rodentia; family Sciuridae; genus Callospermophilus; species Callospermophilus lateralis. The sequence continues at coordinate 398,923 of NW_027514940.1, read as the reverse complement.
AAGGAACCATTCACCAACAAGACATAATAATTATCAATATTTATGCACTAAATAATGGTGCTACGATGTTCATGAAACAAATTCTCCTCAAGCTCCAAAATGAAATAGACCTCAACACAATAATTATGGGTGACTTCAACACACATCTATCACCATTGGACAGATCCTCCAAACAAAAGTTGAATAAAGAAAGTATAGAACTCAATATCACAATCAATAACCAACATGTAATTGACATATATAGAATATATCAACCATCATCAAGTGGATATACTTTTTTCTCAGCAGCACATGGATCCTTCTCAAAAAAAGACCATATATGATGCCATAGGGCAACCCTCAGTAAATATAAAGGTGTGGAGATAATAACATGCATTTTATCTGATCATAATGGAATGAAACTGGAAATCAATGATAAAAGAAGGAAGGAAAAATTCTACATCACATGGAAAATGAACAATATGTTACTGAATGATCAATGGGTTACAGAAGACATAAAGGAGGAAATCAAAAAATTCTTAGAGATAAATGTAATTATAGACACAACATATCGGAATCTATGGGACACAATGAAAGCAGTTTTAAGAGGGAAATTCATCGCCTGGAGGTCATTCCTGAAAAAAAAGGAAAAACCAACAAATAAGTGAGCTCACACTTCATCTCAAAGCCCTAGAAAAGGAAGAGCAAAACAACAGCAAATTTAGCAGAAGGCAAGAAATTATTAAAATCAGAGTGGAAATCAACAAAATTGAAACAAAAGAAACTATTGAAAAAATTAACAAAACTAAAAGTTGCTTCTTCGAAAAAATAAATAAGATCAACAGACCCTTAGCCATGCTAAAGACGAAAAGAAGAGAAAGAACTCAAATTACTAACATATGGGATGAAAAAGGCAACATCACAACAGATGCTACAGAAATACAGAAGACAATTAGAAATTATTTTGAAAACCATTATTCCAATAAAATAGAAAATAGATAAATTTCTTAAGTCATATGATTTGCCCAAACTGAGTCAGGAGGATACACACAATTTAAACCTACCAATATCAATGGATGAAATAGAAGAAGCAATCAAAAGACTACCAACCAAGAAAAGCCCAGGAACGGATGGCTATACAGCGGAGTTTTACAAAACCTTTAAAGAAGAATTAATACCAATACTTTTCAAGTTATTTCAGGAAATAGAAAAAGAGGGAGCTCTGCCAAATTCATTTTATGAGGCCAACATCACCCTAATTCCAAAACCAGAAAAAGACACCTCAAAGAAAGAGAACTACTGACCAATATATCTGATTAACCTAGATGCAAGAATCCTCAATAAAAATCTGCCTAATCGAATACAAAGGCAAATCAAAAAAATTGTTCACCAGGATCAAGTAGGATTCATCCCTGGTATGCAACGATGGTTCAATATACGAAAATCAATAAATGTTATTCATCACATCAATAGACTTAAAGATAGGAACTATATGATCATCTCGATAGATGCAGAAAAAGCATTTGACAAAGTACAGCATCCCTTTATGTTCAAAACATTAGAAAAATAGGGATAACAGGAACTAACCTCGACATTGTAAAAGCTATCTATGCTAAGTCTCAGGCTAGCATCATTATGAATGGAGAAAAATTGAAGGCATTCCCTCTAAAATCTGGAACAAGACAGGGATGCCCTCTGTCACCACTTCTATTCAATATAGTTCTCAAAACACTGGCCAGAGCAATTAGACAGACGAAAGAAATCAAAGGCATAAAAATAGGAAAATAAGAACGAAAATTATCACTATTTCCTGGTGACATGATTCTATACATAGAAGACCCAAAAGGGTCTACAAAAGAACTACTAGAACTAATAAATGAATTCAGCAAAGTGGCAGGATATACAATCAAAACGCATAAATCAAAGGCATTTCTGTATATCAGCGACAAACCTCCTGAAACAGAAATGAGGAAAAACACTCCATTCACAATACCCTCAAAAAAATTAAATACTTCAAAATCAACCAAACAAAAAAGGTGAAAGACTTATACAATGAAAACTACAGAACCCTAAAAAGAGAAGTAGAAGAAGATCTTAGAAGATGGAAAAATATACCCTGTTCCTGGATAGGCAGAACTAACATCATCAAAATGGCGAAATTACCAAAAGTTTTCTATAGGTTCAATGCAATGCCAATCAAAATCCCAGTGGCATTTCTTGTAAAAATAGATAAAGCAATCATGGAATTCATATGGAAAAATATAAGACCCAGAATAGCAAAAGCAATTCTAGCAGGAAGTGTGAATCAGGCGGTATAGCGATACCGGACTTAAAACTATACTACAGAGCAATATTAACAAAAACAGCATGGCACTGGTACCAAAACTGGCAGGTTGACCAATGGTACAGAATAGAGGACACAAAGACTAATTCACAAAGCTACAACTATGCTATATTTGATAAAGGAGCTAAAAGCATGCAATGGAGGAAATATAGCATCTTCAACAAATGGTGTTGTAAAAAATGGAAATCCATATGCAACAAAATGAAACCGAATCCCCTCCTCTTGCCATGCACAAAAGTTAACTCAAAGTGGATCAAGGAGCTAGATATCAAATAAGAGACTCTGCATCTGATACAAGAAAAAGTTGGCTCCGATCTACATAATGTGGGGCCGGGCTCCAAATTCCTTAACAGGACACCCATAGCAGAAGAGTTAATAACAAGAATCATCAAATGGGACTTACTTAAACTGAAAAGTTTTTTCTCAGCAGGATAAAAAATGAGAGAGGTAAATAGGGAGCCTAAATTATGGGAACAAATTTTTACTCCTTACACTTCAGATAGAGCCCTAATATCCAGAGTATACCAAGAACTCAAAAAATTAGACAATAAGATGATAAATAACCCAATCAAAAAATGGGCCATGGACCTGAACCGACACTACTCAGAGGAGGACATACAATCAATCAGTAAGTAAATGAAAAAATGCTCACCATCTCTAGCAGTCAGAGAAATGCAAATTAAAATCACCCTAAGAAACCATCCTACTCTAGTAAGATTGGCAGCCATTATGAAGTCAAACAACAAGTGCTGGCGAGGATGTGGAGAATAGGGTACTCTTGTACATTTCTGGTGGGACTGCAAACTGTTGTGGCAAATTTGAAAAGCAGTATGGAGAATCCTGGGAAAGCTGGGAATGGAACCACCATTTGACCCAGCTATTGCCCTTCTCAGACTATTCCCTGAAGACCTTAAAAGAGCATATTACAGGGATACTGCCACATTGATGTTCATAGCAGCACCATTCAAAATTGCTAGACTGTGGAACCAACCCAGATGCCCTTCAGTAGATGAATGGATAAAAAATGTGGCATTTATACACCATTGAGTATTATGCATCATTAAAAAATGACAAAATCATTGAATTTGCAGGGAAATAGATGGCACTAGAGCAGATTATGCTTAGTGAAGCTAGCCAAACCCTAAAAAACAAATAAAAATGTCTTCTTTGATATAATGAGAGCAACTAATAACAGAGCAGGGAGGAAGAGCAGGAAGAAAAGATCAACATTAAACAGAGACATGAGGTGGGGGTCGAAAAGAGAGAGATAAAGGAAATTGCATGGTAATGTAGGGAGACCCTCATTGTTACACAAAATTACATATAAGAGGTTGTGAGGGGAATGGGAAAATTAACAAAGATATAAATGTATTACAGTAGATGGGGTAGAGAGAGAAGATGGGAGGGGAGTGGGGATACTAGAGGATAGAAAATGTAGCAGAATACAACAGTTACTAATAGGGCATTATAAAAATGCAGATGTGTAACACATATGATTCTGCAATCCATATTTGGGATAAAAATGGGAGTTCATAACCCACTTGAATCTAATGTATGAAATATAATATGTCAAGAGCTTTGTAATGTTTTGAACACCCAATTAAAAAAATAAAAAAATAATATGAAATAAAATAATTGAAAAAAAAAACACATGGAGAAATATTTCACTCTCTTCCAGAACAATGCCTTGACATTACCCTCGCCCCAAGTAATACATCATTAGAGGAGAAGAGTTAGAAAATCTGGGAATACATAGCTGGAATTTAATATGCTCAAAAGTTCACAACATTGGAGGTGGTAGAGTAGTTTACTAAAGTAAGGGACAGGGTAAACACTACACAAACATGGAGCTCTGCTGGCCTAAAGACTTCTTCAGAAACTGCCACTGAGGTTGGGCACTTGAAATATATGTTGTTGTCAGGAGCTTTAGATTCCTTTGTAATGAGAGCATCAAAGCTGGGTCTGCATCTATGTGACCTGGAGGACATGGTTTCTTATGTTCCAATGAACATGAGTCAGCAGTGCTGAATTCAATCTTTGTAGGTAAACTGTGGTCTCTGGGGGCTAAGTGTCTCCCCGTGTGGACTGTGAAGCCATTTGGTCATCCTCCACATTTTGTGGTGTTTCTTGCTGCTGCACTGTTAGTTTGGTATTTGCTTCACAAAATACAAGGAGTCCACCTGGGCCAAAGTGTTGGAGGGAGTTTCTCACGTGTGGTGGGTCAGGGTCTGCAGGAGAATGCACCCACCAAGGTTCTATCCCAAATAGCTTGCCTCTTGACCATAGCAACGTGATTCTGAACATTGCCCTAAAAACTCTACAAATAAAAATACGCCTTTACATATAAGGGTCTGCTCGCTGCACCATGTCAGTCACAAGCAATTTGGAAGCCAATGGAAGATCCACATGGCTCCACCACAGATGATTTATCACACACCTGCCGACTGCAGCTCTATGCCCACTACTCAGCAGGCTCCAAATTACTGGCATCTCTGCTCTACACCATTTTCTTGAAACCCAGTCCATCAGGCACTGTCTGGTATACTCATAGTCAGCAACAGGATATCCAAAGGTTCTCCAGTTCCACCTGGTCATGGAAATTTAAAAAAATTTCACGGTATTTATCTAGCCATTTTTCAAGGATGAAGTTGAAGGCACTGTGGGTTTCACTTCATTCAGGAACCATTAAATGGTGAGGATGCTCATTTCAATGAAAGCTCTGGAGAACTCTCATAAGCATGGCTTCCTAAAGAGTGGCCAATGATCACATGATGCTAGGCACATTGAGGTCTACAATGTGAGGTCCATGTGTGTTTTGACTCTCAACTATGGCTGCCAAGTCTTTCAGAATAAAATTATGTGATACCCTGGCTGAGATTCCAAGTGCTCTGTGCAAAGCCAACCTGGGCCTAGATCTCAGTTTCCAAGGGCAAATCTCATGCGTGGCCTCCTAATATCCCAACTCAATTCATGGCAATACTTCTCTGAGGTCAGTACCTCAACTCAGTATCTAAGGGGAATCACACCAGAGTTCAAGCCCAGGTGGACCCAGTCGTCACTTCCAACCACCACCCAAATGACCACAATTAAAACCAAAACACTCCCACATGACCCACATTTTCTTCCATATAGACACTCATCATAACTTCTGGCTGGAGGATTCCATAAGGGGCTCCGCCCAAGCCAGTGTCAAAAATAAGCTCCCGTGCCCCTTAATTTGACTAAACTGAGGGTGGCTGTACACACTTCCTGTGAACAAGATGTGATCAAATAGGTCTGCCATTAATACTGCTCCGCTTCTCCAATTTGAGGACTACTGACTGTGGGTTTTAGATTCTTTATGTGAACTGGAGTCATGATAAAACCCAAGCACCTAGGGGATAGAATCTGCAGGGCTTTGAGGAACTCATTTGAGACAAAGGATCCCTATTCTCACTTGATGGAGGTCAAGAACCTTACAGAGGAAGACGAGAGACTTCATCCACAATGACTGCTCTTTTTGCCACTTTGGTTTTGGATGTACACATGGAATCTTTCTTTAGATCCATCAGGTGATGAGAAACTAAGCAACAGCCTCACACAGGGCCAATGGTCTGAATGAGACACATCTGTTTCAAAGCAATTAAGCAAAGAGCCACAGGTGATGCCCATTCATTTCCATTTGAAAACTGTTTTCTAAAGGCTTCACAAAGGGGTGGCCTAAGGCAAAGACCTTCCTGACATTTAGGGCAACAGAACAATAGGTAACCAAAAGGCCCAAAGCAGGGTTTCTCCACTGAGTCTTTAATGGTCATAGTGATTTCTGAGTTTTCTGTGATGCTCGCCATTCCCTTCAGCTATCCAGTACATGGCCATGTCACAGAGCTTGGAGGTGGTATATATCTTGCACAAAAAACCATGAGCCTATTCTAGAGAGTGGCCAGAATTCAGGAAGAAAAGTGGAACTTAGGAAGATAGCAGGTGTAGCCAATTGATAAGGCAAGCCGCAGTCCATTCATAAATTGTGCAGGATGAATTCTGGGAAGCTTTCTACTAAACAGGACATATCCATTGATCCAATATCTTTTCTAATGTCTACAACCATAGATAACAGTGGGATACACAGACATAGAAACACTCGCCTTGCCAAACGACTTACTAGAAACAGTTCACTCCAAACCAAACAAACCGACTTCCCTGCCTATTTTCAGAACATGAGACAAAACCACAAAACCACAACCAAACCTACAAAGGCACCTCCTTCTGCCAAGTAGGTCTTTGACTATCTTGAGTGTCCTCTTACTTATGGGCCATACTATGTTCCCCCAAAATGGCCACTCCTGTCTCAGATTTGGACTCCATGGCCAACTCTATTTAATTGTCAGGAGCCAGCTGTGAGCCACTACCTGTTTTCTCAGGAAAGGCCCCTCTTCAGAGATTTCCTGCCATTTGGCCATCCTCACATGAGTAGGTACCAAGAAAGACTGACTCTGTCCTTGGTAAATCCAAACAAATGAGACCACTCGGACTGGAACTGGCCCTGGCTTTTTTGCCTGAATTCCTGGATCCCAAGATCAGAGAGTTCCATCACCAAGGAAGTGAGGTGAGGTCACTTCTTTCAGAAATTGAAAAATCTGTGGAAAGCAACGCTGGGCCTAGATCTCAGTTCCAAGGGTGACTCTTATGCGTGGCCTCCTAAAATCCCAACAAAATTCAATGCAATACTTCTCTAAGGTCAGTTCCACAACTCAGTCTCTAAGGAGAATCACACCAGAGTTCAAGCCCAGGTGGACAAAGTCATTTCTTCCAACCGCCACACAAATGACCAAAATTAAAATGAAAAGACTCCCACATGGCCCTCATCTTCTTACATATTGTCATTCATCATAATGTCTGGCTGAAGATTTTCATGAGGGGCGAAGCCCAAGAAAGTGTCCAAAATAAGCTCACTTGCCCCTCATTTACCTAAAGTCAGCGTGGCCTGGACACCCTTCCTGTGAACCAGGAGTGATCAAATAAGCCTGTCATTAATAATGCTCTGTTTCTCCAATTTGAGGCCTACTAATTTTCAGGTATAGATTCTTTGTGATTTGGAGTCATGCGAAACCCCAAGCACCTCTGCAGGGCTTTGAGGAACTCTTTTGACCCAAAGAATCCATTTTCTCACTTGACAGAGGTCAGGAACCTAACAGAGGAAGGCAAGAGACTTCATCCACAATGACTGATCTTTTTGCCATTATGGTTTTTGATGCACACATGGGATCATTCTTTAGATCCATCAGGTGCTGAGAATGTAAGACACAGCCACACACAGGCCAAGAGGCTAATTCAGCCACATCCCTTTACAAAGCAATTAAGCAAAGAGCCACAGGTGATGCCCATTCATTTCCATTTGAAAACTCTTTCTTCAGGCTTCACAAAGGGGTGGCCTGAGACCAAGTCTTTCCTGACATTCAGTGCAACAGAACAATAGGTAAGCAAAAGGCCCAAAGCGGGGTTTTTCCACTGAGACATTTCTGTTCACACTGATATCTGAGTTTTCTGAAAGGCTGGCCATTCTCTTCCGCTATCCAGTACATGGCCATGTCACAGAGCTTGTAGTGGTGCATATCTTGGACACAAAACCATGAGCCTATTCTGGAGAGTGGCCAGAATTCAGGAAGAAAACAGGAACTTAGGAAGATAGAATGTGTTGCCTCTCGATAAGACAAGCTGCAGTCCATTCATAAATTGGGCAGGTTGAATTATGGGAAGATTTATAGTAGACTGGACGCATCCATTAATGCATTCTCTTTTCTAATGTCTACAACAATGGACACAGTGGGATACACAGACATAGAAACACTCGCCTGGTCAAACGACTTACTAAAAACAATCCACTCCAAACCAAACAAACCAACTTTCCTACCTATTCTCAGAACATGGCCTGACCTATCTCAGATCTGATTTCCTTGGCCAACTCTGTGAAGTTGTCAAGAAAAAGGGGTGAGCCACTACCTGCTTCTTCTGGAAAGGTCCCTCTTCAGAGCTCTCCTGGCATTTGGCCATCCTCACATCGGTAGGTACCAAGAAAGACTGACTCTGTCCTTGGTAAATCCAAACAAGTGAGTCCACTGGGACTGGGGCTGCCTCGGGGTGCCTGGATTCTTGGATACAAAGTTCAGAGAGTTCCATCACCAAAGAAATGAGGTATATCACTTTCTTTGGAACTGAATGAGGTCACTGCCTTGGCAACCACTTTGTCCTAACAGTTGCTTCCAAGTGTCCCATGAGATGGAGGCTGCCCCTACTTCCTGTGACACTTTCACAAGGTAGAATGGTATGTCAACCATAGGCACCCAGCAGCAGCTCTCCACACAGGCCTGGTTTGGTCCATCTTCTCTACAATAAAAAGAGAGAGGCTGATTCAGACACATCCCTTCATCCTTACCAGGTTGTTTGCCATGGAAGATGACTTTTGCTCTCTCAGGTCCTTTATAGCTGCCTACATCTTCTCCAGGTATCATTTCTGAATGGACCTTTGAGGTTCTCAGCAGGTGGAATGTCCCCTACTTTCCTGTATTGTAAGAACGACTCTATCCCTGCTCTTCTGTAAAATGAGATTGAGGAAACAGTGTATGTTTAGGCTTAATAACAGGTTCGATTTGGGTTAGCAATCATTCTGTGTGATAAATAATGGTATTGGGAACCTGCGATATTTACAAGAATATTGAGGTGAAATATAAGTATGAAAACAAAAATCTAAGTATGATTTGAAGCCCAGAAGGGCATTGGGCCCTTAATTGGGATACTTAGTTTTGAATTATATTCTGCAAAGATGTCTCAGACAATTTGATATACAATGGCATAGGACCTTGTACCTTGGATGTTTGAATGTAGAAGAGAACATCCAATCCAAAGGGATAGTCAGTAGAATTAGGAAGATAGTCGGTAGGTTTAGGAAGAAGAGTGAGTGTAGGATTGGGACTAAAAATTCTTTAGCTATAGGGTTTCGGATAGAGAGTGAATGTAAATGTCAGCACATATGAAGAGTCAGTCACTATGATGAAATTGGGAAAATATGTAGAAAAGCAGATAACAATAGAGACATTATGAAATCAGGCAAAGTATTAAGTGAGTGATAGGAGTATACATTTTCACCAGGGTTGAGTTTGAATATATAATCTTAGGAAGAAACAAATATGTAGTAACCAATAGGATTGACATTTGAGAGCATTAGGCAACCTGGACAAGGATGTTTTTAGTAATCCATGATCGCTTTCCATTTAGTCTTTGGTACAATCATAAGTGTGACCTTTACATTTTTTGTCCAGAATATTACTGTGATAAAATCTATATGTAGATCAGGTGACATGAGTATTTCTACCACCATTTCTGGGAGTAATATACTGAAGACGTAAAATTTGTATTGGGGGTACAAAGAGGTGTACCCTGTGTCCATGAATATAGAGATTAAGCATGAATACACCATACTGTGAATAAATAATATAACTGGTTCCAACTTTAAATAATGGATTGAATTGATATCTGAAAATATACAATAAATCTTATATTGATATATATTCATTCATTCCAACCAGTTATACATCTAATGGTAATATTAGTGTTTTGATTTATCATGAAGAGTGTGTGAAGTTTGCTTCAAAAGTGATTATGGAAATCGAAAATAATGTGTTCGGAAAGAATTCTCATGCAAAGACCAGTCAAGAAATATGGAGGAATACATGTGTTTTGAAGCAGGAAGTGATTGAAAGTGAAACAAATGCCTATAAATTTGCTAAATTTTTTATGAAATATATATCCTATGATGTGCATAAACTGATGAAATTGTACCAGTTTTGAATAAAAATTAACGTAAAAATACACATCATGTCCATTGGAATCTACTTGCATTGATGTTAAACTTGGTCAGTTACTGTAGAAATATTAGGATTCGTGTGCCTCATTCACCGAAGTTAGTTTTCTTTTTTTTTTTTAATTTTTTATGGTTGTTCTAAACATTATTTATTTCTTGATATATCATATTTCACACTTTGATTCAAGTGGGTTATGAACTCCCATTTTTACCCCGTATACAGATTGCAGAATCACATCAGTTACACATCAATTGATTGACACATTGCCATACTAGTGTCTATTGTATTCTGCTGCCTTTCCTATCCTCTACTATCCCTCCTCCCCTCCGCTCTCTTCCCCTCTCCTCTGTCTACCCCCTCTACTGTAATAAATTTCTCCCTTTTGTATTATTTTTCCCTTTCCCCTCACATCCTCTTTTATGTAATTTTGTATAACCCTGAGGGTCTACTTCCATTTCCATGCAATTTCCCTTCCCTCTCCCTTTCTCTCCCACCTCTCATCCCTATTTAATATTAATCTTCTTCTCATGCTCTTCATCCCTACTCTGTTCGTAGTTACTCTCCTTTTATCAAAGAAGGCATTTGGCATTTGTTTTTTAGGGATTGGCTAGCTTCACTTTGCATAATCTGCTCTAATGCCATCTATTTTCCTGCAAATTCTATGATTTTGTCATTTTTTAAAGCAGAGTAATACTCCATTGTGTATAAGTGCCACATTTTTTTTATCCATTCTTCTATTGAACAGCATCTAGGTTGGTTCCACAGTCTTGCTATTGTGAATTGTGCTGCTATGAACATCAATGTAGCAGTGTCCCTGTAGCATGCTCTTTTAGGGTCTTTAGGGAATAGACCGAGAAGAGGAATAGCTGGGTCAAATGGTAGTTCCATTCACAGCTTTCCAAGAAATCTCCATAATGCTTTCCAAATTGGCTCTACCAATTAGCAGTGCCTCCAATAATGTACAAGTGTACCTGTTTCTCCACATCCTCACCAGCACTTGTTGTTGTTTGACTTCATAATGGCTGCCAATCTTACTGGAATGAGATGGTATCTTAGGGTGGTTTTGATTTGCATTTCTCTGACTGCTGGGGATGGTGAGCATTTTTTCATGTACTTGTTTTTTGATTGTATGTACTTCTCTGAGAAGTGTCTGTTCTGGTTCTTGGACCATTTGTTTATTGGGTTATTTGTTATCTTATTGTCTATTTTTTTGAGTTCTTTGTATACTCTGAATATTAGGGCTCTATCTGAAGTGTGAGGAGTAAAGATTTGTTCCCAGGATTTAGGCTCCCTATTTACCTCTCTTATTGTTCTTTTTGCTGATAAAAAACTTTTTAGTTTGAGTAAGTCCCATTTGTTGATTCTAGTTATTAACTCTTGTGCTATGGGTGTCCTATTCAGGAATTTGGAGCCCGACCCCACAGTATGTAAATTGTAGCCAACTTTTTCTTCTATCAGACGCCATGTCTCTGATTTGATATCAAGCTCCTTGATCCATTTTGAGTTAACTTTTGTGCATGGCGAGAGAAAGGGATTCAGTTTCATTTTGTTACATATGGATTCCAAGTTTTCCCAGCACCATTTTTTGCAGATACTATTTTCCTTCATTGCATGCTTTTAGCCCCTCCATCAAATATAAGATAGTTGTAGTTTCCTGGCTTGGTTTCTGTGTCCTCTATTCTGAACCATTGGTCCACCTGCCTGTTTTGGTACCATTACCATGGTATTTTTGTTACTATTTTTCTGTAGTATAGTTTGAAGTCTGGTATCGCTATGCCGCCTGATTCACACTTCCTGCTTAGTGTTGTTTTTGTTATTCTGTGTCTTTTATTTTTCCATATGAATTTCATGATTGCTTTCTCTATTTCTAGAAAAAATTCCGTTTGGATTTTGATTGGCATTGCATTAAACCTATTGAGAACTTTTGGTAATATCACCATTTTGATGATATTAGTTCTGCCTATCCATGAACAGGATATATTTTGACATCTTCTAAGATCTTCTTCTATTTCTCTCTTTAGGGTTCTGTAGTTTTCATTGTATAAGACTTTCACATCTTTTGTTAGGTTGATTCCTAATTATTATTATTTTTTTTTAGGATATTGTGTATGGAGTGGTTGTCCTCATTTCTATTTCAGAGGATTTGTCGCTGATATGCAGGAATGCCTTAGATTTATGCATGTTGATTTTATATCCTGCCACTTTGCTGAATTCATTTATTAGCTCTATTAGTTTCTTTGTAGACCCTTTTGGGACTGCTAGACATAGAATCATGTGATCTGATAATTTAAGTTCTTCTTTTCCAATTTTTACGCCTTTTATTTCTTTCGTCTGTCTAAATGCTCTGGCTAGTGTTTCGAGAACAATGTTGAACAGAAGTGGTGAGAGAGGGCATCCCTGTCTTGTTCCAGATTTTAGAGAGAATACCTTCAATTTTTCTCCATTCAGAATGATGCTAGCCTGAGGCTTAGCATAGATTGCTTTTACAATATTGAGGTATGTTCCTCTTATCACTAGTTTTTCTAGAGTGTTGAACATAACAGAATGCTGTACTTTATAGAATGCTTTTTTTGCATCTACCGAGATGATCATATGGTTCTTATTTTTAAGTCTATTGATGTGGTGAATAACATTTATTGATTTCCGTATATTGAACCAGCCTTGCATCACACGGATGAATCCTACTTGATCAGGATTCACAATTTTTTTGATATGTTTTTGTATCCAATTCGCCAGAATTTTATTGAGGATTTTTTCGTGTAGGTTCATTAGAGATATTGGTCTGTAGTTTTCTTTCTTTGAAGTGTCTTTGTCTGGTGTAAGAATCAGGGTGATCTTGGCCTCGTAGAATGAATTTGGAAGAATCTCCCTCTTTTTCAATTTCCTGAAACACCTTGAAAAATATTGGTATTTGTTCCTCTTTAAAGGTTTTGTTAAACTCTGCTGTATACCCATACGGTCCTGGGCTTTTCTAAGTTGGTAGTGGATTGATGGTTTCTTCTATTTCCTCAATTGATATTGGTCTGTTTATGTTGTCTATATCCTCCTGACTCAATATGGGCATATCATATGACTTAAGAAATTTATCGATGCCTTCACTGTCTTCTATTTGTTTGGAGTATAAGGATTAAAAATAATTTCTGATTATCTTCTGTATTTCAGAAATATCTCTTGTGATATTTTCTTTTTTAATCCCTTATGCTAGTAATTTGAGTTCTCTCTTCTTCTCTTTCATAGCATGGCTAAGGGTCTGTCAATTTTATTTATTTTTTCAAAGAACCAACTTCTACTTTTGTCAAGTTTTTTCAATTGTTTCTTTTGTTTCAATTTCATTAATTTCAGCTTTGATTTTAATTATTTCTTGCCTTCTACTTCTTTTGCTGTTTCTTTCGTCTTCTTTTTCTAGGATTTTGAGATGAAGTATGAGATCATTTATTTGTTGGTTGTTTCTTTTTTTAAGGAATGAACTCCAAGCAATGAATTTTCCTGTTAGAACTGCTTTCAATGTGTCCCATAGATTCCGATATGTTGTGTCTGTGTTTTCATTTATCTCTAAGAATTTTTAAATTTTTTCCTTGATGTCTTCTATAACCCATTGATCACTCAGTAACCTATTGTTCATTCTCCAAGTGATGCATGATTTTTCCTTCCTTCTTTTATCATTGATTTTTAGTTTCATTCCATTATGATCAGATAATATGCATGGTATTATCTGTACTCCTTTATATTGTCTAAGAGTTGCCCTGTGACATAATATATGATCATTTTTTAGAAGGATACATGTGCTGCTGAGAAAAAAAGGTAACTCTTTGATGTTGGGTGTTATATTCCACATATCTCAAATAAGTCTAGGTTATTAATTGTGTTATTGAGTTCTATAGTTTCCTTATTCCTTATTCCTTCTTTGGAAGATCTGTCCAGTGGTGAGAGAGGTGTGTTCATGTCTCCCATGATTACTGTATTGTGGTGTATTAGACTCTTGAACTTGAGAAGAGTTTGTTTGATGAACATAGCTGCACCATTGTTTGGGGCATATATATTAATGATTGCTGTCTCTTGTTGGTGTATGGTTCCCTTGAGCAGTATGTAGTGTCTCTCTTTATCCCTTTTGATTAACTTTGGCTCAAAATCTATTTTATTTGATATGAGTATGGACTCTCCTGCTTGTTTCCGAAGTCCATATGAGTGATATGATTTTTCCCAAACTTTCACCGTCAGTCTATGTATGCATTTTCCTATCAAATGCATCTCCTGTAGGCAGCATATTGTTGGGTCTTGTTTTTTGTTCAATTCTACTAGCCAGTGTGTCTTCATTGGTGAGTTTAAGCCATTAACATTTAGGGTTATTATTGAGATATGGGTTGTTCTTCCAGCCATATTTGTTTATTTATGTTACTAAACATGGTTTGTTTTCCTCTTTGATTATTTTCCCCCCTTTAATGTCCTACCTCCCACTGTTGGTTTTCATTGTTATTTTCCATTTCCTCTTCCTGCAATGTTTTGCCGAGGATGTTTTGAAGAGATGGTTTTCTAGCTGCAAATTCTTTTCACTTTTGTTTATCGAGGAAGGTTTTAATTTCATCTTCCATACTGAAGCTTAATTTCGCTAGATACACAATTCTTGGTTGGAACCCATTTTCTTTCAGTGTTTGAAATATGTTATTCCAGGATCTTCTAGCTTTCAGAGTCTGTGTTGAAAGATCAGCTGTTATCCTGATTGGTTTACCCTTAAACGTAATCTGCTTCCTTTCTCTTGTAGCTTTTAAAATTCTCTCTTTTTTCTGTTTGTTGGGCATCTTCATTATAATGTGTCTAGTTGTGGCTCTCTTATGATTTTGCACATTCGGCGTTCTGTAGGCTTCTAGGACTTGGGATTCTGTTTTATTTATCAAGTCTGGGAAGTTTTCTCGTATTATTTCATTGAATAGGTTGCTCATTCCTTTGGTTTGGACCTCTATACCTTCCTGTATCCCAATGACTGTTAAGTTTGGCCTCTTTATGTTATCCCATATTTCTTGGATATTCTGCTCGTGGTTTCTTAACAGTCTTGCTGAGTGGTCTATGTTCTTTTCAAGTTGAAATACTTTGTCTTCATTGTCTGATGTTCTATGTTCTAAGTGTTCTACTCTCCTGGTAGTATTCTCAATTGAGATTTTAAGTTGGATTATTCCTTCCTGCAATTCTAGGATTTCTGTTTGTTTGTTTTTACAACCTCTATCTCCCTATATAGTTGATCTTTTGCTTATTGGATTTGTTTATGTAATTCATTGTCGAAGTGATCTTTAATTGTCTGATTTTGTTGTCTAATGTCTTCCTTGAGACTCCAGATCATCTAAAGCATGAGTATCCTGAATTCTTTATCTGACATTCCATCTGATGCAGCTATTACCTCTTCTAAAGTTGTGTTGACCTGCATTGCTTGTGGTCCTTTATTTCCTTGTCTTTTCATACTGCTCGCGTTTCTCTCTGCTTGTTGAAACTGTTTTGTTTTGGGCAGTGGCTCTGCTCTGCCCCTATTCCTATTGGGGTGACCTAACAACCATGCTGGTGGGCCGCTGGGCTTGTACTGGGCGCGGGAGAAGGCTCTGCTTTGCCACTACTCCAATAGGGGTGCCGTGTCTACCACACCAGCGGGTCATTGGGCCTGTTCTGGGCATAGGCGGTGGCTCTGCTCTGCCCCTACTCCAATTGGGGTGACGTGACTACCACGCCTGCTGGTTGATGGGCCTGTTCCAGGCACGGGCAGCAGCTCTGCTCTGTCACTACTCCAATTGGGATGACATGACTACCACGCCTGCAGGTCGCTGGGCCTGTGCCGGGCATGGGCGGCGGCTCTGCTCTGCCCCTCTGGCTTGAAGACAAAGTGAGAGAGACTCGGGTGTTTGTGACTCACTTTTTTTACCAGGAGACCAACTGTTTCTGTCACCGCTGGTATCGATGAAGTTATCTCCTCCACCACTTTGTGATGACATCAGATCTCTAACATGTTGGTATCCCATGCGAATGGCAGCATATCGTTCCCTTTGCCGGATGACCAAAGCAATGGGTGAGTCCTGACCAGCCCTCACAAGCCCCGTCTCAATCCTGTTGCCACTGCCTATGAAGGCTAGGTAGGTATTTACCTCCACAGTATTCAGCAAGACCTAGACCGAGAAGAAGTTTCCACTGGTTCTTTAGCCCTGGGCCTGATCAGTTCCAGGAGCCAGAATTCGGCCGCTCTGGGCTTGGTGTATGTTCTGATAGGAACAGGCCTGAGTAATTTGTCTCCGAGACACAGGCGAATGGCAGCCTGAGATTACCTGTTCTATAGCTGAATGAGCTGCTATGAGTTGAAAACAGGAATGGTGACGTCAGCTCTCCAAGATGGTGGCCCCTGGCTTCCTCTGTGGTCTGACTGGTGTGGAAAACCGAATTGGACCGCGTCCTTCCCCGGTCTCAAACCCAGAATTCAGCAATGAGCACAGTGATTGTACAGCTGGCAGGAGCCCACAGAATCCGCACCACTGAATATTTGTGTTGCTATCTCATTGTTTGCCAGCATGCGCCACAGACTCTAGCCGCAGGGCGATTTGCTGAATAAGCAGCATGACGCTCTATGCGGACAAATCACTCACGTTTGAGCCCCGTAGCTAATCCTCATGAGATGGAAATACTTCCACTAGGTTTTGGAGCACCCAAATTTTGCTGGAAATTCGTCATTCTCTTGCACAGTGATGCTGTACATGGGGTTGATGCACTCCTTTCGCTGCCATCATATGATCCCCTGAAGTTAGTTTTCAGTACTGGAAACGAATATGTATTTCAGGTGGATGAACATTTCTGAGAATAAACTTGTGAAAAGTTGATTATAAATCCACATACATAAATATGAATGAATTTAGGGAGTGTAAAATAAGACAAATACATTTCATATTTTGAAAAATCTGGAGAGTGAATACATATATATATATATAGATAGATAGATAGATAGATAGATACACACACAGAGAGAGACATTAAAAAGTAGCATTATGTATGCCAATTGAAATTCACCATGAAATATATATCATCCACAGATCCAAAAATACTCATTTTCCTGAACATCAATTTATGTTGTTCAACTAGAAAGCTGACCCATATGTTGAATTTTCAGTTCCAACAGCGTTTAGTAGGAGTGATCTTTTCTTACAGTTTGTATCTGCCAAGTCAGCCACCTCACAAAATGTATGTGTGATACCAGGTAGAATTCAATATGTGCATAAAAAAATACATGTGCTGAATAGACTACAGAGAAAGGGAGACAGTTATTCACATATTTGTTAACTTTTAAAACACATAAAGAACTGTTTCAATAAAAATTTGCTAGATTTATAGCACCTACCATTTATCATAGGAAAGGCAAGTCCAACTATACACCATGCCTCCTGTGAACCTCTTGTATTTCTATTTTGTTTGGGTTATTTTTCTCCATCATATTAAGATTAGAAGTAAAAGTCTAGAAGGGAATTTGTTAGTGTCAGGGATTCAGTATTTCGAATGGAAAATTGGAAAATGTATCCAATGTGTATGCAAATATGTGCTACACAAAAATCTTCCCACTCTCATTCAGAACAATGCCTTGGCATTACCTTCGCCCCATGTAAGACACAATTAGAGGAGAAGAGTTAGAAAATATGTGAATACATTCCTGTTATAGAAAATGCTCAGGAGTTCACAAATTTGGAGGTGTTAGAGGAGTTTCCAAAAGTAAGGGACAGGGTAAACACTCCACAAACATGAAGCTCTGCTGGCCTAACATCTGGAGAAACTACCTCTGAGGGTAAGCACTTGAAATATATTTTGTTGTCAGGAGCATTAGCTTCCTTTGTAGTGAGACCATCAAAGCTGGGTCTGCATCTATGTGACATGGATGACATGGTTTCTTATTTTCCGATGAACATGAGGCAGCAGTGCTGAATTTTCTCTTTGTAGGTAAACTGTGGCCACTGAGGGCAAGTGTCTCCTCATCTGGACTGTGAAGCCATTTGGTCATCCTCCACTCTTTGTGGTGTTTTTTGCTGTTGCACTAGGAGTGTGGTATTTGCTTCATGAAATAAAAAGAGTTCAACTGGGACACAGTGCTGTAGGGAGTTCTTTCAGTTGTGGTGGGTTGGGTTCTGTTGGAGAATGCACCAACCAGGCTTCTATCCCACATAGCTTGCAACATTGACCATAGCAACCTGATTCTGAACATTGCCCTGAAACCTCTCCATATAACAAGATTCTTTTACATATAAGGGTCTACTGGCTGCAAAATGTCAGTCACAAGTTATTTGGACACCAATGGCAGATAAACATGGCCACACCAGAGATATTTTATCACACACCTGCCCACCACGGCTCTAGGAACACTACTCAGCAGGTTCCAACTTACTTGCATCTCTGTTATACACCATTTTCATGAAACCCAGTCAATAAAGGCAATGTCTTGTATTCTCATGATCAGCTAGAGGACATCCAAAGGTTCTCCTGTGACACCTAGTCTTGGGAATTTCAAAAATTTTATGGTATTCATCTAGCCATTATTCAAGGAAGAAGTTGTAGGCACTGTGGATTTCAATTCATTCATTAACCATTAAATGTTGAGTAAGCTCACTTCAATGAAAGCTCTGGAGAACTCTCAGAGGCAAGGCTTCCCAAAGGGTGGCCAAAAGGTCACATGAAGCCAGGCCCATTGAGGTCTACAATGTGAGGTCCATGTGTATTTTCACTCTCAACTATGGCTGCCAAGTCTTTCAGAATAAAATCATGTGATATCCTGGCTGAGATTCCCTTTGCTCTGTGGAAAGCCAACTTGGGCGTAGATCTCACTTTCCAAGGGCGACTCTCATGCATGGCCTTCTAAAAGCCCAACACAATCCATGGCAATACTTCTCTGAGGTCAATTCCAGAACTCAGTCTCTATGTTGAATCACACAAGAGTTCAAGCCCAGGTGTACCCAGTCATCTCTTCCTACCGCCATACAAATGTTCACAGTTAAAACCAAAACACCCCAACATGGCCCTCATCTTCTTCCATGTAGACACTCATCATAACCTCCGGCTGGAGGTTTCCATGAGGTACACAGCCCACGTCCGTTTCCAAAATAAGCTCCCTTGCCCCTCATTTGCCTAACATCAGGGTTGCCTGGACTGCCTTCCTGTGAAACAGAAGTGAAAAAATAGGCCTGGTGTTAATACTGCTCTACTTCTCCAACTTGAGGCCTACTGAGTGTGGGGTTTAGATTCTTTATGTAAATTCATATTTTTTGTTGTTGTACTTTAACTTTTTAATATGTTTTCATTTTTTAAATATTTTTATTTTATTATTATTATTATTTTAAACTTTAATTTACATCTTTTAAATGATCATTATTTTTAAATTTTTTTCTTTCTTTCTTTCTTTTCTATTTTTTCTTTTGTCTTATCATTTCTTTTCAATTTTCTGATTTCCCCTTCCTCGAATTCTACCTGCCTACTCTCATTCTCTTTAGTGACTTCTTCCCTTTCCTTCTAATATCTTTTCTTCCAAGCATCAAATAAATTTATAAGAGTAAGCAGTAACTCAACAGTCAAACAGAGCAAGAAGTAACATGAGCAGCACAAAAAATCAAGGAAGAAAATAAGTACAAACAACGAAGGACAGCCAAAATATTCAGGAGGACCTATAGTCATCAGAAAAATGGTCATATAAAGAACTCAAGGAATACCTTAGACAGATGGAATTGAAACTTAAAGAGGATACGAGACAGCAAATCCAAACAGTGAAAGAACACATTGAAAATGAATTACATAAACAGATAAAAGAAGAAGTTATGCATCTTTATCAGGAGATAGAGATTATAAAAAAATCAAACAATAATTCTAGAAATGAAGGAAACGATAAACCAAATTAAAAAGTCAATTGAGAGTATCACTAACACTGTGGAGCAAGTAGAAGACAGAATGTCAGATAATGAAGACAAAATATATCATCTTGAAATGAATCTAGCCAACACAGAAAGGCTGGTAAAAAATCATGAGTAAAACATCCAAGAGATATGGGATAACATAAAAAAAAAATTAATGAGTCATCTGGATAGGTACACAGATTCAAACCAAGGGAATTAGTAATCTATTGAATGAAATAATTACAGAAATATTTCCAGAAATACAAAGTAAATAGATATACAAATTGGACATGCTTACAGGACACGGAGAACACAAAATCACAGTAGACCAACACCAAGACACATTGTTATGAAGATATCCAATATACAAAACAAAGAGAAAAGATTAATAGCTCTAAGAGAAAGGAGGCAGATTACATTAAGGGGTAAACCAATAAGGTTGAGAATGGATTTTTCATCACAGTCGCTGAAAGCGAGAAGATCCTGGAGCAACGTATTTCAAACACTGAAAGACAATGAATGCCAACCAAGAATTCTGTATCCAGCAAAATTAAGCTGCAGGTATGACGATGAAATAAAAATATTTCATGATAAACAAAAGGTAAAAAAATTTGTAGCCAGAAAACCAGCATTGCAAAGCATCTTGAGCAAAACAATACACGAAGAAGAAATGAAAATCAACAACCAAAACCATCAGTGGGAAGTGCCTCAGTAATGACTGAGGGTGGGGGAAAAGCTAATCATGGAGAAACAAACTAAATTAAAAAAAAAAAAAGATGAATCATCAATCATGAGCGGCAGTACAAACCATATATCAATAGTGACTCTAAATGTTAATGGCTTAAACTCTCCAATAACGCGACATAGGCTGGTAACTTGGATTAAAAATGAATCCAACAATATATTGCCTCCCGGAGGCACATCTGAATGGAAAAGACATACACAGGCTGAAGGTGCAAGTTTTGGAAAAAATATACCATGCAACGCTCCCCATAAGCAAGCAGGGGTGGCCATGCTCATATCGAATAAAATCGACTTCAAGACTAATTTAATCAAAAGGGATAAGAAAGGACATTATATACTGTTAAAAGGAACCATTCATCAACAAGACATAAAAATTATCAATATTTATGCACCAAATAATGGTGCTGCAATGTTCAAAAAACAAATTCACCTCAAGTTCCAGAATGAAATAGACCACAACACAATAATTATGGGTGACTTCAACACACCTCTCTCACCATTGGACAGATCCTCCAAACAAAAGTGAATAAAGAAACTATAGAACTCAATATCACAATCAATAACCTAGACTTAACTGACATATATCGAATATATCAATCATCATCAAGTGGATATACTTTTTTCTCAGTAGCACGTGGATCCTTCTCAAAAATAGACCATATATTATGTCATAGGGCAACCCTCAGTAAATATACAGGGGTTGAGATAATACCATGAATTTTTTCTGATCATAATGGAATGAAACTGGAAACCAATGATAAAAAAAGGAAGGAAAAATCCTACACCACATGGAAAATGAACAATATGTTACTGAATGATCAGTGGGTTACAGAAGATATAAAGGAGGAAATCAAAAAATTCTTAGAGATACATGAAAATACAGACACAATATATCAGAATCCATGGGACACAATGAAAGCAGTTTTAAGAGGGAAATTCATTGCCTGGAGGTCATTTCTGAAAAAAAGTAAAAACGAACAAATAAATGAGCTCACACTTCAACTCAAAGCCCTAGAATAGGAAGAGCAAAACAACAAAAAATGTAGCAGAAAGCAAGAAATAATTAAAATCAGAGCAGAAATCAACGAAATTGAAACAAAAGAAACTATTGAAAAAATTAACAAAACTAAAAGGTGGTTCTTCGAAAAAATAAATATGTTCGACAGACCCTTAGGCATGCTAATGAAGAGAAGAAGAGAGAGAACTCAAATTACTAACATATGGGATGAAAAAGGCAATATTACAACAGATGCTTCCGAAATACAGAAGACAATTAGAAATTATTTAGAAAACCTATATTCCAATAAAATAGAATATAGTGAAGACATCGATAAATTTCTTAAGTCATATGATATTCCCAGACTGAGTCAGAAGGATACACACAATTTAAACAGACCAATGTCAATGGATGAAACAGAAGAAGCAATCAAAAGACTACAAACCAAGAAAAGCCCAGGAACGGATGGCTATACAGCGGAGTTTTACAAAACATTTAAAGAAGATTTAATACCAATACTTTTCAAGTTATTTCAGCATAGAGAAAAAGAGGGAGCTCTTCCAAATTCATTCTATGAGGCCAACATCACGCTGATTCCGAAATCAGAAAAAGACACCTCAAAGAAAGAAAACTACAGACCAATATATCTGATGAACCTACATGCAAAAATCCTCAATAAAACTCTGGTGAATCGAATACAAAGGCACATCAAAAAAATTATGCACCATGATCAAGTAGGATTCATAGCTGGGATGCAAGGATGGTTCAATATATGGAAATCAATAAATGTTATTCACCACATCAATAGACTTGAAGATAAGAACCATATGATCATCTCGATAGAAGCAAAAAAAGCATTTGACAAAGTACAGCATCCCTTTATGTTCAAAACATTAGAAAAAACAGGGATAACAGGAAGTTACCTCGACATTGTAAAAGCTATCTATGCTAAGCCTCAGGCTAGCATCATTATGAATGGAGAAAAATTGAAGGCATTTCTTCTAAAATCTGGAACAAGACAGGGATGCCCTCTCTCACCACTTCTATTCCATATAGTTCTCGAAACACTGGCCAGAGCAATTAGACATACTAAACAAATAAAAGGCATAAAAATAGGAAAATAAGAACGCAAATTATCACTATTTTCGGTTGACATTATTCTATACATAGAAGACACAAAAAGGTGTACAAAAACTACTAGAACTAAAAAATGAATGACCTGCGACCCACCGGCAGGTCAGGCCCAGAAACCTGCAGAGGGGCACAGCTGCCCCACCCACCTGCAAGGGAGGCGAACCTGTGACCACCGAAAGAACAGGCCCACCGAAAGTAGAGGCACAGCAGCCTGCCGGCGTAGTAGGCACATTGCCCCAATTGGAGGAGGGGCAGAACCACCGCCAAAGCCTGCGAGGGAGACTTTGCAACTATATAAGAGCAATATAAATATATAGGGGGAAAATCAATAACAAAACAGTTTCACCAAGCAGAAAGAAACGCGATCAGTATGAAAAGGCAAGGAAAGAAAGGACCACAAGCAATGCAGGTCAACTCAACTTTAGAAGAGGTAATATCTGCAGCAGATGGAATGTCAGATAAAGAATTCAGGATATACATACTTCAGATTATCTGGAGTCTCAAGGAAGACATTAGACAGCATAATCAGACAATGAAAGACCACTTCGAGCACTTCGAAAATGAATTACATAAACAAATACAAGAAGCAAAAGATCAATTATACAGGGAGATCAAGGTTATAAAAAACAAACAAACAGAAATCCTGGAAATGCAGGAAACAATAAACCAAATCAAAAACTCAATTGAGAATACTACCAGCAGAGTAGAACACTTAGAAGATAGAACATCAGAAAATGAAGACAAAGTATTTCAATTGGAGAAGAACATAGACATCTCAGCAAAGCTGTTAAGAAACCATGAGCAGAACATTCAAGAAATATGGGATAACATAAAGAGACCAAACTTAAGAGTCATTGGGATACAGGAAGGTATAGAGTTCCAAACAAAAGGAATGAGCAATCTATTCAATGAAATAATACGAGATAACTTCCCAGACTTGAAGAATGAGACAGAATCCCATATCCTAGAAGCCTACGGGATGCCGAATGTGCAAAATCATAAGAGATCCACACCTAGACACATTATAATTAAGATGCCCAACATACAGAATAAGGAGAGAATTTTAAAAGCTACAAGAGAAAGGAAGCAGATTACATTTAGGGGTAAACCAATCAGGATAACAGCTGATCTTTCAACACAGACTCTGAAAGCTAGAAGATCCTGGAATAACATATTTCAAACACTGAAAGAAAATGGGTTCCAACCAAGAATTGTGTATCCAGCAAAGTTAAGCTTCAGTATGGAAGATGAAATTAAAACCTTCCATGATAAACAAAAGTGAAAAGAATTTGCAGCTAGAAAACCATCTCTTCAAAACATCCTCGGCAAAACATTGCAGGAAGAGGAAATGGAAAATAACAATGAAAACCAACAGTGGGAGGGAGTACAGTAAAGAGGGGGAATAATCAAAGAGGAAAACAAACCATGTTTAGTAACATAAATAAACCAATATGACTGGAAGAACAACCCATATCTCAATAATAACCCTAAATGTTAATGGCTTAAACTCACGAATTAAGAGACACAGGCTAGTAGAATGGATCACAAAACAAGACCCAACAATATGCTGCCTTCAGTAGACGCATTTGATAGGAAAAGACATACATAGACTGAAGGTGAAAGGTTGGGAAATATCATATCACTCTTATGGACTTCGGAAACAAGCACGAGTGTCCATACTCATATCAAATAAAATAGATTTCAAGCCAAAGTTAATCAAAAGGGATGAAGAGGGACACTACATACAGCTCAAGGGAACCATACACCAACAAGACATCACAATCATAAATATATATGCCCCAAACAATGGTGCAGCTATGTTCATCAAACAAACTCTTCTCAAGTTCAAGAGTCTAATAGACCACCATACAATAATTATGGGAGACTTCAACACACCTCTCTCACCACTGGATAGATCTTACAAAGAAAAGTTGAATAAGGAATCTATAGAACTCAATAACATAATTAATAACCTAGACTTAATTGACATATATAGAATATACCACCCAAGATCAAGCAGTTACACTTTTTTTTCAGCAGCACTTGGATCCTTCTCAAAAATAGATCATATATTATGTCACAGGGCAACTCTTAGACAATATAAAGGAGTAGAGATAATACCATGCATCTTATCTGAACATAATAAAATGAAATTGAAAATCAACGATAAAAGAAGTAAGGAAAAATCATGCATCAATTGGAGAATGAAAAATAGGTTACTGAATGATAAATGGGTTATAGAAGACATCAAGGAGGATATTAAAAAATTCTTAGAGTTAAATGAAAACACAGACACAACATATCGGAATCTATGGGACACATTGAAAGCAGTTCTAAGAGGAAAATTTATTGCTTGGAGTTCATTCCTTAAAAAAGAAACAAACCAACAAATAAATGATCTAATACTTCAACTCAATGTCCTAGAAAAAGAAGAGCAAAACAACAGCAAAAAAGTAGAAGACAAGAAATAATTAAAATCAGAGCAAAAATTAATGAAATTGAAACAAAAGAAACAATTGAAAAAATTGACAAAACTAAAAGTTGGTTCTTTGAAAAAATAAATAAAATTGACAGACCCTTAGCCACGCTAATGAAGAGAAGAAGAGAGAGAACTCAAATTACTCGCATATGGGATGAAAAAGGCAATATCACAACAGACACTTCAGAAATACAGAAGATTATCAGAAATTATTTTGAATCCTTATACTCCAATAAATTAGAAGATAGTGAAGGTATCGATAAATTTCTTAAGTCATATGATTTGCCCAGATTGAGTTAGGAGGATATTGACAACCTAAACAGACGAATATCAACTGAGGAAATAAAGAAACCATCAAAAGACTACCAAAGAAAAGCCCAGGACCGGATGGGTATACAGCAGAGTTTTACAAAACCTTTAAAGAGGAACTAATACCAATACTTTTCAAGCTATTTCAGGAAAATGAAAAACAGGGAGAACTTCCAAATTCATTCTATGAGTCCAACATCACCCTGATTCCTAAACCAGACAAAGACACTCCAAAGAAAGAAAACTACAGACCAATATCTCTAATGAACCTAGATGCAAAAATGCTCAATAAACTTCTCGCGAACCGGATACAAAAACATATCAAAAAAATTGTGCACCATGATCAGGTAGGATTTATCCCTGGGATGCAAGGTTGGTTCAATATACGAAAATCAATAAATGTTATTCACCACATCAATAGGCTTAAATATAAGAACCATATGATCATCTCGATAGATGCGGAAAAAGCATTCGACAAAGTACAGCATCCCTTTATGTTCAAAACTCTAGAAAAACTAGGGATAACAGGAACATACCTCAATATTGTAAAAGAAATCTATGCTAAGCCTCAGCCTAGCATCATTCTGAATGGAGAAAAACTGAAGGCATTCCCTCTAAAATCTGGTACAAGACAGGCATGGCCTCTCTTACCACTTCTGTTCAACATAGTTCTCGAATCACTGGCCAGTGCAATTAGACAGACAAAAGAAATTAAAGGCATAAAAATAGGAAAAGAAGAACTCAAATTATCACTATTTGCAGATGACATGATTCTATACCTAGCAGACCCAAAAGGGTCTACAAAGAAACTATTAGAGCTAATAAATGAATTCAGCAAAGTGGCAGGATATAAAATCAACACGCATAAATCAAAGGCATTCCTGTATATCAGCGACAAATCCTCTAAAATATATATGAGGACAACCACCCCATTCACAATATCCTCAGAAAAAATAAAGTACTTGGGAATCAACCTAACAAAAGAGGTGTAAGACTTATACAATGAATACTACAGAACCCTAAAGAGAGAATTGAAGAAGATCTTAAAAGATGGAAAAATATACCCTGTTCATGGATAGGTAGAATTAACATCATCAAAATGGCGATATTAACAAAAGTTCTCAATAGGTTTAATGCAATGCCAATCAAAATCCCAATGGCATTTCTTGTAGAAATAGAGAAAGCAATCATGAAATTCATATGGAAAAAGAAAAGACCCAGAATAGCAAAAACAATGCTAAGCAGGAAGTGTGAATCAGGTGGTATAGCGATACCAGACTTCAAACTATACTGCAGAGCAATAGTAAAAAAAATAGCATGGTACTGGTACCAAAACAGGCGGGTGGACCAATGGTACAGAATAGAGGACACAGAAACCAATCCACAAAACTACAACTATCTTATATTCGATAAAGGGGCTAAAAGCATGCAATGGAAGAAGGCTAGCATCTTCAACAAATGGTGTTGGGAAAACTGGATATCCATATGCAACAAAATGAAACTGAATCCCTTTCTCTCACCATGCACAAAAGTTAACTCAAAGTGGATCAAGGAACTTGATATCAAATCAGAGACATGGCGTCTGATAGAAGAAAAAGTTGGCTATGATCTACATACTGTGGGGTCGGGATCCAAATTCCTAAATAGGACACCCATAGCACAACAGTTAATAACTATAACCAACAAATGGGACTTACTCAAACTAAAAAGTTATTTTCTCAGCAAAAGAAACAATAAGAGAGGTAAATAGGTAGCCTACGTCCTGGGAACAAATCGTTACTCCTCACACTTCAGACAGAGCCCTAATATCTAGAATATACAAAGAACTAAAAAAATTAGACAATGAGATAACAAATAACCCAATCAACAAATGGGCCAAGGACCTGGACAGAAATTTCTCAGAGGAGGACATACAATCAATCAAGAAGTATATGAAAAAATGCTCACCATCTCTAGCAGTCAGAGAAATGCAAATAAAAACCACCCTAAGATACCATCTCACTCCAGTAAGATTGGCAGCCTTTAGGAAGTCAAACACCAACAAGTGCTGGCGAGGATGTCGGGAAAAGTGTACTCTTGTACATTACTGGTGGGACTGCAAATTGGTGCGCCCAATTTGGAAAGCAGTATGGAGATTTCTTGGAAAGCTCGGGATGGAACCACCATTTGATCCAGCTATTCCCCTTCTCGGTCTATTCCCTAAAGACCTAAAAAGAGCACACTATAGGGCCACTGCTACATCCATGTTCATAGCAGCACATTTCACAATAGCAAGACTGTGGAACCAACATAGATGTCCTTCAATAAAAGAATGGATTAAAAAATGTGGCATTTATACACAATGGAATATTACTCTGCATTAAGAAATGACAAAATCATAGAATTTGGAGGGAAATGGATGGCATTAGAGCAGGTTATGCTAAGTGAAGCTAGCCAATCCCTTAAAAACAAATGCCAAATATCTTCTTTGATATAAGGAGATTAACTAAGAACAGAGTAGGGACGAAGAGCATGAGAAGAAGATTAACATTAAACAGGGATGAGAGGTGGGAGGGAAAGGGAGAGAGAAGGAAAATTGCATGTAAATGGAAGGAGACCCTCAGGGATATACAAAATTACATACAAGAGGAAATGAGGGGAAAGGAGGAAAAATATAAGGGGGAGAAATGAATTACAGTAGAGGAGGTAGAGAGAGAAGAGGGGAGGGGAGGGGGAGGGGGGATAGTAGAGGATAGGAAAGGCAACAGAATACAACAGTCACCAGAATGGCAATATGTAAATCAATGGTTGTGCAATTGATGTGATTCTGCAATCTGTATATGGGGTAAAAATGGGAGCTCATATCCCACTTGAATCAAAGTGTGAAATATGATATATCAAGAACTATGAAATGTTTTGAACAACCTACAATAAAATTAATTAAAAAAAAACCAGCATGGTACTGGTACCAAAACAGGCGGGTGGACCAATGGTACAGAATGGAGGACACAGAGATTAATCCAAAAAGCTACAACTATTTTATATTTGATAAAGGAGCTAAAAGCATGCAATGGAGGAAATATAGTATCTTCAACAAATGGTGTTGGGAAAAATGGAAATCCATGTGCAACAAAATGAAATTGAATTCCTTTCTCTCGCCATGCACAAAAGTTAACTCATAGTGGATCAAGGTGCTAGATATCAAATCAAAGACTCTGTGTCTGATAGAAGAAAAAGTTGGCTCTGATCTACATATTATGGGATCGGGCTCCAAATTCATTTATATGACATCCATAGCACAAGAGTTAATAACAAGAATCAACAAATGGGACTACTTAAACTGAAAAGTTTTTTATCAGCAAGAGAAAGAATAAGAGAGGTAAATAAGGAGCATACATCATGGGAACAAATTTTTACTCCTCACACTTCAGATAGAGGCCTAATATCCAGAATATACAAAGAACTCAAAAAATTAGACAATAAGATAACAAATAACCCAATAAACAAATGGGTCAAGGACTTGAACAGACACTTCTCAGAGGAGGACATACAATCATTCATCAAGTACATAATAAAATGCTCACCATTTCTAGCAGTCAGAGAAATTCAAATCAAAATCACCCTAAGATACCATCTCACTCCAGTAAATTGGTAGCCATTATGAAGTCAAACAACAACAAGTGCTGGCAAGGATGTGGGGTAAAAGATACTCTTGTACATTGCTGGTGGGACTGTAAACTGGTGTGGCCAATTTGGAAAGCAGTATGGAGATTCCTGGGAAAGCTGTGAATGGAACCACAATTTGACTCAGCTATTGCCCTTCTCTGACTATTCCCTGAAGACCTTAAAAGAGAGTAATACAGGGATACTACCACATGGATTTTCATAGCAGTACAATTCACAATTGATACACTGTGGATCCAACCCAGATGCCCTTCAATAGATGAATGGATAAAAAAATGTGGCATTTATACACTATGGAGTATTACGCAGCACTAACAAATGACAAAATCATAAAATTTGCAGAAAAATGGATGGCACTGGAGCAGATTATGCTTAGTGAAGATAGCCAATTCCTAAAAAATATATACCAAATGTCTTCTTTGATATAATGAGAGCAACTAAGAACAGAGCAGGGAGCAATAGCAGGAAGAAAAGATTAACTTTAAACAGAGACATGAGGTGGGAGGGTAAGTGAGAGAAAAGGGAAATTGCATGGTAATGGAGGGAGACCCTCATTGTTACACAAAATTACATATTGTTGTGAGTGGAATGGGAAAATAAACATGGAGTGAAATAAATTACAGTAGATGGGGAAAAAAGAGAAGATCGGAAGGAAGGGGAGGGGAGATAGTAAAGTATAGGAAAGGTAGCAGAATACAACAGTAGCTAATAGGGCATTATGTAAAAATGTGGATGTGTAATCGATGCGATTCTGTAATCTCTATTTGGGCTAAAAATGGGAGTTCATAAGCCACTTGAATCTAATGTATGAAATATTATATGTCAAGAGATTTTTAATGTTTTGAGCAACCAATAAAAGAAAAAAAGTAGCAATATATATGCCAATCGAAATTCATCATGAAATATATATAATCCACAGATCGAAAAATATTCATTTTACTGAACATGGATTAATGTATAATGTTATTCAACTAGGAAGCTCACCCATAGGTTGAATTTTCAGTTCCAACAGCATTTAGGAGGAGTTATCCTTTCTCACAATTTGCATCTGCCAATTCAGTTACCTCACAAGTATGTACGTGTGGTACCAGGTAGAATTCTATATGTGCATATAAAAATACATGTGCTGAATTGGCTACAGAGAAAGGGAGACAGGAATTCACATATTTGTTAATTTTAAAAACACATGTAGAACTATTTCAACAAAAAAATGACTAGATTTATAACTCCTACACTATATAATGCAAAAGGCAATTGTAACAATACACCATGCCTCCTCTGAACTGCTTGTATTTCTATTCTGTTTGGGTTATTTTTCACCATCATATTAGAATTATTAGTCAGAGTATAGTAGGGTATGTGTTAGTTTCAGGGCTTCAGTATTTCAAATAGAAAATTGAAAAATGAATCGAATGTGTATGTAAATATTTGCTACACAAAAATCTTCCCACTCACATTCAGAACAATGCCTTGATATTACCTTGGCCCAAGTAAGACACAATTAGAGTAGAAAAGTGTGAAAATCTGTGAATACATATCTGGAATGGAATATGCTCGGGAGTTCACAACCTTGGTGGTGGTAGAGGAGTTTCCAAAAGTAAAGAACAGTGTAAACACTCCACAAACATGGAGCTCTGCTGGCCTAAGACTTCTTGGAAAACTGCCTCTGAGGTTGGGCACTTGAAATATATGTTGTTGTCATGAGCTTTAACTTCCTTTGTAGTGAGACCATCAAAATGGGTCTGCATCTATGTGACCTGGAAGACATGGTTTCTTATATTCCAATGACCATGAGGCAGCAGTGCTGAATTCTCTCTTTGTATGTAAACTGTGGCCACTGGAGGCTAAGTGTCTCCTCGTGTGGACTCTGAAGACATTTGGTCATCCTCCACTTTTCGTGGTGTTTCTTGCTGCTGCACTGGGAATTTGGTATTTGCTTCACCAAATACAAGGAGTTCTACTAGGATACAGTGCTGAAGGGAGTTCTGTCACGTGTGGTGGGTCAGGGTCTGCAGGAGAATGCACCAACCAGGCTTCTATCCCACACAGCTTGCCCCAATAACCATAGTAAACTGATTCTGAACATTGCCCTGAACCTCTCCATTTAAAAAATGCCTTTACATATAAGTGTCTGATTTCTGCACTATGTCAGTCATAATCCATTTGGAAGCCAATGGCCGATCCACATGGCCCCACCATGGTGTTTTATCACACACCTGCCCACCACTGCTCTAGGCCCACTAATCAGCAGGATACAAATTACTGGCATCTCTGTTCTACACCATTTTCATAAAACCCAGTAAAACAAGGCATTCTCTGGTATACACATGATCAACCACAGGACTTCCAAAGATTCTCCAGTGCCACCTGGTCATGGAAATTTCAAAAATGTCATGGTATTTATCTAGCCATTTTTCAAAGATTAAGTTGGAGGCACTGTGGGTTTCAAATCATTCAGGAACCATTAAGTGTTGAGAAAGCTCATTTCAATGAAAGCTCTGGAGAACACTCACAGGCAAGGCTTCTCAAAGAGTTGCCAAAAGGTCACATGAAGCCAGGCAAATTGAGGCCTACAATGTGAGGTCCATGTGTGTTTTGACTCTCAACTATACCTGCCAATCTTTCAGAATAAAATCATGTGATATCCTGGCTGAGGTTCCCATTGTTTTGTGGAAAGACACCCTGGGCCTAGATCTCAGTTTCCATGGGTGAGTCTCATGCATGGCCTTCTAAAATCCCAAAACAATTCATGGCAATACTTCTCTGAGTTCAGTTCCAGAACTCAGTCTCTAAGGGGAATCACGCCAGAGTTCAAGCCCAGGTGGAACCAGTCATTCCTTCCAACCACCACAAAAATGACCACAATTAAAATCAAAACACTCCCACAGGGCCCTCATCTTCTTCCATATAGACACTCATCATAACCTCTGGCTGGAGATTTCTATGAGGGGCACAGCCTAAGAAAGTGTAAAAAATAAGCTCACTTGCCCCTCATTTGCCTAAAATCATGGTGGCCTGGACACTCCTCCTGTGAACCTGGAGTGATCAAATATTCCTGCTGTTAAAGTGTTCCGCTTCTCCAATTTGAGGCCTACTGGCTGTGAGGTATAGATTCTTTATGTGATTTGGAGTCATGAGAAAACCCAAGCACATATGGGCAAGCCTCTGCAGGGATTTGAAGAACTCATTTAATCCAAAGAATCCCTATTCTCACTTAATGGAGGTCAGGAACCTAAAACAAGAAGGCAAAAAAATTCATCCACAATGACTTCTCTTTTGGCCATTTCGGTTTGGGAAGCACATGGGATTTTTCTTTAGATCCATTGGGTGCTGAGAATCTAAGTCACAGCCTCACACAAGGACCAGAGACTGATTCAGACACATCCCATTCCAAAGCAATTAAGCAAAGAGCCACAGGTGAAGCCCATTCATTTCCATATGAAAACAGTTTTCTTCAGGCTTCACAAAGGGTTGGCATGAGGCAAAGACCTTCCTGAAATTCAGGGTAATTGAAACACAAGTAAGCAAATGGCCCAAGAAGGGTTTCTTCACTGAGACTTTACTGGTCACACTGATATCTGAGTTTTCTGAGATGCTCTCAATCTCTTCAGCTATCCAGTACATGGCCATGTCACAGAGCCTTGTGGTGTTACATATCTGGGACACAAAACCATGAGCGTATTCTGTAGAGTGGCCAGAATTCACGAAGAAAACAGTAACTTAAGAAGACAGTAGGTGTTGCCCATCCATAAGGCAAAGTGAAGTCCATTAATCTATTGGGCAGTATTAATGTGGGGAAGCTTTCTACTAGAGAAAACAAATCCATTGATGCATTCTCTTTTGTAATGTCTACAACCACGGATACAGTGGGATACACAGACATAGAAACCCTCACAATGTCAAAGGACTTACTAGAAACAGTCCACTCCACACCAGAAAAAAACGCCTTTCCTACCTATTCTCAGAACATGAGAAAAAAAAACACAAACTCACACCCACAACGGCAAAGCCACCTCCTTCCCCCAAGTAGGTCTGTGACTATCCAGAGTGTCTTCTGACTGGTGGGCCATATTATGTTCCCCCGAAATGGCCTGTCCTCTCTCAGATCTGGTCTCCTTGGCCAACTATGTGAAGTTGTCAGGAGACAGCGGTGAGCCACTACCTGCTTTCTCAGGGAAGGTGCCTCTTCAGAGCTCTGCTGGCAATTGGCCATCCTCACATCAGTAGGTACCAAGAAAGACTGACTCTGTCCTTGGAAAAAGCAAACAAGTTAGCCCAATGGGACTAGGACTGGGACTGGCTCTGGGTGCCTGTCTTCCTGGATCCCAAGTACAGAGAATTCAATCACCAAGGAAGTGAGGAGAGGTTACTTCCTTTAGGAACTGAATGAGGTCACTGCCTTGAAAACCACTTTGTCCTAACAGTTGCTTCCAAGGGTCCCATGAGATGGAGGCTGCCCCAACATCCTCTGACACATTCAGAAGTTAGAATGGAATATCAACCTTAGGCACCCAGGTACAGCTCTCCACACAGGCCTGGTTTCTTCCAACTTCTTTACAATAAGAAAACAGAGGCTGACTTAGACCCATCAATTCATCCTGACCAGGTTGTTTGCCATGGAAGATTTCTATTGCTCTCTCAGGTCCAACATAGCTGCATAAATCTTCTCCAAGGATCATTTCTGCATGGATCTTTGAGGTTCTCAGAAGGTGGAAGATCACCTACATTCCTATATTGTAAGACCAACTCTGTCCCTGCTCTTCTGTAAGTTATATTGATGGAACAGTGTATGTTTAGGGTTAATAACATGTTTGATTTGGGTTAGGAATCATTTTGCGAGATGAATAATGGTATTGGCAACCTTCGATATTTACAAGAGTATATAGATGAAATATAAGTATGAAAGCAGAAAATTAGGAAAGATTTGAAGCCCAGAAGGGAATTGGACCCTTAAGTGGTATACTTAGCTTTGAGTTATGTGCTGCACAGTTGTCTCAGATAAATCAATATACAATGGCATAGGACCTTGTACCTTGGATGATTGAATGTTGAAGAGAACATCCAGTCAAAAAGCGATATTCAGTACGATGAGGAAGGTAGTAGTTAGGTTTAGAATGAAGAGTGAGTATTGGATTTGGACAAAAAGTTCTTTAGCAATAGGGTTTCGGTTAGAGAGTGAGTGTTAATGTCAGCACATGTGAAGAGTCAGTCACAATGATGAACTGGGGAAAATATGAGGGAAAGCAGATATCAATAAAGACATTAGGAAATCAAGCAAAGTACAAAGTGAGTGATAGGATTAGACATTTTCAACAGGCTTGAGGTTGAATATATAATCTTAGGAAGAATCAAATATGTAGTCACCAATAGGATTGACATTTGAGAGCATTAGGCAACCTGGACATAGATGTTTTTTAGTAATCCATGCTCACTTTCCATTTAGGCTTTGGTACAATTGAAAGTGTGACCTTTGCTTTTTGTGTCCAGAATATTTCTGTGATAAAATGTATATGTATATCACGTGACATGAGTATTTCTTCCACCATTTCCAGGAGCAATATTTTGAAGACATATAAATTTGTATTGGGGTACAAATAGGTATACCCTCTGTCTATGAATATAGCAATAACGCATGAATAGACCATACTGGGAATAAATAATATAACTGGATCCACTTTAAATAATGGATTGAATGGATATCTGAAAATATATAAGAAATGTTATAAAGATGCACAATCAATCATTCCAACCAGTTATATATCTAATGGTCATCTTAGGGTTATGTTTTATCATGAAGGATGTGTGAGTTTTGCTTAAAAATTGATCATGGAAATTGAAAATAATATATTTGAAAAAAGTCTCATGAAAAGACCAGTCAAGAAACATAGGGAAATACATGTGTTCTGGAGCAAGAAGTGATTGAAAGTGAAACAAATGCCTATAAATTTGCTAAGTAGTGGATGAAATATATATCCTATGATGTGCATAAACTGAAGAAATAGTAATGTACCAGTGTTGAATAATAATTAATGTCAAAATACACATCATGTCCCATAGGAATCTACTAGCATTGATGTTAAACTAGGTCAGTTAATGTAGAAATACTAGGATTGGTTTGCACCTTTCACTGAAGTTAGTTTTCAGTACTAGGAAACAAATATGTATTTCAGGTGGATGAATATTTCTGAGAATAATCTTGTGAAAAGTTGATTATTAATCCACATACATGAACATGAATGAATTTAGGGAGTGTATATAAGACACATATATTTCATATTTTGAAAAATCTGGAGATTTATTTTATATATATATATATATATATATCACACACACACACACACAAACACACACACAAACAAAGACATTCAAAAGTAGAATTATATATGCCAATCGAATTTCACCATGAAATATATATCATCCACAGATCCAAAAATATTCATTTTACTGAACATGGATTTATGTATAATGTTATTCAACTAGGAAGCTCACCATTAGCTTGAATTTTCAGTTCCAACAGCATTTAGGTGGAGTAATCTCTTCTCACAATTTGTATCTGCAATGTCAGGCACCTCACAAAAATGTACGTGTGATATCAGGTAGGATTCTATATGTGTATATAAAAATTAATGTGCTGAATAGGTTACAGCAAAAGGGAGATAGGAATTCACATATTTGTTAACTTTAATACACATATAAAACTATTTCAATTAAAAAATGACTAGATTTATAACACCTACCTTTTATCTTGCAAAAGGCAAGTCCAATATACACCATGCCTCCTCTGAACTGCTTGTATTTCAATTCCGTTTGGGTTATTTTTCTCCATCATATTAGTATTTGTAGTTAGCGTCTAGAAGGGTATGGGTTATTGTCAGGAATTCAGTATTTCAATTGGAAAATTGGAAAGTGAATCCAATGTGTATGCAATTATGTGCTGCACAATATTCTTCCCACTCTCATCCAGAACAATGGCTTGACATTAACTTCGCCCCAAGTAAGACGCAATTAGAGAAGAAGAGTTAGAAATTCTGTGAATACATATCTGGAATGGAAAATGCTCAGGAGTTCACAACCTTGGAGGTGGTAGAGGATTTTCCAAAAGTAGGGGACAGGGTTGATCACCCAACATGATCTTTCATTAAAATTGTGAGCCATCTTGCCACAAAGCCATGAAAAGATAATTTTTGCTTTACTATAAATTACTGCAAATTCTGAACCTGCTTAGAATGCCTGACCATGTTTTGAACTCACCCATGCCTGGCTCTCTGACCAGTAAACGGCCCTCTCTGAAACTTTAATGACACCTCATAAATATTCGCCTTCCCTGGCCAGACAATGACCCTCTCTGAGGCTCTAATGGTCCTCATAATTTCTGATGCTGGGGCCAGAAAAAACAAATGTAAACTACAATTAGTGTGATGCTTGTCAAAGTTCTGTTTTCTGTAACCCCCCTTTTGTGTAACTTTCTGGGCTATAAAGCTGGGCTGTAGGAAAGGTGGGGTTGATGTCTTGTTCCTGCCATTTTGAGAGGGAGAGGCAGCCCGGCTGCTTGAAATATTAAGCTTGCCTTAATTTGATTTTAATTGGAGTCAGTGGTCTTTTCTTGTGTCCTGGACTAACATTTTGGAGTTCCCCAGCAACATAACCCGACCAGATCACAAAGCCATACTGCTGGAAATTCTGAAGCTGGCCTATCCTCCAGGACTCCAGGCTGGAGAGCCAAGTTCCAAGGCCTTGGAATGAGCCTTCAGTCCGTGGATCACTGCAGTGAACCATCACACTAAAACTATTATCAAGCACCTGGTGGAGGAGGCCTTCATAGGTAAGAGGCGCCTTTATAACATCTGATATCCGGTTAAGGGAGTTCTCTTCTGATGACAGAGAGGTGGCCTGGGAAGGCTCACATATACTCCTGTCCGGGACAGTAATAGGAATCCTTCTTTCCTCTGTTCTTTTCTGTAGGGAATACCTCTGAAAGTGTAGAGAGGTGCCGACTGGCACGCAGGAGCTCCTACCCCGGAGCTTTAGCAAGACGCTGCATTGCTCCTCTGGTTTTCTGTTTATTCGCCGAGTTTCTGTTTTTTTTTGTGTGTTTTGTTCTGTGTTCTAAATGTTTTTTATTTGTTTGTTTTTGTGCGTTTTGTTGTGTGATTTCTGTGGTAAAAACTTAAGGATATTGGACGTGAAAATGGGTAATAAAGCATGTAAGCCTGTCACCCCTTTGGACTGTGTTTTAAAGAAATGGGATGCACTATACCCCCCTTTGTTAAGCAGGATGAGAGAAGCCCCTAGCTGGCTGTCTGGAGCACACCCACTGCAGAGGGCAATGCCTGCTGGAGACCTAATAACTGAGTATCTCCCAGGTTAACAAGTGAAGCTCCTTTAAAACCCCTTGTTTCTCCAGATCAAAAGAGTCACAACTTTGGACAGAGTCCCCTGTTTTTATCCTTTGTTAGCAAAGCAGTAAACCTCCCTTTTACTTTTTCTCAAACCCTGTCCTTATATTAAATTGGTATTAATTGGCTTCAAGGTCCAGAACCGAAATTTAAGTTACAAATTTTGATACCCCCCCGACCCCGGAATTTTTGAGAGCTGACTACTGAAATGTTAGGAGATTCAGCGTGCTTGGGGTGGAACCAAACCAGAGGAGCTAATCCTGTTTAAGTAAAAGACGGGACTGAGGGACTCCCAGCAGCTGCCGAAGTCCTGTTGCTTCAGTAAATTCCCTCCTTCCTTCCCTGCACTGTAAGTATTATGCCACCTCTGTTTTCTTAAAAAAGAGAAAAAGAAAAAGGAGACACTAAATGCAGTAAAGTCACCATGGAGACCTTTGATATTACATTTCAGGTTGCCCCTCTGTGAAAACATCTGATGCCCTTGTGGGGACATCTATCATGCCACTGGTGTAGGAGATTTTTCTCTTATCTGCTGTTTTAAAGGCTTCTGTCCTGTCAGCCATAGTCTGGAGCTCCTTTCTGTCTGTCTTTTGTCTTTGTTTCTGGCCATTTAAGACATGTGCAATAATGTGTTGATATTATAAATTGTTTCTTGGGAATGATCTTAGCTGAATGTGTGTCTAAATGATGATGTTTTATTGTAACAATATGGTATCTGGATGGGTTTTTGTAGCATTGCTCAATCTTGCAGTTAAAAGTCGGGTTTAGGTAATTTTTTAGTTTATGATTTCAGATAATTCATGCCAGAGAACTTAAATACTTAAAATGGAAAACTAAAGAATTCTACTTCCAAGTTGGCAAGTAACTTCCCAATCATTTAGTCTTTTTTTTCACTAATTTTTAATTGGGTAGCCTGGGTAAATGTCACAGTGTGTCAGTGCATTAATTTGGACAAGGATAGTAAATCATAGTATGGTATCTGTTGACAAAACAAGATGTTAAGGTATAAAATTTTGAATTGTATCTTAAAATTGTATCATAATTTTCAACATCCTCACCTGAAAATTATGGTTAAAGTGCCTTAGGCCTGAGGTGTCCGCTCAGAATAGCAGTTTTGTCCAGCTCCTTCCAGAACTCAGCCAGGACTTATGTTGAAATGTAAATGAAAGAAGCCTACAAGCTCAGTAGGAGACTGATCTGATGTCTAAGTGGGAAAAAAAAAGGTAAATCGTATGGTATTTACTAATTACTGGCCAGTCATTTTTTCTAGGACTCTCATTTTTTTCCTTAGATTCTGTATTTTTTTTGAGCTCATTATTTTGATCCTAGAGAACTAGGTTAATATTTTTCTCATCAGTTCTATCTTTGACCAACAGTGGAGTTCTGAAACATTACAATGGAGATTTCACCTGTGAAAAGCTACAAGGCCTTACTATTATTATTTGTGCACACTTTTGTTATGTGTTGTATGTCCATATATCCATATGTTCGTATATCATATATATGATATACAAATTAACATATATAAGGAGCGATCATTAAAAAAAAGCACTCATAAAAACAAATTTTAAAAAGTGGATTCGAAGATCTTTAATTCACGTGAGTTAAATGGTTCACCTTAAATTTGGATAAACAAATAACAATAAATGGCTTTAAATTTAAGCTTACAAGTTTTTCTAGCTGCTCAAAAATCTAATAAAATATTAATGTCTATAAAATGTCTAATATGCCTTGGTTCTAGGACTTTTCCTTTAACAAAAAAATGGTTTACACTGTTCAATACATTTCTCTAATATTTTGATAAATAAGTGAAGTAAATTTTATATGGGATTACTCATTCATGAGTACTTTTGTTAGATATCTGATTGATTTAGTAAGGTCTGTATAAGTTTGTTCTAAAGTCTGTATAAGATTGTAA
Organism: Callospermophilus lateralis; assembly: GCF_048772815.1. Classification (NCBI taxonomy): domain Eukaryota; kingdom Metazoa; phylum Chordata; class Mammalia; order Rodentia; family Sciuridae; genus Callospermophilus; species Callospermophilus lateralis. The sequence continues at coordinate 359,238 of NW_027514940.1, read as the reverse complement.
AAATCAGTCATGTGATAAAGCGACACAAATTTCTGAAAACAAAAGTTTACCCATAACATTGTGTTTATTTTTATTTTTCTAGAGCAAGCAACCATAAAAATTAAACAACTGATTAAATAAGAACTGTTATTTTAGAGCACTGTACTGGAATTTCTTTAAAAGCTAAATTTGGTTAATGTAAAAACATCAATGTCATTGTGATGCTATTAATGTGCTCATATCTTCCAGGTATACAAGTCTGTAAGGTAGAAACTTTAAAAGAGCATTACATCAAGCTGGTGTTCTGAAGTTGTATGGTAAAAAAATATATATATATATTGGGGATTTATTTACTTGTTATCAATAAGATATGTAAAGTTTTAAGTTACTTTTTACATTGGGGAAAAATTTAAATATATTTTTAAGTTAATGAGCTCCTAATCTATGTAAAGGTTAAAAGCTTTCAGCCTTTCTTTAATTCATGTTTTAAATGTGATATCATATGGTGTTAGCTAATGTTCATGTGACCTCAAACAATTTATGTAAACTGTGTAAGATGATATTTAAAAAAAAAGATCAGCTTTAGAACTAAAAGACTTAAGATTTATATAGAGCCCTGCCTTACCTGAGATAAGGCTCTGTGTCTCATCTTACAACATGTGAGAATAACTACGAAAGCAGTAGGTCAGATGTAATTTAATTTAAAGTTACGTTCAGAAGTTTTTTTTTTTTTTCTGTCAAGATTACTAGGATCTCAAAAAGGGGATATAATTTATAACTCAGCCAAAAATTCAGGGTAGCTATTACACGAACTAAGTATTTTTACTCTTGTTAATTTTATTTTGTAATTTCCTTATAAGTTAACTAAAGATTCCCTGTTAGTGTTTTACAAAAGAGTTGCTTTTGAACACAACATTGGTTAATTTAAGATAATAAGGCATCACCTACAAAACAGAAAAATACAGATCCCAAATAATAAAAAGATAAATAATTTTAAATTATAGACATTAAAGCACAGTACTCTTAATATAAGGCTGTTAAAATTTATTTGCTGGATGTTTAAGATTAGGATTTAAAATTTAATTTAAATGAAAAGGGACAATAAAACAAATTTTGGCTCTTGACCTCTGAGTCAGTTTGTATCCAGGGAACAGGAGACTTCTCTAAAGAACTTTGCAACTCTCAGCCACATAAACTCCTGATCAGGAAGATTAATGAGGCCACTGGAGAACAGAAAGCCAATCAGTGCATTTTCTACGAAGAAGAGAGTCATCAGAGAAGGGAGATATTCCTGATGCTTCTGAGAGAAGCCACATGGTCAAGCAAGACCTGGAATCACCTAGCACAAATGGCACTAGCAGAACTGAGAAGCTGCTCTCAAGTTTCCCCAGAAATGACTCCCATAAAATCTCAGCTGACTGTTAACAATAGATAGAAACAAAAGTCAGTTTTACTGCTTCATCTTAAACTCTTAGCAAAGACAGATAAACCCAAAATACAGCCATTCCTGGGCATTTTAAATAATAATAGTTATAATAATATTTTAACGTATACACTTTATGGTAGCCTCCCAAAATAAGTAAGACTGGAGGCTACAAAGAAAGATTCTCAGAGAGGAATGCCTGATGAGAATAAAAAGAGACTATCAAGAGGAGCTACCAGAGGCAGAAGTTTTTTGTTTAAGGCCTACAGATATTCCTAACCTACACAGGTAGGCTTGGTGTTTGCTAGTATGATTATCCAGCCCTGACTAACAGAATTAAAGGTTTCTCTATTACACACAGAGGTCATACTAGTAAAAGGAATTTGCAAGATCAGATGACATTAAATTATTAAACTGTATCTTATGGGGTGGGACAACTGTGACACTAAAAGTTAAATATTAAGTTGAAAGTCCTGATAACTGGGGATATTGAAGACAGATGAGGGGACATCTATACAGTGACTTGTTTCAGCAGCTGCAACATTTATTCAGTACTCATGGTTTTTGTTTCTCTCATAGAAGAACCCATCCCCAGATGACTTTACAAACTGTTCTACCACAACCAGACTTCAAACCGAACTGACTTCTAAAAGGCAACTCATGTCCCTCATGCTGTGCCCCCTCATGTCACCCTCTCTCAGCTCAGAAGAAGCCAAAATGAGTGATGCCACTCTTCTTACAACAATGGAGCCAAAAATAAATAGACTTTCATTTTAAGTAATTAATTAAGTCAGGTAAAATCAGGGAGACTGGTTTTGTGTGAGTTCAAAAAATATGGAGACTGTTACGTGAGGTATTAAAATTCCCTCAGTGCTCTTCCCCTACCCTATCAAAGATTTGAAAGGGACACATTAGAAAAGGGGGGAATGATAGACCCAACCTGATCTTTTATTAAAATTGGGATCCATCTTGCCACAAAGCCATGAAAAGAAAATTTTGGCTTAACTATAAATTACACCAAATTCTGAACCTGCTTGCAATGCCTGCCCGTGGCCTTGAACTCACCCATGCCTGGCTCTTTGACCAGGAACAGCCCTCTATGAAACTTTATTGACACCTCATAAATACTGGCCTTCCCTGGCCAGACAATGACCCTCTCTGAGGCTCTAATGGTCTTCATAAATTCTGATGTTGGGGCCAGCAAATATATATATATATATATAAATATAAACTACGATTAGTTTGGTGCTTGTCAAAGTTCTGATATTTTAACCCCCCTGTAGTGTAAAATTCTGGGTTATAAACCTGGACTGTAGGAAATTTGGGTGGCTGTCTTGTTCCCACTGTTTTGGGAGTGAGAGGCCACCTGGGCAGTGGAAAATATAAGCTTGCTTTAACTTGATTTTAATTGGAGTCAGTGGTCTTTTCTTGCATCCTGGTCTAATAGGTAAATGCTATCAAACAAGGAGCTCTGCCAGCCTGAAGACTTCCTTAGAAACTGCCTCTGACAATGGGCACTTGACATATATGTTGTTGTCAGGAGCTTTAGCTTTCTTTCTAATGAGACCATCAAAGCTGGATCTGCATCTATGTGACCTGGAGGGCATGGTTTCTTGTTTTTCAAAGGACATGAGGCAGCAGTGCTGAATTCACTCTTTGTAGGTAAACTGTCGCCACTGAAGGCTATGTGACTCCCCGTGTGGACTGTGAAGCAATTTGGTCATCCTCCACTTTTCGTGGTGTTTCTTGCTGCTGCACTGGGAATTTGTTATTTGCTTCACAAAATACAAGGAATTCAGCTGGGACACAGTGCTGGAGGGAGTTCTTTCACATGAGATGGGTCAGGGTCTGCAGGAGAATGCATCAACCAGGCTTCTATCCCACATAGCTTGTCCCCTTGACCATTGCACCTGATTCTGAACATTGTCCTGAAACATCTCCATATAACAAGATGCCTTTTATGGAGAGTTATCAGACATATAAGTGATTCCTGGCTGCACAATGTCAGCCACAAGCCATTTGGGAGTCAATGGCAGATACACATGGCCCGACCACAGATGTTTTATCACACACCTGCACACCACAGCTCTGGGCCCACTACTCAGCAGGCTCCAACATACTGGTATCTCTGTTCTACATCATTTTCATGAAACCTAGTCAATCAAGGCACTGTCTGGTACACACTTCATCAGCAAGAGGACATTGAAAGGTTCTCCAGTGCCACCTGGTCATGAAAATTTCAAAAATTTCATGGTATTTATCTAGCCATTTTTCAAGGATGAAGTTGGAGAAATTGTGGGTTTCAATTCATTCAGGAACCATTAATGTTTGAGGAAGCACATTTCAAGGAAACTCTGGAGAATTCTCAGAGGCAAGGCTTCCCAAAGAGTGGCCAAAAAGACACATGAAGCCAGGCCCATTGAGGTCTACAATGTGAGGCCCATGTGTGTTTTGACTGTCAACGATGGCTGCCAAGTCTTTCAGTATAAAATAATGTGATGCCCTGGCAGAGATTGACAATGCTCTGTGGAAAGCCACCCTGGGCATTGATCTCAGTTTCCAAAGGCAACTCTCATGCGTGGTCTCCTAAAATCCCAACACAATTCATGGCAATACTTCTCTGAGGTCAGTTCCTGAACTCAATCTGTAAGGATAATCACACCAGAGTTCAAGCCCAGGTGGACCTAGGCATCTCTTCCAACCACCAAACAAATGACCACAATTAAAACCAAAACACTCCCAAATGGCCCTCATCTTCTTCCACATAGACACTCTTCATAACCTCTGGCTGGAGGTTTCCATGAGGGGCACAGCCCAAGACAGTTTTCCAAATGAACTCCCTTGCCCCTCATTTGCCTAAAGTCAGGGTGGCCTGGACTCCCTTCCTGTGAACCAATAGTGATCAAATAGTCCTGCTCTTAATACTGCTCTGCTTCTCTAATTTGAGGCCTACTGACTGTCTGGTATATATTCTTTATGTGAATTGGTGTCATGAGAAAACACAAGCCCTTATGTGCTAGCCTCTGTAGGGCTTTGAAGAACTGATTTGACACAAAGGATCCCTATTCTCACGTGATGGAGGTCAGGAAGCTTACAGAGGAAGGCGAGAGACTTCATCCACAATGACTGCTCTTTTGGCCATTTTCGTTTTGCATGCACACTTGGAAACTTTCTTTAGATCCATCAGGTGCTGAGAATCTAAGCCGCTGCCTCACACAGGGCAAAGAGGATGATTCAGCCACATCTCTTTCCAAAGCAATTAGGCAAAGAGCCACAGGTGATGCCCATTCATTTCCATTTGAAAACTCTTTTTTTCTGGCTTCACAAAGGGGTTTCCTGAGGCAAAGATCTTCCTGACATTTAGGAAAACAGAACAATAGGTAAGCAAAAGGCCCAGTGCAGTGTTTTTCCACTGAGACTTTAATGGTCACACTGATATGTGAGTTTTCTGAGATGCTTCTATTCTCTTCAGCTATCCAGTACATGGCCATGTCACAGAGCTTGGAGGTGGTACATATCTTGGAAACCAAACCATGAGGCTATTCTGGAGAGTGGCCAGTATTCAGGAAGAAAACAAGAACTTAGGAAGATAGTAGGTGTTGCCCATCCATAAGGCAAGCCTCTCTCCATTCTTAAATTGTGCAGTATGAATGTTGGGAAGCTTTCTACTAGACAGGACACAACCATTGATGCATTCGCTTTTCAAATGTCTACAACCACAGATACAGTGGAATGCACAGACATAGAAACACTCGCGTTGTCAAACGACTTTCTAGAAACATTCCAGTCCAAACAAACAGTCTTTCCTTCCTATTCTCAGAAAAGAGACAAAACCACAAACTCACACCAACACCCACAACGGCACCTCCTTCCCCCAAGTATGTTGGTGAATATATTGAGTGTCCTCTGACTGGTGGTCCATACTATGTTCCCCCAAAATGGCCTGTTCTGTCTCAGATCTGGTCTCCTTCGCCAACTCTGTGAAGTTGTCAGGAGCCATGGTTGAGCCACTACCTGCTTTCTCAGAAAAGGCTCCTCTTCAGAGGTCTCCTGACATTTGGCCATTATCACTTCAGTAGGTACCAACAAAGACTGACTCTGTCCTTGGTAAATCCAAACAATTGAGACCACTGGAACTGGGACTGGGACTTACTCTGGGTGCCTGGCTTCCTGGATCCCAAGTTCAGAGTGTTCCATCACCAAGGAAGTGTGTACTGATATTTGCTTCTAAGGGTCCCAGGAGATGGAGACTGCCCCTACTTTCTGTGACAGTTTCACAAGTTAGAATGGTATATCAACAATAGGCACCCGGGAACAGCTCTTCTCACAGGCCTGGTTTGGTCCATCTTCTCTATATTAAGAAGAGAAAGGCTGATTCAGATACATCTCTTCATCCTGACCCGGTTGTTTAACATTGAAAATGACTTTTGCTCTCTCAGGTCCTTCATAGCTGCCTTCTTCTCCATGTATCATTTCTGCATGGACCTTTGAGGTTCTCATCAGGTGGAAGATACCCTACAATCCAGTATTGGAAGACCAACTCTCTCCCTGATCTTCTGTAAAGTTAGATTGAGGGAACAGTGTATGGTTAGGGTTAACAACATGTTCAATTGGGTTAGGAATAATTCTGCAGGATGAATAATGGTTATGGGAACATGTGATATTTACAAAATATACAGTTGAAATATAGGTATGAAAACAGAAATCTAGGTGAGATTTGATGCCCAGAAGGGCATTGGGCCCTTGATTGGGATACTTAGCTTTGAATTAATTTCTGCACAGATGTCTCAGATAAATCAATATACAATGGTATAGGATATTGTACCTTGGATGATTGAATGTCGAAGAGAACATGCAGTCAAAAAGGGATAGTCGGTAGGATTAGAAAGATAGACGATAGTTTTAGAAAGATGAGTGAGTATAAGATTTGGACAAAATGGTCTTTAGCAATAGGGTTTCATGTAGAGAGTGAATGTAAATGTCAGCACATGTTAAGAGGCAGTCACAATGATGAACTGGGGAAAATATATATCAATAGAGACATTAGGAAATCAGGCAAAGTATAAGGTGAGTAATAGGATTAGACATTTTCAACAGGTTTGAGGTTGAATATATAATCTTAGGAAGAAACAAATATGTAGTCACCAATAGGATCCACATTTGAGAGCAATAGGCAAACTGGACATGGATGATTTTAGTAATCCATGTTCAATTTCCATTTAGGCTTTAGTACAATCATAAGTGTGACATTTGCTTTTTGTTTCCAGAATATTACTGTGATAAAATGTATATGTAGATCAGGTGACATGAGTATTTCTTTCACCATTTCTAGGAACAGTATTTTGAAGACGTGTAAATTAGTATTTTGAATACAAATAGGTGTACACTGTGTCTATGAATATAGAAATAATGCATGAATAGACCATACTGTGAATAAATAATATAACTGGTTCCAACTTAAATAATGGTTCAAATTGATATCTGAAAATATACAGGAAACCTTATATTGATATATATCCATTCATTCAAACCAGTTATACATCTAATGGTAATATTAGGGTTATGGTTTATCATGAAGAATGTGTGAGTTTTGCTTCAAAAGTAATTGTGGAAATCGAAAATAATGTGTTTGGAAAGAAGTCTCATGAAAAGACCAGTCATGTAACCTGGAGGAATACATGTGTTCTGAAGCAGGAAGTGATTGAAAGTGAAACAAAAGCCTTTAAATTTGTGAACTTGTGGATGAAATATATATCTTATGATGTGCATAAACTGAGGAAATAGTAATGTACATGTGTTGAAAAAAAATGAACGTCAAAATACACATCATGTCCTATAGAAATCTACTTGCATTTATATTAACCTGGGTCAATTAGTGTAAAAATATTAGGATATGTATGCACAATTCACTTAACTTAGTTTTCAGTACTAGGAAACAAATACGTATTTCAGGAGGATGAATATGTCTTAGAATAATCTTATGAAAAGTTGATTATAAATACGCACTTAAATATTAATGAATTTAGGGAGTACATAATAAGATACATTTATTTCATATTTTGAAAACTCTGGAGAGTGTATATATATATATATATATATATATATATATATATATATATATATATATATATTAAAATACACAAACAGAAATTAAAAAGTATTAATATACAAGCCAAATGAAATTCACCATGAAATATATATCATCCACAGATCTAAAAATATTCATTTTACTGAACATGAATTTATGTATAATGTTGTTCAGCTAGGATACTCACTCATAGGTTGAATTTTCCGTTTCAACAGTGTTTAACAGGAGTGATCTCTTCTCACAATTTGTATCTGCCAAGTGAGCCACCTCACAAGAATGTACGTGTGGTACCAGGTAGGATTCTATATGTGCATATAAAAATATATGTGCTGAATAGGCTACAGAGAAATGGAGACATGAATTCACATATTTGTTAACTTTAAAAACACATGGAGAAGTGTTTCAACAAAAAAATGACTAGATTTAAAACTCCTACCATATATAATGCAAAAGGAATGTCCAAATGTTAACCTTGCATCCTCTGAACTACTTGTATTTCAATTTGGTTTGGTCTATTTTTATCCATCATAATAGGATTTGTAGTCAGAGTCTAGTAGGGAGTGGGTTACTATGAGGGATTCAGTATTTTGAATGAATAATTGGAAAATGAATCCAATGTGTATGCAAATATGTGCTACAAAAAAATCTTCCCACTCTCATCCAGAACAATGCCTTGACATTACCTTAGCCCCAAGTAAGATACAATTAGAGGAGAAGAGTTAGAAAATCTAGGAATACATATCTGGAATGGAAAATGCTCTGGAGTTCACAACACTGGAGGTGGTAGAGGAGTTTCCAAAAGTAATGGAGACTGTAAAAACTCCACAAACATGGAAGTGTGCAGGCCTCAAGACATCTGGGAAACTGTCTTTGAGGTTGTACACTTGAAATATATGTTGTTTTCAGGAGCTTTAGCTTCCTTTTTAGTGAGACCATCAAAGCTGTGTATGCATCTGTTACATGGAGGACATGGTTTCTTATTTTCCAATGAACATGAGGTAGCAGTGCTGAATTCTCTCTTTGTGGGTTTACTGTGGCCACTGGTGTCTAAGAATCTTTCCGTGTAGACTGTGAAGCCATTTGGTCATTCTCCAATTTTGTTGTGTTTCTTGTTGCTGCACTGGGAGTTTGGTATTTGCTTCACAAAATACAAGGAGTTCCACTGGGACACAGTGCTGGAGGGAGTTCTGTCACGTGTGGTGTGTAAGGGTCTGCAGGAGAATGCACCAACCAGGCTTCTACGCCACATTGCTTGCCCCCTTGACCATAGCAACTTGATTCTGAACATTGCCCTGAAAACTCTCCATCTAACAAGATGGCTTAATATACAAAGGTATGCTGGCTGCACCATGTCAGTCACAAGCTTTTGGAAGCCAAAGTAAGATCCACATGACCCCACCACAGATATTTTATCACACAACTGCACACCACAGCTCTGGGCCCACTACTCAACAGGCTCCACCATACTGGCAGCTCTGTTCTACACCATTTTCATGAAACCCAGTCAAGGAAGGCACTGTCTGGTACACTCTTGATCAGCAACAGGACATCCAAAGGTTCTCCAGTGCCACCTGGTCGTGGAAATTTCAAAAATTTCATGGTACTTATCTAGACATTTTTCAAGGATGAAGTTGGAGAAACTGTGGGTTTCAATTCATTCAGGAACCATTAAATTTTTAGGAAGCACATTTCAAGGAAAACTCTGGAGAATTTTCAGAGGCAAGTCTTCCCAAAGAGTGGCCAAAAGGCCACATGAAGCCAGGCCCATTGAGGTCTACAATGTGAGGTCCATGTGTGTTTTGACTCTCAACAATGGCTGCCAAGTCTTTCAGAATAAAATCATGTGATGTCCTGGCTGAGATTGACAGTGTTTGGTGAATAGCCACCCCAGGCTTAGATCTCAGTTTCCAATGGCGACTCTCATGCATGGCCACCTAAAATCCCAACACAATTAATGGCAATACTTCTCTGAGGTCAGTTCCAGAAATCAGTCTTTAAGGGGAATCGCACCAGAATTCCAGCCCAGGTGGACCCAGGATTCTCTTCTAACCACCAACAATTGACCACAATTAAAACCAAAAAACTCCCACATGGCCCTCATCTTCTTCAACATAGACACTCTGAATAACCTCTAGCTAGAGGTTTCCATGACGGGCACAGCCCAAGACAGTGTCCAAAATAAGCTCCCTTGCCCCTCATTTGCCTAAAGTCAGAGTGGACTAGACACCATTCCTGTGAACCAAGAGTGATCAAATAGCCCTTCTTTAATACTGCTCTGCTTCTCCAGTTTGAGGCCAACTGACTGGTATAGATTCTTTATGTGAATTGGTGTCCTGACAAAACCCAAGCACCTATTGGCTAGCCTCTGCAGAGCTTTGAAGAACTGGTTTGACCCAACGGATCCCTATTCTCACTTGATGGAGGTCAGGAAGCTTACAGAGGAAGGCGAGAGACTTCATCCACAATGACTGCTCTTTTGGCCATTTTGGTTTTGGATGCACACTTGGAAACTTTCTTTAGATCCATCAGGTGCTGAGAATCTAAGCCACTGCCTCACAGAGGGCAAAGAGGCTGATTCAGCCACATCCATTTCCAAAGCAATTAAGCAAAGAGCCACAGGTGACGCCCATCCTTTTCCATTTGAAAACTGATTTCTTCAGGTTTCACACAGGGGTGGCCTGAGGCAAACACGTTCCTGACATTCAGGACAACAGAACAATAGGTAAGCAAAAGTCCAAAGTAGTATTTCTCCACTGAGACTTTACTGGTCGCACTGATATCTGAGTTTCCTGAGATGCTCTCATTCCCTTCAGCTATCCAGTACATGATCATGTCACAGAGCTTGGAGGTGGTACATATCTTGGAAATAATACCATGAGGCTATTCTGGAGAGTGGCCAGTATTCAGGAAGAAAAGAGGAACTTAAGAAGATAATAGGTGTTGCCCATCCATAAGGCAAGCAGCTCTTTATTCTTTAATTTGGCAAGATGAATGCTGGGAAGCTTTCTACTAGTCAGGACACAACCATTGATGAATTCTCTTTTCAAATGTCTACAAAAACGGATTCAGTGGGATACACAGACATAGAAACACTCACGTTGTCAAACGACTTTCTAGAAACATTCCAGTCTAAACAAACAAACCGCCTTTCCTACCTATTCTCAGAACATGAGACAAAACCACAAACTCACACAGACACCCACAACGGAATCTCCTTCCCCCAAGTATGTCTGTGAGTATCCTGAGTGTCCTCTGACTGGTGGGCCATACTATGTTCCACCAAAATGGCCTGTCCTATCTCAGACCTGGACTTCTTTGCCAACTCTGTGAAGTTGTCAGAAGCCATGGTTGAGCCACTACCTGCTTTCTCAGAAAAGGCCCCTCTTCAGAGCTCTCCTGGCATTTGGCCATTCTCCCTTCAGTAGGTACTAAGAAAGACTGACTCTGTCCTTGGTAAATCCAAACAAATGAGACCACTGGGACTGGGACTGGGACTGGCTCTGGGTGCCTGGCTTCCTGGATCCCGAGTTCAGAGAGTTCCATCACCAAGGAAGTGTGATAGGTCACTTCCTTCACGAACTGAATGAGGTCACTGGGTTGGCAACCACTTTTTCCTAACAGTTGCTTCCAAGGGTCCCATGAGATGGAGGCTGCCCATACTTCCTGTGACACTTTCACAAGATAGAATGGTATATCAACCATAGGCACCCGGGAACAGCTCTCCACACAGGCCTGGTTTGGTCGATTTAATCTACATTAAGAAGAGAGAGGCTTTCAGACACATCCCTTCATTTTGACCAGGTTGTTTTACATGGAAGTTGACTTTTGCTCTCTCAGGTCTTTCATAGGTGTCTACATCTTCTTCAGGGATCATTTCTGCACGGAACTTTGAGGTTCTCAGCAGGAGGAAGATCCCCTACATTCCTGTATTGTAAGACCAACAATATCCTTGTTCTTCTGTTAAGTTATATTGAGGAAATATTGCATGGTTAAGGGTAATAACAGGTTCGATTTGGTTTAGGAATCATTCTGCAGGATGAATTATGGTATTGGGAACCTGCGATATTTACAAGAATATACTGGTGAAATATAAGTATGAAAACAGAAATCTAGGTAATATTTGAAGTCCAGAAGGGCATTGGGTGGCCTGAACACCCTTCCTTTGAATCAGGAGTGATCAAATAGCCCTGCCGCTAATACTGCACTGCTTCTCCAATTTGAGGCTTACTGACTGTCAGGTATAGATTCTTTATGTGATTTGGAGACATGAGAAAACCCAAGCACCTATTGTCTCATGCCACAGCAAATGGTTTATTGGGGGTCCAGCATGCTGGGGCTCAAAGCTCACTTCAGAGGAGGAAAGAACAAAGAGCCCCGAGAACAACTTGAGAAGAGATTATATACAATCTTTAGAGAGTGCAGGGACTTTATATACATCATAGCCTCCTTTAGCAAATATCATATACTGTGGGAAAATCAAATAACAACTCTAAAACATGATTAGCACATTCATTGGCGGGAACAGTTCGGGCAGGGGGTGATTGGTCAGCCCTGAGAAGGGGTATACATTTAAACTGATTGGTTGAAGCCCTGAGATGTATACGTGCTGAGATGCACGGTTTCTGGGAAGGGGTTGTTAAGTAACTAGGTGGTCAGGAAAGATTTCAACACATCTAATGGGCAGTTCCGGGAATTGTCTTCACTGACACAGGAATTTAAGGTTCTGAGCACAGCTTGTAAACTTTACAAAACCTGGTTCTTTACGTTTCAATTTTAATTTCTTTAATTCTTTCATTTCTCCTTTTTCTGCCTACTTTTAATTTTAAAAGTAATGAATCATAATTTTTGTGGGGTCTCACATTCTATTTCTGCCAGTGAAGTGTATTTCTGTCTGATTACCATGAGTTTTACCTGCCCAATCTGAGCCTGGAGAAAGGAAACTATGAGGTTAAGCAAACAAGGTCCCACAGTTATCAACACCATAAGCATGATCAGGGGTCCAGCTAAGGCTGATAGGAGTGTAGTTAACCAGGGGGACAAGGTAAACCATGACTCAAACCACACTTGTTGAATCTCCCTTTCTCTCTGGTGCTCTTCAAGGCATTTTCTCAATTTACTCATGGATTATTTTACAACTCCAGTATGGTCAGCATAAAAACAGCATTTTTCTCTCAGTACAGCACAGAGGCCCCCCTCCCTTATTAAATGGAGGTCTAATCCTCACCTGTTCTGTAAAACAACTTTAGAGAGAGAGGTTAAGGATTCCTGCAAAACTGTGATGGAGGTCTCTAACGTCTTCAAGTCTTGATTTATTGCTGTTTCTAATCAGTCCATTTGTTGTGACCCATGGATCATATCAGCTGTTCCTGTACCCACTCCTGCAGCAGCTCCTAGCCCCAATAGGATGGCTAGAGTAAGGGACACTGGCTCCCGGCAAAATCGGGCTGTTTGTCCACCTAGTAGACCTTCAAAGGATTCTGGATCATGATAGAGCACCCTGGGGGGTATCTGCACCATTACACAATAATGTACAGAGCTGTCAAATACCTGGGCTGAAATGCAAGGAGTTCTGACTGTGTGGAGTTCAGTACAATAAAGGTTCCTTTAATTAGTTCCCAGGGGGAGGAGTCAGCTGTACTCTGGACTGGGGAAGTAGGCAAAGACGGAAACTGCGAAGTATGAGATGGTAGAGGGGTTTTGGTAGATCTAGGCATGGGAGGTTTAGGAGGCTTAATTCCTGACTTGAATGGATTGGGCCCTATTGCTGTGGGATTTTCTTCCTTTTTAAGCCGAATGGTGAACCAGAGACCAAAGTCATAGCCAGGGCCATTAATATAGAATCGCATTCCCCAAGTATTTCCCATAGGCCATGTTGTTCTGAGGTAGCCCCTTCCTTTGGAAGTGAAAGTTATATTGAGGGGGTAACATAGACTATTTTTTCCACAGCAAGTTTTTGACACCACTTGGATAGCGGCACATTTATTGGGATCAATCCAGATGTCATTTCATCCTACCGAATCATACTGTCTGGGGAGTTTGGGTTTCACAATGTAGCTCCCGTGTGTTCACAACCCCAAGATCTACAATAAAAGTCACTGGGTCCTCCACAGGTTTGGGCCTGTTTGCGATTTCAGAAATCAGCTGGGCACACTTAATAAACAAGACTGGCTAGTTTACACCTGAGCTGGGGAGATGACATCAATAATTCATGGGGTAAGTTGGTTTGGGCTTTAGTGGGATCTGTGTGGGGTCCACTATGTCAGGGAGATCCCAGTCAGAGAGGCCTATGGCAAGCTGACAAATGTCCGGGTGGAGAGATGGCCACCAAGTCCATAAGGGGGCTGTATGTGAAATAGACCACACTACTTGCCCAGTAGGATTTATAACTTGCCATTGTTGCTGAACAGGCTGATGGGGATTAGGACTGCTGGTGGTCAGGGGAAGAATCCATAGCCCTACCCACACCACAGACATGCAACTTGAGAGGGTTACCAGTCTGTTCCAGTTTCCAGCCAGAGTATGGACAGGGCACAGGATTGAGATGGGAGGCATGGATCCAGGAAGTGATCCCATCCACTTTCACCACTGTAGGTGTTATAAGCAGCACCTGGTATGGTCCTTTCCAGCAGGGTTCCAGGGATGACACCCGATACTGTCTCATGTAGACGAAGTCTCCCACTTGATATTGATGTGGAGTTCCCTCGTCTCCAGGATGATAAGCAGTGGCCAACTGTTTCCACAGGTATCGCTGGGTGCTGGGTTTGTTCAAGGGCTTTAAGTCTGTCTAGCAAGCGTGTGTGAAAGGAATCATTAATCTCAGAGTTGGGGTTAGGTCCCTTAATGGAGGAGAGGCACCGTAGAGAATTTCATAAGGGGTGAGGTTACACAAAGGGGCGGAGGGGTATTTCTTGCACGAAAAAGTACATGAGGTAGGAGCATAGTCCAATTTTTTATGCCGGTCTCCAAGATTAATTTCGTTAAGTCTCTTTGATGGTTCTATTCATCGTTTCTACCTGTCCTGAGCTCTGGGGTCTATAAGCACAATATAACTTCCAAGTAATCCCCAGGGTCCTGGAAAATCCCTGACTTACCTGGGCCACGGATGCTGGTCCGTTATCAGACCCTATTACCTTAGGCAGGCCGAACCTTGGAAAACTGTCTTCTAGGATCTTTTTGACCACCATCTGAGCTGTTTCTTTCTTCATGGGGAAGGCTTCGACCCATCCTGAAAAAGTATCTACAAAGACTAGGAGATATTTAAGTCCATACCTTGCTGGCTTAATTTCAGAAAAGTCCACTTCCCAGAATTGTCCTGGTCTGGTTCCTCGTATGCGCTTCCCTGCAGGAATCTTGGATGGGAAAGTATTAACTAATTGGAAGACTTGAAAAGCTCTAGTCACCTGCTCAGCTATTTTTTTCCTCTTTGAGTCAGTCAATAATAAGTCCTTTCTTCGGTCCTTTAAGAGTGCCTATAACTTCTTTGAGCCTAAGTGGTTGAGCTGGTGTACGTCTTTGACATAAAGGTGGGCTTTTTGAAATTGTAAACTTGGCTCTGTAGGGTCCCAGATTTCTGTATCTGTCTCCTCAGATGATAAGTTGCCTGAATGTTCCGGGGCGGCCAAGTCTCCTGATTTTTGTTCCCCCCAGTGTGGAAAAAGTTAACAGAGTCACTCCGTTTAGGGCTGCCAATTAAGCTTCCTCATCTGCCCTTCTGTTTCCAACTGCCACAGGGTTGTTTCTCTTCTGGTGCCCGGGACAGTCCACTATAGCTAGTTCCTTATGGCCCTGCACTGCTGAGCCAAGGTGGAGGATCTCATCTTTATTTTTTATTTTTTTCCCGGCAGAGGTTAATAGCCCCCATTGTTGGTAAATAGTCCCGAGCATAAGAACAGTGGCAAATGCATAGTGGCTATCAGTTTATATGGTGGCCCTTTTCCCTGTTGCTAGTTGCAATGCTTTCATAAGGGCAATCAGTTCTGCTTTTTGGACTGATGTCCCTTCTGGGAGACCAGAGTATCAGATGAAATCAGTTTTGCTAACTGCTGCTGCTCCAGCCCGCCGCTTACCATCTTGGAGGAAGCTGCTGCCATCCGTAAACCATACGACTTCAGGGCGAGGCAGTGGCTGATCCTTCAAGTCTTGTTGTATACTGGTTTCCTTGCCAGTATGTGTTGACACTCATGAGTGACGGGTCCTGATGACTCTTCTGGCAGCAGTGTAGGTGGGTTGAGTGGAGCAGGGGGTCCCAGCGTTATTCTGTCTTTGTCAAGCAAGAGGCTCTGGTAGTGGTTTATTCTGGAGTTTGATTGCCACCTCTCTGGAGGCTAACAGATGATGCTCTCCAGGGCATGGGGGGCTATAATGGTTAGCTTCTGTCCCAACGTTAATTAATGAGCATCTTTTATTAGAAGGGCTGCCGCTGCTATAGCACTTAAGCAATGGGGCCACCCGCTAGCCAATGGGTCCAGTTTTTTGGATAAATACGCTACTGGCTTTTTCCAAGGTCCCAAAGACTGAGTGAGCACTCCCCGTGCTATTCCTTTCTTTTCCTCGATATAGAGAGTGAAGGGTTTTCTACATCTGGGAGTGCTAAGGCCGGAGCAGATAGCAGCACCTTTTTTTGACATTATCAAAAGCTTGTTGGTGCTCAGGGGTCTATTGGAAGTGGGCATCCCCCTTTATCAGCGGGCATAAAGGGGCAGCCAGAGATGCGAACCCAGGAATCCATAACCTGCAAAAGCTGGCAGTCCCAAGAAACTCTCTGAGTTTTCTCTTATTAGATGGGGGCAGTATCTGCAAAACGGTTTTTTTTTCTGGGCTCAGGGAGCCATCGTTTGCAACCCCTAAGAGAATAACCCAGGAAGATTACTTCTTGCTGACAAGTTTGGGCCTTTTGGCAGAAGCCATATATCCAAGCCGAGCAAGCTCGAATAATAGTGCTTGGGTCCCAGACTCATAGGTCTCCTTGGTGTTGGCTGCCAGTAGAAGATCATCCACTATTGGAGTAGGGTGACTTTGGGGTGTGCAGTTTTGAAGTCATTGATGTCTCTGTGGAGGGCTTCATCAAAGAGAATGGGGGATTTTTTGAACCCCTGTGGGAGTCTAGTCCAGGTTAGTTGGCCAGATGTTCCAGGTTCTGGGTCTATCCACTCTAAAGCTAACAGCAACTGACAGTCCTTATGTAGAGGCGAGCAGAAGTAAGCATCTTTTAAGTCCAGCACAGTGTACCATTTCTGCTCCGGATTCAGAGTGCTAAGCAAACTATATGGATTGGGTACTGTGGGGTGAATGTCCTGCACTCTGTTGTTTATCTCTCTTAGGTCTTGAACAGGACGGTAGTCCCCAGTTCCTGGCTTTCTTACTGGTACTGGGGGGTGTTCCAGGCTGATTGACAGGACCTTAGGACCCCAAGACCCAGGTATTTATGAATATGGGGCCTTATCCCATCCTTAGCTTCTTTGCTTAGAGGATATTGTTTAACACTAATTGGAGACGCAGAGGGTTTTAATTCTACTACTATTGGAGGTTGTTGATGGCTAGACCTAACCCAGCAGTTTCTGCCCAGGCATTAGGATAATCTTTTATCCATTTCTGGGGTAGTTTGCCTGTTTGATCAGTCCTAGGGGGCGCGAAGAGTTGATGTTCATCTTCTACAGACATAGTCAAAGATGTTACTATGGGAGTTAATACTGCAGGCTTTAGAACCCCCACTTGGGGACCATTAGGGTTAAAGGTTATTCTAGTCCAGAGTTTGGTAAGCATATTCCTGCCCATCAATGGGGCCGGGCATTCTGGGATTACTAGGAAAGAGTGGTGGACTTTTTCCTTTCCGAGGTCCATATTCATCTTAGTTGTCCAAGCCTGATATCTACTGCCATTAGCCCCTTGAACTAGGGACGATTTAATTGATAGGGGGGCCAGTGAAGTCTTAAGGGCTGAGTATACTGCTCCTGTAATCACTTCAAAGTTCACTGTGTTCCCCTCAACTTCAAATGTTACTCTGAGCTGGGGGAGGGGATCTGAGCCCCGAATTTCCTAGTCCTCTTCTAGAGTCAGCACGGCGGGCTGGCGTGGCTGCTTCTTTTGGGGGCACTCTTTGGCCCAGTGTTCTTTTTTATTACAGTGGGCACATTGATTTGAGGCCAACGGCAGCCTTTGGCGTGGGCCCAGGTATGCCTTTATGTATCCCTGCTTTTTAACTTCTGGCCTATTTGCTGCTGTGACCAGAACCTTAGGCAATGCTTTACTCTGCCATTTGCTTCTTTCCTCCTTCTTTTGTTCCCTTTCCTTCTCTCTCCTCTATTCCCTTTCCTCCTCAGTTTCTCTCTTATAATATACTTTCTCAGCTTCTCTGACTAAATCTCTTAAGGTCATATCTTATAATCCATCTAGACGTTGTAACTTTCTCTTAATATCTAGGGCAGTCTGCTCGATAAAGGCCATTGCAACAGATGGCTTTTGGTCTTCTGCCTGAGGATCAAAAGGAATATATTTCCTATACGCTTCCATAATTCTCTCCAGAAACATAGAAGGAGACTCATTAGGCCCTTGGATAATCTCTCTTACCTTGGCCAAATTAGTCGGCCCTCTGGCGGCCGCTCAGAGACCCACTATTAGAGAACAGCGATAAGTGGACAGATGCTACCTACATTCAAAGGTGTTGGGGTCCCAGTTGGGTTGGTTCATGGGCCCGTAGGGGCAGAGAGGGAGCATCACTGGGGCTTCCGAGTTTTATATTATTTATCTCCTGCGGGTTCCTTTAGGTGGCCCAGCTTCCTTCAGGGGAGCAGGGTCTGCTGCTGTTGCGGGGAAGTCCCCTGGAGGGCTTGGGTCTGGCCCAATTGCCTCTAGCGGCAGAGAGGTTGAGTCAGCGGCGGGAGGATCATCTGGAACATGTTGTGGGTTGGGGAGCGAGGGTAGAGGATAAGGAGAGAGAGGAGTGTCCAGTCTTGTGACTCAGAATGGAGGGAAGAGGGGGAGGAGCAGAATGTTGGAATGATAAGATCGTGGGGGAAGGGGTATACGGCTGTTAATCTGGGTGGCCAAGTGGCCCCGGTGAAAGACAATATCTCTGACTTTTCGGATTAGAGGGAAGTGGAAGGATTCTTCTCGGGGCCATCCGACTCCTAGGATGGGCCATTCTGAAGCACAGAGAGTCTGCCAGATCCGGCATTTTACTGAAAAAGAAAGATTCTTGGTACTTGAGCGAACATCAGTCCAATGATCAAGGTTAAGGGACAGAGGCATGGAAGTGCTTTGTCCCATAATGTCCCATAATGGGAGTTACTCAAACAGGGACAGTGAATACACAAAAATGACACAGACAAAGACAAACAGTAAACGTTTAACATGAGTCCAAGAAAAAGATTAGAACTGAGTAACTGGCCAAACCTGATGGGTTAGACAATAAAGACAGACAGTAAACTCAACATGAGTTCCTGACAATGAACAAAACTGAGTAGCCAGCAAAACCTGATGGGCTGGAAAACCGAATCCTGAAGCAAAAAATAACCGAGTTGAGGAATCTACTAATCCTCAATTTCCCGAGTCCTCTGGAGTTTCCCCCAGGGACGTGGCCTGTCACTCTGTGACACATCTGTCAGCCACCATCGCAGAGAGCTAATGTTCTTCACCGACAGCCATTTTGCCAAGCCCTAACCTGAAACCCGAAACCAGAAAGAGGCACCTGAATTACTCTGAAAGGAGTCCATTGGGGTCTTTTGTTCGTCACTGCTGGATTTCTCAGCTAGGGCCTCCAGATGAAAAGGTGGGCCGAACGTCGGAGGAAAAGACCACCAAGAGAATTTCTCATGAAACAGCAAAGGGTTTATTGGGGGTCCAGCATGCTGGGGCTCAGAGCTCACTTCAGAGGAGCAAAAAACAAAGAGCCCCAAGAACAACATGAGCAGATTTTATATACATTCTTTAGAGAGGGCAGGGACTTAACATACATCCTAGCTTCCTTTAGCAAATCACTGTATACTGTGGGAAAATCAAATAACAACTCTAAAACATGATTTGCACATTCATTGGTGGAAACAGTTCAGGCAGGGGGTGATTGGTCAGCCCTGAGAAGGGGTATACATTTAAACTGATTGGTTGAAGCCCTGAGATGTATATGTGCTTAGCTGCACGGTTTTTGGGAAGAGGTTGTTAAGTAACTAGGTGGTCAGGGAAGATTTCAACACACATCTAATGGGTAGTTCCGGGAATTGTCTTAACTGCCACAGGAATTTCAGGTTCTGCGTGCAGCCTGGAAACTTTACAGAACCTGTTTCTTTACGTTTCAATTTCAATTTCTTTTATTCTTTCAGAACCTTACAAAGGAAGGCAAGAGACTTCATCAACAATGACTGCAATTTTGGCCATTTTGGTTTTGGAAGCAGACATGGGATCATTTTTAGATCCATACGGTGCTGGTAATCAAAGCCACAGCCTCACACAGGGCCAAGAGGCTGATTAAGACACATCCCTTTCCAAAGCAATTACTTCTCTGAGGTCAGTCACTGAACTCAGTCTCTGAGGGGAATCACACCAGAGTTCAAGCCCAGGTGGACCCAGTCATCTCTTCCAAACTCCAAACAAATGACCACAATTAAAACCAAAACACTCCACCAAGGCCCTCATCTTCTTCCATATATACATTCATCATAACCTCTGGCTGGATGTTTCCATGAATGGCACAGCCAAAGAGAGTTTCCAAAATAAGGTCTCTTTCCCTTCATTTGCCTAACCTCAGGGTAGCCTGGACACCATTTCTGTGAACCAGGATTGATCACATAGGTCTGCCATTAATACTGCTCTGCTTCTCCAATTTGAGGCCTACTGACTGTCAGGTATAGTTTCTTCATGTGATTTGGAGTCATGAGAAAACCCAATCATCTCTACAGGGCATGAAAGAACTCATTTGTCCCAAAGGATCCCTATTCTCACTTGATGGAGGTCAGGAACCTAAAAGAGGAAGGTGAGAAACTTCATACACCATGACTGATCTTTTTTGCATTTTGGTTTTGGATGCACACATTGGATTTTTCTTTAGATCCAACTGGTGCTGAGAATCTAAGCCACTACCTCACACAGGGCAAAGAGGCAGATTCAGACACATCCCTTTCCAAAGCATTTAAGCAAAGAGCCACAGGTGATGCCCATTTATTACCATTTGAAAACAGTTTTCTTCAGGATTCACAAAGGGCTGGCCTGAGGCAAAGACCTTCCTGACATTCATGGCAACAGGCAAATAGGTTAGCAAAAGGCCCAAAGCAGGGTTTCTCCACTGAGACTTTCCTGGTCACACTGATATCTGAGTTTTCTGAGATGCTCGCATTCCCTTCAGCTATCCAGTACATGGCCATGTCACAGAGCTTGGATGTCGTACATATCGTGGACACAAAACCATGAGCCTATTCTGGAGAGTGGCCAGAATTCAGGAAGAAAACAGGAGCTTAGGAAGATAGTAGGTGTTGTTAACTAGATTTATAACACCTACCCTATATCATGCAAAAGGCAAGTCCAAATATACACCATGCCTCCTCTGAACTGCTTGTATTTCTATTCTGTTTGGGTTATTTTTCTCCATCATATTAGGATTAGTTGTCAGAGTGTAGTAGGGTATGGGTTAGTGTCAGTTGTCCCGGCCGGCGGGACACATCAACGTGGGCAAGAAACTTAGTTGGGGAGGAATGAAGGGACAAGAGACACGAGAGATTACAGCAAGACTGGAGTTCTGATCATGCTGCAAACTTTTATTGTTCTCACATGGAAATTTATATGCTGTGGATGGGAAAGCTCTCTTATCGGCAGTTGCTGGATGTCTTCAGAAAGTGAGATAACCTCAGGATGTTGCCGGAAGACAGATCGCTGCAGGATGTCTCAGGGAGATAGATGGCTGCGGGATGTCTCCCAGGCAGGATATCTCCCAGGGGGCTGTTTCTTTTCAGTGTCAGGCTATACTTTGAAGGAGAACTTCCTTCTAGCCCCTGACCTCTCCCCCTTTCTTATATAAAATATTTGACCATACCTTACCGGCCAATGTTTTAGGGGGTGATAGAGGCTCTCTTTCTCTAGCAGGCCTTTAAATATCTCCTGATTCGAGAGAGCATGTTTACAAGATTTCGTCGTGGCCTTGGCATATTTTTGGAGGAGACGGCTTTAAAAGGGAAGCATGCCGACCGCCATGCACCAGAGCGTGTCACTAAGAGGTCTTCTGTTTTGGTATCCGTGGATCCATCCTCCTGCAGTCCATCCTGCATCCTCCGTTATTATGGCCTAACGTCCTCACTCCATGGGTGCATCCCCCCCAAGTGAAGGGGCCCATGGAGGACGAACCCTTATGGCAATGGCAGAAGATGGTTGGTCAGAGCTGTTACTTATAGTTTAATGTAAGAAAGAGAGATCTGTGGGGATGTAAACTTAAGAAATAAGCCTGTGAGAAGGGTAGAACATCCTTTTAAATGTTGGCAGCATGGTCTTCCATCTCCAGGTGATGATAGTGGACCTGTATTGGCTTAGAGGCCAAAATATTAATCTGTTCTATAATAAATTGTACAAGCCTGTTTATAATGCAGGGTCCTATGGACACCATTAAAAGTAAACCCAACAAAGGGCCTAATAAGGGAAGAAGGTAGGGTAGAAATCCATTAATCCCAGTCCAGAGGGGATTTTCAAAAAGTTCCCTTCGTCTCTTTTCTAGATCTTCTTGAAGCTGCTTAATTTTAGTGCGTACTATGACTGATTTATTGGCATTAAAGCAGCATCGTGCCCCTACGGCCAAGCAAATACCTCCCTGGTTAGCTGTCAGTAAATCTAAGCCTTCTCTGTTTTGAAGGAACACTTCTGCCAGGGAGTCTACTAGGTCCTGCAAATCTTTAATGGTTCCTGATAGAGTTTTTACATCATTTATAAGTTGTTGAGACAGGCGACGCTAAGAGTGTATAGCCATGCCTAAGCCAGCTGTACCTGTGTTCACAGCAGCTGTTATTCCAAGGCTGGCAAAGAGTGGTAAGGCCTGTATTGCCCGCCTGTGTCTTTTGACTAAGGTGTCTAGACTAGAAATGCATAGAGTATTGTCTCCTGGGACAATAGTTATATCAGGGAGTAATAAGGCAAGAACACAGCCAACGGTCCAATTCGATGGAAGCCTCAGGAAGGCCGAGTTTCCTCCACACATAAAAACTGTGCCATTGGAGGGACAAAGAGATGGGGTGGGTGAGGAATAGTTTTGTACTGTTGAGCAATTTCCAAAGGAAGGAACTCCAACATCATTATCATAGGTATTATTTTGCATCGCGCCTAAAAGACATATTGTAAAAGTGCCTATAGACTGTACTTTAAAAGGAAATCTGGGTTGGCATGTATTATCATCGTCTATGATAGAATTAATAGGAACTGCAATAGGCATGATTGCCCCTGTTGTCATGGAGAGCCAGCAATCACCAGCAAAGGTGGGGTTGGAATTATTAAGCAAGGAGAAGGTAGTTTCCAAAATATCTAATATATTGTTATCTAAACCGGGGAGCTGGCATTTTGGCTATATTAAGAGATGATATGTGAGCTCAGGGATTTGGGGTTTCAAAAGTTTGATTATCTGAGGATGCTTGACAGCATAAGGGAATCCTCCACCATCAGCGACCCCTGTAGGTGCCTTAATGGGGCAGAAGGGGGGTTTACCAACAGGGCCTTGGCACCCAGCTGACTGTAGCTTGGTGTATTTGCCTTCTCCTCCCCGGTCAAAAAGAACGGGGGTATAATGAATAGTGGTCCCTCCTGCTGCATGAGTTTTAGTTAGGGAGGCTTCAAAAAATTGTTCTCCCTTCTTGTTGACACAAATTGAGGCCGACGCATAACAAGTGGCATGCATCGCTTGGGTATGCGTTCAAGTTGCAGAACAATTTTAGAGAGCATTACTTGTACTAGGGGGAATAATCTTTGGCTTGTTAACACATACCAATTTAGGCTGATGAACTCCTCTGAGTTTATGGTCAACCTCGGCCTGTAGGTAAGCCACCTTAGTCACGCAGTCAGCAGTCTGGGTCAAACTAGTGGGAGCCTGAGACCAAGATCCTCCCTTGCGTTCACAGGGAGGGCCAAAAAGGTACTCCATGATGTTGGAAGGTGGAGGGCCAAAGCCTCCGTGTACAATCCTGTTCAGCAGAAGTGCCTTAAGTAGGATCCTCACACAGATTGTTGGCTGCATCTGAAAAAGAGGAAAATTTGTCCTCAGGGTGAGGGCCTCCATCCCCGTGTTGAGGTAAGCCATTAACCTGTTTAACCAGGCGTTCTGGTAACCATCTTGGGGCTGCTTGCTCTTGGTCCAAAACACAAGCTGAGCCTCGTCCACAGATGAGGACAGGACCTGGGCCTTTCCATTTATTTGTAAGGGGATTGTGCCACATAACAGGTGGGCGAACAGAATTGGACGAGGATTGCCAGTGTCAGTCTGCAGCCGAATGGCCTTCATTGTCTAGGGAAAGAAAAATAAGGGCAAATAATGCATGATTAAGGCGATGCCTGTGAGTGGTAAATACAAGTGCAGAAGCATTAAAGCGGGTTAGCCAAGTCTTTAGGTAAGGTGGGCACGTTCCACAATGCCTGAGGCTTGTATGGAATTCCAGTAGTATGACAAATTTGCAAGGAAGCACAAAACTGTTTAAACTTGGCACTGGTATATGCAGGACAATTATCTTTTTTTTAATATGTATTGGTTTACCCATTACGGAAAACACTGAAACAAGATGAGAAAGGACATCTTTGATAGCCTCTCCAGAATGTGGTGATGCAAAAATAAGGCCGCTGAAGGTATCTACAGAAACGTATATATATATTTGGTTTTTCCGAATTCAGAAAAATGAGTAACATCCATTTGCCAAAACTGATTGGACAGTAATCTTCGGGGGTTAACTCCCAAGTGTTGAATGGGGAGGGAGACAGGGCAACCAGGGCATGCTTTTACTATTTCTCGTGCCTGTTGCCTGGTAATTTTACATAGTTATCGAAGGTTCTGGGAATTTAGATGGTGAAGATTGTGTAAATCCGTGGCCTTTTGAATGGAGCCAACAAAAATTGAAAAGATGAAACGAGTTGCTGCATCAGCTTTGGCATTACCTTGTGTTAGAGGGCTGGGAAGATCAGAGTGTGCCCTGATGTGTCCTAAGAAAAATGGGTGTTGTCTGGCCTGAATTAGCTTCTGAAGCTGGTGAAACCGATGGGCCACATTGGAAGAAGCCTTAATGGTGGGTGAAATCTGAAGCAGGGGCACAGAATGAGCAATGTAGGCACTGTATGTATAAATATTAACAGGATTATCAAGAAATGTTTTAAAAACTTGTGTTATGGCAAACAATTCCACAAACTGTGCTGAATGATAGACAGTATCAAAGGTGTTAGGTTGGTTATTGACAACAAAGACTGCTCGGCCATTACTGGAACCGTCTGTAAAGACAGTAAGGACTTGAGGAATGGGAGCCTTTTGAGTAATTTTGGCAAAAATAAATGGATGTAACTGGACAAAATATAAAAGGGGGTCATTGGGGAGGTGGTTATCAATTGTTCCCAAAAAGCCTAATAAGGCAATACGCCATTCATTCTCTGTCTGTAGTAAAAATTGGGTTTGGTCTTTAGTATATGAAATTAAAATATTATCATGGTCTTTGCCAAAATGTTGTCGAGATAGCAAACGACATTTAAAAATAATAGAAGCTACCTGAGCAAGAAAAACAGTAATAACCTTGGAGAATGTGGTGGGTAAATGGACCCAAAGCAAAGGCAGCCTTTATTTCTAAAATGTGTATTTCGCTGCCGAAATATTCCTGTGGGTGTATGAGGAGTGTGTAAAATAACCAGAACCAGAGGAAGGTTATAAGAATGTTCTGTAAAAAACTGTTTGGCAATGGCTTCTGTGACTTGGTTTAATGCCTGTCATGCCTCGGGAGTAAGCTTTTGAGGGGAGGAGGGGTGGGAATCACCTCTCAAAATATCATTAAGGGACAAAAGTATACAAGTGGGTAATTTTAAATATGTTTTTAGCCATTGAATATTCCCCAGTAATTTTTGAAAATCATTAAGGGTGTGAAGATGGTCCACCCATAGTTGTATCTTAGGAATTGGGATCTGATTATCTTGAAGTTTACGAACCAAATAGGTATAACAGTCCTGTGTTTTAACCTTATTAGGAGCTATCTGTAGTCCCAAGGTAGTGAGGATTTTGTAAAGGTCCAAGTAACAATTTTTAAGGTCATGGTTATTAGGTGCAGCAATTACAAATCATCCATATAATGTAAAATATAAATTTGTGGCCATAGCTCTCTCACAGGGTCTACTGCTTGAGCAACATATTTTTGGCAAAGACTAGGGCTGTTGGCCATACCTTGGGGAAGAACCTTCCATTGAAATCTCTGCATAGAGCCCGAAAATTAAGGTGAGGGAGACTAAAGGCAAAATAGTGTCTATCCTCAGGATGTAAAGGAATGGTAAAAAAAAAAAAAAAAAACAATCTTTTAAGTCAATAATCATTTTACAATAGTTTTTGGGAATAGCCACTGGTGTGGGAATGCCTGGCTGTAGTGCTCTTATTCGGCACATAGGTTTATTAATGGCACACAAATATTGTAAAAGACACCACTTGCCTGATTTTTACTTGATAACAAAAATTGGAGTATTCGATGGTGAGGTTGAGGGCTCTACATGGCCGGCTGCCAGCTGTTCCTGCACTAACATGGAGGCAGCCTCCAAATTTTCTTGGGTAAGGGACCATTGATCCAACCACACAAGAGTCTGAGTCTCCCAAATAATTTTATCTCCATGGGGTATAGGAGAGTCAGAGACTGACACTAAAAATCCGAATACCCAAGTCCATATGTATTTCTTTTTTGTATGGGTTTTATTGGCTCAACCAGTCCTTGTCTCAGTCTCCCAAGGCCTATACCAGGGACAAAATAAATACGAAACATTTGATGAGTCACCATGGAATTGGGACTGGCATGAATAACTTCCATTTGACTCAAAATATCTCGGACCCATATGTTAACAGGGAGGTCAGGAACAATGAAAGGAGTGACAATTCCCTTATTACCCTCTTTATCAGTCCAGCTAAGAGCCGTAGAGCTGACCAGAGGATTTTTTGACTGTCCTATCCCTTTAAGGTCAGTCAAGGATGGGGTGAGGGCCCAAGCTGATGACCAATATTTTTGAGAAATAATTGTGGCATCAGCTCCAATATTTAGAATTCCTTGGAATTCCTTTCCTTCAATAAGTAAGGAAATGGTGGGTCTATTTTGAGAAACGGGTTGAACCCAATTTACATCAGAGCAGCCCAAGGAGGCATTCCCCCCGGTAGGTTTGGGTGGTTAAGTGCCTCCTGGATTCAAGGGAAGGAGTATTAATTGTGCAAGACTTGTTCCTGCTGGGATGGCCAAAACTCCATTAATAGCTGTGGCCAGTATTTTTTTTCTCCAGTGAAGTCATTATTATTAATGCCATGGAAGACCTGAACACCATGTAAGTTAGTAGAGGCTCTTCCAAAAATAGGGGCACAGATATGAGATGGAGGGGGACCCATAATTCCAGTGGGTATTATCTGGGGCCCTTGCATTGAGTCTAATATAGTTTCAGTGGTGGCACAGATGTCCAATCCTGCGCTGCCTGGAGTGGCTAGTTGGAGGGAAGCAATTGTGGAGAAGAATTTTGAGGTAGGTTGGGAGTTTGGAAGGGAAAAAATCTTATTGCCCCTGGTTTTGTCCTGGGGGATGTTGTGGCCCGGGGCTGGCCCCGCAGGGAGTTTCCCAAGAAGCAGGAAAAAATAGGCTGTCTGAGGGCATTTGTCTTAGATCTACACTCACTGGCCCAGTGATGACCTTTACCACATCTAGGGCAAAGGGTAGCTTGGGGCGGTATAGCCCCAGTTGAAGGAGATGCTATTCCTAGGCTTTCTTTGCCTGTCGGACACTTGCGTGCAAAATGGCCAGGTTGTTTACAAGTAAAGCAAGTACGTGAGCCAGGATTGTGAAAGGTCTTGGTAAAGGTGGCACCTAGGGCAAGACCCATGGCATGAGCTGCACCTACCCCTGCGTAGAGTCTAATAAAGTCAGAAAGTTTCCCTTTATCCTTATGTGGTTGAAGAACATCCTGACATGCTGGGTTGGCGTTTTCAAAGGCAAGATGTTTTACAAAAGAGCTTTTGTTTTCACTTGGTCCAAGCAAGCATTCCACAGCTAGGTTAAGCCTGGGAACAAAGTCGCTATAAGGCTCGTCGGGCCCTTGTCGAATTTTTGCCAGGGAAGTGGTAGCCGAGGCTTTTGAGGGAGGTGTCTCCAAGCATGTAAGCCAGCCATCTGAATCTGCATCAAAAGTCCAGCAGGGAAATGTGACTGTTTAGTTTTAGTGTCCAAAGGCTCATTGCCCACTAGCTTAACATAAGTCCCGGACTTAGAGGAGGCCTTAGTTAAAATTTTTTGAGCAGTTTCCCGACAGTGCTCTTTGAAATCTGCATTCCATAACAGAAAGTCTCTGGCACTGAGGGTAGCTTGGTCTAAAAATTTCCAATCATTGGGAGTAAGTCATTGTGTGCTGTGGCTTTCTAATAAAGCCAACATGTAGGGTGCAAAGGGGCCATAGTGAGCACAAGCCTTTTTAAGTTTTTCAGGAAAATGCAGGCTTAATTTTTTGTAGACTCTGGGTTCCTGCCTGCCTAGGGCTGAACTCCTCATCCTCTGAGTCCTGATCTCCTTATTCCATTTCTCCGCTTCCTCCTCTTGATCCTCGTCTAAGTCTTTGACCTCAGCCTGGGCAGGCTTATCTATCTGACTGGTGGTGACTGGGAAGGCGAGCACAGGTTGATGGAGTGGCTTCGCCTTTGTATTAGACCACTGTAGGCCAGTTACTTTGACTCCATACCTAAGGCTAATGAACAGAGCTCAGAGTGAAGGGATTTAATTCTTTTAAAGGTTGGATCTGTTCCTGTCTATGTTGGAAGGATGCTCACAAAGGAGCCAGTTTAGGCAAGGGAAGTGGGGAAAAAATATCTGGGGGGGGGCATTTGTACCCTGAAGGGCCAGAGCACAAAAGGCAGGAGGGATATAGGAGGGGTTGGATGTGTAAGTCCTATAGGCTGTGGCAGGGTCTTGAGAGGTGCAGGGTCTTCTGAATGGTAGCGAGCTGCTTCCTTCTCCAAGGTAGCCTCCTCTACAGGGGTCAATGAGTCTCCGGAATTTAAAACTGGATAAAGGCAGTTGGTAACCATTGGAGCCTTAATCATTAGGGTGGTATTTTGAGGGGGACCAGGAAGGTTCCCATGGTCCTGGGGAGCCTGAGAAGGGTCTATGTCTATACTAACTGATGGGTATGCCGAGGGGATACGAGAAGTATTTGCATAGCCTCTTCCCCAACCTCGACAAGTTTTAAGGTACCATTGTCAAAGGGTGAACTTTTAAGAATTTCATTAATTAAGTTCCAGTAAGAAAAGGTGGGAACAGGCACTTTTTCTGGGCCAAAGGATTCATAATAATCTTTTAAACAGTCTCCTACTCCAAGCCATCTTTTACCATCAATGGTCCTTTCAAGAGGAAACCATGGACACTGCTCTCTTATGTATGAAAAAAAAAATTAAGTCTTTTTTCTAAACACGTGCCCCCATGTCTGCAAGGACTCCTTGTAGCCTGACAAAAACAAATCATGTGACGTAACT
The DNA here is from genome assembly GCF_048772815.1 of Callospermophilus lateralis. Classification (NCBI taxonomy): domain Eukaryota; kingdom Metazoa; phylum Chordata; class Mammalia; order Rodentia; family Sciuridae; genus Callospermophilus; species Callospermophilus lateralis. The sequence continues at coordinate 330,072 of NW_027514940.1, read as the reverse complement.
GCTTGTCCCATAGTGGGTCAATCACCGTGCGTCATCCCCACGCTCCTCCTGGATCTGTCTCTCGGTGGTGTCTTCTGCAGTTATTGCAAGCTCCGCTTGACCAAATCTTCCAGGAGGACGGGGTCCCCCTCAATCAAAAGCTCAAGCCCCAGTCGGTGGGCGCCAGATGTCCCAGCCGGCAGGACACATCAACGTGGGCAGCGAACCTAGATAGGGAGGAATGAAGGGACAAGAGACACGAGAGATGACAGCAAGACAGGAGTTCTGATCAAGCTGCAAACTTTTATTGTTCACACAGGGGTATTTGTATGCTGGATGTGGGAAATCTCTCTTATCGGCAGTTCCTAGATGTCTTCACAAGGTGAGATAACCTCAGGAAGTTTCAGAAAGACAGATGGCCGCAGGATGTCTCAGGGAGACAGATGGCTACAGGATGTCTCTCAGACAGGATGTCTCCTGGTGGCTGTTTCTTGTAAGTGTCAGGCTATTCTTTGAAGGAGAATAGAATTCCTTCTACCTCTGACAGTCAGGGATTCAGTATTTCGAATAGAAAATTGGAAAATGAATCCAATGTTTATGCAAATATGTGCTACCGAAAAGTCTTCCCACTCTCATTCAGAACAATGCCTTGACATTACCTTCACCCCAAGTAAGACACAATAAGAGAAGAAGAGTTAGAAAATCTGTGAATACACATCTGGAATGGAAAATTCTCAGTAGTTAACAACCTTGGAGGTGGTAGAGGTGTTTCGAAAAGTAAGGTACATGGTAAAAACTCCACAAACATGGAGCTCTGTTGGCCTAAAGACTTCTTGAGAAACTGCCTCTGAGGTTGGGCACTTGAAATATATGTTGTTGTCAGGAGTTTTAACTTCCTTTGTAGTGAGACCATCAAATCTGGGTCTGCATCTGTGTGACCTGGAGCACATGGTTTCTTATTTTCCAATTAACATGAGGCAGCAGGGCTGAATTCTCTGTTTGTAGGTAATTTGTTGCCATTTGGGGGCAAAGTGTCTCCCAGTGTGGACTTTGAAGCCATTTGGTCTTCCTCTACTTTTCATGGTGTTTCTTGCAGCTGCATTGGGAGTTTAGTATTAGCTTCACGAAATATGAAGAGGTCAACTAGGACAGAGTGCTGGAGGGAGTTCTGTCACGTGTGTTGGTTAAGGGTCTGCAGGAGAGTGCACCAACCAGGCTTCTATCCCACATAGCTTGCCCCCTTGACAATAGCAATCTGATTCTAAACATTGCCCTGAAACCTCTCCGTATAACAAGATGCCTTTACATACAAGGGTATGGGGGCTGCACCATGTCAGTCACAAACCATTTGGAAGCCAATGGCAGATCCACATGACCCCATCACAGATGTTTTAACAAACACCTACACTCCACTGCTCTAGGCCGACTACTCATCGGGCTCCAAATTACTGGCATCTCTGTTCTACATGATTTTCATGAAACCCAGTCAATCAAGGCATTGTCTGGTACACTCATGATCATCTATAAGACATCCAAAGGTTCTCCACTGACACCTGTTCATGGGAATTTCAAAAATTTAATGGTATTTATCTAGCCTTTTTTCAAGGATGAAGTTTGAGGCACTGTGGAGTTTAATTCATTCAGGAACCATGAAATGGAGAGGAAGCTTATTTCAATGAAATCTCTGGAGAATTCTAACAGGCAATGATTCCCAACGACAGGCTAAAAGGTTACATTATGCCAGGCATTTGAGGTCTACAATGTGTGATCCTTTTGTGCTTTGACTTGCAACTATGGCTGCCAATTCTTTAAAAATAAAATCATGTGATATCCTTCCTGAGATTCCCAGTGCTCTGTGGAAAGCCACCCTGGGCCTTGATCTCAGTTTCCAAGGGCGACTCTCATGCGTGGCCTCCTAAAATCCCAACACAATACATGGCAATACTTCTTTGAGGTCAGTTCCATAACTCAGTTTCTAAGGGGAATCACACCAGTGTTCAAGCCCAGGTGGACCCAGTCATCTCTTCCAAAGGCCACAAAAATGACCACAATTAAAACCAAAACACTCCCACATGGCCCTCATCTTCTTCCATATAGACACTAATCATAACCTCAGGCTGTAGGTTTCCATGAGGGCCAAAGCCAAAGACAGTATCCAAAATAAGGTCCCTTTCCCCCATTTGCTTAAAGTCAGTGTGGCAGGGAGACCCTTCCTGTGAACCAGAAGTGATGAAAGAGGCCTGTCCTTAATACTGCTCTGATTTTCCATTTTGTGGCCTAATTACTGTGGGGTTTAGATTCCTTATGTTAATTGGGGTCATGAGAAAACCCAAGCACCTATGGCCTAGCCTCTGTAGTGATTTGAAGAACTCATTTGACCCAAAGGATCCCTATTCTCAAAGATGGAGGTCAGGAACCTTACAGAGGAAGGTGAGAGACTTCATCCACAATGACTGCTCTTATGGGTATTTTGGTTTTGGATGCACACATGGGATTTTTTTAGATCCATTAGGTGCTGAGAATCTAAGCCACAACCTCACAAAGGGCCAAGAAGCTGATTCAGACACATCCCTTTCCAAAGCAATTAAGCAAAGAGCCAAACGTGATGCCCATTCATTTCCATTTGAAAACTCTTCAGTCTTCACAAAGGGGTGGCCTGAGGCAAAGACTTTCCTGACATTAAGGGCAATAGTACAATAGGTAAGCAAAAGGCCCAAAGCAGGGTTTCTCCACTGAGACTTTCCTGATCACACTGATATCTGAGTTTTCTGAGATGCTCACCATTGCCTTCAGCTATCCAGTACATGGCCATGTCACAGAGCTTAAAGGTGGTACATATCTTGGGCACAAAACCATGAGCCTATTCTGGAGTTTGGCCAAAATTCAGAAAGAAAATAGGATCTTAGGAAGATATTAGGAGTGGCCGATCCATATGGCAAGCCGTAGACCATTCATAAATAGGACAGGATGAACGCTGGTAAGATTTCTACTAGATAGGACATATGTATTGATGCGCTCTCTTTTCTAATGTCTACAACCACGGACACAGTGGGATACACAGACATAGAAACACTCGCCTTGTCAAAAGACTTACTAGAAACAATTCACACCAAACCAAACAAAACGACTTTCCTACCTATTCTCAGAATATGTGACAAAACCACAAACCCACACCCACACCCACACCCACACAGACCCCCAAGTAGGTCTGTGAAAATATGGAGTGTCCTTTGACTGGTGGGCCATAATATATTCCCCCATAATGGGCTGTTCTCTCTCAGATCTGGTCTCCTTGTCCAACTCTGTGAAGCGGTTAGGAGCCAGTGGTGAGCCACTACCTTCTTTCTCAGGAAAGGCCCCTCCTCAGACCTTCCTGGCATTAGGCCATCCTCACATCAGTAGGTACCAAGAAAGACTGTCTCTGTCCTTGGAAAATCCAAACAAGTTTGACCACTGGGACATGAACTGGGACTGGTTCTGGGTGCCTGACTTCCTGTATCCCAAGTTCAGAGAGTTCCATCACCAAGGAAGTGAGGTGAGGTCACTTCCTTCAGGAACTAAATGAGGTCACTGCCTTGGCAACAACTTTTTCTTAAAAGTTGCTTCTAAGGGTCCCATGAGATGGAGGATGCACCTACTCGCTCTGACATTTTCACAAGTTAGAATGGTATATCAACCATAGGCACCCGGGAACAGCTCTCCACACAGGCCTGGTTTGGTCCATCTTCTCTACATTAAGATGAAAGAGGCTGATTCAGACACATCCCTTCGTCCTGACCAGGTTGTTTACCGTGGAAGTTGACTTTTCCTCCCTCAGGTCTTTCATAGCTGCCTACATCTTCTCCATGCATCATTTCTGCATGGACCTTCGAGGTTCTCAGCAGTGGAAGTTTCCCTAAACTCCTGTATTGTAAGACCAACTCTGTCCCTGCTTTTCTGTAAAGTTAGATTGAGGGAACAGTGTATGGTTAGTGTAATAACAGGTTCGATTTGGGTTTGGAATCATTCTGCGCGATGAATAATGGTATTGGGAACCTGCGATATTTATTAAATTATATTGGTAAAATATATGTATGAAAACAGAAATCTAGGATTTGAAGCCCAGAAGGGCATTGGGCCCTTGATTGGGATACGTAGTGTTGAATTAGGTTCTGCACAGTTGTCTCAGATAAATCCATTTACAATGGCATAGGACCTTGTACATTGGATGATTGAATGAGGAAGAGAACATCCAGTCAAAAAGGGATAGTCGGTACGATTAGGTAGATAGTCGGTAGGTTTAGGAAGAAGAGTGAGTACAGGATTTGGACGGAAATTTCTTTTTTTTTTTATTGGTTGTTCAAAACCCTACAAAGCTCTTGACATATCATATTTCATACATTAGCATACATTAGCTTCAAGTGAGTTATGAACTCCCTTTTTTGCCCCAAGTACAGATTGCAGAATCACATGGGTTACACATCCACATTTTTACATAATACCATAATAGTAACTGTTGTATTCTGCTACCTTTCCTATCCTCTACTATCCCCCCTCCCCTCCCCTCCCATCTTCTCTCTCTACCCCTTCTACTGTAATTCATTTCTCACCTTGTTTATTTTCCCATTCCACTTACAACCTCTTATATGTAATTTAGTATAACAATGAGGGTCTCCCTCCGTTTCCATGCAATTCCCCTTTTCTCTCCCTTTCCCTCCCACCTCATGTCTCTGTTTAATGTTAATCTTTTCTTCCTGCTCTTCCTCCCTGCTTTATTCTTAGTTGCTCTCATTATATCAAAGATGACATTTGGTATTTGTTTTTTAGGGATTGGCTAGCTTCACTAAGCATAATCTGCTCTAGTGCCATCCATTTCCCTGCAAATTCCAAGATTTTGTCATTTTTTAGTGCTGCGTAATACTCCATGTTGTATAGATGCCACATTTTTTAATCCATTCATCCATTGAAGGGCATCTGGGTTGGTTCCACAATCTAGCTATTGTAAATTGTGCTGCTATGAACATCGATGTGGCAGTACCCCTGTAATACGCTCTTTTAAGGTCTTCAGGGAATAGTCCGAGAAGGGCAATAGCTGGGTCAAATGATGGTTCCATTCCCAGCTTTCCCAGGAATCTCCATACTGCTTTCCAAATTGGCCGCACCAATTTGCAGCCCCACCAACAATGTACAAGAGAACCCTTTTCCCCACATCCTCGCCAGCACTTGTTGTTGTTTGACTTCATAATGGCTGCCAATCTTACTGGAGTGAGATGGTATCTTAGGGTGGTTTTGATTTGCATTTCTCTGACTGCTAGAGATGATGAGCATTTTTTCATGTACTTGTTGATTGATTGTATGTCCTCCTCGGAGAATTTTCTGTTCAGATCCTTGGCCCATTTGTTGATTGGGTTATTTGTTATCTTATTGTCTAATTTTTTAAGTTCTTTGTATATTCTGGATATTAGGGCTCTATCTGACGTGTGAGGAGTAAATATTTGTTCCCATGATGTAGGCTCCCTATTTACTTCTCTTATTGTTTCTTTTGCTGTGAAAAAACTTATTAGTTTAAGTAAGTCCCATTTGTTGATTCTTGCTATTAACTCCTGTGCTATGGGTGTCCTATTAAGGAATTTGGAGCCCGACCCCACTATATGTAGATCGTAGCCAACTTTTTCTTCTATCAGACGCAGAGTCTCTGATTTTATATCAAGGTCTTTGATCCATTTTGAGTTAACTTTTGTGCATGGTGAGAGGAGGGGGTTCAGTTTCATTTTGTTGCATATGGATTTCCAGTTTTCCCAACACCATTTGTTGAAGATGCTATCCTTCCTCCATTGCATGCTTTTAGCCCCTTTATCAAATATAAGATAGTTGTAACTTTGTGGATTGGTCTCTGTGTCCTCTATTCTGTACCATTGGTCCACACGACTGTTTTGGTACCAGTACCATGCTGTCTTTGTTACTATTGCTCTGTAATATAGTTTGAAATCCGGTATCGCTATACCGCCTGATTCGCACTTTTTGCTTAGAATTGCTTTTGCTATTCTGGGTCTTTTATTTTTCCATATGAATTCCATGATTGCTTTATCTATTTCTACAAGCAATGCCTTTGGGATTTTGATTGGCATTGCACTAAACCTATATAGAATTTTTGGTAATATCGCCATTTTGATGATGTTAGTTCTGCCTATCCATGAACAGGGTATATTTTTCCATTTTCTAAGATCTTCTTCTACTTCTCTCTTTAGGGTTCTGTAGTTTTCATTGTATAAATCTTTCACTTCTTTTGTTAGGTTGATTCCAAGTATTTTATTTTTTTTTGAGGATATTGTGAATGGAGTGGTTTTCCTCATTTCCATTTCAGAAGTTTTGTTGCTGATATACAAGAATGCCTTTGATTTATGCGTGTTGATTTTATATCCTGCTACTTTGCTGAATTCATTTATTAGTTCTAGTAGTTTTTTTGTAGACCCTTTTTGGTCTTCTATGTATAAAATCATGTCATCGGCAAATAATGATAATTTAAGTTCTTCTTTTCCAACTTTTATGCCTTTAATTTCTTTCGTCTGTCTAATTGCTCTGGGCAGTGTTTCGAGAACTATATTGAAAAGAAGTGGTGATAGAGGGCATCCCTGTCTTGTTCCAGATTTTAGAGGGAATGCCTTCAATTTTTCACCATTCAGAATGATGCTAGCCTGAGGCTTAGCATAGATAGCTTTTACAATGTCAAGGTAATTTCCTGTTATCCTTAGTTTTTCTAATATTTCGAACATCAAGGGATGCTGTACTTGTCGAATGCTTTTTCTGCATCTATCGAGATGATCATATGGTTCTTATCTTTAAGTCTATTGATGTGGTGAATAACATTTATTGATTTCCGTATATTGAACCATCCTTGCATCCCAGGGATGAATCCTACTTGATCATGGAGCACAATTTTTTTGATGTGCCTTTGTATCCGATTCGCCAGAATTTTATTGAGGATTTTTGCATCTAGGTTCATCAGGGTTATTGTTCTGAAGTTTTCTTTCTTTGATGTGTCTTTGTCTGGTTTCGGAATCAACATGATGTTGGCCTCATAGAATGAATTTGGAAGAGCTCCCTCTTTTTCTATTTTCTGAAATAACTTGAAAAGTATTGGTATTAATTCTTCTTTAAAAGTTTTGTAAAACTGCGCTGTATACCCATCCGGTCCCGGGCTTTTCTTGGTGGGTAGTCTCTTGATTGCTTCTTCAATTTCATCCATTGGTATTGGTCTGTTCAAATTGTGTGTATCCTCCTGACTCAGTCTGGGCAAATCATATGTCTTAAGAAATTTATCGATGTCTTCACTATCTTCTATTTTATTGGAATATAGGTTTTCAAAATAATTTCTAATTGTCTTCTGAATTTCTGTAGCATCTGTTGTGATATTGCCTTTTTCATCCTGTATGTTAGTAATTTGAGTTCTCTATCCTCTTCGTTAGTATGGCTAAGGGTCTGTCAATCTTGTTTATTTTTTCGAAGAACCAACTTTTAGTTTTGTTGATTTTTTCAGTAGTTTCTTTTGTTTCAATTTTGTTGATTTCCGCTCTGATTTTAATTATTTCTTGCCTTCTGCTGCATTTTCTGTTGTTTTGTTCATCCTTTTCTAGGGCTTTGAGATGAAGTGTGAGCTCATTTATTTGTTGGTTTTTCCTTTTTTTGAGGAATGACCTCCAGGCGATGATGGTTAGGGTAATAACAGGTTCGATTTCGGTTAGGAATCATTCTGCACGATGAATAATGGTATTGGGAACATGCGATATTTATTAAATTATATTGGTAAAATATATGTATGAAAACAGAAATCTAGGATTTGAAGCCCAGAAGGGCATTAGGCCCTTGATTGGGATACGTAATGTTGAATTAGGTTCTGCACAGATGTCTCAGATAAATCCATTTACAATGGCATAGGACCTTGTACATTGGATGATTGAATGAGGAAGAGAACATCCAGTCAAAAAGGGATAGTCGGTACGATTAGGTAGATAGTCGGTAGGTTTAGGAAGAAGAGTGAGTACAGGATTTGGACGGAAATTTCTTTAGCAATAGGGTTTCAGTTAGAGAGTGAATGTAAATATCAGCACATATGAAAATTCAGTCACAATGATGAACTTTGAAAAATATGTAGAAAAGCAGATAATAATGGAGACTTTACAAAATCAGGCAAAGTATAAAGTGAGTGATAGGATTAGACATTTTGAACACTGTTGAGTTTGAATATATAATCTTAAGAAGAAACAAATATGCAGTGACCATTAGGATTGACATTTGAGAGCATTAGGAAACCTGGACATGGATGCTTTTAGTAATCCATGTTCACTTTCATTTTAGGCTTTGGTACAATCATAGTGTGACCTTTGCATTTTTTGTCCAGAATATTACTGTCATAGAATGTATATGTGGATCAGATGACATGAGCATTTCTTCAAGCATTTCTGGAAGTAATGTTTTCAAGACCTATAAATTACTATTGGGGGTAAAAGAGGTGTACCCTGTGTCCATGAATATAGACATAATGCATGAATAGACCACATTTTGAATAAATAATTTAACTGTTCCCACTTTAAATAATGGATTGAATTAATATATGAAATATTATAAGAAATCTTGTATTGATATAATATCATTCATTCCAACCAGTAATACATCTATATGTAATATTAGGGTTATGATTATCATGAAAGGTGTGTGAGTATTGCTTCAAAAGTGATCATAGAAATCTAAATTAATGTGTTTGGAAAGAAGTCTCATAAAAATAACAGTCAAGAAACATGGAGGAATACATGTGATCTGAATAAGAAAATGATTGAAAGTGAAACAAATGCCTATAAACTTGCGAACTTGTGGATGAAATATATATCCCATGATGTGAATGAATTGAAGAAATAGTAATGTACCAGTGTTGAATAAAATGAACATCCAAATACACATCATGTCCCATAGGAATCTACTTGCGTTGATGTTAAACTAGGTCAGTTACTGTAGAAATATTAGGATTTGTATGCACCATTCACTAAAGTTAGTTTTCAGTACTAAGAAACAAATATGTATATCAGGAGAATGAATATTTTGAGAAAACTCTTGAGAAAATTTGATTATAAATCCACATACTTGAATATGAATGAGTTAAGGGAGTGTATAATAAGACACATATTTCATATTTTGAAAAATCTGGAGAATATATATATATATATATATATATATATATATATATATATATATATACACACACAAACACACACAGACATTAAAAATAGCATAATATATGCTATATGAAATTCACCATGAAATTTATATCATCCAGAGATCCAAAAATATTTATTTTATTTAACATGGATTTATGTATAATGTTGTTCAACTAGGAAGCTCACGCATAGGTTGAATTTTCAGTTCTAAAGCGTTTAGGAGGAGTGATCTCTTAAAATTTGTATCTGCCATGTCAGCCACTTCACAAAAATGTACGTGTGGTATCAGGTAACATTCTATAATTTCATGTAAAAATACACGTGCTGAATAGACTACAGAGACAGGGAAACAGGAATTCACATATTTGTTAACTTTAAAACACATGGAGAAATATTTTAACAAATAATTGACTAGATTTATAACTCCTACCCTAAATAATGCAAAAGGCAATTCCACTATACACCATGCCTTCTCTGAACTGCTTGTATTTCTATTTTTTTTGGTTTATTTTTCTCCATCTTATTAGGATTAGTTGTCAGAGTCTAGTAGGGTAAGTGTTAGTGTGAGGTATTCAGTATTTTGAAAGGAAAATTGGAAAATGAATCGAATGTGTATGTAAATATGTGGTACACAAAAATCTTCCCACTCTCATCCAGAACAATGCCTTGACATTACAATCGCGCAGAGTAAGACAAAATTAGAAGAGAAGAGTTAGAAAATCTGTGAATAAATATCTGGAATGGAATATGCTCAGGAGTTCACAACCTTGGAGGAGGTAGAGGAGATTCCAAAAGTAAGGGACAGTGTAATCATTCCAAAAACATGGAGCTCTGCTGGCGTAAAGACTTCTTGAGAAACTGCCTCTGAGGGTGGGCACTTGAAATATATGTTGTTGTCGGGAGCTTCAGCTTCGTTTGTAGTGAGACCATCAAATCAGCGTCTTCATCTATGTGACCTGAAGGACATGGTTTCTTATTTTCCCTGAACATGAGTCAGCAGTGCTGAATACTCTCTTTGTAGGTAAACTGTGGACACGAGGGGCTAAGTGTATCCACATGGGCCTGTGAAGCTATTTGGTCATTCGCCACTTTTCGTGGTGTTTCTTGCTGCTGCACTGGGATTTTGGTATTTGCTTCACGAAATACGAAGAATTCAACTGTTACTCTGTGCGTGAGGGGGTTCTATCACGTGTGGTGGGTCAGGGTCTGCAGGACAATGCACCTAACAGGCTTATATCCCACATAGTTGCCCCCTTGACCATAGCAACCTGATTCTAAATATTTCCCTAAAACCTCTGCATATAACAAGATGCCTTTACATTGAAGGGACTGCTGGCTGCACCACATCAGTCACAAGCCATTTGGAAGCCAAAGGCAGATCCACATGACCACACCGCAGATGTTTTATCACACACCTGCCCACCAATGCTCTAGGCCCACTCCTCAGCAGGCTCCAACTTCCTGGCATCACTGTTCTGCACAATTTTTATGAAAACCAGTCAATCAAGGCACTGACTGCTATTCTTATGATCGGCCACAGGATATCCAAAGAATCTCCAGTGCCAACTTGTCATGGGAATTTTAAAAATTTCATGATATATTGACCTAGCCATTTTTCAAGGATGAAGTTGGAGGCATTCTGGAACTATTAAATGGTGAGGAAGCTCATTTGAATGAAATATCTGGAGATCTCTCACAGGAAAGACTTCCCAAAGAGTGGCCAAAAGGTCACATGAATCCAGGAAAATTGAGGTCTACAATGTGAGGTCCATGTGTGTTTTGACTCTCAACAATGGTTGCCAAGTTTTTCAAACAAAATCATGTGATATTCTGGCTGAGATTTCCAGTGCTCTGTGAATAACTACCCTGGGCCTAGATCTCAGTTTCCAAGGGCGACTCTAATGCGTGGACTCCTAAAATTCCAACACTATTCATGGCAATACTTCTCTGAGTTCAGTACGAGAACTCAGTCTTTATGCAGAATCCCACCAAAGTTCAAGCCAAGGTGGACCATGTAATCTCTACTAACCGCCACAAAAATGACTACAATTAAAACCAAAACACTCCCACATGGCCCTCATTTTCTTCCATACAGACACTCATCATAACCTCTGGCTGGAGGTTTCCGTGAGGGGTGCAGCCCAAGACAGTGTCCAAAATAAGCTTCCTTGCCCCTCATTTGCCTAAAGTCAGGGTGGCCTGGACACCCTTCCTGTGAACTAAGAGTGATCAAATAGGCCTGCCGTTTATTTTGCTCTGCTTCTTAAATTTGAGGCCTACTGATGGTGGGATTTAGATTCTTCATGTGAATTGGAGTCATGAGAAAACCCAATCACCTATGGGCTAGAATCTGCAGGGCTTTGAAGAACTTATTTGACCCAAAGGAGGCCTATTCTCACTTAATGGAGGTCAGGAACCTTACCACGGAAGGAGAGAGACTTCATCCACAATGATTGCTCTTTTGGACATTTTGCTTTTGGATGCATACATGGGATCTCTCTTTAGATCCATCAGGTGCAGAGAATCTAAGCCACAGAATTACACAAGGCCAAGAGGCTGATTAAGACATATCCCTTTCCAAAGCAATTAAGCAAAGAGCCACAGTTGATGCCCCTTCATTTGCAGTTGAAAACTTTTCTTCAGGCTTCAAAAAGGGTGGCCTGAGGCAAAGACTTTCCTGACATTCAGGGCAACAGAACATTAGGTAAGGAAAAGGCCCAAAGCATGGTTTCTCCACTGAGTCTTTACTGGTCACACTGATATCTGAGTTTTCTGAGATGCTCGCCATGCCCTTCATTTAACCAATACATGGCCGTGTCACAGAGCTTGGAGGTGGTACATATCTTGGACACAAAACCATGAGCCTATTCTGGAGAGTGGCCAGAATTCAGGAAGCAAACAGTAACTTAGGAAGATAGCAGGTGTTGCCGATCCATAAGGCAAGCCGCAGTCCATTCATAAATTGGGAAGGATGAATGCTGGGAAGCTTTCTACTAGACAAGACTCATCCATTGATGCATTCTCTTTGCTAATGTCTACAACCACTGACACAGTGAGATACACAGACATAGAAACACTCGCCTTTTCATACGACTTTCTGGAAACACTTTACTCCAAACCAAACAAACCGCCTTTCAGACATATTCTCAGAGCATGAGAAAAAAACCACAAAACCACACCCCCAGCCAGATAAGCACCTCCTTCCTCCAAGTAGGTTTGTGACTATCCGGAGTGTCCTCTGACTGATAGGCCATACTATGTTCCCCCGAAATGGCCTCTCCTATCTCACATCTGGTGTCCATGGCCAATTCTGTGAAGTTGTCAGGAGCCAGCAGTTAGCCACTGCCTTCTTTCTCAGAAAAGGCCCCTCTTAAGAGCTTTCCTGTCATTTGTCCATTCTCACATCAGTAGATACCAAGAAAGACTGACTCTGTCCTTGTTATATCAAACAAGTGAGACCACTAGGTCTGGGACTGAGACAGGCTCTAGGTGCCTGGCTTCCTGGATCCCAAGTTCAGAAAGTGCCATGAACAAAAAAGTGAGGTGAGGTAACTTCTTTCAGGAACTGAATGAGGTTACTGCCTTGGCAACCAGTTTGTCCTAACACATGCATCCAAGTGTCCCATGACATGTAGGTTGACCGTATTTCTGTGACACTTTCACAAGTCAGAATGGTATATCAACCATAGGCACCTGGGAACAGCTCTCCACACAGGCCTCATTTGGTCCATCTTCTCTAGATTAAGAAGAGAGAGGCTGATTCAGACAAAACCTTCATCCTGACCAGGTTGTTTGGCATGGAAGATGACTTTTGATCTCTCAGGACCTTCATACCTGCCTACATCTTCTCCAGGGATCAATTCTGCATGGACCTTTGAGGTTCTCAGCAGGTGGACAATCCCCTACTTTCCTGTATTGTAAGACCAACTCTGTCCCTGCTCTTTTGTAAATGTAGATTGAGGGAACAGTTTATGGTTAGGGTTAATTACATGTTTGTTTTGGGTTAGGAATCATTTTGCTGGATGAATAATGGTATTGGGAATCTGTGATATATATAAGAACATAGAACATAGAGTTGAAAAATATGTATGAAAACAGAAATGTAGTAAGATTTAAAGTCCATATTGGCATTGGGCCTTTGATTTGGATACTTAGCTTTGAATTACGTTCTGCAGTGATGTCTCAGATAAATTGATTATCAATGACATAGGACCTTGTACCTTGGATGATAGATTGTAGAAAAGAACATCCACTCAAACAGGGATAGTCCATAGGATTAGGAAGATAGTCGGTAGGTTTTGCAAGAAGTGTGAGTATAGGATATGGACCAAAAGTTCTTTATCAATAGGGTTTCGGTAATAGAATGAATGTCAATGTCAGCACATGTGAAGAGTCAGTCACATAGGTAAACTGGGGAAAATATGTAGGAAAGGAAACATCAATTGAGACAGTAGGAAATCAGGCAAAGTATAAAGTCAGTGATAGGATTAGACATTTTAACAGGGTTGATGTTGACTATATAATCTTCGAAGAAACAAATATGTAGTCACCAATAGGATGGACATTTGAGAGAATTAGGCAACCTAGACATCAATGTTTTTAGTAATCCATGCTCCCATTCAATTTAGGCTTTTGTACAAACATATGTGTGATCTTTGCATTTTGTATCCAAAATAGTACTGTGATAAAATGTATACGTAGATCAGGTGACATAAGTATTTTTTCCACCATTTCAGGGAGCAATATTTTGAAGATGTATAAATTAGTATTGCGGGTACAAAGAGGTGTACCCTGTGTCTATGAATATAGAGATAATGAATGAATAGATGATACTGTGAATAAATAATATAACTGATTCCACTTTAAATAATGGATTAAATTGATATCTTAAAATATATAAGAAATCTTATATTGATACACAGTCATTCATTCCTATCAGTTATACATCTAATGGTAATATGAGGGTTATGGTTTGTCATTAAGGGTGTGTGAGTTTTGCTTCAAAAGTAATTATGGAAATCGAACATAATGTGTTTGTAAAGAAGTCTCATGAAGAGACTAGTCAAGAAACATGGAGGAATACATGTATTCTGAAGCAGGAAGTAATTGAAAGTGAAACAAATTGATATAAATTAGCGAACTTGTGGATGAAATATATATCCCATGATGTGCATAAACTGAAGAAATAGTAATGTACCAGTGTTGAATACAAATGAACGTCAAAATACATATCATGTCCCATAGGAATCTACTTGCATTGATGTTAAACTTGGTCAGTAACTGTAGAAATATTAGGATTTGTATGCATCATTCACTGAAGTTAGTTTTCAGTACTAGGAAACAAATATGTATTTCAGGTGGATGAATATTTCTGAGAATAATCTTGTGAAAAGTTGATAATAAATCCACATACATGAACATGAATAAATTTTGGGAGTGTATAATAAGACACATATATTTCATATTTTCAAAAATCTGCAGAGTGTGTATATATATATATATATATATATATATATATATATAGACATAGATATATATAGATATATAGATATATATATAGATACATATATATACATATGCCTATATATATACACACACACACACTCACACAGACATTAAAAAGTAGCAATATATATGCCAATCGAAATTTATTATGAAATATATATAATCCACACATCCCAAAATATACTTTTTACTGAACATGGATTTATATATAATTTTGTTCAGCTAGAAAGGTCACCAATAGTTTGAATTTTCAGTTCCAACAGCATTAAGAGGAGTGATCTCTTCTCACAATTTGCATCTGCCAAGTCAGCAACCTCTCAAGTATATACATGTGATACCAGGTAGGATTCTATATGTGCATATAAAAACACATGTGCTGAATAGGCCACAGAGAAAGGGAGAGAGGAATTCACATATTTGTTAACTTTAAAAACACATGGAGAACTGTTTTAATTAAAAATTGAGTAGATTTATAATTCCTACCCTATATAATGCAAAAGGCAAGTCCAATTATACAACATGACTCCTCTGAACTGCTTGTATTTCTATTCTGTTTTGGTTATTATTCTCCATCATGTTAGGATTAGTAGTCAGAGTCTAGTGGGGTATGTGTTAGTGTCCAAAATAAGCTCTCTTACCCCTCATTTGCCTAAAGTCATGGGGGCCTTGACACCCTGCATTTGAACCAGGAGTGATAAAATAGGACTGCAGTTAATACTGCTCTGCTTCTCCATTTTGAAGCCTACTGCCTGTCAGGTATAGATTCTTTATGTGATTTGGAATAATGAGAAAACCCAAGCACTTCTTTAGGGCTTTGAAGATTTCATTTGAACCAAATGATCCCTATTCTCACTTGATGTAGGTCAGGAACATAACAAAGGAAGGCAAGACACTTCATCCACCATAACTGATCTTTTTGCCATTTTGGTTTGGATGCACACATGGGATCTTTCTTTAGATCCATCAGGTGCTGAGAATCTAAGCCACAACCTCACACAGGTCCAAGAGACTGATTAAGACACATCCATTTCCAAAGAAACTAAGCAAAGAGCCACAGGTGATGACCATTCATTTTCATTTGAAAACTGTTTTCTTCAGGCTTCACAAAGGGGTGGCCTGAGGCAAAGACCTTCCTGACATTCAGGGCAACAGAAACATAGGTAAGAGAATGGCCCAAAGCAGGGTTTCTCCACTGAGAATTTCCTGGTCACACTGATATCTGAGTTTTCTGAGATGCTCGCCATTCCTTACCGCTATCCAGTACATGGCCATGTAACAGAGCTTGGAGGTGGTACATATCTTGGACACAAAACCATGAGCCTATTCTGCAGAGTTGCCAGAATTCAGGAAGAAAACATGAACTTAGAAAGATAGTAGGTGTTGTCCCTCCATAAGGCAAGCTGCAGTTCATTCATAAATTGGGCAGGATGAATGCTGGGAAGCTTTCTACGAGACAGGACATATCCATTGATGCATTCTCTTTTCTAATGTCTACAACCACGGACACAGTGGGATACACAGGCATAGAATCACTCACCTTGTCAAAAGACTTACTAGAAACAGTCCATTCCAAACCAAACAAACTGTCTTTCCTACCTATTCTCAGAACATGAGACAAAACCACAAACTGACACTCACACTCACAAAGGCATCTCCTTCCCGCAAGTAGGTCTCTGACTATCTGGAGTGTCCTCTGTCTGTTGGGCCGTATTATGTTCCAATGAAATGTCCTGTCCTGTCTCAGATCTGTCTCCTTTGCAAACTCTGTGAAGTTCTCAGGAGCCAGCGGTGAGCCACTACCTGCTTTCTCAGGAAAGGCCCCTCTTCAGATCTGTCCTGGCATTTGGCAATCCTCACATCAGTAGATACCAAGAAATACTGACTCTGTCCTTGGTACATCCAAACAAGTGAGCCCACTGGGATTGGGACTGGGACTGGCTCTGGCAGTCTGGCATCTTGGATCCCAAGTTCAGAGAGTTACATCACCAAGGAAGTGAGGTAGGTCACTTTCTTCACGAAATATATGAGGTCACTACCTTGGCAATCACTTTGTTTTAACATTTGCTTCCAAGGGTCCCATGAGATAGAGGCTGCCCCTACTTTCGGTGACAATTTCACAAGATAGAATGGTATAACAAACATACGCGCCTGGGAACATCTCCCCACACAGGACTGGTTTAGTCCATCTTCTCTACATTTAGATAGAGAGACTGATTCAGACACATCCCTTCATCCTGACAAGGGGGTTTGCCATGCAAGATGACTTTTGCTCTCTCAACTCCTTCATAGCTGCCTACGTCTTCTCCAGGGATCATTTCTGCATGGACCTTTGAGGATCTCAGCAGGTTTAAGAACCCCTACATTCCTGTATTGTAAAATCAACTCTGTCCCTGCTCTTCTGTAAAGTTTGATTCAGGGAAGAGTGTATGGTTACGGTTAATAAAAGTTCAATTTGGGTTAAGAAACATTCTACGGCATGAATAATGGTATTGGGAACCTGTAATATTTACAAGAATGTAAAAGTGAAATATAAGAATGAAAACAGAAATCTAGGTAAGATTTGAAGCCCAGAAGGGCATTGGGCCCTTGATTGGGATACTTAGCTTTGAATTATGTTCTGCAGAAATGTCTCAGATAAATCAATGTTCAATGGCATAGGACTTTGTACCTTGAATGATGGAATGTCAAAGAGAACTTCTAGTCAAAAAGGGATAGTCGGTATTATTAGAAAGATAGTCTGTAGGTTTAGAACTAAGAGTGAGTATAGGATTTGGACCAAAAGTTCTTTTGCAATAGGGTTTCTGGTAGAGATTGAATGTAAATGTTAGCACATGTGAAGAGTCAGTCACAATGATAATCTGGGGAAAATATGTAGGAAAGCAGATATCAATAGAGACATTAGGAAATCAGGCAAATGAAAAAGTGAGTGATAAGATTAGACATTTTCAACGGGCTTGAGGTCGAATATATAATCTTAGGAAGAAACAAATATGTAGTCAAGAATAGGATTCACATTTGAGAGCATTAGGCAAACTGGACATGGAAGTTTTTAGTAATCCATGTTCACTTTCCATTTAGGTTTGGTAAAATCATAAGTGTCACCTTTGGGTTTTGTGTCCAGAATATTACTGTGATAAAATGTATATGTAAATCAGGTGACATGTGCATTTCTTCCACCATTTCTGGGAGCAATATTTTGAAGACATATAAATTAGTATTGGGGGTACAAAGAGGTGTATCCTGTGTCTATGAATATAGAGATAATGCATGAAAAGACCATACTGTGAATAAATAATATAACTGGTTCCACTTTAAATAATGGTTTTAATTGATATCTGAAACTAAGTAAGAAATCTTATATTGATATACAATCATTCATTCCAGCTAGTTGTACATCTAATGGTAATATTAGGGTTTGGTTTATCATGACGGGTGTGTGAGTTTTGCTTCAAATGTGATAATGGAAATCGAAAATAATGAGTTTGGAAAGAAGTCTCATGAAAAGAGCAGTCAAGAAACATAGAGAAATACATGTGTTCTGAAGCAGGAAGTGACTGAAAGTGAAACAAATGCGTATAAATTAGCGAACTTGTGGATGAAATATATATCCTATGATGTGCATAAACTGAAGAAATAGTAATGTTCCAGTGTTGAATAAAAATGAATGTCAAAATACACATCATGTCCCATAGGAATCTACTAGCCTTGATATTAAACTGGGTCAGTTACTATAGAAATATTAGATTTTTTTTTTTGGTGTTATAATAGAATTTATTTTACCACTAGCATGCCACAGAATGTTGAGGAAAGAGCAATGGATTTTTAGTTATCGCACTAATAATCTAACATTTAATGACTCTTTTGGATAGTCTAGAAATTACATAAGGCTATGTAACATAATTTTTTTTAATTTAACATTCATAAAAGCTTGGAGTTTTGGTAATATTTCTACTTTTTTATTTTTAATTTTTTCAGTTGTGATTGACCTTCATTTTGTTTATTTGTATGTGGTGCTTAGAATAGAACCCAGTGTCCCACACATGCTAGAAAAGCATGTTACCACTGAACCACAAACCCAGCCCCTCCACTTTTATCTTTACATTGAACATGCCTCTCCCTCATCTTTACTCACTTTCTTCCTCATTTTCCCCCTTCTCTCTCTTGCTTTTCCGTTTTCCTTTCATATCTGTTTTTCTCTCATGTCATTAAAAACAGTAGTATGCTATGAAATTTAAATTTAAGACTGTTTTTTATAGTCATTGTTCTTTTCTTGAGAAAATTTAATAATTATAATCACCTGATAGATATATTAAAATAAATTTTTATACATATGTATCTATATTCATGCATATGCATTACATATTATATATATATACATACATATACATTTAAAAGTACTTTGATTAGCCTGTTAAAAATAATATAGACCAAAACTTTCTTAATTCTCAAGCCTTCCAGAATTAACATCTTACAGTGAAAATCAAATAAACATATTTAAATAAACAGGTATCATTCTTTTTATCAATACTGATAATTTAAAGTTTTATATCACATTAAGCTATAATACGGCATATTAAATCTTATGAATTAGAAAAAGTTTTTTGAATAACCTATTATTTAAGGACCATATGCACTGACATTTTAAAGGCTTTCTTGTGATTTCAATTTCTATCAATTGTGTATTAATTGCCAAATGCTTATTTTAGTACTTTTCATATTCATAATTGATATAAAGTCAATTGTTTAATTCTTCTTGTAAGTAATTACTTATTACAGTAGGGACATTATTAATAATTCTAAATCTGTATAAGAAAATAGTACAAAGATATTTTCATGCAAAATTAAGAATAATTGTGTGCTCTAAATGTCTGATTGTTGATACATATAACAAAGAGCTTTTGATGAGTCTCTTCCCCAGTAAAACATAAAATGCAAAGATATTGTTGGGTATATATGTGCAAATAAAGATAAAGAAAATACACATTATCAGCTAGAAACTATTAAATAAAAGGTAAAAACAACAATCCAACCCATTGTACGAATTTGTCAGATGAGGTAGTATTCTGGAAGAATAGCCTAAGACTAGACCTGGTCCATGACAAAATATTCACGAAAAAAATGAAATATGAAAAATATAGAAAATGCTATGAATTTTTCATGAAGGTAGGTGAATTATCCTGTAATCTCAATTTATGTGCATTTTCAAAAGCCAATTTCCTGGTAAAATAAATTTGTGATAGTTACAACTAAACGAAACAAAGTTTCTGCTTAGCAAAATGAATGCATCTCAACCCATTTTTAGCTGATTTCTTCCCACTCAATTTTAAACCGTTATTTATTTATTTATTTCTATTGGTTGTTCCAAACATTACAAAGCTCATGATATATCATCTTTGATACATTTGACTCAAATGGGTTATGAACTCCCATTTTTTCCACAAATATGAATTTCAGAATCACATTGGTTACACATTCACATTTTTGAATAATAGCATATTAGTGACTGTTGTATTCTGCGACCTTTCCTATCCCCCACTATCCCCCCTCCCCTCCCATCCCATCTTCCCTCTCTACCTCATCTGCTGTTGTTCAATTCTCTCCATTGTTTCCCCCCAATTTCCCCTCAAATCCTCTTATATGTAATTTTGTGTAACATTGAGGGTCTCCTACTATTTCCATATGCTTTCCCTTCTCTCTCCCTTTCTCTCCCCCAACTCGTCTTTGTTTAATGATAAACTTTTCCTCATGCTCTTCCTCGATGTTCTGTTCTTAGTTCCTCTTTTAATATCAAAGAAGACATTTGGCATTTGTTTTTTTAAGGATTGGCTAGCTTCGCCTAGCATAATCTGCTCTAATGCCATCCATTTCCATGCAAATTCTATGATTTTGTCATTTTTTAATGAAGAGTAATACACCATTTGTTTATTCTTGTTATTAACTCTTTGGCTATGGGCATCCTATTAAAGAATGTGGAGCCCGACCCCACAATATGTAGATCGTAGCCAACTTTTTCTTCTATTAGACGCAGTGTCTCTGATTTGATATCTAGCTCCTGGATCCATTTTGAGTTAACTTTTGTGCATGGTGAGAGAAAGGGATTCAGTTTCATTTTGTTGCATATGGATTTCCAATTTTCCCAGCACCATTTTTTGAAGATGCTATCTTTCCTCCATTGCATGTTTTTAGCCCCTTTATCAAATATAAGAAAGTTGTAATTTTGTGGATTGGTTTCTGTGTCCTCTATTCTATACCATTGGTCCAGCTGCCTGTTTTGGTACCAGTACCACGATGTTTTTATTACTATTGCTTTGTAGTACAGTTTGAACTCTTGTATCGCTATACCTCCAGATTCACACTTCCTGCTTAGAATTGCTTTTGGTATTCAGGGTCTTTTGTTTTTCCATATGAATTTCATGATTGCTTTATCATTTCTACAATAAATGCCGTTGGGATTTTTATTGGCACCGATTTAAACCTGTAGAGAACTTTGGGTAATATCAACATTTTGATGATGTTAGTTCTGCCTATCCATGAACAAAGTACATTTTTCCATCTTCTAAGATCTTTTTCTATCTCTCTCTTTAGGGTTCTGTAGTTTTCATTATATAAATCTTTCACCTCTTTCGTTAGGATGATTCCCAAGTATCTTATATTCTTTGTGGATATAGTGAATGGAGTGGTTTTCCTCATTTCCATTTCAGAAGTTTTTCTGCTGATATACAGGAATGCCTTTGATTAATGCGTGTTGACTTTATATCTTGCCACTTTGCTGAATTCATTTATTAACTCTAGCAGTTGTTTGTAGACCCTTTTGAGTCTGTTAAATATATTATCATGTCATCTGCAAATAGCGATAATTTAAGTTCTTCTTTTCCTATTTTCATGTCTTTAATTTCTTTTGTCTGTCTAATTGCTCTGGCTAGTATTTCAAGAACTAAATCGAATAGAAGTGGTGATAGAGGGCATCCCTGTCTTGTTCCAGATTTTAGAGGGAATGCCTTCAGTTTTTCTCCATTTACGATGATGCTAGCCTGAGGTTTAGCATATATAGCTTTTACAATGTTGAGGTAAGTTCCTGTTATCCCTAGTTTTTCTAGTGTTTTGAACATAAAGGGAGGCTGAACTTTGTCGAATGTTTTTTCTGCATCTATCAAGATGATCATATGGTTCTTGTCTTTAAGTCTATTGATGTGGTGAGTAGCATTTATGGATTTCCGTATATTGAACTAGCCTTGCATCCCTGGGATGAATCCTACTTGATCATGGCGCACAATTTTTTGATATGCTTTTGTATTACATTCACCAGGATTTTATTGAGAATTTTTGCATCCTAGTTTATTAGAGATATTGGTCTGTAGTTTTCTTTCTTTGAAGTGTTTTTGTCTGGTTTCGGGATCAGGGTGATTTTGGCCTCATAGAATGAATTTGAAAGAGCACCTTCATTTTCTATTTCTTGAAATAGCTTGAAAAGTATTGGTATTAATTCTTCTTTTAAGGTTTTGTAGAGCTCCGCTCTATACCCATCCGCTCCAGGGCTTTTTTTGGTTCGTAGTCTTTTGATGGCTTCTTGTATTTCTTCCTTTGTTATTGGTCTGTTTAAATTGTGTGTGTCTTCCTGACTCAATCTTGGCACATCGTATGACTTAAGAAATTTATTGATATCTTCACTATCTTCTATTTCATTTGAATATAGGGTTTCAAAATACTTTCTAATTATCTTCTGTATTTCTGTAGTGTCTGTTGTGATAATGCCTTTTTCATGCCGTATGTTAGTAATTTGAGTTCTCATTCTTCTTCTCTTTGTTAGCATGGCTCAGGGCCTGTCGATCTTATTTATGTTTTCAAAGAACCAACTTTTAGTTTCATCAATTTTTTCAATGTTTTTTTTTGTTTCAATTTCGTTGATTTCTGCTCTAATTTTAATTATTTCTTGTCTTCTACTACATTTGCTGTTGTTTTTCTTTTCTTTTTCTAGGTTTTTGAGGTGTAGTGTGAGTTCATTTATTTTATTTTATTTTATTTTTTTGAGGAAAGAACTCCAAGAAATGAATTTCCCTCTTAAAACTGCTTTCATTGTGTCCCATAGATTCCAGTATGTTGTGTCTGTATTGTCATTTGTGTATAAGAATTTTTTATATCCTCCTCTATGTCTTCTGTAACCCATTGATCATTCAGTAGAATATTGTTCATTTTTACATATGATGTAGGATTTTTCCTTCCTTCTTTTATCATTTATTTCCAGTTTCATTCCAATATGATCAGATATGGTGCATGGTATTATCTCCAAGCCTTTATATTTACTAAGGGTTGCCCTATGGCATAATATATGAACTATCTTTGAGTAGGATCCTTGTGCTGCTGAGAAGAACGTGTATCCACTTGAGGATGGTTGATATATTCTATATATGTTGGTTAAGCCTAGGTTATTTATTGTGCTGTTGAATTCCATAGTTTCTTTATTCAGTTTTTGTCTAGAGGATCTTTCTAATGGCGAGATCAGTGTGTTGAAGTCACCCGTAGTTATTGTGTTGTAGTCTATTTGACTCTTGAACTTGAGGAGAGTTTGTTTCATGAGCATTGCATCTCAATTGTTTGGTGCATACAAATTGATAATTGTTATTTCTTGTTGGTGGATGGTTCCTTTTAACAGTACATAGTGTCCTTCGTTATCCCTTTTTATTAACGTAGGTTTGAAATTGATTTTATTTGATATGAGTATGGCTACTCCTGCTTGCTTCCGAGGGCCATGTGAGTGGTATGATTTATCCCAACCTTTTACTTTCAGCCTGTGTATGTCTTTACCTATCATATGAGTCTCCTGAAGGCAGCAGACTGTAGGATTTGTTTTTTTGATTCAGGTTACTAATCTATGTCTCTTGATTGGTGAGTTTATGCCATTAACATTTAAGGTTACAATTGAAATATGATTTTTACTTTCATTCATGTTTATTTATTTATTTATTTTTAGTTTGGCTAGTTTTTACTTTTTGGTTATTTTCCTCCCCCTTTACTGAGATACCTCCTGCTGTTAGTTTGGGGCACTATTTTTCAATTCCTCTTCTTCTAGTATTTTGCTCAAATGCTTTGCAGTGCTGGTGTTCTTTCTGCAAATTCTTTTAGCTTTTGTTTATCGTGAAAGACACTAATTTCATTCTCAAATCCCAAACTTAATTTTGATGGATACAGTACTCTTGGTTGGAATCCATTATTTTTCAGCGTTTGAAATACATTGTTCCAGGATCTACTCGCTTTCAAAGTTTGTGATGAAAAATCAGTCGTTAACCTAATTGGTTTACCCCAGAATGTAATCTGCCTCATTTCTCTTTTAGCTTTTAATATTCTCTCCTTGTTCTGTATGTTAGCTATCTTGATAATTCTATGTCTTGGAGTTGGTCTATTATGGTTTTGAATGTTTGAGGTCATGTAGGCTTCAAGGATTTGGCAATCCATTCCATCTTTTATCTCTGGGAAGTTTTCTAGAATTATTTCATTTAATATGTTGTCCATTCCTTTGGTTTGAATCTCTATGCCTTCTTCTATCCTGATGACTCTCAAATTTGTTTTTTGATGACATCCCGTATCTCTTAAATAGATTGCTCATGGGATATAAGCATCTTTTCTGTGTTGACTATATTAATTTTCAAGTTGATAAACTTTGTCTTCATTATCTGATCTTCTGACTTCTACTTAATCTAGTCTATTTAAAATATTCTCGTTTGAGTTTTTAATGTGGTTTATATTTTTCTGCATTCCTAGAATTACTGTTTGATTTTTTTAAGAACTCTGTCTTTTTGGTAAAGCTCGTTCTTTGCCATTTGAATTTGTTTGTTTAATTCATTTTCAAAATATTCTTTTATTGCTTGGACTTGCTGCCTCATGTCTTCTCTAATATTTCTTTCCATCTGAGTTAGGGATGCATTGAGTTTTTTCCCTATCCCTGTTTCTGATGATTCTAGGTCCTCCTGTAGAATTAAGTTGTCCGGCATTATTTGTACACCTTTTTCCCTTGTTTTTTCATGAAGTTCACATTACTTTCCAGCTCCGTTTGATTGCTGTGTTTCTGCTCTCTTCTATATATTTGTTTTGGTTTTATATATCTCTATTGTAGCTCCTTTGTGTTGGTAGACTGT
Organism: Callospermophilus lateralis; assembly: GCF_048772815.1. Lineage (NCBI taxonomy): Eukaryota > Metazoa > Chordata > Mammalia > Rodentia > Sciuridae > Callospermophilus > Callospermophilus lateralis. Next base: position 305,270 of record NW_027514940.1, on the reverse strand, counting down.
GCATGCTAAAGTGGATTCCACTGGGAAGGAATTCCGACGGCCGAGCTCCAGTGATGTCACCTCTCTGCTATGGTGGGCCCCAGGCTCTTTGCCCGGGTGTTCGCATGGGGGTGTGGGACTGTACTGTCTCTGTTTGTTTTCAGCTCCTGGTCGCGGGTGTGCAGGCGGTCACAAGCTGTCCAGTCACGCAGTCAGCGGGTGGGCTGTCACCGGCGGTTGTGCGATCTCTAGCCACCCATTAGGGCGGGCATATGGCAGGTGATTGGTCGCTGGTGGGCAGGCGGACTCCAGCCGTCCAGTCGCACCTGCAGCGGGCCGGCTGTTGCCGGCGGGCGAGCGTTCTCCAGGCGCCCAGTCACGCGGGCCTGGCCTCTAGTCCCCTGGTTTCTCCTGCTAGTCCTGGTTTCTCCTGCTACACCAGTTTTCCCCTGAGTAATGCCCTCGGCAGCTCAAACTGTACTCTGGCCTGCCGTTTCTTGGGTGTGGATTGTGTCTATTGGGAACCCCAGCACTCTATTGTTTTTTTTTTCCGTTTGCCCCTTCCCCATCGCTGGCTAGACAGATTCTGTTTTTACCACTGATGGGAGGGGGAGTAGAAGGTCAGGTGCCTCTAGTTTCCCCCCCCATCTTTATTCAGGCTCTCTCTGATAATCCCTCCCCTGGAAAGCTTAGGAAAGATTTTATGCAAATATCCTACTGTATGGGAGATGAGCGGAAAACACACAACTGTTTTATTGTTGCAATCTGTCGGAGAGTGGCGGTGGTTACTTCAGCTCTCCAAGATGGTTGCCGTTGGTTTCCTTGGTGGAGTTTCCGTTGTGGGGGATAGAACTGTAGCGCTTCCTTCCCTGACTGAGATCCCGAACTCCGCCTGGGGCTCAGTGGGGGGTCAGCCGGCAGGATTCCACAGAATCTGCAGCAACGTTTCTCCCTGGATGCTAGTCGCTTCTCGGTGGTGCCCCGACGTCTGTAGCCACGGGGCGGGCCGCACGGATCAGTAAGCCCAGATCTCCGGTTGCATATTTGGCTCGCGTTTGAGACTCAATTACCGGACCTCATTGGTGGAAATCATTCTTTTAGGTTTCGGTGCACACCCATTTTTCTGTAAGATCCTAACAAGATAGTCTTTTGAAATTCTAACTCGTTATTCACCTGCAATGTGGCGTGGTACACTGGGTGTGATGCACTCTATTCGCGGCCAACTTGCAATGTCGAAATATTAGGTTTTGTATGCACCATTTACTGAAGATAGTTTTCAGTACTAGGCAACCAATATGTATTTCAGGTTGATGAATATTTCTGAGAATTATCTTTTGAAAAGTTGATTATAAATCCACATTCATGATATGAATGAATTTGGGGAGTGCACAATAAGGCACATATATTTCATATTTTGAAAAATCTTGAGAGTATATATATATATATATATATATATATATATATATATACACAGAGAGACATTACAATGTAGCATTATGTATGCCAACCGAAATTTATCGTGAAATACATATCATCCAGAGATCCAAAAATATTAATTTTACTGAACATGGATTTATGTATAATGTTGTTCAAATAGGAGGCTCAGCCATAGGTTGAATTTTCAGTTTCAACAGCATTTAGGAGGAGTGATATCTTCTCACAATTTGTATCTGCCAAGTCAGCCACCTCACAAAAATGTACGTGTGATACTAGGTAGGATTCTATATATGCATATAAAAATACATTTGCTGACTAGGCTACAGAGAAAGGGAGACATAAATTCACATGTTTGTTAACTTTAAAAACACATGGAGAACTATTTCAACAAAAAAATTGACTAGATTTATAACTCCTACCCTATATAATGCAAAAGGCAAGTCCAAGAATACCAAACATGCCTCCTCTTAACTGCTTGTATTTCTATTCTGATTGGGTTATTATTTTCCATGATATTACGATTAGTAGTCAGAGTCTAGTAGGGTAGGGGTTAGTGTCAGGGATTCAGTATTTCAAATGGAAAATTGGAAAATGAATCCAATGTGTATGCAAATATGTGCTACACAAAAATGTTCCCACTCTCATCAAGAACTATGGCTTGACATTACTTTTGGCCCAAGTAAGACACAATTAGAGGAGAAGTGTTAGAAAATCTGTGAATACATATCTGGAATGGAATATGCTCAGTAGTTCACAACACTGGAGGTGGTAGAGGAGTTCCCAAAAGTAAGGGATAGTGTAAACACTCCACAAACATGGAGCTCTGCTGGCCTAAAGACTTCTTGAAGAACTGCCTCTGAGGTTGGGCACCTGAAAAATATGTTGTTTTCTGGAGCTTTAGCTTCATTTGTAGTGAGACCATCAAAGCTGGGTCTACATCTATGTGACCTGGAGGACATGGTTTCTTATTTTCCAGTGAAGATGAGGCAGCAGTGCTGAATTTGCTCTTTGTAGGTAAACTGTGACCACTGGGGACTAAGTGTCTCCCCATGTGGACTGTGAAGCCATTTGGTCATCCTCCAAATTTCATGGTGTTTCTTGCTGCTACACTGGGAGTTTGCTATTTGATTCAAAAATACAAGGAGTTCTAGTGGGTCACAGTGCTGGAGGGAGTTCTGTCACATGTGGTGGGTCAGTTTCTGCAGGAGAATGCACCAAACATACTTCTAGCCCACATATATTGCCCCATTGACCATAGCAACTTGATTCTGAACATTGCCCTGAAATCTCTCAGTATTACAAGATGCCTTTATATATAAGGGACTGCTTGCTGCACCATGTCAGTCACAAGCCATTTGGAAGCCAATGGAAGATCCACAGGCCCCACCACAGATGTTTTATCACACACCTGACCACCACGGCTCTAGGCCCACTACTCAGCAGGCTCCAACTTATTGGCATCTCTGTTCTACACGATTTTCATGAAACCGAGTCAATCAAAGCACTGTCTGGTATACTCATGATCAGCAACAGGACATCCAAAGGTCCTCCATTGCCACCTGGTCATGGGAATTTCAAAAATTTTATGGTATTTTTGTAGCCATTTTTCAATGATGATGTTGGAGGCACTGTGGCTTAAAATTCACTCCAGAACCATTAAATGTAGAGGAAGCACATTTCAATGAAAGCTTTGGAGAATTCTCACAGGCAAGGCTTCTCAAAAAGTGGCCAAATGGTCACATGAAGCCAGTCCCATTGAGGTCTACAATGAGGTCCATGCGTGTTTCGACTCTCAAATATGGCTGACAAGTCTTTCAGAATAAAATCACGTGATATCTTGGCTGTGATTCCCAGTGCTCTGTTGAAAGCCACCCTGCACATAGATCTCAGTTTTCAAGGGGGACTCTCATGCATGGCCTCCGAAAATCCCAACACAATTCATGGCAATAATTCTCTGAGTTCAGTTCCAGAACTCAGTCTCTAAGGGGAATCACACCAGAGTTCATGTAAAGGTGGACCCAGTCATCTCTTCCAAACCCAAACAAATGGCCACAATTAAAACCAAAACACTCCCACATGGCCCTCATGATCTTTCATATAGACACTCATCATAACCTCTGGCTGGATGTTTCCATGAGGGGCGAAACCCAAGGCAGTCTCCAAAATAATCTCCCTTGCCCCTTAATAGCCTAAAATCAGGGTTGCCTGGACACACTTCCTGTGAACTAGGAGTGATCAAATAGGCCTGCTGTTAATACTTCTCTGCTTCTCCAATTTGAGGCCTACTGACTGTGGGGTTTATTTTTTTATGTTAATTGGAGTCATTATAAAATCCAAGCACATATCGGCTAGCTTCTGCAGGGCTTTGAAGAAATCATTTGACCCAAAGGATCCCTATTCTCACTTGATGGAGGTCAGGAACCTAAAAGAGGAAGGGGAGAGACTTCATCCACAATGACTGCTCTTTTGGCCATTTTGGTTTTGAATGCAGACATGGGATCATTCTTAAGATACATCAGGTGGTGAGAATCTAAGCCATTGCCTCAAACAGGGCCAAGAGGCTGATTCAGACACATCCCTTTTCAAAGCAATTAAGCAAAGAGCCACAGGTGATGCCAATTCATTTCCATTTGAAACCTGTTTTCTTCAGGCTTCACAAAGGGGTGGCCTGAAACAAAGACCTTCCTGACATTCAGGGCAACAGAACAATAGGTAAGCAAAGCAGGGTTTCTCCACTGAGACTTTATTGGTCACACTGATATCTGAGTTTTCTGAGATGCTCGCCATTCCCTTCAGCTATCCAGTACATGGCCATGTAACAGGGTTTGGAAATGGTACATACATTGGACACAAAACCATGAGCCTATTCTGTAGAGTGGCCAGAATTCAGGAAGAACGCACGAACTTTGGAAGATAGCGCGTGTTGCCCATCGATAAGGCAAGCCAAAATCCATTCATCAATTTGGCAGAATAAATGATGGGAAGCTTTCTACTAGACAGGACACATCAATTGATGCATTATCTTTTCTAATGTCTATAACCATGGACACAGTGGGATACACAGACATAGAAACACTCGCCTTGTCAAATGACTTACTAGAAACAGTTCACTCAAAACCAAACAAACCGCCTTTTCTATCTATTCTCAGAACATGAGGCAAATCCACAAACACACAGCGACACCCACAGAGGCACCTCCTTCCCCAAAGTAGGTCTGTGACTATCCAGAGTGTCCTCTGACTGGTGGGCCATAGTATGTTCCCCCGAAATGGCCTGTCCTGTCTCAGATCTGGTCTCTTTAACCAACTCTGTGAAGATGTCAGGAGCCACTGGTGAACCACTATCTGCTTTCTCAGGAAAGGCCCCTCTTTAGAGCTTTTCTGGCTTTTGGCCATTCTCATATCAGTAGGTACCAAGAAAGACTGACTCTGTCCTTGGTATATCCAAACAAGTGAGACCACTGGGACTGGGACTGGGACAGGCTCTGGGTGCCTGTCTTCCTGCATCCCATGTTCTTAGAGTTCCATCACCAAGGAAGTGAGGTGAGGTCACTTCCTTCAGGAACTGAATGAGGTCACTGCCTTAGCAACAACTTTGTCCTAACAGTTGCTTCCAAGGGTCCCATGAGATGGAGGCTGCCCCTACGTCCTGTGACACTTTCACAAGTTAGAATGTATATCAACCATAGGCACCCGGGACCAGCTCTCCAAACAGGACTGTTTGAGTCCATATTCTAATGGGTGGCACTAGAGCAGATTATGCTTAGTGAATCTAGCCAATCCCTAAAAAACAAATACCAAATGTCTTCTTTGATATAATGAGAGCAACTAAGAATAGAGCAGGGAGGAAGAGCAGAAAGAAAAGATTAACATTAAACAGAGACATGAGGTGGGAGGGAAAGAGAGAGAGAAAAGGGGAATTGCATGGAAATGGAGGGAGACCCTCATTGTTATACTAAATTACATATTAGAGGTTGTGAATGGAATGGGAAAATAAACAAGGTGAGAAACGAATTACAGTAGATGGGTTGGACAGAGAAGATGGGAGGGGAGGGGAGGGGGATAGTAGAGGATAGGAACGGTAGCAGAATACAACAATTACTAGTATGGAATTATGTAAAAATGTGGATGTGTAACCGATGTGATTCTTCAATCTGTATCTGGGGTAAAAATGGGAGTTCATAAATCACTTGAAGCTAATGTATGCTAATGTATGAATATGTTACGTCAAAAGATTTGTAAGGTTTTGAACAACCAATAATAAAAAAAAGAACAGAGTGGCTGATTCAGTAACAACCTTTCATCCTGACCAGGTTGTTTGCCATGGAAGTTGACTTTTGCTCTCTCAGGTCCTTCAGTGGTGCCTATATCTTCTCCAGGGATCACTTCTGCATGAAACTTTGAGTTTTTCAACAGGTGGAAGATTCCCTACATTCCTCTATTTTAGGACCAACACTGTCCCTGCTCTTCTGTAAAGTTAGATTGAGGGAACAGTGTATCGTTTCGCTTAATAACAGGTTTGATTTGGGTTAGGAATCATTCTGCTTGATGAATAATGGTATTGGGAACCTGTGATATTTATAAGAATATATAGGTGAAATATAAGTATGAAAACAGAAATCTAGGTAAGATTGGAATCCCACAAGGGCATTGCGCTCTTGATTGGGATACTTAGCTTTGATACATGTTCTGCATAGATGTTTCAGATAAATCAATAATCAATGGCATAGGACCTTGTACCTTGGATGATTGAATGTAGAAGTGAGTATAGACACAAACTGGGATAGTCGGTAGGATTAGGAAGATATTCTGTAGGTTTCAGAAAAAGAGTGAGTACAGGAATTGTAACAAAAGTTCTTTAGCAATAGGGTATCACATAGACAGTGAATGTAAATGTCAGCACATGTGAAGTGTTAGTCAAAATTGTGAACTGGTGAAAATATTTAGGAAAGCAGACATCAATAGAGACATTAGGAAATCAGGGAAAGTATAAAGTGAGTGATAGGATTAGACATTTTCAACAGGGCTGAGGTTGAATATATAGTCTTAGGAAGAAACAAATATGTTGTCATAAATAGGATTGATATTTGAGAGCATTACGCAACCTGGACATGAATGTTTTTAGTAATCCATGCTCACTTTCCATTTAGGCTTTGGTACAATCATAAGTGTGACCTCAGCTTTTTGTGTCCAGAATATTACTGTGATAAATGCATACGTAGATCAGGTGACATGAGTATTTCTTCCACCATTTCTGGGAGCAAAATTTTGAAGACGAATAAATTAATATTGGGGTTACAAATAGATGTACCCTGTGTCTATGAATGTAGAGATAATGCATGAATAGACCATACTGTGAATAAATAATATAATTGGTTCCAACTTTAAATAAAGGATTGAATTGATATCTGAATATATACAGAAAATCTTATATTGATATACAATTATTCATTCCAACCAGTAATACATCTAATGGTAATATTAGGGTTATGTTTTATCATGAAGAGTGTGTGAGTTTTGCTTCAAAATGATTATGGAAATCAAAAATAATGTGTTTGAAATGAAGTCTCATGAAAAGACCAGTCAAGAAACCTGGAGGAATACATGTGTTCTGAATCAGTAAATGATTGAAAGTGAATCAAATGCCTATAATTTGTGAAATTATGGATGAAATATATGTCCTATGATGTTCGTAAACTGTAGAAATTCTATTGTACCAGTGTTGAATAAAATGAACTTCAAAATACACATCATGTCCCATAGGAATCTACTTGCATTGATGTTAAACAGGGTCAGTTAATGTAGAAATATTAGGATTGTATGCACCATTCACTGAAGTTAGTTTTCAGTAATAGGAAACAAATATGTATTTCAGGTGGATGAATATTTCTGAGAATAATCTTGTGAAATGTTGATTATAAATCCACATACATGAACATGAATGAATTTAGGTAGTGTATATAAGACACATATATTTATGAACATGAATGAATTTAGGTAGTGTATATAAGACACATATATTTTATATTTAGAAAAATTTGGAGAGTATATATATATATATATATATATATATATATATATATATTAAAAACACACACAGACAATAAAATGTAGCAATATATATGCTAATCGAAATTCTTCATGAAATGTACATCAGCCACAGATGCAAAAATATTTATTTTACCGAAAATCGATTTATGTATAATGTTGTTCTACTAGGAGGCTCACCCATAGGTTGAACTTTCAGTTCCAACAGAGTTTAGGAGGAGTGATCTCTTCTCACAATTTGTATTTGCCAAGTCAGACACCTCAGAAGAATATACGTGTGATACCAGGTAAGATTCTATATGTGCATATAAAAATACATGTGCTTAATTGGCTACAGAGAAAGGGAGACAGGTATTCACATATTTGTTAACTTTAAAAACATGTGGAGAACTATTTCAGTTAAAAATTAGCTAGATTTATAACACCTACCCTATATCATTCAAAAGGCAAGTCCAACTATACACCATGCCTCCTCTGTACTGCTTGTATTTCCATTCTGTTTGGATTATTTTTCTCCATCATATTAGGATTAGTAGTCAGAGTCTAGTAGGTTATGGTTTAGTGTCAGGTGTCCGGGCCGGCTGGACACTTCAACGTGGGCGTTGAACCTTGTTGGGGAGGAATGAAGGGACAAGAGTGATGAGAGAAGACAGCAAGACAACAGTTCTGATCATGCTGAAAACTTTTATAGTTCTCACAGTGTATTTATATGCTGCGGATGAGAAAGCTCTCTTATCGGCAGTTGCTGGATTTCTTCACAGGGTGAGATAACCTCAGGATATTTTAGGAAGACGGATAGCCGCAGGATGTCTCAGGGTGATAGATGGCTGCGGGATGTCTCCCAGGCAGGAAATCTCGCAGGGGTCTATTTTTGTAAGTGTCAGGCTATTCTTTGAAGGAGAACTTCCTTCTAGCCCCTGACATCTTCCCCCTTTCTTATATAAAATATTTGACCATACCTTACAGGCCAATGTTTTAGGGGGTTATAGAGGCTCTGTTTCTCTAACAGGCCTTAGAATATCTCCTGATCTGATCGAGCATGTTTACTAGGAGATTTCGTTGTGGCCTAGGCATGTTTTTTAAGGAGACGGCTTTGAGGGGGAAGCATGCCAACTGCCATGCACCAGAGCGTGTCACTCAGAAGACTTGGGTTTTGGGAACCATGGATCCATCCTCCTGCAGTCCTTCCTGCACTCTCTGTTATTATGGCCTAACGTCCTCACTCCATGGGTGCGTCCTCCCCCAAACAGAGGGGCCCATGGAGGACGAACCCTTATGGCAAGGGCAGAAGATGGTTGGTCAGAGCTGTTACTTAGAGTTTTATATAAGAAAGCGAGATCTGTGGGCATGTAACCTTAAGAAATAAGCTTGTGAGGAGGGTAGAACATCCTTTTAAATGTTGGCAGCACAGTCTTCCATATCCAGGCGATGATAGTGGACCTGTAGGGGCTTAGAGGCCAAAATATTAATCTGTTCTTTAATAAATTGTAACAGCCTGTTTATAATGCAGGGTCCTAGGGACACCATTAAAAGTAAACCCAACAAAGGGCCTAATAGGGGAGAAGATAGGGCAGAAATCCATTAAGCCCAGTCCAGAGGGGATTTTCAAATATTTCCCTTCGTCTCTTTTCTAGATCTTCTTGAAGCTGCTTAATTTTAGTGCATACTATGCCAGAATTATTGGCATAAATGCAGCATCATTCCCCTAAGGCCAAGCAAATACCTCCCTGGTTAGCTGTCAGCAAATTTAAGCCTCGTCTTTTTTGAAGGAACACTTCTGCCAGGGAGTCTATTTGGTCCTGCAAATCTTTAATGGTTCATGATAGAGTTTTTATCAGTTGTTACTGATAGAGTTTATAATTTGTTGAGACAGGCGATGGTAAGAGTGAATAGACGTGCCTAAGCCAGTGTACCTGTGCCCATAGGACCTGTTATTCCAAGGCTGGCAGATTGTTGGCTGCATCTGAAAAAGAAGAAATTTTGTCCTCATGAGGAGTCCCTCTGTCCCTGTTTTGAGGTAAGTCATTAACCTGTTTAACCAGGAGTTCTGGTAACCATCTTGGGGCTGTTTGATCTTGGTCCAAAACATAAGCTGAGCCTCCTCCCCAGATGAGGACAGGATCTGGGCCTTTTTATTTATTTGTAAGGGGATTGTGTCACATAACAGGTGGGCGAACAGAATTGGACGAGGGATGGCAGTGTCTGTCTGCTGCCGAATGGCCTTCATTGCCTAGGGTAAGAAAAATAAGGGCAAATAATGCATTGTTAAGGCGATGCCTGGGTGTGGTAAATACAAGGGAGGAAGCCTTAAGGAGGGTTAGCCAAGTTTTTAAGGTCAGGTGGGCAGGTTCCACAATGCCTTGGCCCTGAGGGTTGTATGGAATTCCAGGAGTATGACAAATTTGCAAGGTAGCACAAAACTGTTTAAACTTGGCAATGGTATATGTAGGATAAATATCTGTTTTAATATGTATTGGTTTACCCATAACAGAAAAGGCTGAAACAAGATGAGAAAGGACATCTTTGGTAGCCTCTCCAGAAAGTGGTGATGCAAAAATAAAGCCGCTGAAGGTATCTACAGAAATGTGTATATATATTTGGCTATTACAAATTCAAGAAAATGAGTAACATCCATTTGCCAAAACTGATCGGGCAGTAATCCTCGGGGGTTAACTCCCAAGTGTTGAATGGGGAGGGAGACAGCGCAACTAGGGCATGCTTTTACTATTTCTCGTGCCTGTTACCTGGTAATTTTACAAAGTAATCAAAGGCTCTGGAAATTTAAATGGTGTAGATTGTGTAACTCCGTGGCCTTTTGAATGGAGCCAACAAATTGGAAAGATGGAACGAGTTACTGCATCAGCTTGGGCATTACCTTGAATTAGAGGGCTGGAAAGATCAGAGTGTGCCCTTATGTGTCCTAAGAAAAATGGGTGTTGTCTGACCTGAATTTGCTGCTGAAGCTGGTGAAACAGAAAGGCCGCATTGTTAGAAGCCTTAATGGGGGGTGAAATCACCAGCAGGTGCACAGAATGAGCAATGTAGCCACTGTCTTTATAAATATTAACAGGATTATAAAAAATGTTATAAAAACTTGTGTTATGTCAAACAATTCCACAAACTGTGGTTACTGATAGACAGTATCAAAGGTGGTAGGCTGGTTATTGACAACAAAGACCGCTCGGCCATTACAGGAACCGTCTGTAAAGACAGTAAGGGCTTGAGGAATGGGAGCATTTTGAGTAATTTCAGGAAAAGTAAATGGATGTAACTGGACAAAATGTAAAGGGGGGTCATTGGGGAGGTGGTGATCAATTGTTCCCAAAAGCCTGATAGGGAAATACCTCATTCATCCCTTGTCTCTAGTAAAAATTGGGTTTGGTCCTTAGTATATGGAATAAAAATATTATCAGGGTCTTTGCCAAAATGTTGTAGAGAAATCAAATGACCTTTAAAAATAATAGAAGCTACCTGAGCAAGATAAACAGTAATAACCTTCGAGGATGTGGTGGGTAAATGGACCCAAAACAAGGGGCAGTCTTTATTTTTAAAATGTGGATCTCGCTGCCAAAATATTCCTGTGGGTGTATGAGGAGTGTGTAAAATAACCAGAACCAGAGGAAGGTTATAAGAAATTTGCGTAACAAATTGTTGGGCAATGGCTTCTGTGACTTGGTTTAATGCCTGTCATGCCTTGGGAGTAAGATTTTGAGGGGAGGAGGGGTGGGAATTACCTCTCAAAATATCATTAAGGGTCAAAAGTACACAAGTGCATAATTTTAAATATGTTATTAGCCATTGAATATGCCTCAGTAATTTCTGAAAATCTTTAAGGGTGTGAAGATGGTCCACACGTAATTGTATTTTAGAAATTTGGATCTGATTTCTGTAGAATTTTAAGGCCCAAACTTTTATAAGAGTCCTGTGTTTGAACCTTATTAGGAGCTATCTGTAGTCCCAAGGTAGTGAGGATTTTGTAAAAGTCCAAGTAACAATTATTAAGATCATGGGTATTAGGTGCAGCAATTAACAAATCATCCATGTAATGTAAAATATAAATTTGTGGCCCTCGCTCTCTCACAGGGTCTACTTCTTGAGCAACGTATTTTTGGCAAAGAGTAGGGATGTTGGCCATACCTTGGGGAAGAACCTTCCATTGAAGTCTCTGCATAGGGCCCTGAATATTAATGCAAGAAAGACTAAAGGCAAAATAGGGTCTATCCACAGGATGCAAAGGAATGGTAAAAAAGCAATCTTTTAAGTCCATAACCATTTTACAATAGTTTTTGGAAACAGCCACTGGTGTGGGAATGTCTGGCTGTAGTGCTCCCATCGGGAGTATAACTTTATTAATGGCACACAAATCTTGTAAAAGGCGCCACTTGCCTGATTTTTTCTTGATAACAAAAATAGGAGTGTACGATGGTGAGGTTGAGGGCTCTACATGGCGGGCTGCCAGCTGTTCCTTCACTAACATGGAGGCAGCCTCCAAATTTTCTTGGGTAAGGGGCCACTGATCCACCCACACAAGAGTCTGAGTCTCCCAAATAATTTTATCTCCATGGGAACAGGAGGGTCAGGAACCGACACTAAAAATCCAAATATCCAAGTCCATATGTATTTTTTTTATGGGTTGTATAGGCTCCACCAGTCCTTGTCTCAGCCTCCCAAGGCCTGTACCAGGGACAAAATTCATACGGAGCATTTGATGAGTCACCATGGAATTGGGACTGGCAAGAATAACTTCTATTTGACTCAAAATATCTCCAGCCCATAGGTAAACAGGGAGGTCAGGAACAACGAAAGAAGTGACAGTTCCCTTATTACCCTCTTTATCATTCCAGCTAAGAGCAGTAGAGCTGACCAGAGGATTTTTTGACTTTCCTATCCCTTTAAGGTCAGTCAAGGATGGGGTGAGGGGCCAACCTGATCGCCAGTATTTTTGAGAAATACTTGTCGCATCAGCTCCAGTAACTACAATTGCTTGGTATTCCTTTCCTTCAATAAGTAAGGTAAGGGTGTGTCTAATATGAGAAATGGGATGAACCCAATATACCTCAGAGGAGCCCAAGGAGGCAGTCCCCCACAGGAGGTTTGGGAGGTGGAAATGCCCCTTAATCTAAGGGAAGAAGTATTAATTGTGCAAGACTTTTTCCTCCTGGGATGGCCGCAACTCTATTAATAACTGTGGCCAGTATTTTTATTTCTCCAGTGAAATCATTATCATTAATGCCAGGGAAGACCTGAACACCTTGTAAGGTACTAGAGGCTCTTCCAAGAATAAGGGCACACGTATGAGATGGAGGGGCACCCATAATTCCAGTTGGTATTATCTGGGGCCCTTGCATTGAGTCTAATATTGTATCAGTGGTGGCACAGAGGTCCAATCCTGCACTGCCTGGAGTGGGTAGTTGGAGGGAGCCAATTGTGGAGAAGGATTTTGAGGTAGGTTGGGAGTTTGGGAGGGAACAAACCTCATTGCCCCAGGGAGTTTCCTGAGAAGTAGGAAGAAATAGGCTGTCTGAGGGCATTTGTCATTGATCTACACTCACTGGCCCAGTGATGACCTTTACCATATCAAGGACAAAGTGTAGCTGGGGTCGGTTTAGCTCCAGTTTGAGGAGACACTATTCTTACTCTTTGTTTGCCTGTCGGACACCTGCGTGCAAAATGGCCTGGTTGTTTACAAGTAAAGCAAGTACTTGAGCCAGTATTGTAAAAGGCCTTGGTAAATGCGGCACTAATTTGAGACCCATGGCATGGGCTGCAGCCACGCCTGCACAGATTCTAATAAAGTCAGAAAGTTTCCCTTTATCCTTATGATGTCGAAGAACATCCTGACATGCCGGGTTGACATTTTCAAAGGCAAGATGTTTTACAAAGGTGCTTTCGCTTTCGCTTGGTCCAAGCAAGCATTCCACAGCTAGGTAAAGCCGGGGAACAAAGTCGCTATAAGGCTCGTCGGGCCCTTGTCGAGTTCTTGCCAGGGAAGTGATAGCCGAGGCCCTTTCAGGGAGGCGTCTCCAAGCAACTAAGCCAGCCATCTAAATCTGCACAAAAAGTCCAGCAGGGAAACGTGCCCGTTTAGTTTTAGTGTCAAAAGTTGCATTGCCCACTAGCTTAACATAAGTCCAGGATTTAGAGGAGGCCTTTGTTAATTTTTTTTTGAGTAGTTTCTGACAGGGCTCTTTGAAATCTGCATTCCATAGCAGGAAGTCTCCGGCACTGAGGGCAGCTAGGTCTAAAAATTTCCAATCATTGGGAGTAAGAAATTGTGTGCTGCAGCTTTCTAATAAAGCCAACGTATAGGGCACAGTGGGGCCATAGTGAGCACAAGCCTTTTTAAGTTTTTCAAGAAAATGGAGGCTAAAATTTTGTAGACACTCTGGGTTCCTTCCTGCCTAGGGGTGAACTCCTCATCCTCTAAGTCCTGATCTCCTTGATCCATTTCCCCCGCTTCCTCCTCTTTTTCCTCTTCTAAGTCTTTGACCTCAGCCTGGGCAGGCTTATCTATCTGACTGGTGGTGACTGGAACTCGAGCACAGGCCGATGGAGTGGCTTCGCCTTTGTATTAGACCACTGTGGGCCAGCTTGTGTTGACTCCATTCCTAAGGCTAATGAAGAGAGCTCAGAGTCAAGGGATCTTTATTCTTTTAAAAATTGGATCTGTTCCCGTCCATGTTGGAGAGACTCTCTCAAGGGAGCCAGGTTAGGAAAGGGAAGTGGGGAAAAAATATCTGGGGGGACATTTGGCCCCTGAAGGGCCAGAGCACAAAAGGCAGGAGGGATATAGGAGGGAGGGGAATGTGTAAGTCCTATAGTCTGTGGCAGGGTCCTGAGAGGTGGAGAGTCTTCTGAATGGTAGCGAGCTGCTTCCTTCTCCAAGGTAGCCTCCTCCCCAGGGGTCAATGTTTCTCCGGGATTTAAAACTGCATAAAGGCGGTTGGAAACCATTGGAGCCTTATTCATTAGGGTGGGATTTTGAGGAAGATCAGGAAGGTCCCAGGGTCCTGGGGAGACTAAGAAGGGTCTATGTCTATACTAACTGATGGGCATGCCGAGAAGGGACGAGAGGTCTTTTGCATAGTCTCTTCCCCAATCCTGACAAGTATTAAGGTACCATTGTCAAAGGGTGAACTTTTAAGAATTTCACTAATTTATTTCCAGAAAGAAAAGGTAGGAACAGGCACTTTTTCTGGGCCAAAGGATTCATAATAATCTTTTAAAATGTCTCCTACTCTAAGCCATCTTTTACCATCAATGGTACCTTCAAGGGGAAACCATGGAAAAAATTCTTCGATGTATGAAAAGAAAAATATTAAGTCATTTTTCTTAACACGTGCCCCCCATGTATTTAAGGATTCCTTGTGGCCTGACAAAAACAAATCATGTGACAAAACTGCTTGTCCCATGGTGGGTCACTCACTGTGCGTCATCCCCACTCTCCTCCTGGATCTGTCTCTCAGTGGTGTCTGCTGAGGCAATCGCGAGCTCCACTTGTCCAAATCTTCCAGGAGGACAGGGTTCCCCCTCAGTCAAAGGCTTGAGCCCCAGTCGTTGGGCGCCAGTTGTCCTGGCCTGCAGGACACATCAACGTGGGTAGCAAACCTAGATGGGGAGGAATGAAGGGACAAGAGACACGAGAGATGACAGCAAGACAAAAGTTCTGATCAAGCTGCAAACTTTTATTGTTCACACAGAGGAATTTATATGCTGGAGATTTGAAAGCTCTCTGATCAGCAGTTCCTGGATGTCTTCACAAGGTGAGATAACCTCAGGATATTTCAGGAAGACAGATGGCCACAGGATGTCTCAGGAACACAGATGACTACAGGATGTCTCCCAGACAGGATGTCTCCCTGGGGGCTGTTTCTTGTAAGTGTCAGGCTATTCTTTGAAGGAGAATTCCTTCTACCCCTTACAGTCAGGGATTCAGTATTTCAAATGGAAAATTGGAGAAAGAATCCAATGTGTATGCAAATATGTGCTACCCAAAAATCTTCCCACTCTCATCCAGAACAATGCCTTGACATTACCTTCACCCCAAGTAAGACACAATTAGAGGAGAAGAGTTAGAAAATCTGTGAATACACATCAAGAATGGAAAATGCTCAGGAGTTCACAACCTTGGAGGTGGTAGAGGAGTTTCCAAATGTAAGGGAGAGGGTAAAACTCCACAAACATGGAGCTCTGCTAGACTAAAGACTTTTTGAGAAACTGCCTCTGAAGTTGGGCACTTGAAATATATGTTGTTGTCAGGAGCTTTAGCTCCCTTTGTAGTGAGACCATCAAGCTGGGTCTGCATGTATGTGACCTGGAGGACATGGTTTCTTATTTTCCAAAGGACATGAGGCAGCAGTGCTGAATTCTCTCTTTGTAGGTAAACTGTTGTCACTGAGTGCTAAGTGTCTTTCAGTTTGGAAGCCATTTGCTCATCCTCCAATTTTGTTGTGTTTCTTACAGCTGCACTGGGAGTTTGGTATTTGCTTCATGAAATACGAAGAGTTCAACTGGGACACAGTACTGGAGGGAGTTCTGTCACATGTGATGGGTAAGGGTCTGCGGGAGAATGCACCAACCAGGCTTCTATCCCACATAGCTTGCCCCCTTCACCATAGCAATCTGATTCTAAACATTGCACTGAAACCTCTCCATATAACAACATACCTTTACATACAAGGGTCTGGGGGCTGCACCATGTCAGTCACAAACCATTTGAAAGCCAATGGCAGATCCACATCACCCAAACACAAATGTTTTAACACACACCTTCACACCACTTCTCTAGGCCGACTACTCAGCAGGGTCCAAATTACTGCCATCTCTGTTCTACACCATTTTCATGAAACCCAATCAAACAGGCACTGTCTGGTATACTCGTGATCATCAATAGAACATCCAAAGATTCTACAGTGCGAAGTGGTCATGGGAATTTCAAAAATTTCATGGTAATTATCAGACATTTTTCAAGGATGAAGTTGGAGGCACTGTGGGTTTCAATTCATTCAGGAACCATTAAATGGAGAGGAAGCTCATTTCATTGAAAATTCTGGAGAATTCTAACAGGCAAGGCTTCCCAAAGACAGGCAAAAAGGTCACATAAAGCCAGGCGTTTGAGGTCTACAATGTGTGGTCCATGTGTGTTTTGACTTGCAACTATGGCTGCCAATTCTTTAAGAATAAAATTATGTGATATTCTTCCTGAGATTCCCAGTGCTCTGTGGAAAGCCACCCTGGGCCTAGATCTCAGTTTCCAAGGGCAACTCTCATGTGTGGCATCCTAAAATCCCAACACAATACATGGCAATACTTCTTTGAGGTCCATTCCAAAACTCAGTCTCTAAGGGGAATCACACCAGTGTTCAAGACCAGGTGGACCCATCATCATTTCCAACAGCCACAAAAATGACCACAATTAAAACCAAAACACTTCCACATGGCCCTCATCTTCTTTCATATCGACACTCATCATAACCTCAGGCTGTAGTTTTTCATGAGGGGCACAGCCAAGGACAGTACCCAAAATAAGGTCCCTTGCCCACATTTGCCTAAATTCAATGTGGCTGGGAAACCCTTCTAGTGAACCAGGAGTGATCAAAGAGGCCTGCCCTTAATACTGCTCTGATTCTCCATTTTGAGGCCTAATGAATGTGGGGTTTAGATTCTTTATGTTAATTGGAGTCATGAGAAACCTATGAACGTATGATCTAGTCTCTGCAGGGCTTTGAAGAACTCATTTGACCCAAAGGATCCCTATTCTCATAGATGGACATCAGGAACCTTACAGAGGAAGGTGAGAGACTTCATCCACAATGACTGCTCTTTTGGCTCTTTTGGTTTTGGATGCAAACGTGGGATCCTTCTTTACATCCATCAGGTGCTAAGAATCTAAGCCATAGCCTCACACAGGGCCAAGAGGCTGATTCAGACACATCCCTTTCCAAAGCAATGAAGCAAGGAGCCACAGATGATGCCCATTCATTTCCATTTGAAAACTCTTTTCTTCAGGCTTCCCAAAGTGGTGGCCTGAGGCAAAAAACTTCCTGACATTCAGAGCAACAGAACAATAGGTAATTAAAAGTACCAAAGCAGGGTTTCTTCACTGAGACTTGTCAGAAGCCAGTGGTGAGCCACTATCTGTTTTCTCATACAAGCCCTCTCTTCAGAGCTTTCCTGGCATATGGCCATTCTCACATCTGTAGGTACCAAGATAGGCTGACTCTGTCCTTGGTAATTCAAAACTAGTGACACCACTGGGAGTGGGACTGGGACTGGCTCTGTGTGCCTGGCTTCCTGGATGCCAATTTCCATCACCGAGGAAGTGAGGTGAGGTCACTTCCTCCAGGATCTGAATGAGGTCACTGCCTTGGCAACCACTTTGTCCTAACAGTTGCTTCCAAGGGTCCCATGAGATGGAGGCTTCCCCTACTTAATGTGACAATTTCACAAGTTAAAATGGTATATCAACCATTGGCACCTGGGAACAGCTCTCCATACAGGCCTGATTTGGTCCATCTTCTCTACATTAAGAAGAGAGAAGCTGATTAAGACACAACCCTACATCCTGACCAGGTTGTTTGCCATTGAAGATGACTTGTGGTCTCTCAGGTCCTTCATAGCTGCCTACATATTCTCCAGGGATACTTTCAGCATGGACCTTTGAAGTTCTCAGCAGGTAGAGGATCCCTACATTTCAGTATTATAAGACCACCTCTGTCCCTGCTCTTCTGTAAAGTAAGATTGAGGGAACACTGTATGTTTAGGGTTAATAACAGGTTCAATTTGGATTAGGAATCATTTTCTGGATGAATAATGGTATTGGCAACCTGCGAAATTTATAAGAATATAGAATATAGAGGTGAACTGTGTGTATGAAAATAGAAATCCAAGTAAGATTGGAAGCCCAGAAGTGCATTGGGCCCTTGATTGTGATACTGAGCATTGAATTACATTCTGCACAGATGTCTCAGATAAATTGATATACAATGGCATAGGACATTGTACCTTGGATGATTGAATGTAGAAGCGAACATCCGGTCAAAAAGGGATAGTCAGTAGGAATAGGAAGATATTAGGTAGGTATAGGAAGAAGGGTGAGTGTATGATTTGGAACAAAATTTCTTTAGCAACAGGGTTTCGGATAGAAAATGAATTTAAATGTCAGCACATGTGAAGAGTCTGTCACAATGATGAAGTGGGAAAAATATGTAGGTAAGCAGATATCAATAGAGACATTATGAAATCAGGGTTGAGTTTGAATATGCAATCTTAGGAAGAAACAAATATGTAGTCATCAATAGGATTGACATTTGAGAGCATAAGTAATCTTGGACATGGATGATTTTAGTAATCCATGTTAATTTTCCATTTTGGCTTTGGTACAATCATAAATGTGAACTTTGAATTTAGTGTCCAGAATATTTCTGTGAATAAATGTATATGTAGATCAGGTGACATGAGTATTTCTTCCACCATTTCTGGGAGCAATATTGACTGACTACTTCTGATTGATAGGTACAGATTCTTTATGTGAATTGGAATCATGAGAAACCCAAGCACCTCTTCAGGGATTGAAGAACTCATATGACCCAAAGGATCCCTATTCTCAATTGATGGAGGTCAGGAATCTAACAGAGGAAGGGAAGATACTTCATCCAAAATGACTGAAATTTTTGCCATTTTGGTTTTGGATGCACACATGGGATCTTTCTTTAGATCCATCAGGTGCTGAGAATCTAAGTCACAGCCTCACACAGGGCCAAGAGGCTGATTCAGACACATCCCTTTCCAAAGAAATTTAGCAAAGAGCCATAGGTGATGCCCATTCATTTTCATTTGAAAACTGTTTTCTTCAGGCTTTACAAAGGGTTGGCCTGAGGAAAAGAACTTCCTGACATTCAGGGCAAAAGAAAAATAGGTAAGCAAAAGGCCCAAAGCAGGGTTTCTGCACTGAGACTTTCCTGGTCACACTGTCCCTGCTCTTCTGTAAAGTTAGATTGAGGGAACAGTGTATGGTTAGGGTTAATAACATGTTCGATTTGGGTTAGGAATCATTCTGCAGAATGAATATTCGTACTGGGAATCTGCAATAATTACAAGAATATATAGGTAAAATAAAAGTATGAAAACAGAAATCTAGGCAAGATTTGAAGCTCAGATGGGCATTGGGCCCTTGAGTGGGTTACTTAGCTTTGAATTATGTTCTGCACAGATGTCTCAGATAAATGGATATACAATGACATAGGACCTTGTACCTTGGATGATTGAAAGTTGAAGAGAACATCCAGTCACAAAGGGAAAGTCCGTAGGTTTAGGACGATAGTCTCTAGGTTTAGAAACAACAATGAGTATAGGATTTGGACCAAACGTTCTTTAGCAATTGGTTTTCAATAAGAGAGTGAATGTAAATATCAGCACATGTGAAGAGTCAGACACAATGATGAAATGGGGAAAATATGTAGGAAAGCAGATATCAATAGAGACATTAACAAATCAGGCAATGTATAAAGTGAGGGATAGGATTAGACATTTTCAACAGGGTTGAGTTTGAATATATAATCTTAGAAAGAAACAAATACATAGGATTTATCAATAGGATTTACATTTTAGAGCATTAAGCAACCGGGACATGGATATTTTTAGTAATCCATGCTCACTTTCCTTTTAGGCTTTGCTACAATCATAAGAGTGACTTTTGCTTTCTATGTCCAGAATATTACTGTGTTAAAATTTATATGTAGAACAGGTGACATGAGCATTTCTTCCACCATTACTGGGAGCAATATTTTGAAGACGTATAAATATTGGGGGAACAAAGTGGAGTACCCTGTGTCAATGGATATAGAAATAATGTATGAATAGACGATACTGTGAATAAATAATATAAATGGTTCCAACTTTAAATAGTGGATTGATTTGATATCTGAAAATATACTGGAAATCTTAAACTGATATTCATACATTCACTACAACCAGGTATACATCTAACGGTAATATTAGGGTTATGGTTTATCATGAAGAGTGTGTGAGTTTTGCTTCAAATATGATTATGAAAATCAAAAATAATGTGTTTGGAAAGAAGTCTCATGACAAGACCAGTCAAGAACACTGGAGGAATATATGTGTTCTGAAGCAGGAGGTGTTTGAAATTGAAACAAATGCCTATAAATTTGTGAACTTGTGGATGAAAGATATATCATATGATGTGCATAAACTGAAGAAATAGTAATGTACCACTGTTTAATAAAAATGAACCGCAAAATACACATCATGTCCCATAGGAAAATGCTTGCATTGATGTTGAACTTGGTTTTACTGTAGAAATATTAGGATTTGTGTGCACCATTCACTGAAGTTAGTCTTCAGTACTAGGAAACAAATCTGTATTAAAGTTGGATGAATATTTCTGAGAATAATCTTGTGAAAAGTTGATCATAAATCCACATACATAAATATGAATGATTTTAAGGAGTGTATAATAAGATTCATATATTTCATATTTTGAAAAATTTGGAGAGTATATATATATATATATATATATATATATATATATATATATATATATACACACACACACACACACAGAGACAGACATTTAAAGTAGCAATATATTTGCCAATTGAAATTCATCATGAAATATGTAACATCCACAGGTGCAAAAATATTGATTTCACTGAAAATGGATCTATATATAATGTTGTTCTAATAACAAGCTCACCCATAGGTTGAACTCTCAATTCCAACAGTGTTTAAGAGGAGTGATCTCTTCTCATAACTTGTATATGCCTAGTCAGCAACCTCACAAAAATGTACGTTTGATAACAGGTAGGATTCTATATGTGCATATAAAAATACATGTGCTGAATAGTCTACAGAGAAAGGAGACACCAATTTGTTGAGAGCCACAGCTTAAGGGGCCCCATCAAACTTCCAGTTACCAGCAACATTCCCCTGTGAGATGATTATTGGCTCACAGCGGCCCCAGGAACATCTAGCTTTTTGGCTCCTCTGTGGTGATGCACAATGGAGATGCTCATTGAGCTTTTTCCCCGCTCTTTCCGACTGCCAGCTGATGATTGGCTCACAGCAGCCCCAGCAACATCAAGCTGATTGGCTCCTCAGCCATGATGCACATTGGGCAGTTTCCCTGCCCTTTCAGACCACAGAGCTGCTCATTGTGGGACTTTTTTGGCTCCACCCACCTGACCCAGCCATATGGCCTCAAGAGCAGGAGGATTGTGGGAGGTGGAGAGGCTTGTGGGTGTGACAGAAACTTTGCAAGGAAGCCAGTGGTGGCAGTTGGGCTCTGAGGGTTTTTCCTAAGGAGCTGTTTTGCTTGGCGTGTGTGGTTCTAAAAATAAACTTTGTTTCTTTTGAAAAGTCGCTCTTGAATCGTGCCCAGCCAGACTGCAGCATTTGGTGGCTCGCACGGGGAGCCACTGAGGGTAAGTGATAAGGTAAACTGCTAGCCCCTGAGGGAAGAGCGAGAGGATCGGTAGCCATTTTAAGATTCCTCTTTTGTTTTGCTTCACTTTTGTTGCCTGTCCATGGAGATGAGTGAGATGGATGAAAAACCGCTCACATCTGAGAAAAAAATTATTTACTTCTGAGGAACAGATAGGGAGAAAGGACGGATGCACATGTCAGTAGGATATAAAGGCTATAATGACTTTTTGTTGTTCCCTTTTTATTTTATTCTGTCTCGGTTTTGTTTGGCATCGTCTTGTTGGGTTGTATTATAGTAGAAATACAGGATCAGAAATTAGTAAAAAAACAAACTGAAAGAGTGTTAAGTAAATTGTTAGAGGAAGGAGGCACCTCAGTAAAGTCAAGAACAGTCAGGGCATACGTTGATACAATACAAAAATGTAGCCCATGGATTTTTAAGGAGTTGTTAAATATACCATAATGGAACCATCATGGTGAAGATTTAAAAGGGGGGAAAAGAACAGCCCAGGGACTCTGAAAGTTGGCACATTGCCATTGAGGACGTTTATATCTGGTTTGCTTAGTCCAAAGACTTCAGATCAGACAAAGATAGAGGAACAAAGCTTAGGTCAGAAAAAGCCATCAGGGGCAAAGTTACAAAAGGAGACTGCTACTAACAACTTTCAATAACTAGAGGGCGTAAGTGTCCAACCAACAGCGCCTCCTCTACAGGAGACTGTTACTAACACCTTTCTATCACCAGAGTATGTAAATGTCCAAATAACAAGGCCACCTCCATATGCTAGGAGGCCCCCAAACCCCGCAGTTGATAGTTCGGTTCCTGAGACAGGATCTCAAGTATTAACATGCCCTGTATTTGAGGTAGGAGGGCAGCGAATTCACCATGCTTTAAATTTCAAAATAGTGAAGCAGCTAAAAGGGGCTGTAACAACCTATGGTCCTCAAGTACCCTTCATTGTAAGCTTGGTCGAATCCATTAACAACTTGAATATGATGCCAGTAGATTGGGCTAATATGTGTAAAGCTGTGCTAAATGGAGGTCAATACCTTTTATGGAAGGTTGCCAATGAGGAATTTTGCAAGGAGACGGCTAGGTGAAATGCAGAAGCTGGTTATCCTCAGAGAAATCTAGATATGTTGTTAGGAAAGGGACCTTATGAGGACCAGCAGCAACAAATTGCATATGATCCTGGCGTATACGCACAAATTGCTGCAGAGGCGGTTAGGGCATGGAAGACTTTACAAGGACATGGAGGTTTACAAGGTCAATTATCTAAGGTAATACAAGGAGCTAATGAATCTTACACTGAATTTGTAGATAGGCTTATTCAAACAGCTACCAGAGTTTTGGGGAATACAGAACAAGCAATGCCATTAATAAAAAACTGGCTTATGACCAAGCGAATCGTAGGTGCAGAGATATCACTAGACCATGGAAACATGAAGATTTAAACACATATATTAAATTATGTAAAGACATTAATGAATAAGAGGAAGTCATGGCAGCTGCAGTAAAACAGGCTTTAGATGCCAGAGACATCAATGAACAAGGGCAATTTGTGGCAGCTGCATTAAACAGGCTTTAGATGCAAGGCCAGGAACATGCTACAATTGTGAACAAACAGGACATTTTAAAAGGAATTGCTCCATAGGAAGAGGGTTTAACAAAAATAGGTACCAAAGGAGTAGAATACTGGGTATTTGCCCACGATGCCATAGAGGGAGACATTGGGCTAATGAATGCCGTTCTCAAACCACCATAGAGGGTACTTCATTATCAAAAACGAACAAGGACTAGCTGTTTATCCACGATATCATGGAGAAAGGCACCGGGCTCCATTGCCAAAAAATGGACAGGGGAGCCCAATGCTCTGGGGCCCAAAACCACAAATATACGGAGCACTGGAGGAACCCAGCAACCCCATCAGTGTAGTGCCCAGGACACATTGTGCATCAGACGCCTCATCAGACAAATCAGAGGGAGCGCAGGGTTAGACATCTGCACCTCCGTCAGATCAGTACTAACTGTAGAGATGGGGGTTCAAATCATTCACACATGGTGAAAGGACCTCTTCTCAAAGGAACAGTAGGCTTATTATTGGGACGCAGCTCTTCTAATCTAAAAGGACTTATGATAAGTCCTTGGGTAATTCATCCCGATTATGAAGGTGAAATAAAATTTATAGCCAGTTCTCCAAAGGACATATCAGTAATTTCACCAGGAGATAGAATAGCACAGTTACTAATAATACTCAGTCTGCATGATAAATTTTCCAGTCGTGCTGTAGAAAGAGGTTCCAAGGGATTAGGCTCCACAGGTGTAGATTTGGTTATGCTTTCTTTAAATTTAGATTCTCACCCCAGGCTAAAACTAAATATTCAAGGACATGAATTTAATGGGCTACTTGATACAGGTGCAGATGTTAGCATTGTCTCTCATCAAGAATGGCCAAAACATTGGCCATTACAACAATACACTCAAACACTTTGAGACCTACGAGTGGCAACTAATCCCCATAGAAGTGCAATGGTATTGGATTGGAAGGATCCTGAAGAATGTGAAGGAACTATACAGCCATATGTATTGGATAATCTTCCCGTAAATTTATGGGGATGAGATGTCCTAGATCAATTAGGTTTGACATTAACAAATAACATCAATCAAAATGTACCCACTATTATGGCTAGAGAAGGTTTTAGGAAAGGAAAAAGATTAGAAAAACAAGAACAAGGTATAGCAGCGCCAATACAAATAGACCAAGCAACAGAAAGACATGGGTTGGATTTTCAGAAAGGGCCACTGAGACAATAAAAATTACTTGGAAATCAGAAAGACCAGTATGGCTTCTTCAGTGGACCCTGACTAAAGAAAAGATACAAGCAGCCCAGTTCCTGGTCAAACAACAATTAGTGGAAGAACATATACAACCTTCTGTATCTCCCCATTATACTTTCATTTCTGTCATCAAAAAGAAATCTGGAAAATGGAGATTATTGCAAGATTTAAGAGCCATTAATAATGAGATGGTTATTTTGGGACCTGCTCAATCAAGGATTCCTCAATTGTCTGCTTTGCCAAAAACTTGGTATGTTTTAGTTATACATATTAAAGATTGTTTTTTTTTTCATTTCCAATTCTTCTTGAGGATAGTCCAAGTTTTGCATTTACTATCCCTGCACTGAATCATGAAGGTCCTGATCAGAGGTATGAGTGGAAAGTACTCCCTCAAGGGATGGCTAACAGCCCAACTATTTGTCATATTTATGTTAACAAAGTAATCCAGCCACTTAGAAATCAAAATCCTGAACTACAAATATTTCACAATATGGATGATGTGTTATTAGCTCACAAGTTAAAAACCCATTGCTAGAATGTTATGCCACACTTACAAACTTATTAAAAAATTATAATCTAGGGATATCAATTGATAAAATACAATTAAATTTTCCAATTAATTATTTAGGAGTTCTATTATCCTCAACCATGGTCAGTCCACCAAAAATTCAAATACGAGTAGATCAACTCAAATCAATTAATGACTTTCAGAAGTTATTAGGAGACATTAATTGGATAAGGCCTTATCTAGGTATACCAACAGGAGAGTTGGGACCTATATTTGATATCCTAAAAGGTCCATCTGATCCAAATTCACCCATAATGTTAACGCCTGAAGCAATAAAGGCATTAAAAATCATTGAAACATATATGGGAAATATGCATTTGGATAGATTTGATAAAATAATGCCTTTATTATTTATTGTGCTACCAACAAAAAATATTCCTACAGGAGTATTTTGGCAAGAAGGTCCATTATTATGGATACATTTATCTTATTCTTCTAACACTATTATTACTAGGTATCCTGAGGCTGAGGGACAATTAATACTCATAGGAATAAAAGCAGCAAAGGGAGTGTTTGGAATTTCTCCCAATAAAATTATTACTCCATACACTATGAATCAAATTGATGAATTAGCTAATGAGTTAAATACTTGGGCAATAATCATGTGTAAATCTAATGTTTTATTTGATAACCACTTACCATCTAATCTTTTATTGTCTTTTGGGTCATTGCATCCTGTAATTTTTCCAAAAATTACAAGAAAACTCCTATATTGAATGCTCCAAATATATTCACTGATGGGTCAAATAATGGTACAGCAGCAATAGTTACACCTGATCAAATTTTTACATTTTTAGCACCCCAAAAATCAGCTCAAAAGGTAGAGCTTAATGCAGTATTATAAGCTTTTGTGATGTTTAAAGATTCTGTGTTTAATTTATTTTCCAATAGTCAGTATATAGTTAATGCTATAGTATCTCTTGAAGATGCTGGTAGGATTTCCCCTTCCTCTACTGTTTTCTCTTTCCTTTCCAGTATACAAAGTCTAATCTGGGACAGAAAATATCCATTCTTAATAGGACATATCTGGGCACATACAGGATTGCCTGGAGCCCTTAGTTTGGGCAATGATTTAGCAGGTAAAACTACACATGACATACATACATATTTTCTGTACACTAGAAGAAGCTATAAATTTCCATAAAAAGTTCATTATCAATGCTAATACTTTACAAAAGCATTTTAAAATA
This sequence comes from Callospermophilus lateralis, assembly GCF_048772815.1. NCBI lineage: Eukaryota > Metazoa > Chordata > Mammalia > Rodentia > Sciuridae > Callospermophilus > Callospermophilus lateralis. The sequence continues at coordinate 278,765 of NW_027514940.1, read as the reverse complement.
ACTAAGGAACAAGCTAGACAAATAATAAAACAATGTCAAAATTGTGTGACCATTTTACCACATTTTAATCATAGAGTCAATCGTAGAGGATTGATACCTTACCATATATGGCAGATGGATGTCACACACTTGCCAGAATTTGGAAAATTAAAATATTTGCATGTTACAGTTGATACTTCTTCTGGATTTTTGATGGGCTCCCTTCATGGGGGAAAAAAGCTAAAGATGTTATAGCTCATTGCTTACAAAATTTTGCCACTGTGGTCATTCCAAAGCAGTTAAAAACTGATAATGCCCCCGGTTATACTTCTACCTCTTTTAAACCATTTTGCTCATCATTTGGCATTACTCATATATCAGGAAACCCATACAATCCACAGGGACAAGCCATAGTTGAAAGAGCACATCACACTATTAAAATGTACTCATTAAAGTAAGAAGACAGAATTGGGAAGGGATATAAATTCCCCAAAGATAAACTTAAAATAACCCTTTTTACTCTAAACTTTTTAAATTTGGATTTTCAGGACTTAGTGCTGCAGAAAGGCATAAGTGTCCAAAAAATGTGTATAAGCCCGAGGTACTTTGGAAGGATATTCTAACAGGACAATGGAAAGGTCCTGACCAATTAATTTTCTGGAGTTGGAGGTCTGTTTGTGGGTTTCCACAGGAAGAACAGCAGCCGATTTGGATTCCAGAGAGATTAACTAAGATCCCGACCCAGTGATTGCCTGGAGTCGGGGGTCTGTGTATGTGTTTCCACAGGGAGAACAGCAGCCGATTTGGATTCCAGAGAGATTAACTGAAGCGATTTCGATAGACCAAAATAAGATGATTTGGCTCAAATCCATAACAGCTGATATCCAAAACTCCAGTTTGGCTATCCTTACATCTGCGACAGAACAGGGATGCTTTTTTCAATATCTATTTTATTATTGCCCTTTCTCAAATCATGAAGTTCTCTTTTGTTTTTTTGAGCTCATACAGACCTAGGTTAATGTTTTGCTTATCAGTTCTATTTTTTGACTGTAGAGTTTTTAAACATTGCAATGATGATTTCACATGTAAAATGTTATAAGGCCTTTACTATTATATTATGTGTTGTATGTATTTATTATGTGTGCACACTTGTGTTTTGTGTTATATATTTGAATGTGCATATGTCCATATATCACATATGATGAGTGCTAATGAAATAATATATCCATTTTTTTTTATTCACGTGAATTAAATTGTTTAATTTAAATTGGGTAAACAACTGTTCAGGATTGTTTTAATATGTGAAAAAATAGGAGGTTAACAGACGTGTTTGTTTACTTTCACTTTTCCTTTTCATTATATTTAATTATTCTCTTCAAGATAACGTAAATTGTTAAGAAAATCGTTTTCTTTTAGTGCCTTCAGGAATGTTACAGAATTTTTTCTTTAGCCATTATTGCCAGAATTCCTATCTTCATCCCAGTGCCGGTGAAGACAAAGATAAAATCAATCTACAGATTCTGCAATAGCCATCACTGAACTGCTTGTAGAACTTGCCTGGATTATGTATCACTTGTATGCATTGTGAACTCACTTGTATGCATTGTGAACTATCTGCTGGTGCAGCGAATTGTGGCAGTGTTGGGGTACTTATGCTGATGCTGTCATCAGTGATAGAATTTTTCCAATAGGAGCCATCAATTGACTTGGTGTATCTTCCCTATTCTCACTTGATAGAGGTCAGGAAACTTACAGAGGGAGGCGAAAGACTTCATCAGCAATGACTGCTCTTTTGGCAATTTTGGTTTTGGATGCACACATGGGATTTTTCTTTAGATCTATCAGGTTCTGAGAATCAAAGCCACAACCTCACACAGGGCCAAGAGGCTGATTCAGACACATCCCTTTCCAAAGTAATTAAGCAAAGAGCCACAGGTGATGCCCATTCATTTCAATTTGAAAACTGTTTTCTTCAGGCTCCACAAAGGGGTGGCCTGAGGCAAAGACATTCCTAACATTCAGGGCAAGGGAACCATAGGTAAGCAAATTGCCCAAAGCAGGGTTTCTCCACTGAGACTTTTCTGGTTACACTGATCTCTGAGGTTTCTGAGATGTTCCCATTCCCTTCAGCTATCCAGTACATGGCTATGTCACAGAGTTTGGAGGTGGTACATATCTTGGACACAAAACCATGAGCCTATTCTGGAGAGAGGCCAGAAATCAGGAGGTGAACCGGAACTTAGGAAGATAGTAGGTGTTGTCTATACATAAGGCAAGCCGCAGTCCATTCATAAAAAGGGCAGAATAAATGCCTGGAAGCTTCCTACTAGTCAGGACACCTCCATTGATGTATTCGCTTTTCTAATAACTACAACCACGGACACAGTGGAAACACAGACATAGGAAAACTCGCCTTCTCAAACGACTTACTAGAAACAGTCGACTCCAAACCAAACAAACAACCTTTGCTACCTATTCTCAGAACATGAGAGAAAACCACGAACTCACACCCACACCCACTAAGGCACCTCATTCCCACAACAAGGTCTGTGACTATCCGGAGTGTCCTCTGACTGGTGGACCATACTATGTTCCCCCAAAATGGCCTGTCCTTTATCAGATCAGGTCCCTTTTGCCAACTCTGTTAAGTTGTCAGGAGCCAGCAATGAGCCACTACCTGCTTCCTCAGGAAAGGCCCCTCTTCAGAGTTCTCCTAGCATTTGGTCATCCTCACATCAGGAGGTACCAAGAAAGACTGACTCTGTCCTTGGAAAATTCAAACAAGTGTGCCCACTGGGAATGGGACTGGCACTGGCTCTGGGTGGCTGGCTTCCTGGATCCAAAGTTCAGAGAGTTCCATCACCAAGGAAGTGAGGTAGGTCACTTCCTTCAGGAACTGAATGAGGTCAATACCTTGGCAACCACTTTGTCCTAACAGTTGTTTACAAGGGTCCCATGAGATGGAGGCTGCCCCTACTTTCTCTGACTCAGTCATAAGTTAGAATGGTATATCAACCACAGGCACCATGGAATAGCTCTCCACACAGGCCTGGTTTTGTCCATCTTCTCTACATTAAGAACAGAGCGACTGATTCAGACACAATACTTCAACCTGACCGGTTTTTTTGCCATGGAAGATGATTTTGTGCTCTCAGGTCCTTCATAGCTGCCTAAGTCTTCTCCAGGGATCATTTCTGCATGGACCTTTGAGGATTTCAGCAGGTGGAAGATCCCCTACATATCTGTATTGTAAGACCAACTCTGTCCCTGCTCTACTGTAAAGATAGATTGATGGAACAGTGTATGCTTAGGGTTAATAACAAGTTTGATTTGGCTTAGGAATCATTCTGTGCAATGAATAATGGTTTTGGGAACCTGCGATATTTACAAGAATATATAGGTGAAATATAAGTATGAACACAGAAATCTAGGTAAGATTTGACGCCCAGAAGTGCATTGGGCTCTTGATTGAAATACTCAGCTTTGAATTATATTCTGCACAGATGTCTCAGATAAATTGATATACAATGGCATAGGACCTTGTACCTTGGATGATTGAATGTCAAAAAGAACATCCAGTCAGAAGGATAGTCAGTAGGATTAGGAAGATATTCATAGGTTTAGAAAGCAGAGTGAGTATAGGATTTGAACCAAACGTTCTATAACAGTAGGGTTTCGGGTAGAGAATGAATGTAAATATCAACACATGTGAAGAGCCAGTCACATTGATGAACTCTGGAAAGTATGTAGGAAACCATATATCAATAGAGACATTAGGAAATCAGGCAAAGTATAAAGTACGTGATAGGATCAGGCATTTTCAACAGTGTTGAGGTTGAATATATAATCTTAGGAAGAAACAAATATGTAGTCACCAATAAAATTGACATTTGATAGCATTAGGCAACCTGGACATAGATGTTTTTAGTAATCCATACTCACTTTCCATTTAGACTTCGGTACAAACATAAGTGTGACCTTTGCATTTTGTGAAAGAAGTCTCATGAAAAGACCAGTCATGAAACCCTGTGGAAAACATGTTTTCTGAATTAGGAAGTGATGAAAAGTAAAACAAAATGCCTAAAAATTTCTGAACTAGTGGATTAAATATATATCCTATCATGTGCATTAACTGAAGAAAAAGAAATGTAGCAGTATTGAATAAAAATGAATGACAAAATACACATCACGTCCCATAGGAATCTACTTGCATTGATATAAAACTGTGTCAGTTACTGCAGAAATATTAGGATTTGTATGCACCAGTTACTGTTAGTTTTCAGTAATAGGAATCAAATATGTAGTTCAGGTGGATGAATATTTCTCAGAATAATCTTGTGAAAAGTTGATTATTAATCCACATACATGAATATGAATGAATTTACGGAGTGTATAATAAGACACATATATTTCATATTTTGAAAAACCTGTAGAGTGTGTGTGTATATATATATAAACATACACACACACACACACACACACACACACACGCACTCACACAAACAGACATTAAAAAGTAGCAATATATGCCAATTGAAATTCACCACGAAATATATGTCATCCACAGATCCAAATAAATTTGTTTTACTGAACATGGATTCATGTATAATTTTATTGTACTAGGAAGCTCATCAATAGTTTGAATTTTCAGTTTCAACAGCGTTTAGGAGGAGTGATCTCTTCTCACAATTTGTGTCTGCCAAGACAGCCACCTCACAAGAATGTACGTGTGGTACCAGGTAGGATTCTATATGTGCATATAAAAATACATGTGCTGAATAGGATACAGAGAAAGGTAGACAGGAATTCACATATTTGTTAACTTTAAAAACACATGGAGAACCATTTCAACAAAAAATTGACTAGATTTATAACTCCTACCCTATATAATGCAAAAGGCAATTCCAATGATACACCATTCCTCCTCTGAACTGCTTGTATTTCTATTCTGTTTGGGTTAATTTTCTCCATCATATTAGAATTAGTAGTCAGAGTCTAGTTGGCATGGGTTTGTGTCAGGGATTCAGTATTTTGAATGAAAATTTGGAAAATGATTCCAATGTTTATGCAAATATATGCTACAAAAGTATCTTCCCACTCTCATCCATAACAATGCCTTGAGATTACCTTGGCCCCAAGTTAGACACAATTAGAGGAGAAGAGTTAGAAAATCTGTGAATATATATCTGGAATCAAATATGCTCACGAGTTCACAAACTTGGAGGTGGTAGAGGAGATTCCAAAAGTAAGGGACAGGGTAAACACTCCACAAACATGGAGCTCTGCTGGACTAAAGACTTCTTGAGGAACTGCCTCTGAGGTTGGGCACTTGAAATATATGTTGTAGTCAGGAGATTCAGCTTCCTTTGTAGTGAGACCATCAAATCTGGGTATGCTTCTATGTGACCTGGAATACATGATTTCTTATTTTCCAATAAACATGAGGAAGCTGTATTTAATTTTCTGTTTGTAGGTAAACTGTGGCCACTGGGGGCTAATTGTCTACTCTTGTGGACTCTGAAGCCATTTGGTCATCCTCCAGTTTTCCTGGTGTTGCTTGCTGCTGCACTGGGAGTTTCATATTTGCTTCACGAATTACAAGGAATTCACCTGGGACAAAGTGCTGGAGGGAGTTCTGTCACCTGTGGTGAGTCAGGGTCTGCAGAAGAATGTACCAACCACGCTTCTATTCCACATAGCTTGCCTCCTTGACCATAGCAACCGGATTCTGAACATTGGCCTGAAACCTCTCCATATAACAAGATACATTAACATAGAAGCGTCTGCTGGATGCATCATGTCAGTCACAAGCCAATTGGAAGCCAATGGCAGATCCACATGGCCCCACCACAGATGTTTTTTTATCACACACCTGCCCATCACTGCACTAGGCCCACTACTCAGCAGGGTCCAACTTCCTGGAATCTCTGTTATACACCATTTTCATGAAACTCAGTCAATCAAGTCACTGTCCTGCATAATCATGTTCAGCAACAGGACAACCAAAGTTTCTCCAGTGCCATCTGGTCATGGGAATTTCAAAAATTTCATGGTATTTATCTAGCAATTTTTCAAGGATGAAGTTGGCAGCATGTGGGTTTCAATTCATTCAGGGACCATTAAATGTTGTGGAAGTTCATTTCAAATGAAGTTCTGGAGAACTCTCACAGGCAAGGTTTCCCAAAGATTGGCCAAAGGGTCACATAAATCCAGGCCCATTGAGGTCTACAATGTAACGTCCATGTGTGTTTTGACTCTCAACTAAGACTGCCAAGTCGTTAAGAATAAAATCATGTGATATCAAGCCTGAGATTCCCAGTGGTCTCTGGAAAGCCACCCTGGGCCTAGATCTCAGTTTCCAATGGTGACTCTCATGCTTGGCCTTCTAAAATCCCAACTCAATTCATGGCAATACTTCTCTAAGTTCAGTTCCTGTACTCAGTCTCTAAGGGAATCACACCAGAGTTCAAACTCAGGTGGACTCAGTCATCCCTTTCAACTGCCACAAAAATAACCACAATTAATACCAAAACACTCCCACATGGCCCTCACCTTCTTCCATATAGACACTCATCATAACCTCTGACTGTAGATTTCCATGAGGAATGCAGCCCAAGACAGTGTCCAAAATACGCTTTCTTGCCCCTCATTTACCTAAATTCTGAGTGACCTGGACACCCTTCCTGTGAACCAGGAGTGATCAAATAGGTCTGCCGTTAATACTGATCCACTTCTCAAATTTGAGACCTACTGACTGTGGGGTTTAGATTCTTTATGTGAATTGGAGTCATGAGAAAACCCAACCAACTATGTGCTAGCCTCTGCAGGGAATTGAAGAACTCATTTGACCTAAAGGATCCCTATTCTCACTTGATTGATGTCAGAAACCTTACAGAGGAAGGCGAAAGACTTCATCCACAATGACTGCTCTTTTGCTATTTTGGTTTTGGATGCACACATGGGATCTTTCTTTAGATCCATCAGTTGCTGAGAATCTAAGCTACAGCCTAACACAGGGCCAAGACGCTGATTCAGACACATCTCTTTGCAAAGCAATTAAGCAAAGAGCCACAGCTGATGCCCATTCTTTTTTATTTGAAAAAGGTTTTCTTCAGACTTCACAAAGCGTTTTCCTTAGGCAAAGACCTTCCTGACATTCAGGAAAACAGAACAATAGGTAAGCAAAAGGCCCAAAGCAGGGTTTCTCCAATGAGACTTTACAGGTCACACTGGTATGTGAGTTTTCTGAGATGCTCGCAATTCACTTCAGGTATTCAGTACATGGCCATGTCACAGAGCATGGAGGTGGTACATATCTTGGATACAAAACCATAAGCCTATTATGGAGAGTGACCAGATTTCTGGAAGAAAACAGGAACTTAGGAAGATCGTAGGTGTTGCCCATCATTATGGCAAGCCGCATTCTATTTATAAATTGGGCAGCATGAATGCTGGTAAGCTTTCTAAAAGACAGGACACATCCATTGATGCTTTCTCTTTTCTAATATCTACAATCACGGACACAGTGGGATACAGCGACACAGAAACACTTGCATTGTCAAATGACTTACTAGAAACAATTCCCCCCAAACCAAACAAACCTCATTTCCTACCTCTTCTCAGAACATGAGCCAAAACCACAAACCCACACCCACACCCACAAAGGCACCTCTTTCCTCCAAGTAGGTTGTGACTATTTGGAGTGTCCTCTGACTGTGGGCCATTCTAGGTTCCCCGAAAATGGCCTGTCCTGTCTCAGATTTTGTGTCCTTTGCCAAGTCTCTGAAGTTGTCAGGAGCCAGCAGTGAGCCACTACCTGTTTTCTCAGGAAAGGCCCCTCTTAAGAGTTTTCCTGCCATTTGGCCATCCTAACATCAATAGGTACCAAGAAAGACTGACTCTGTCCTTGGGAAATTCAAAAAGTAAAACCACTGAGACTGGGACTGGGGCTGTCAATGTTTGACTGGCTTCCTGGATCGCAAGTTCACAGAGTTCCATCACCAAGGAAGTGAGTTGAGGTCACTTCCGTCAGGAACTGAATGAGTTCACTGCCTTGGCAACCAATCTGTCCTAAGAGTTGCTTCCAAGCTTCCCATGAGATGGAGGCTGCCCCTGCTTCCTGTGACCCTTTCACAAGTTAGAATGGTATATCACCCATAGGCACCCAGGAGCAGCTCTCCACACAGGTATCATTTGGTCCATCTTCTCTACATTAAGAATGGAGAGGCTGATTCAGACAGAACCCTTCACCCTGACCAGGTTGTTTTCCATGGAAGATGACTTTTGCACTCTCAGGTCCTTCAGAGTTGCCTACATCTTCTCCAGAGATTAAATCTGCATGGACCTTTGAGGTTATCAGCAGGTGGAAGATTCCCTATATTCCTGTATTGTAACACCAACTCTGTCCCTGCTCTTCTGTAACGTTAGATTGAGGGAACCATGTATGGTTAGGGTTAATAACATGTTTGATTTGGGTTAGGAATCATTATGCTGAATAAATAATGGTATTGGGAACCTGCAATATGTATAAAAATATATAGGTGAAATATATGTATAAAAACAGAAATCTAAGTAACATTTGAAGCCCAGAAGGGCACTGGGCCCTTGATTGGGATACTTAGCTTTGAAAAAATTGATATACAATGGCATAGGAGCTTGTACTTTGGATCATAGAATGTAGAAGAGAACATCCAGTCAAAAAGGATAGTCGGTAGTGAAAGGTTAATAAAATAGGTACTTGTCACTTACTGTTTTTCTGTATGCTTAACAAAACACTGTTGAAATCTTGAGAACTGTTTGCTAATCTTGTTCCCAGAATGTGCTGTCCCCAACTGCCAAAGTGTAGAATGTACTCCCTCACCCGGTTGCATGTAAACCGACCACTCGCCCTGACCCATCAGTATACTTCCCTCCCTGCCCTCTCCAAGGAAAATATATATGTTCTGCTTAAACTGTTCTCAGGGCTCTCTGCTCTATTCAAGTGAGCTCCGAGCCCCAGCATGCTGGACCCAGAATAAACCCTTTGCTGTTGGATAAGACAGTCTGTTAGTGGTCTCTTCCTTCCATGCTCACCCGACCTTTACATATGGAGATTCCACCGAGTTTTGGCAGCGGCGGACAAAAGACCCTAACGGGTTCCTCTTGGGTTAAGTAAGGTGCCTCTTTCTTGTTTCAGTGTTAAGGTTAGTGCTGGGCAAAATGGCTGTCGATGAAGAGCGTGAGTTCTCTCCGATGGTGGCTGACAGACGTGTCACAGAGCCACAGGCCACGTCCCTGGGGAACTTCCCAAAGACTTGGGAAATCGAGGAACAATAGTCTCCTCGACTCAGTAATATTTTGTATCTGATTCGGAATTGCCAGCCCATTGGGTTTTGCTGGCTACTCAGTCCTGGTCTCAGTTTTGGATGTCCATTGAATGTCTTTATTGTCTTGTCTTGTCTGTGTCGTGTGTCTTGCATTCACTCTTTGTGTATCTTTCATTATGGGACACAGCACTTCAATGCCCCTGTCCCTGACCCTTGATCACTGGACCAAAGTCCGCTTAAGGGCTCAGAATCTTTCTTTTTTAGTTAAACGCTGGACCTTTCAGAATCTCTGTGCCTCAGAATGGCCCACCTTTGAATTTGGATGGCCCCTAGAAGGATCTTTCTACTTCCCACTAATTTAAGAAGTCAGAGATATTGTCTTTCACCCGGGCACACATAGCCATCCGGATCAACAGCCGTATATCTTAACTTTGCTGGACCTCTGCAAATCTCCTCCTCAATGGGTGAAGCCTTTCTTTGTCCCTTCCCCTGCTCCTACTCCTTCCCCCATGATCTCTCAAACCCTCTGCTCCTCCTCCTCCTCCACCCTTTGTAATCCCTGAGTCAAAAGATTTGACTCTTCTGGACTCTCTTCCCCCTTATTATACCCTGCCTTCGTCCCCCAACCACCAACACCCTCTAAGTGATTCCCCTGCAGCTGACTCAGCCTCTCTACCACTGGAGGAATCTAAGCTGGCCGAGCGCCCTCCAGATAACTCCCCCGCAGCACACACAGCCCCTCCTCCGCAGGAGGAAGCTAGCCCAGCTAAGGAAACTTGATGGTGGTGAATGATTGAAAACCCTGGAACTCCTGTGATGCTCCCACTATGTCTCTACAGACCATTGATTGACGAAGGCCATGGGGGGAAAATGCAAGCCTACAAATATTGGCCTTTCTCCTCTTCCGACCTATATAACTGGAAATATAACAATCCCCCTTTTTCCGAGGACCCCACAGGGCTCACAGGTCTGGTTGAGTCATTGATATTTTCACATTTGCCTACTTGGGATGACTGTCAACAATTCCTAGGGACTCTCTTCACGACAGAGGAACAAAAGAGAATCTTCCTGGAAGCTATAAAAAAATGTCCTCCCACCAGATTGGAGAGTGATACATCTTCCCAACTTAATCAAAGCTGGTTTCCTTTGAAACAACCCAACTGGGACACCAACACCATTGAAGTTAGAAAGCATCTGTCCACTTATCGCCAGGTTCTAATAGTGGGCATCCGAGTGGCCACTAGGCGACCAACTAATTTGGCCAAGGTAATAGAGATTATTCAAAGGCCTGATGAATCTCCCTCTATGTTTCTAGAGAGAATTATGGAGGCAAGTAGGAGATATACTCCTTTCGATCCTCAGGCAGAGGATCAAAAGGCATCTGTCATGATGGCCTTTATTGGGCAAGCTGCCCTGGATATTAAAAGAAAGTTACAATGCTTAGATGGATTACAAGATATGACTTTGAGAGATTTAGTCAGAGAAGCCAAGAAAATATACCTTAAGAGAGAAACTGAGGAAGAGAAGGAAGCAAAGTGAGGATAAAAGAAACAAAAGACAGACTAAGGCGTTGACTAATGTCCTGGTCACAACAACAAAAGGGCCAGAAATTAAGAAACAGGGAGACAGGAAGGGATACCTGGTCCCATGCCAGAGGCCACCCCTGGCCTCAGATCAATGTACCTACTGTACAAAAAAAAGGACACTGGGCCAAAGAGTGCACTAGAGAGGGACAGCCACGCCAGTCAGCCATTCTGACTCTGGAGGATGACTATGAAAGTCGGGGCTCAGATCTCCTCCCCGAGTTCAGGGTAACTTTTGAAGTGGAGGGGACCCCAGTAATCTTTGAAGTGGATAAAGGGGCAATATACTCATCCCTAGTGTCACATTGGGCCCTCTATCAAATAAAAGGTCTCTAGTTCAAGGGGCTAATGACAGTAAATATCGGGCTTGGACAACTAAGAGGATCATGGACCTGGGGAAAGGAAAAATCCATCACTCCTTCCTAGTAATCCCAGAATTCCTAGCCCCATTGATGGGCAGAGATCTGCTCACCAAGTACCGGGCCAAAATAACTTTTAACCCTGAAGGCCCCCAAGTGGAATTTCTAAATCCTTCACTAAAAACTCCTATAGTCACAGCTCTAAATATGTCAGTAGAAAATGCACATCAACTCACTCACCTTGGTTCAAAGAAACTGCAGGTATTTCTGAAGTATCAAGAACAGAGTTTTCCACTAACTGACTCACAGCAAAAAGAAATAACTAAATGGGTAAAAAAAGCCTGTCGAGTCCATCAATTGGTAAATGCTTACCCTTCCAAGCTTCCTGCAGGAAAGCACCTACGAGGAACCAGACCAGGACAATTCTGGGCAGTTGACTTTACTGAAATTAAGCCAGCAAGGTATGGACATAAATATCTTCTAGTCTTTGTAGATACATTTTTAGGATGGATTGAAGCCTTCCCCACTAAAAGAAAAAAAAAAAGAAACAGTGCAAATGGTGGTCAAGCAGATCCTGAAAGACATTTTTCAAAGATACAGCCTGCCAAAGGTAATACGGTCTGATAATGCACCGGCGTTCGTGGCCCAAGTAAGTCAGGGGTTAGCCAGGAACCTGGGGATTCATTGGAAGTTTTATTGTGCTTACAGACCCTAGAGTTCAGGACAGGTAGAAAGAATGAATAGAACCATTAAAGAGACCTCAACAAAATTAAGCTTAGAGACCAGCATAAATGATTGGACTATGCTCATGCCTTATACAATGTTTCGTGCAAGAAATACGCCCTCTGTTTCTTTGAGTAACCACACCCCCTGTGAATATCTAGGGTGCCTCTCCTCCAGTAATGGAACAAAGCCCAACTCTAAGACCTAACGATCCCTTTCACACCCCCTTGCTTGACAGACTTAAAGCTCTTGAAAGATCTCAGTGATACCTGTGGAAAAAGCTGGCCACTGCCTACCAAACTGGGGACGAGGGGACTCCAAATCGATATCAAGTAAGAGATTCATCTACGTAAGATGATATCAGGTGTCATCCCTGGAACCCCACTGGAAAGGACCATACCAGGTGGTACTTATAACATCTACAGTGGTAAAGGTAGACGGAATCACTTCCTGGATCCTTGCCTCTCATCTCAAGCCTGCGCCCTGTCCACACTCTGGCTGGAAACTGGAAAAGACTGGTAACACTTTCAAATTGCATATTCACCATGTGGATAAGCCTATAGACTCTCCCCTCGGCCACAAGTAGTCCTAACCCTCATCAGCCCGTTCAGCAGCGTTGGCTGATCACAAATTCTACTGGAAAAGAAGTATAATCTATCTCGCATACAGCCCACTTAGGGACCTGGTGACCATCTCTCCACCCAGACATTTGTCAGCTGGCTATAGGTCTTTCCTAATGGGATATCCCTGATGAAGAGGATCCCACTAAAATTCCATTAAATCCCTTCCTTACCATAGATAATGGAAACAAACATTATGGATGTAGGGACACACGAGTCAGATGCAGGTTGGCTAGCCTAGATTACTGTGTTTACCCGGCCGACTGTCAAAGCCATAAACAGCCATGGCTGTGTGGGGGAAAAGCCGACTTCTTCTGTAAGTCATGGGGATGTGAGCATACAGGGGCTGCCTGATGGAACCCAAACTCCGCATTAAATTCAGTACACAGCATTGGCCATATTACGAATTAGAAAACAAAAACTGATGGCAACCAGAGGGGGCTCTAGATCCTCAAATCCTGTGTGACCTTTTTAACATCTGCTGGTGCTCAAAAGGGTAAAAGGAGATTCCACTATGTAGAGGCCTTTTCCCTTCTTTGCTCACATCCTGAACTATGCTTATCCAATAGATCCTCACCTTCAGCCTTCTGCTCCAGAGTCTCTGCTGTCACTCCCACCTCAGCAACCTGATTTCTCCACTACAATTATTAGATCAAAAACCCATATCTCTGCTGGTTCTCAGACCATTGCCCCCTTGCTGACGTAGCAGGTACTGAGGTACCCCTCCACCCACTCACTCCTCTCTTCTCCTGTCAGTGCCTGCACCGGGTCCCACCAGGTCCTCTTACCAACTAACCCAAAGCTCAAACCAGCTGAGGAGAGCCCTCAGACCCATATCCAAGATGTAATGAAAATGGCCTTTAAAGTTGCTTTGTCATCACTGAAAACAGTTTACTAAGAATTTAAAGTCCCTAACATGTGTTTTGGGATACTCACAACCATCTTCTTCTTTGCTCTACCTGTTCTACTGCTCAAATATTTGTTGCTAGGAAAATTCCAAACCACTTTCCAATTATTTTTTTACATCTCTCTTTTCTCATTCTCAGATACTCTGAGCTGCTCTCAGCCCCACCTTCTCCGTCTTACCCCTCTGTACCAGGCCCACAGAAAAGTCTTTAACTGACCTTCTCCAGAAGTCTTCACCATGGCTGACTTTAGGACTTTCAGCAAAAGAGTCCCTATAAAAAAGTTCAATGTAGTTAAACTTCCTATTTTCATGTTGCCCTGTTCTACTTGGCCACTGGCTAAAAAAATTAGCACTCCTAATCAAGACACCCCCTTACTAGTTTTTCACCAAAATATGTGAACAAGGCCTCTGGCCTTGACATGGGGCTTCACAGAGATGGCTACATTTCTAAGTTAACGAAGTTAGCAACTGGGCTCCGTGGTAACAGCTGGCAATGGGAAAATAAGAAAGGGAAGAAAAAGCTCTTTCCCTCCCAGGTGTCCTTGAAAAGTTAACTTGCCCAGAACCGAGGAAAAAACAGAAACAAAACTGCTTTTTTCAACTTCTGCAGACTGTGAACTTCTGAGCCCCTTCCATTACATGTTGGGTACAAAATTCTGAAACTACCTAAACTTGGGTTTCAGAGGATTACTTGATTACAACAGAATCAATGCCCTCTGAATCTGGTTGCCACCAAATAGGACTGTTTCCCTGTCTTCAGTGCTATCTTAGGTGAGTTGCCTTGTCCGTCCCTACTACAGCATGATTCTATATACTTAAACATTGTTAATGTTTTCATGAAATGGTCAACAGATGTGATTAATTGTGTAATCGTGCAGATGTTTCCCAGAGTGCTCTATCACAATGCAGGTTCATTTGAAGATCAAATAGGGGGGCATTCAACCCGGTTCCACTGAAAATGTATATCCCTCAACTTAGCCATCATATTAGGAATAGAAATTGCTGCACTGGTGGCCACGGGAACCACTGCCTTTGTCCATGGGACTCAACAAATGACCCAACAAATGACAGAAATAGACCAAAACTAAGATATTAGAAACCTCCATCAGAGCTTTGCATGAGTCTTTTACCTCTCTCTCTGAAGTTGTTTTTCAGACCACTCGAGGGTTGGACCTCCTTGTCATGAGAGAAGGGGCCTCTGTGCTGCATTGAGAGAAGAAAGTTGTTTGTATGCCGAGCATACTGGAGTTGTAATAAAATCTAAGAGTAAATTAAAAAGATTCCTTGAAAAGCATCAAAGAGATAGAGAGGCCCAAAAAAGGTGGTTTGAGTCTTGGTTCACACAGTCTTCCTGGTTAACTACGTTTTTATCAACCCTGGCCGGTCCAATAATAATCCTCATATTATTGCTAACTATTAAACCCTGTTTTCTCAACCGTGTAATTTCTTTTCTCCAGGCTCAAATTGGACGAGTTAAACTTATGGTAATACCCCACTAGTATACATAGAATGTGACACCCCCCAATGATCATTTTTATGATTAAAAGTAGCCAGAAGAAGAAGTGGGGAATAAAAGGTTAATAAAATAGGTACTTGTCACTTCCTGTTTTTCTGTATGCTTAACAAAACACTGTTGAAATCTTGAGAAATGCTTGCAAATCTTGTTCCCAGTATGTGCTGTCCCCAACTGCCCAACTGCAGAATGTGCTCCCTCACCCAGTTGCACGCAAATCGCCCACTCGCCCTGATCCATCAATAAACTTCCCTCCCTGCCCTCTCCAGGTAAAGTATATAAGCTCTACTTAAGCGATTCTCAGGGCTATCTGCCCTATTCAAGTGAGCTCTGAGAACCAGCATGCTGGACACTCAATAAACCCTTTGCTGTTGCATGAGATAGTCTGTTGGTGGTTTCCTCCTGCGAAGCTCGCCCGACATTTACTATAATGATTGAAAGTAGAAGAGAACATCCAGTCAAAAAGGGATTGTTGATAGAAATAGGAAGATAGTACGTTTAGGAAGAAGTGTGAGTATAGGATTTGGAACAAAAGTTCGTTAGCTACAGGGTTTCGGTTACAGAGTGATTGTTAAAGTCAGCACAGGTGAAGAGTCAGTCACAATGATGAACTTGGGAAAACATGAAGTAAAGCAGATATAAATAGAGATATTACAAAATAAGGCAAAGTATAAAGTGAGTGATAGGATTAGACATTTTGAACAGGGTTGAGTTTGAATACATAATTTAGGAAGAAACAAATATGTAGTCACCAATAGGATTGACATTTGAGAGCATTAGGCAAATTTCAGGTGGATGAATATTTCTGAGAATAATCTTGTGAATAGTTGATTATAAATCCACATACATGAACATGAATGAATTTAGGGAGTGTACATAAGACACATATATTTCATATTTAGAAAAATCTGGAGAGTACACACAGACAAAAAAAGTAGCAATATATGTCAATCAAAATTCATCATAAAATATATATCATCCACAGATCCAAAAATATTCATTTTACTGAACATGGATTTATGTATAATGTTGTTCAACTAGGAAGCTCACCCATTGTTTCAATATTCAGTACCAACAGGGTTTAGTAGGAGTGATCTCGTCTCACAATTTGTATCTGCCAAGTAAGCCAAATCACAAGAACAAACGTGTGGTACCAGGTAGGATTGTATATGTCCATATTAAAATACACATGCTGAATAGGCTACAGAGAAAGGGAGACAGGAATTCACATGTTTGTTAACTTTAAAAATACATGGAGAACTATTTCAACAAACAATTGACTAGATTTATAACTCCTACTCTGTATCATGCAGAAGGGAAGTCCAACTATACACCGTGCCTCCTCTGAACTACTTGTATTTCTATTCTGTTTGGGTTATTTTTCTCCATAATATTAGGATTAGTAGTCAGAGTCTGGTAGGGTATGGGTTAGTGTCAGGGATTCAGTATTTTGAATGGAAAACAGGAAATTGAATCCAATGTGTATGCAAACATATGCTACAGAAAAATCTTTCCACTCTCATCCAGAACAATGCCTTGACATTACCTTCGCCCTAAGAAAAACACAATTAGAGGAGAAAAGTTAAAAAATTTGTGAATACCTATCTGGATTGGAAAATGCTCCCGATTTCACATCATTGGAGTTGGTAGAGGAGTTTCTAAAAGTAATGGACAGGGTAAACACTCCACAGACCTCGAGCTCTGCTGCCCTAAATATTTTTGAGGATCTGCCTCTGAGGTTGAGCACTTGAAATATATGCTGTTGTCAGGAGCTTTAGCTTACTTTGTAGTGAGACCATCAAAGCTGGGTCTGCATCTATGTGATCTGGATGACATGGTTACTTACTTTCCAATGAAATGAGGCAACAGTGCTGAATTCTCTCTTTGTAGGTAAACTGTGGCCTCTGAGGGCTAATTGTCTCTTCGTGTGGACTGTGAAGCCATTTGGCCATCCTCTAATTTTCGTGGTGTTTTTGCTGCTGCTCTGGGAGTTTGGTATTTGCTTCACAAAATACGAGTTCAAATGGGACACAGTACTGGAGGAGTTCTGTCTGGTGTGGGGGGAAGGGTCTGGAGGAGAATGCACCAAACAGTATTTTATCCCACGTAGCTTGCCCCCTTGACAATAGCAACATGATTCAGAACATTGCCCTGAAACCTCTCCATATAACAAGATTCCTTTACATATAAGGGTCTGCTGGCTACACCATGTCAGTCACAAGCCATTTGGAATCCAATGGTAGATCCTCATGGCCCTACCACTGATGTTTTATCAAACACCTGCACACCACTGCTCTGGGCCACTACTCAGCAGGATTCAACTTACTGGCATCTCTGTTCTAAACCATTTTCATGAAACCCAGTAAATCAAGGTACTGTCTGGTATACTCATGATCAGCAACAAGACATCCAAAAGTTTTCCAGTGCCACCTGGTCATGGGAATTTCAAAAATTTCATGGTATTTATCTAACCATTTTTCAAAGATGAAGTTGGAGTCACTGTGGGTTTCAATTCATTCAGGAATCATTAAATGGTGAGGAAGCTCATTTCAATGAAAGCTCTAAAGAACTCTCACAGGCAAGGCTTCTGAAAGAGTGCCCAAAGAGGCCACATAAAGCCAGGCCCATTGAGGTCTACAAGGTGAGGCCCATGTGTGTTTTGACTCTCAACTCAGCCTGCCAAGTCTTTAATAATAAAATCATGTTATATCCTGGCGGAGATTCCCAGTGCTCTGTGGAAAGCCACCCTGGGCCTAGATCTCAGTATCCAATGGCGACTCTCATGCATGGCCTACTAAAATTCCAACAAAATTCATGGCAATACTTCTCTGACTTTAGTTCCACAACTCAGTCTCTAAGGGGAATCACACCAGAGTTCAAGCCCAGGTGGACACAGTCATTTTTTCCAACGGACACACAAATGACCAAAATTATAACCAAAACACCTCCACATGACACTAATCCTCTTCCATGTAGAGAATCATCCTCACCTCTGGCGAAGGTTTCTATGAGGGGCACAGCCAAAGACAGTTTCCAAAATAAGCTCGCTTGCCCCTCATTTGCCTAAAGTCAGGGTGGCCTGGACACCCTTCCTGTGAACCAGGAGTGACAAAATAAGCATGCCTTTAATACTGCTCTGTTTCTCCAATTTGAGCCCTACTGATTTTCAGATATAGATTCTTTATTTCATTTGGAGTCATGTGAAAACCCAAGCACCACTGCAGGGCTTGGAATAACTCATTTCATCCAAAGAATCCCTATTCTCACTTGATAGAGGTCATGAACCTAACAGAGGAAGGCAAGTGACTTCATCCACAATGACTGATCTTTTTGCAATTATGGTTTTGGATGGACACAAGCGATCATTCTTTAGATCCATCAGGAGCTGAGAATCTAAGTCACAGCCACACATAAGACCAAAAGGCTAATTCAGCCATATCCCTTACCAAAGCAATTAAGCAAAGAGCCACAGATGATGCCCATTCATTTCC
Organism: Callospermophilus lateralis; assembly: GCF_048772815.1. NCBI lineage: Eukaryota > Metazoa > Chordata > Mammalia > Rodentia > Sciuridae > Callospermophilus > Callospermophilus lateralis. The sequence goes on along the minus strand of NW_027514940.1, from coordinate 260,285 downwards.
ATTTCAAAACTGTTTTCCTCAGGCTTCACAGAGGGGTGGCCTGAGGCAAAGGCCTTCCAGACATTCAGGGCAACAGAAAAATAGTTAAGCAAAAGATCCAAAGTAGGGTCTCTCCTCTGAGACTTTCCTGGTCACACTGATATTTGACATTCAGGGCAACAGAACAATAGTTAAGCAAAAGATCCAAAGTAGGGTCTCTCCACTGAGACTTTCCTGGTCACACTGATATTTGACATTCAGGGCAACAGAACAATAGTTAAGCAAAAGATCCAAAGTAGGGTCTCTCCACTGAGACTTTCCTGGTCACACTGATATCTGAGTTTTCTGAGAATCTCGCCATTCTCTTAAGCTATCCAGTACATGGCCATGTCACAGGGCTTGGAGGTGGTACATATCTTGGAAACAAAACCATGAGCCAATTCTGGAGAATGGCCAGAATTCAGGAAGAAAACAGGAACTTAGGTAGATAGCAGGTGTTGCCCATGGATAAGACAGGTTGCATTCCATTTATTAATTGGCCAGGATGAATTATGGGAAGATTTATACTAGACTAGACATATATTAATGCATTATCTTTTCAAATGTCTACAACAACGGACACAGTGAAATACACAGACATAGGAACACTAGTCTGGTCAAACGACTTACTAGAAATAGTCCACTGCAAACGAAAAAACCGACTTTCCTACCTATTCTCAGAACATGAGACAGAACCACAAACACACACCCACTCCCACAAAGGCACCTCCTTCCCTCAAGTAGGTCTGTGACTATCCAAAGTGTTCTCTGACTTGTGGGCCATACTATCTTCTCCCAAAATGGCCTGTCCTCTATCAGATCTGGTTTCCTTGGCCAACTCTGTGAAGGTGTCAGTAAAAAGTGGTGAGCCACTACCTGCTTTCTCAGGAAAGGTCCCTCTTCAGAGCTCTCCTCCATTTGTCCTTCCTCACATCAGTAGGTACCAAAAAAGACTGACTCTGTCCTTGTTAAATCCAACCAAGTGAGCCCACTGATACTGGGACTGGGACTGCTTCTGGGTGCCTGACTTCTTGGATACCAAGTTCAGAGAGTTCCATCACCAAGGAAATGAGGTATGTCACTTTCTTTGGAACTGAATGAGGTCACTGCCTTGGCAAACACTTTGTCCTAAGAGTTGCTTCCAAGGGTCCCATGAGATGGAGCCGGCCTCTACTTCTTGTGACACTTTCACTAGTTAGAATGGTATATCAACCAGAGGAACCTGGGAACAGCTCTTCACCCAGGCCTGGTATTGTCCATCTTCTCTACAATAAGAAGAGAGAGGCTGATTCAGACACATCCCTTCATCCTGACCAGGTTGTTTGCCATGGAAGATGACTTTTGCTCTCTCAGGTCCTTTATACCTGCCTAAATCTTCTCCAGGTATCATTTCTGAATAGACCTTTGAGGTTCTCGCAGGTGGAAGGTACCCTAATTTCCTGTATTGTAAGAACAACTCTTTCCCTGCTCTTCTGTAAAATGAGATTGAGGGAACAGTGTATGTTTCGGGTTAATAACAGGTTCGATTTCAGTTAGGAATCATTCTGTGCGATGAATAATGGTATTGGGTACCTACGATATCTATAAGAATATAGAGTTGAAATAAATGTACAAAAACAGAAATCTAAGTAAGATTTGAAGGCCAGAAATCATTCGGCCCTTGACTGGGATACTTAGCTTTTAATTATGTTCTGCAAAGATGTCTCAGATAATTCAATAATAAATGGCATAGGACCTTGTACCTTGGATGATTGAATGTAGAAGAGAACATCCAGTCAAAAAGGGATAGTAGGTAGGATTAAGAAGATAGTCGGTAGGTTTAGGAAGAAGAGTGAGTATAGGATTTGTATCAAAAGTTCTTTCCTAATAGGGTTTTGGTTAGAGGGTGAATGTTAATGTCAGCACATATGAAGAGTGAGTCACTATGATGAGCTTGGGAAAATATGTAGAAAAGCAGATATCAATAGAGACATTATGAAATCATGCAAAGTATAAAATGAGTGATAGGATTAGATATTTTCTACAAGGTTGAGTTTCAATATATAATCTTATGAAGAAACAAATATGTCGTCACCAATAGGATTGACATTTGAGAGCATTAGGCAACCTGGACATGGATGTTTTAGTAATCCATGTACAATTTCCCTTTTGGCTTCGGTACAGTCTTAAGTGTGACCTTCACATTTTTAGTTCCAAATATTACTGTGATAAAATGTTTATGTAGATCAGGTGACATGAGTATTTCTACCACCTTTTCTGGGAGCAATATATTGAAGACATAAAATTAGTTTTGGGGGTACAAAGAGGTGTACCCTGTGTCTATGAATATAGAGATAAAGCATGAATAGACCATAATGTGAATAAATAATATAAGTTGTTCCAAATTTAAATTATGTATTGAACTGATATCTGAAAAATTACAGGAAATCTTATATTGATATACAATCATTCATTCCAACCAATTATACATCAAATGGTAATATTAGTGTTTTGGTTTATCATGAAGAGTGTGTGAGTTTTGCTTCAATAGTGATTATGGAAATTGAAAATAATGTGTTTGGAAAGAATTCTCATGAAAAGACCAGTCAAGAAACCCTGACAATACATGTGTTCTGAATCAAGAAGTGATTAAAGTTGAAACAAATGCCTATAAATTTGTGAACTTGTGGATGAAATGTATATCCTATGATGTGCAAACCCTGAAGAAATAGTAATGTACCAGTGTTGAATACAAATGAACGTCAAATTACATATCATGTGCCATAGGAATCTACTTGCATTGATGTTAGACTGGGTTAGTTACTGTAGAATTATTAGGATTTGTATGCACCATTCACTGAAGTTAGTTTTCAGTACTAGGAAACAAACATGTATTTCAGTTAAATGAATATGTCTGAGAATAATCTTGTGAAAAGTTGATTATAAATCCAAGTACATGAACATGAATGAATTAAGAGTGTGTATATAAGACACATATTTCATATTTTGAAAAATCTACAGAGTGTATGTATATATACAAAAAAAAAAACAAAAATAGACATTAAAAAGTAGCAATATATATGCCAAACAAAATTCATCATTAAATATATATCATCCACAGATGCAAAAATATTTATTTTACTGAACATGAGCTTATGTATAATGTTGTTCTACTAGGAAGCTTGTAGGTTGAATTTTCAGTTCCAACAGCGTTTAAGAGGAGTGAACTCTTCTCACAATTTGTATCTGCCAAGTCAGCCACCTCCCAAAAATGTACATGTGATACCTGGTAGGATTCTATATATGTATATAAATATACATGGGTGAAATGGCTACAGAGAATTGGAAACAAGAATTCACATATCTGTTAACTTTAAAAACACATGGAGAACTATTTCAATTAAAAATTGACTAGATTTATAACTCCTACCTTATATAATGCAAAAGGCAAGTCCAAATATACAACATGCCTCCTCTGAACTGCTTGTATTTATATTTGTTTGGGTTATTTTTCTCCTTTTTATTAGGTTGAGTAGTCTGAGCCTAATAGGTTCGGGTTAGTGTCAGGGATTCACTATTTCAATCGGAAAATTGAAAAATGAATCCAATGTGTATGCAAATATGTGCTGCATAAATATCCTTCCACTCTCATCCAGAGCAATGCCTTGTCAATACCTTTGCCCCAATTAAGACACAATTGGAGGAGAAGAGTTAGAAAATCAGTGAATACATATCTGGAATGGAAATGCTCAGGAGTTCACAATCTTGGAGGTGGTAGAGGAGTTTCCAAAAGTAAGGGACTGGGTTAACACTCCACAAACATGGAGCTCTTCTGGCCTAAAAACTTTTTGAGAAACTTTCTGTGAGGTTGGGCACTTGAAAAATATGTTGTTGTCAGGAGATTTGACTTCTTTGCGTGAGACCATCAAAGCTGGGTCTGCATTTATGTGACCTGGAGGACATGGCTTCTTATATTCCAATAAAGATGAGCAGCAGTGCTGCATTATCTCTTTGTAGGTAAACTGTGACCACTGGGGACTAAGTTTCTCCCCATGTGGACTGTGAAGCCATTTGGTCCTGGTCCACTTTTTGTCGTGTTTTTGCTACTGCACTCGGAGTTTGGTATTTGCTTCATGACATACAAGGAGCTAAACTGGGACACAATGCTGGAGGGAGTTCTGTCACGTGTGGTGTGCCAGGGTATGCAGGAGAATGCACCAACCAGGCTTCTATCCCTCATAGCTTGCCCCATTGCCCCCTTGTCCATATCAACCTAATTCTCAACATTGCCCTGAAACCTCTCCATATAACAAGATGCCTTTACATATAAGGGTCTACTGGCTGCACCATGTAAGTAACATGCCATTTGGAATACAATGGTAGATCCTCATGACCCTACCACTGGTGATTTATCACACACCTGCCCAAAACTGCTCTAGGCCCACTACTCAGCAGGCTCTAACTTACTGGCATCTCTGTACTACACCATTTTCATGAAACCCAGTCAATCAAGGCACTGTCTGGTATACTCTTGATCAGCAATAGGACATCCAAAGGTTCTCCAGTGCCACCTGGTCATGGGAATTTCAAAATTTTCATGGTATTTATCTAGCCATTTTTCAAGGATGAAGTTGGAGGCACTGTGGCTTTCAATTCATTCAGTAACCATTAAATGTTGAGGAAGCTCAATTCAATAAAAGCTCTGGAGAACTCTCACAGGCAAGGCTTCTGAAAGAGTGCCAAAATGGTCACATGATGCCAGGCCCATTAAAGTCTACAATGTGAGGCCTATGTATTTTTCGACTCTCAAATATGGCTGCCATGTCTTTGAGAATAAAATCATGTGATATCCTGGCAGAGATTCCCAGTGCTCTGTGGAAAGCCACCCTGGCCCTAGATCTCAGTTTACAAGGGCGACTCACATGCGTGGCCTCCTAAAATCCAAACAAAATTCATGGCAATACTTCTCTGAGTTCAGTTTCACAACTCAGTCTCTAAGGGGAATCACACCAAAGTTCAAGCCCAAGTGGACCCAGTCATTTCTTCCAACCGCCAAACAAATGGCCAAAATTAAAACCAAAACATTCCCACATGGCCCTCATCTTCTTCCATATAGTCACTCATCGTAACCTCTGGCTGGAGTTTTCCATCAGGGGCACAGCCCAAGACTGTGTCCAAAAAAAGCTCGCTTGCCCCTCATTTGCCTAAAGTCAGGGTGGCCTTGACAGCCCTCCTGTGAACCAGAAGTGATCAAATAAGCCTGCCGTTAATACTGCTCTGTTTCTACAATTTGAGGCCTACTGACTTTCAGGTATAGATTCTATATGTGATTTGGAGTCATGCGAAAACCCAAGCACCTCATCAGGGCTTTGAAGAACTCATTTGACCCAAAGAATCCCTATTCACACTTGATGGAGGTCAGGAACCTAACAGAGGAAGACGAGAGACTTCATCCACAATGACTGATTTTTTGCCATTATAGTTTTGGACGCACACATGGGATCATTCTTTATATCCATCATGTGCTGAGAATCTAAATCACAGCCACAAAGAAGGCCAAGAGGCTAATTCAGCCACATCCATTTCCAAAGCAATTAAGCAAAGAGCCACAGGTGATGCCTATTCATTTCCATTTCAAAACTATATTCTTCAGGCTTCACAACGGGGTGCCCTGAAGCAAAGACCTTCCAGATATTCAGTGTAACAAAACAGTACTTAAGCAAAAGGTCCAAAGCAGGGTCTCTCCACTGAGAGTTTCTTAGTCACACTGATATCTGAGTTTTCTGAGATGCTCGCCATTCTTTTCAGCTATCCAGTACATGACCATGTCACAGAGCTTGGAGGTGGTACATATCGTGGACACAAAACCATGAGCCTATTCTGGAGACTGGCCAGAATACAGGAAGAAAACATTAACTTGGGAAGATAGCAGGTGTTTCCCTTCGATAAGACAAGCTGCAGTTCATTCATATATTGGGCAGGATGAATTTTGGGAATATTTATACTTTAAAGGACACATTCATTAATGCATTTTCTTTTCTAATGTTTACAACAACGGACACAGTGGAATACACAGACATGGAAATACTTGCCTTGTCAAACGACTTACTAGAACAGTCCACTGAAAACCAAAAACAAAAAAAAAACACCAAAATAAAACGCCTTTCCTACCTATTCTCAGAACATGAGACAGAACCACAAACCCATACCCACTCCCACAAAGGCAGCTCCTTCCCCCAAGTATGTCTGTGATTAGAAGGAGTGTCCTATGACTGGTGAGCCATACTATGTTCTCCCAAAATGGCCTGTCCTCTTTCAGATCTGGTTTCCATGGCCAACTCTGTGAAGTTGTCAGGAAAAAGTGGTGAGCCACTACCTGCTTTCTCAGGAAAGGTCCCTCTTCAGAGCTCTTCTGGCATTTGGCCATCCTCACATCAGTAGGTACCAAGAAAGATTGATTTTGTCCTTGGAAAATGCAAACAAGCGAGTCCACTGGGAGTGGAACTGGGACTGCCTCTGGGTGCCTGGCTTCTTGGATACCAAGTTCAGAGAGTTCCATCACCAAATAATGAGGTATGTCACTTTCTTTGGAACTGAATGAGGTCACTGCCTTGGCAACCACTTTTCCCTAACAGTTGCTTCCAAGGGTCCCATGAGATGGAGCCGGCCCCTACTTCCTGTGACACTTTCACAAGTTAGAATGAAATATCAACGATAGGCACCCAGGAACAGCTCTACACACAGGTCTGGTTTTGTCAGTCTTCTCTACAATAAGAAGAGAGAGGCTGATTAAGACACATCCCTTCATCCTGACCAGGTGTTTTGCCATGGAAGATGAGTTTTGCTCACTCAGGTCCTTTATACCTGCCTACAACTTGTCCAGGTATCATTTCTGCATGGACCTTTGAGGTTCTCAGCAGGTGGACTGTCCCCTTCTTTCCTGTATTGTAAGAACACCTCTGTCCCTGCTCTTCTGTAAAATGAGATTGAGGGAACAGTGTATGTTTCGGGTTAATAACAGGTTCGATTTGTGTTAGGAATCATTCTGTGTGATGAATAATAGTGTTGGGGACCTTCGATATTTACAAGAATATGGAGGTTAAATATAAGTATGAGAACAGAAATCTAGGTATGATTTGAAGCCCAGAAGGGCATTGAGCCCTTGATTGGGATAATTAGCTTTGAATTATGTTCTGCAAAGATGTCTCAGTTAATTCAATACACAATGGCATAGGACTTTGTACCTTGGATGATTGAATGTAGAAGAGAACATCCAGTCAAAAAGGGATAGTCAGTAAGATTATGAAGCTAGTCGGTAGGTTTAGGAAGAAGAGTGAGTATTTGATTTGGACAAAAGTTCTTTAACAATAGGGTTTCGGTTAGAGAGTGAATGTAAATGTCAGCACATATGAAGAGTCAGTCACTATGATGAGCTGGGAAAAAATGTAGAAAAGCAGATATCAATAGAGACATTATGAAATCAGGCAAAGTATAAAGTGAGTGATAGGATTAGACATTTTCAACAGTGTTGAGTTTGAATACATAATCTTTGGAAGAAAAAAATATGTAGTCACCAATAGGATTGACAGTTAAGAGCATTAGGCAACCTGGACATAGATGTTTTTAGTAATCCATGTTCACTTTTCATTTAGTCCTTCGTGCAATCATAACCGTGACCATTACATTATTTGTCCAGAATATTACTGTGAAAAAATGTATATGTAGATCAGGTGACATGAGTATTTCGTCCACCATTTCTGGAAACAATATATTGAAGACGTAAAATTAGTATTGGGGGTACAAAGAGGTGCACCCTGTGTCTATGAATATAGAGATAAAGCATGAATAGACAATACCTGAATAAATAATATAACTTGTTCCAACATTAAATAATGGATTGAACTGATATCTGGAAAATTACAGGAAATCTTATATTGATATACAATCATTCATTCCCACCAATTATACATCTAATGGTAATATTAGTGTTTTGGTTTATCATGAACAGTGTGTGAGTTTTGCTTCAAAAGTGATTATGGAAATTGAAAATAATATGTTTGGAAAGAAGTCTCATGAAAGGACCAGTCAGGAAACCTGGAGGAATGCATATATTGTAAAGCAGGAAGCGATTGAAATTCAATCAAATGCCTATAAATTTGCTAATTTGTGGATGAAATATATATCCTATGATGTGCATAAACTGATGAAATAGTAATGTACCATTGTTGAATAAAAATGAACGTCAAAATACACATCATGTCCCATAGGAATCTACTGGCATTGATTTTAAACTGTAGAAATATTAGGATTCTCGTGCATTATTCACCGAATTTAGTTATCTCTTTTTTTAAATTTTTATATATGGTTGTTCAAAACATTACATAGTTCTTGATAAATAATATTTCACACTTTGATTTATGTGGGTTATGAACTCCCATTTTTGCCTCGTATACAGATTGCAGAATCACATCAGTTACACATCCATTGATTCATATATTGCCATACTAGTGTCTGTTGTATTCTGCTGCCTTTCCTATCCTCTACTATCCCCCCTCCCCTCCAGTCTCCTCCCCTCTTCTCTCTCTACCCCCTATACAGTAATAAATTTCTCCTCCTTGTATTATTTTTCCCTTTCCCCTCACTTCCTCTTGTATGTAATTTTGTATAACCCTGAGGTTCTCCTTCCATTTTCATGCAGTTTCCCTTCTCTCTCCCTTTCCCTTCCACCTCTCATCCCTGTTTAATGTTAATCTTCTTCTCATGCTCCTCGTCCCTACTCTGTTCTTAGTTACTCTCCTTATATCAAAGAAGACATTTGGCATTTGTTTTTTAGGGATTGGCTAGCTTCACTTAGCATAATCTGTTCTAATGCCATCCATTTCCCTGCAAATTCTATGATTCTGTCATTTTTTAATGCCGAGTAATACTCCATTGTGTATAAATGCCACATTTTTTTCATTCATTCTTCTATTGAAGGGCATCTAGGTTGGTTCCACAGTCTTGCTATTGTGAATTGTGCTGCTATGAACATCGATGTAGCAGTGTCCCTGTAGCATGCTCTTTTTAGGTCTTTAGGTTTTAGACCGAGAAGGGGAATAACTGGGTCAAATGGTGGTTCCATTCCCAGCTTTCCAAGAAATCTCCATACTGCTTTCCCATTTGCCTGCACCAATTTGCAGTCCCACCAGAAATATACAAGTGTACCTGTTTCCCCAGATCCTCGCCAGCACTTGTTATTGTTTGACTTCATAATGGCTGCCAATCTTACTGGAGTGAGATGGTATATTAGGGTGGTTTTGATTCACATTTCTCTGACTGCTGGAGATGGTGACCATTTTTTCATGTACTTGTTGATTGATTGTATGTCCTCCTCTGAGAAGTGTCTGTTCAGGTTCTTGGCCCATTTGTTGTTTGGGTTATTTGTTATCTTATTGACTAATTTTTTGAGTTCTTTGTATACTCTGGATATTAGTGCTCTATCTGAAGTGTTAGCAGGAAAGATTTGTTCCCAGGATGTGGGCTCCCTATTTTCCTCTCTTACTGTTTCTTTTGCTGATAAAAAACCTTTTTAGTTTGAGTAAGTGCCATGTGTTGATTCTAGTTATTAACGCTTGTGCTATGGGTGTCCTATTGAGGAATTTGGAGGCGACCCCACAGTATGTAGATCGTAGCCAACTTTGTCTTCTATCAGACACCATGTCTCTGATTTGATATCAAGCTCCTTGATCCATTTTGAGTTAACTTTTGTGCATGGCGAGAGAAAGGGATTCAGTTTCTTTTTGTTACATATGGATTTCCAGGTTTCCCAGCACCATTTGTTGAAGATGCTATCATTCATCCATTGCATGCTTTTAGCCCCTTTATCAAATGTAAGATAGTTGTATTTTTTGGATTGGTTTCTGTGTCCTTTATTCTGTACCATTGGTCCACCCACCTGTTTTGGTACCAGTACCATGCTATTTTTGTTACTATTGTTCTGCAGTATAGTTTGAAGTCTGGTATCGCTATACCGACTGATTCACACTTCCTGCTTAGTGTTGTTTTTGCTATTCTGGGTCTTTTATTTTTCCATATGAATTTCATGATTGCTTTCACTATTTCTACAAGAAATGCCGTTGGGTTTTGATTGGCATTGCATTAAACCTATAGAGAACTTTTAGTAATATCGCCATTTTGATGATGTTAGTTCTGTCTATCTATGAACAGGGTACATTTTTACATCTTCTAATATCTTCCTCTATTTTTCTCTTTAGGTTTCTGTAGTTTTCCTTGTATAAAACTTGCACCTCTTTTGTTAGGTTGATTCCCAATTATTTTTTTTTTTTAGTATATTGTGAATGGAGTGGTTGTCCTCATTTCCGTTTCAGAGGATTTGTCACTGATATTCAGGAATGTCTTTGATTTATGAGTGTTGATTTTATATCCTGCCACTTTGCTGAATTCATTTATTTGCTCTATTAGTTTCTTTGTAGACCCTTTTGGGTCTGCTAGGAATAGAATCATGTCATCTGCAATAGTGATAATTTAAGTTCTTCTTTTCCTATTTATATGCCTTTAATTTCTTTCATCTCTCTAATTGCTCTGGCCAGTGTTTCGAGAACTATGTTGAACAGAAGTGGTGAAAGAGGGCATACCTGTCTTGTTCCAGATTTTAGGGGGAATGCCTTCAATTTTTCTCCATTCAGAAGTATGCTAGCCTGAGACTTAGTTAGCATAGATTGCTTTTACAATATTGAGGTATGTTCCTGTTATCCCTAGTTTTTCTAGAATTTTGAACATAAAGGGATGCTGTACTTTGTCGAATGCTTTTTCTGCATCTATCGAGATGATCATATGGTTCTTATTTTTAAGTCTATTGATGTGATGAATAACATTTATTGATTTCTGTATATTGAACCAGCCTTGCATCCCACGGATGAATCCTACTTGATCATGGTGCACAATTTTTTTGATATGCTTTTGTATCTGATTTGCCAGAATTTAATTGAGGATTTTTGCCTCTAGGCTCATTAGAGATATTGGTCTGTAGTTTTCATTCTTTGAAGTGTCTTTGTCTGGTGTAGGAATCAGAGTGATGTTGACCTCATAGAATGAATTTGGAAGTTCTCCCTCTTTTTCAATTTCCTGAAATAGCTTGAAAAGTATTGGTATTAGTTCCCCTTTAAAGGTTTTGTAAAACTCTGCTGTATACCCATCAGGTCCTGGGCTTTTCTTACTTGGTAGTGTTTTGATGTTTTTTTCTATTTCCTCAATTGATATTGGTCTGTTTAGGTTGTCTATATCCTCCTGACTCAATCTGGGCAGATCATATGACTTAAGAAATTTATCGATGCCTTCACTGTTTTCTATTTTATTAGAGTACAAAGATTCAAAATAATTTCGGATTATCTTCTGTATATCTGAAATATCTGTTATGATATTGTCTTTTTCATCCTGTATGCTAGTAATTTGAGTTCTCTCTCTTTTTGTCTTCGTTAGCATGGCTAAGGGTCTGTAGATTTTTTTTATTTTTTCAAAGAACCAAATGGGTTGATGTGTCTGCTGTGCTTGCAGGCCGCTAGTCCTGTTCTGCCGGTCAGTTGCAGGTCTGCCTACCTTGCGGGAGCGGGTGGTGGCTCTGCTTTGGCCCTACTGCAATTGGGGTGTCGTGACTACCATGCTGGCAGATCGCTGGGCCTGTTCCGGGTGCGGGCAAAGACTCTGCTCTGCCCCTACTCCAATTGGGTTGACGTGACTACCACGCCGGTGGGCCGTTGTGCTTGTACTGGGCGCGGGAGAAAGCTCTGCTCTGCCACTACTCCAATTGGGGTGTCATGTCTACCATGGTGCCAGGCCGCTGGGCCTGTTCCGAAGGTCAGTCACAGGTCTGCTTTTGTGGCGGGCGCGGGGGGCGGCCTGCTTGGCCCCTACTACAATTTGGGTGACGTGACTACCACACCAGCTGGTGGCTGGGCCTGATCTGGGCGCAGGCAGTGGCACTGCTCTTTCCCTACTCCATTTGGGGTGACGTGGGTACCACGCCTGCGGGCCTGATGAATCTTCCTCTATGTTTCTAGAGAGAATTACGGAGGCATATAGGAGATATACTCCTTTCGATCCTCATGCAGAGGATCAAAAATCATCTGTCACAATGGCCTTTATTGGGCATGCTGCCTTGGATATTTAAAGAAAGTTACAATGCTTAGATGGATTACAAGATATGACTTTGAGAGATTTAGTCAGAGAAGCCGAGAAAGTATACTATAAGAGAGAAACTGAGGAAGAGAAGGGAGCAAAATGAGGATAAAAGAAACAAAAGACAGACTAAGGAGTTGACTAAGGTCCCGGTCACAATAACAAAAAGGTCAGAAATTAAGAAACAGGGAGACAGGAAGGGATACCTGGTCCCACGCCAGAGGCCACCCCTGACCTCAGATCAATGTGCCTACTGTAAAGAAAGAGGACACTGGGTTCAAGAGTGCCCTAGAAAGAGGCAGCCACGCCAGCCAGCCATTCTGACTCTTCAGCATGACTACGAAAGTCGGGGCTCAGATCCCCTCCCTGAGCTCAGCGTATCTTTTGAAGTGGAGGAGACACAAGTAAACTTTGAAGTGGATACAGGGGCAATAAACTCAGCCCTTAAGGCCCCATTGGGCCCTCTATCAAATAAAAGGTCTCTAGTTCAAGGGGCTAATGGCAGTAAATATCGGACTTGTATAACTAAGAGGATCATGGACCTGGGGAAAGAAAAAATCCATCACTCCTTTTTAGTAATCCCAGAATGCCTGGCAGACTTTTGCTGTACGTCATGGGGATGTGAGCATACAAGGGCTGCCTGATGGAACACAAACTCCTCATCAAATTCAGTACACAGCATTGGCCATATTACCAATTAGATAACCAAAACCGATGGCCCCCAGAGGGGTCTCTTGATCCTCAAATTCTGCGTGACCATTTTTTTTAAAGAGAGAGGTGAGAGAGAGAGAGACAGAGAGAATTTTTAATATTTATTTTTTAGTTTTTTGCTGGACACGACATCTTTGTTTGTATGTGGTGCTGAGGATCGAACCCGGGCCGCACGCATGCCAAGCGAGCGTGCTACAATTGAGCCACATCCCCAGCCCTGTGTGACTTTTTTAACTTCTGCAAGTGCTCAAAAGGGTGAAAGGAGATTCCCCTATGGGCATGCCTTTTCCATCCTTCACTCATATCCTGAACTATGCTTATCCAATCAATCCTCACCTTCAGCCTTGTGCTCCAGAGTCTCTGCTGTCACTCTCACCTCAGAAACCTGATTTCTCCCCTCCAATTATTAGATCAAAAACCCAAATCTCTGCTGGTTCTCAGACCATCGCCATCTTGCTGAAGTAGCAGGTACTCAGGTTCCCATCCACCGACTCACTCCTCTCTTCTCCTGTCCGTGCCCGCCCCGGGTCCCACCAGGTCCTCTTACCAGCTAACACAAAGCTGAAACTAGCTGAGGAGAGCCCTCAGACTCCTATCAAAGATGTAATGAAAATGGCCTTTAAAGTTGCTTTGTCATCACTGAAAACAGTTTACTAAAAATTTAAAGTCCCTCACATGCATTTTGGGATACTCACTCTTGTCTTCCCCTCTGCTCTACCTGTTGTACATCTCAAGTATTTGTTGCTAGGAAAATCCCAAACCCCTTTCCCATTATTCTTTTACATCTCTCCTTCCTTATTCTCAGATCCTCGGAGCTGCTGTCAGCCCCACCTTCCCTGTCTTCCCCTTCTGTACCAGGCCTACAGAAAATTCTTAACTGACTTTCTACAGAAGTCTTCACCATGGCTGACTTTAGGACTTTCAGCAAAAGAGTCCCTATAAAAGAGTTCAATGTAGATAAACTTCCACTTTTAGTGTTGCCTTGTTCTACTTGGCCACTGGCTAAAAAAATAAGCACTTTTATGCTAGACACCCCATTACTTGTTTTCCACAAAATATATGAACAAGGCCTCTGGCCATGAGCTGGGGCTTTACAGAGATGGCTATATTTCTAAGATAAAGAAGTTACCATCAGGGCTCCATGGTAACAGCTGTCAGGGGCAAAAAATAAGAAAGGTAGGAAAAAGCTCTTTCCCTCCCAGGTGTCCTTGAAAAGTTAACTTGCCCAGAACTGAGGTAAAAACAGAAACAACAACGGCTTTTTTGAACTTCTGAAGACTGTGAACTTCTGAGCCCCTTCCCTTACATGTTGGGTACAAAATTCTGAAACTACCTAAACTTGAGTTTCAGGAGAATAATTGATTACAACAGAAGCAATGCCCTCTGAATCTGGTTGCAACCAAATAGGACGGTTTCCCTGTATTCGTTGCTATCTTAGGTGCCTTGCCTTGTCCGTCCCTACAACAGCATAATTGTATATAATTAAACATTGTTTATGTTTTAAAGAAATTGTCAACAGATGTGATTAATTGTGTAATGGTGCAGATGTTTCCCAGAGTGCTCTGTCATGATGCAGGTTCATTTGAAAATGAAATAGAGGGGCATACAACCCGTTTCCACTGGGAACATATATCCCTCACTTTAGCCATCCTATTCGGAATAGGAGTTGCTTCAGGGGTGGGCACAGGAACCACTGCCCTCGTCCATGGGACACAACAAATGACCCAATTAGAAGAAGCAATAGACCAAAACTAAGATATTAGATACCTCCATCAGAGCTTTGCATGAATTTTTAACCTCTCTATCTGAAGTTGTTTTACAGAACAGGCGAATGACACAAAACACACACACACACACAGAAAAAAAAATAGCAAAATATATGTCAATCAAAATTTTCATAAAATATATATCATAAAAAGATCCAAAAATATTCATTTTACTGAACATGGATTTATGTATAATGTTGTTCAACTAGCAAGCTCACCCATTGGTTGAATATTCAGTTCCAACACGGTTAAGTAGGAGTGATCTCTTCTCACAATTTGTATCTGCCAACTCATCCACCTCACAAGAATGTATGTGTGGTACCAGGTATGATTCTATATATCCATATAAAAATATATGTGCTGAATAGGCTACAGAGAAAGGGAGACAGGAATTCACAATTTTTTAACTTTAAAAACACATGGAGAACTATTTCAACAAAAAATTGACTAGATTTAACTCCTACTCTGTATCATGCAAAAGGCAAGTCCAAATATACACCATGCCTCCTCTAAACTGCTTGTATTTCTATTCATGGCAATACTTCTCTGAGTTCAGTTCCAGATCGCAGTCTTTAAGGGAAATCCCAACAGAGTTCAAGCCCAGGTGGACCAAGATATTTCTTACAACCACCACACAAATGACCACAATTAAAAACAAAACACTCAAACATGGTGCTCATCTTCTTCCATATAGTCACTCATCGTAACCTCTGTCTGGAGGTTTCCATGAAGGGCTCACCCAAAGACAGTGTCCAAATAAACTCCCTTGCCCCTCATTTGCCTAAAGTCATGTTGGCCTGGACACCCTTTCTGTGAACCAGGAGTGATCAAATAAGCCTCCTGTTAATACTGCTCTGTTTCTCCAATTTGAGGCCTACCGACTTTCAAGTATAGATTCTTTATGTGATTTGGAGTCATACGAAAACCTAAGCACCTCTGCAGTGATTTGAAGAACTCATTTGACCCAAGGAATACCTATTCTCACTTGATGGAGGTCAGGAACCTAACAGAGGAAGACGAGAGACTTCATCCACAATGACTGATCTTTTGGCAATTATGGTTTTGGATGCACACATGGGATCATTTTTAGATCCATCAGCTGCTGAGAATCAAAGTCACAGCCACATACAAGGCCAAGAGTCTAATTAAGACACATCCCTTTCCAAAGAAACTAAGAAAGAGCCACAAGTGATGCCCATTCATTTCCATTTGAAAACTGTTTCCTTCAGGCTTCACAAAGGGGTGGCCTGAGGCAAAGACCTTCCTGATATTCAGGGCAACAGAACAATAGGTAAGCAAAAGGCCAAAAGCAGGGTATATCCACTGAGACTTTCCTGGTCACACTGATATCTGAGTTTTCTGAGATGCTGGCCATTCCCTTCAGCTATCCTGTACATGGCCATGTCACAGACCTTGGAGTTGTTGCATATCTTGGACACAAAACCATGAGCCTATTCTGGAGAGTGGCCAGAATTCAGAAGAAAACAGGGACTTAGTAAGGTAATAGGTATTGCTCATCCATAAGGCAAGCCGCACTCCATTCATAAATTAGGCAGGATGCATAATGGGAAGCTTTCTACTAGACAGGACACATCCATTGTTGCATTCTCTTTTCTCATGTCTACAACCACGGACACAGTGGGATACACAGACATAGAAACACTCATTTTGTCAAACGACTTACTAGAAACAGTTCACTCCAAATCAAACAAACTGCCTTCCCTACCTATTCTCAGAATATGAGACAAAACAACAAACCCACACTCACAAAGGCACCTCCTTCCCTCAAGTAGGTCTGTGACTCTCCGGAGTTAACTGTGACTGGTGGGCCATATTATGTTCCCCCGAAATGGCGTGTCCTCTATCAGATCTGCTTTTCTTGACCAACTCTGTAAAGTTGTCAGGAAAAAGTGGCGAGCCACTACCTGCTTTCTCAGGAAAAGTACCTCTTCAGTGCTCTCCTGGTATTTGGCTATACTCACATCATTAGGTACCGAGAAAGACTGACTCTGTCCTTGGAAAATCCAATCAAGTGAGCCCACAGGGACTTGGACTGGAATTGCCTCTCGGTGTCTTGGTTCTTGGATAGCAAGTTCAGAGAGTTCCATCACCAAGGAAATTAGATATGTCACTTTCTTTGGAACTGAATGAGGCCACTGCCTTGGCACCCCTTTTTCCTAACAGTTGCTTCCAAGGGTCCCATGAGATGGAGGCTGCCCCTACTTCCTGTGACACTTTCACAAGTTAGAATTGTATATCAACCATAGGCACCCGTGAACAGCTTTCCACACAGGCCTGATTTGGTCCATCTTCTCTACAATAAGAAGAGAGAGGCTGATTAAGACACATCCCTTCATCCTGACCAGGTTGTTTGCCATGGAAGATGACTTTTGCTCTCTCAGGTCCTTCATAGCTGCCTATAACTTTTCCGGGTATCATTTCTGTATGGACCTTTGAGGTTTTCAGCAGATGGAAGGTCCCCTACTTTCCTGTATTGTAAGAACAACTCCGTCCCTGTTCTTCTGTAAAATGAGATTGAGGGAACAGTGTATGTTTAGGGTTAATAACAGGTTCAGTTTGGGTTAGGAATCATTCTGTGCGATGAATAATGGTATTGGCAACCTGTGAGATTTACAAGAATGTAGAGGTGAAATATAAGTATGAAAATAAAAATCTAGATATAATTTGAAACCCAGAAGGGCATTGGGCCCTTGATTGGGATACTTAGCTTGAATTATGTTCTCTAAAGATGTCTCAGATAATTCAATATACAATGGCATAGGACCTTGTACCTTGGATGATTGAACGTAGAAGAGAACATCCAGTAAAAAGGGATAGTCAGTAGGTTTAGAAAGATTGTCAGTAGGTTTAGGAAGAAGAGTGATTATAGGATTTAGACCAAAAGTTCTTTAGCAATATGGTTTCGGTTAGAGAGTGAATGTAAATGTCGGCACATATGAAGAGTCAGTCACTATGATAAACTGGGAAAATATGTAGAAATGCAGATATCAATAGAGACATTATTGCATTAGGCAAAATATAAAGTGAGTGATAGGATTAGACATTTTCAACAGGGTTGAGTTTGAATATATAATCTTAGGAAGAAACAAATATGTTGTCACCAATAGGATTGACATTTGAGAGCATTAGGCAGCATGGACATGGATGTTTCTATTAATCCATGTTCACTTTCCTTTTAGGCTTTGGTACAGTCATAAGTGTGACCTTTACATTTTTTTTCAGAATATTATTGTGATAAAATGTATATGTAGATCAGGTGACATAAGTATTTCTTCCACCATTTCTGGTAGCAATATATTGAAGACGTAAAATTAGTATTGGGGGTCCAAAGAGGTGTACACTGTGTCTATGAATATAAAGATAAAGCATGAATAGAACATACTGTGAATAAATAATATAACTTGTTCCAACTATAAATAATGGATTGAACTGATATCTGAAAAATTACAGGAAATCTTATATTGATATACAATCATTCTTTCCAAAATGGTATACATATAATGGTAATATTAGTGTTTTGGTTTATCACGAAGGGTGTGAGTTTTACTTCACCAGTGATTATGGAAATCGAAAATAACTTGTTTGGAAAGAAGCATCATGAAAAGACGAGTTCAGAAACCCTGATAATACTTGTGTTCTGAAACAGGAATTGATTAAAGTTGAAACAAATGCCTGTAAATTTGTGAACTTGTGGATGAAATATATATCGTATGATGTGCAAAAACTGAAGAAATAATAATGTACCAGTGTTGAATACAAATGAACCTCAAATTACATATCATGTCCCATAGGAATCTACTTGCATTGGTGGTAAACTGGGTCAGTTACTGTAAAATTATTAGAATTTGTAGGCACCATTCACTGAAGTTTGTTTTCAGTACTAGGAAACAAATATTTATTTCAGGTGGATGAATATTTTGGAAAATAATCTTGTGAAAAGTTGATTATAAATCCATATACATGAACATGAATGAATTTAGAAAGTGTATATAAGACACATATATTTTATATATTGAAAAATCTGAATAGTGTGTGTGTGTGTGTGTGTATATATATATATATATACACACACACACACACACACACACACAAACTACACACAGACATTAAAAAGCAGCAATATATATGAAAATCAAAATTCATCAGTAAATATATATCATCCACAGATGCAAAAATAATTATTTTACTGAACATGAGTATATGTATAATGTTGTTCTACTAGAAAGCTCCCCTATAGTTTGAATCTTCAGTTCTAACAGCGTTTAAGAGGAGTGATCTCTTCTCACAATTTGAATCTGCCAAGTGAGAAACCTCACAAAAATGTACGTGGGATTCCTGGTAGGATTGTATGTGTGCATATAAATATACATGTGTGAATTGGCTACAGAGAAAGGGAAACAGGATTTCACACATTTGTTATCTTTAAAAACACATGGAGAACTATTTCAAATAAAAATTGACTAGATTTATAACTCCTACCTTATATAATGCAAAAGGCAAGTCCAACTATACAAGATGCCTCCTCTGAACTGCTTGAATTTCTATTCTGTTTGGGTTATTTTTATCCATTATATTAGGATGAGTTGTCTGATTCTAGTAGGTATGGGTTAGTGTCAGGGATTCAGTATTTCAAAAGGAAAATTGGAAAATGAATTCAATGTGTAAGCAAATATGTGCTTCACAAATATCTGTTAAGGTCTGATATCCTCTCACTCTCATCCAGAAAAATGCCTTGACATTACCTTCACCCCAGGTAAAACATAATTAGAGGAGAAGAGTTAGAAAATCAGTGAATACATATCTGGAATGGAAAATGCTCAAGAGTTCATAACCATGGAGGTGGTAGAGGAGTTTCCAAAAGTAAGGGACAGGGTAAACACAACACAAACAGGGAGCTCTGAGAGCCTAAAAACTTTTTGAGAAACTGCCTCTGAGTTTGGGCACTTGAAATATATGTTGTTGTCAGGAGATTTGGCTTCTTTAGTAGTGAGACCATCAAAGCTGGTTCTGCATCTATGTGACCTGAAGGACATGGTTTCTTATTTTCCAATGAAGATGAGGCAGCAATGCTGAATCCTCTCTTTGTAGGTAAACTGTGACCACTGAGGACTAAGTGTCTCTCCGTGTTGACTGCGAAGCCATTTGGTCCTCCTACACTTTTTGTGGTGTTTTTCCTGCTGCACTGGGAGTTTGGTATTTGCTTCACGAAATACCAGGAGCTCAACTGGGACATATTGCTGGAGGGAGTTCTGTCACGTGTGTTGGGTCAGGGTCTGCAGGAGAATGCACCAACCAGGCTTCTATCCCTCCTAGCTTGGCCCATTGCCCCCTCGTCCATATCAACCTGATTCAGAACATTGACCTGAAACCTCACCATATAACAAGATGCCTTTACATATAAGGGACTGCTGGCTGCACCATGTCAGTCACAAGCCATTTGGAATCCAATGGTAGATCCTCATGGCCCTACCACTGATGTTTCATCACACACCTGCCCACCACTGCTCTAGGCCCACTACTCAGCAGGCTCCAACTTACTGGCATCTCTGTTCTACACCATTTTCATGAAACCCAGTCAATCAAGGCATTGTCTGGTATACTCATGATCAGCAACAGGACATCCAAATGTTCTCCAGTGCCACCTGGTTGTGGGAACTTCCAAAAATTCATGGTATTTATCAAGCCATTTTTCAAGGATGAAGTTGGAGAAACTCTGGGTTTCAATTCATTCAGGAACCACTAAATGTTGAGAAAGCTAATTTAAATGAAAACTCTGGAGAACTCTCACAGGCAAGGCTTCCCAAAGAGTGGGGAAAAGGTCACATGAAGCCAGGCACATTGAGGTGTAAAATGTGAGGTCCATGTGTGTTTTGACTCTCAACTATGGCTGCAAGTTTTTCACAATTATATCATGTGATATCCTGGCTGAGATTCCCAGTGCTCTGTGGAAAGCCAGATCTCAGTTTCCAAGGGCAACTCTCATGCGTGGCCTCCTAAAATCCCAAAACAATTCATGGCAATACTTCTCTGAGGTGAGTTCCAGAACTCAGTCTCTATGGGGAATCACACCAGAGTTCAAGCCCAGGTGGACCCAGACATTTCTTCCAACCGCCACACAAATGACCACAATTAAAACCAAAACACTCCCACATGGCCCTCATCTTCTTCCATATAGTCACTCATCATGACCTCTGGCTGGAGGTTTCCATGAGGGGTGCAGCCATTGGTAGTGTCCAAAATAAGCTCACTTGCCCCTCATTTGCCTAAAGTCAGGGTGGCCTGGACACTCTTAATATGAACCAGGAGTGGTCAAATAAGCCTGCCGTTCATGCTGCTCTGTTTCTCCAATTTGAGGGCTACTGACTTTCAGGTATGGAATATTTATGTGAAATAGAGTCATGAGAAAAGCCAAGCACCTCGGCAGAGATTTCAAGAACTCATTTGACCCAAAGGATCAGTATTCTCACTTGATGGATGTCAGGAACCTAACAGAAGAAGGCGAGAGACTTCATCCACAATGACTGATCTTTTGGCCATTTTGGTTTTGGATGCGCACATGCGATCATTCTTTGGATCCATCATGTGCTGAGAATAAAAATCACAGCCACATACAAGGCCAAGAGGCTAATTCAGACACATCCCTTTCCAAAGCAATTAAGCAAAGAGCCACAGGTGATGCCTATTCATTTCAAATTTAAAACTGTTTTCTTCAGGCTTCACAAAGGAGTGGCCTGAGGCAAAGACCTTCCTGACATTCAGGGCAACAGATCATAAGGTAAGCAAAAGGCCCAAAGCAGGGTTTCTCCACTGAGACTTTCCTGGTCACACTGATATCTGAGTTTTCTGAGATGATCTCCATTCTCTTCAGCTATCCAGTATATGGCCATGTCACAGAGTTTGGAGGTGGTACATATCTTGGACACAAATCCCTGAGCCTATTCTGGAGACTGGCCAGAATTCAGGAAGAAAACAGGAACTTAGGATGATAGCAGGTGTTGCCCATCGATAAGACAAGGTGCAGTCCATTCATAAATTGAGCAGGATGAATTATGGTAAGATTTATACTAGACAGGACACATCCATTAATGCATTCTCTTTTCTAATGTCTACAACAATGGACATAGTCGGATACACAAACATAGAAACACTCACCTTGTCAAATGACTTACTCGAAACAGTCCACTTCAATCCAAACAAACCGCCATTCCTACCTTTTGTTAGAACATGAGACAAAACCACAAACCCACACCCACTCCCACAATGGCACCTCCTTCCCCCAAGTAGATCTGTGACTATCTGGAGTGTCCTCTAACTGCTCGGCCATACTATATTCCTTCGAAATAGTCTGTCCTCTCTCAGGTCTGGTTTCCTTGGCTAACTCTGTGAAGTTGTCAGGAAAAAGTGGTGAGCCACTACTGGCTTTCTCAGAAAAGGTACCTCTTCAGTGCTCTCCTGGCATTTGGCCATCCTCACATTAGTAGGTACCAAGAAATACTGACTCTGTCCTTGGTAAATCCAAATAAGTGAGACCACTGTGACTGGGAATGGGATAGCGTCTGGGTGCCTGGCCACTAGGATACAAAGATCATAGAGTTCCATCACCAAGGAAATGAGGTATGTCACTTTCTTTGGAATTGAATGAATGAGGTCACTGCCTTGGCAACCAGTTTGTCCTAACACTTGCTTCCAAGGGTCCCATGAGATGGAGGCTGCTCCTACTTCCTGGAACACTTGCACAAGTTATAATGGTATATCAACCATAGGCACCTGGGAACAGCTCTCCACACAGGTCTGGTTTAGTCCATCTTCTCTAACATAAGTAGAGAGAGGCTGATTCAGACACATCCCTTTATCCTGACCAGGTTGTTTGCCATGGAATAGGACTTTGGCTCTCTCAGGTCTTTCATACCTCCCTACAACTTCTCCAGGTATCATTTCTGCATGGACCTTTGAGGTTTTCAGCAGGTGGAAGGTCCCCTAATTCCCTGTATTTTAAGAACAACTCTGTCGCTGCTCTTCTGTAAAATGAGATTGAGGGAACAGTGTATGTTTAGGGTTAATAACAGGTTCAATTTGGGTTAGGAATCATTCTGTGCGATGAATAATGGTATTGGAAACTTGCGATAATTACAAGAACATAGAGGTGAAATATAAGTATGGAAACAGAAATCTAGGTATGATTTGAAGCACAGGACCTTGTACCTTGGTAGATTTAATGTAGAAGAGAACATCCAGTCAAAAATGGATAGTCGTTAGGATTAGGAAGATAGTCGGTAGGTTTAGGAAGAAGAGTGAGTATAGTATTTGGACCAAAAGTTCTTTAGCAATAGGGTTTCGGTAAGAGAATGAATGAAAATGTCAGCACATATGAAGAGTCAGTCACAATGATGAACTGGGGAAAATAAGTAGGAAAGCAGGTATCAATAGAGACATTATGAAATCAGGCAAAGTATAAAGTGAGTTATAGGATTAGACATATTCAACAGGGTTTAATTTGAATATATAATCATTGGAAGAAACAAATATGTTGTCACCAATAGGATTGACATTTGAGAGCATTAGGCAACCTTCACATGGATGTTTTTAGTTAAACATTTTCACTTTTCTTTTAGGCTTCGGTACAATCATAAGTGTGACCTTTACATTTTTTGTTCAGAATTTTACTGTGATAAAATATATATGTGGATCAGGTGACATGAGTATTTCTTCCACCATTTCTGGGAGCAATATTTTGAAGACATATACATTAGTGTTAGGGGTACACAGAGGTGTACCCTGTGTCTATGAATATAGAGATAATGCATGAATAGACCATCCTGTGAATAAATAATATAACTGGTTCCACTTTAAATAATGAATTGAATTGATATCTAAAAATATATAAGAAATCTTGTATATATATATATATATATATATATATATATATATATATATATATATATATATATACACACACACACACACACACGCACACGCACAGACATTAAAAAGTAGCAATATAAGAGATCCAACATGGTGGCGGACATGGAGAAATCAAGTATCTGACCTCATTAGCTGCGCAGGCATAGGGAGTCGTAAACTGTCTAAATGCTATTTGTTCAGAATCACTAGGCAATGCTGACCTGACGTGGATCTGGTGCGAACAGTCTGGGCCCCTGAGAAAACACACAGAGCCCGGATCGGCTGCATAGAAGCTCAGATTTGCCTGCTTCTTGTGACTCAGAACTAACGTTCCCTCTGAAATAACTGGTCGGCCCTTCTGAATTTACAGAGGTAAAAGGCCACTGGATTGAAATGGGGCTTTGGAGACACAGTCAGGACCCATCCATTGCATTGGTCACCTGGCAAAAGGAACGAATGGTCACCATTTGCATGGGATACCACCATGGAAGAGAACTGACGTCATGGGCAGAGGAGATAACTTCATTGAAACCAGTACGACAGGTGTGTAATTCCATATGCATCTCTCTCCACACAGCGGGGAAACATTAAGGGCCCCTCCCAGCTCTCCCTTAAGGGGCCCTCCCAGGTCTCCCGTGAGAAAGATGGCCAGACCGAGGGAATCATGTGTGCTGTGGGACTTGTGGCGTGGAATTCCTGGCTACCGCTCCTACCAGTGCTGACAACTGAGGTCTCTTACACCAGCTAATGTGGGCATGGATACCAGAGAGCAAGCAAATTCGCTGGGGGTTCCCAGCCCCAAGCTCTACAAACTTAGGGTCTGAGGGAGGCAAACAGGGAGAGAGTGCCAAGCGTTGATGAAAACAGGGCTACCAGGAGCAGAGACCTGACGTGTAGCAAGTATTGTGGTGAGCGTCACAGTTGAGCGGAGCCTGGCTTGAGGAAACACTAGAGAAGGTCCTAGGCACTCAGGATTAGAGACCCGCCCAGTCTGGGAGGAAGAGCTGCTGCACAGTGATTGGTTCCCACCTATTGAGAGGAGAAGCTTGGCCCAGTGAGCACAGCTCCACCTACTGGAAGAGAAGTTAATTGAACTCTATGACTGCATGTATTATTATTATTATTATTTTATTTTTATTTTTTTTCTTTCATTTAAATTTTTTGTGTTGTTCTTTAAATTATTTTAATGTTTTTATTTTTTTAATTTTACTATTATTATTATTATTTTAAATTTTAATTTTCATTTTTTAATTATCATTATTATTTTTAAAAAAAATTATTTCTTTCTTTATTTTCTATTTTTTTCTTTTGTCTTTTCATTTCTTTTCAATTTTCTTATTCCCCCATCCTTGAATTCTACCTGCCTATTCTCATTCTCTTTAGTGACTTCTTCCCATCCCTTCTAATATCTTTCCTCCCAAGCTTCAAATAAATTTATAAGAATTAGAAGTAACTCAGCACTCAAACAGAACAAGAAGTAACATGAGCAGCATCAAAAAGCAAGAAAGAAAAGGAGTACAAACAATGAAGGATAACCTAAATATTCAGGAGGACCTAGAATTATCAGAAAAATGGTCATATAAAGAACTCAAGGAATACCTTAGACAGATGAAATGGAACCTTAAAGAGGATACGAGAGAGCAAATAAATACAGTGAAAGAACACATTGAAAATGAATAACATAAACAGATAAAAGAAGAAGTTAATCTTCTTTATCAGGAGATAGAGATTATAAATATTCAAAGAATAATTCTAGAAATGAAGGAAACGATAAACCAAATTAAAAACTCAATTGAGAGTATCACTAACCATGTGGAGCAAGTAGAAGACAGAATGTCACATAATGAAGACAAAATATATCATCTTGAAAAGAGTCTAGCCAACACAGAAAGGCTGGTAAAAAAATCACGAGAAAAACATCCAAGAGATATGGTATAACATAAAAAAAACAAACTTATAAGTCATCTGGATAGAGGAAGGTACAGAGATTCAAACCATGGGAATGAGTAACCTGTTGAATGAAATAATTACAGAAAATTTTCCAGAAATAAAAAAGGAAATGGATATACAAATTGAAGATGCTTACAGGACACAGAGCACACAAAATCACAGTAGACCAACGCCAAGACACATTGTTATGAAGCTATCCAATATACAGAACAAAGAGAAAACATTAAAAGCTTCAAGAGAAAGGAGGAAGATTACATTCAGGGGTAAACCAATAAGGTTAGCAACCTATTTTTCATCACAGACCCTGAAAGTGAGAGGATCCTGGAACAACGTATTTCAAACATTGAAAGACAATGGATGCCAAACAAGAATTCTGTATCCAGCAAAATTCAGCTTCAGGTACGACAACGAAATAAAAATCTTTCATGATAAACAAAAGCTAAAAGAATTTGCAGCCAGAAAACCACCATTGCAAAGTGTCTTGAGCAAAACACTACACGAGAAAGAAATGAAAAACAACAACCAAAACCATCAGTGGGAAGTGCCTCAGTAATGACAGAGGGCGGGGGAAAAGCTAATCATGGAGAAACAAAGTAAATTTTAAAAAGCGATAAATATTCAAACATGGCTGGCAGTAGAAACCATATATCAATAGTAACTCTAAACATTAATGGCTTAAACTCTCCAATAAAGCAACATAGGCTTGTAACTTGGATTCAAAAAACAAATCCAACAATATGCTGCCTCCAGGAGACATATCTGAATGGAAAAGACATACACAGGCTGAAGGTGAAAGGTTGGGAAAAAATATACCATGCACACGGTCCTCATAAGCAAGCAGTGGTGGCCATCCTCAAATCGAATTAAATCGACTTCAAGACTAATTTAATCAAAAGGGATAATGAAGGAAATTATATACTGTTAAAAGGAACCATTCACCAACAAGACATAAAAATTATCAATATTTACGCACCATTAAATGGTGCTGTGACGTTCATAAAACAAATTCTCCTCAAGTTCAAGAATCAAATAGCCCACAACACAATAATTATGGGTGACTTCAACACACCTCTCTCACCATTGGACAGATCCTCCAAATAAAAGTTGAATAAAGAAACTATAGAACTCAATATCACAATCAATAACCTAGACTTAACTGACATATATAGAATATATCAACCATCATCAAGTGGATATAATATTTTTTAGCAGCACATGGATCCTTCTAAAAAATAGACCATATATTATGCCATAGAGTAACCTTCAGTAAATATAAAGGGTGGACTTAATACCATGAATTTTATTGGATTATAATGGAATGAATCTGGAAACCAATGAAAAAGAAGGAAGGAAAAATCCTACATCACATTGAAAATGAACAACATGTTACTGAATGATTAATGTGTTACAGAAGACATAAATGAGAAAATCAAAAAATTCTTCAAGATAAATGAAAATACAGAAACAACATATCAGAGTCTATGGGACACAATGAAAGGTGTTTTAAGAGGGAAATTCACCACCTTGACGTCATTCCTCAAAAATAGGAAAGAACAACAAATAAATGAGCTCACACTTCATCTCAAAGCCCAAGAAAAGGAAGAGCAAAACAACAGCAAATGTAGCAGAAGGCAAGAAATAACTAAAATCAGAGCGGAAAACAACAAAATTGAAACAAAAGAAACTATTGAAAAAATTACAAAACTAAAGCTTGGTTCTGCAAAAAATAAATAAGAAGGATAGACCCTTAGCATCCCTTTATGTTCAAAACATTTGAAAAACTAGAGATAACAGGAATTTACCTCGACATTGTAAAAGCTATCTATGTTAAGCCTCAGGCTAGCATTATTCTGAATGAAGAAAAATTGAAGCATTCCCTCTAAAATCTGGAACAAGACAGAGATGTCCTCTACCACCACTTCTATTCAATATAGTTCTCGAAACACTGGCAAGAGCAATTAGACAGATGAAAGAAATAAAAGGCATGAAAATAGGAAAAGAATAACTTAAATTATCACTACTTGCAGCTGATATGATTCAATATATAGAAGACCCAAAAGGGTCTACAAAAAAAACTACTAGAAGTAAGAAATGATTTCAGCAATGTGGCAGGATATAAAATCAACATTCATAAGTCAAAGGCATTTCTGTATATCAGTGACAAAACTTCTGAAACGGAAATGAGAAAAAAAAAACACTCCATTCACAATATCCTCAAAAAATAAAACTAAAATCCTTGGGAATCAACCTAACAAAAGAGGGGAAAGATTTATACAATGCAAACTACAGAACCCTAAAAAGAGAAGTAGAATAAGATCTTAGAAGATGGAAAAATATACACTGTTCATGGATAGGGAGAAATAACATCATCAAAATGGTGATATTCCCAAAAGTTCTCTATAGGTTTAATGTAATGCCAATCAAAATCCTAACGGCATTTCTTGTAGAAATAGAGAAAGCAATCATGAAATTCATATGGAATAATAAAAGATCCAGAATAGCAAAAGCAATTCTAACCAGGATGTGTGAATCAGGCGGTATAGCGATACCAGATTTCAAACTAAATTTCAGAGCAATAGTAACAATGACAGCATGGTACTGGTACCAAAAGAGGCGGGTGGACCAATGGTACAGAATGGAGGACACAGAGATTAATCCACAATGCTACAACAATCTTCTATTTGATAAAGGAGCTAAAAGCATGCAATGGAGGAAGGATAGCATCTTCAACAAATGGTGCTGGAAAAACTGGAAATCCATATGTAACAAAATGAAACTGAATCCCTTTCTCTTGCATGCACAAAAGTTCACTCAAAATGGATCAAGGGCCTTGATATCAAATCAGAGACATGGCGTCTGATAGAAGAAAAAGTTGGCTACGATCTACATACTGTGGGGTCGGGCTTCAAATTCCTCAATAGGACATCCATAGCACAAGAGTTAATAACAAGAGTTAATAACTAGAATCAACACATGGGACTTACTCAAAGCAAAAAGTTTTTTCTCAGCAAAAGAAACAATAAGAGAGGTAAATAGGGAGCCTAAATTCTGGGAACAAATCTTTACTCCTCACACTTCAGATAGAGCCCTAATATCCAGAGTATACAAAGAACTCAAAAAATTAAACAATAAGATAACAAATAACCCAATCAACAAATGGACCGAGGACCTCAACAGACATCTCAGAGGAGGACATATAATCAACAAGTACATGAAAAAATGCTCACCATCTCCAGTAGTCAGAGAAAGGTGAATCAAAACCACCCTAAGATACCATCTCACTCCAGTAAGATTGGCAGCCATTATGAAGTCAAACAACAAGTGTTGGTGAGAATGTGGGGAAACAGGTACACTTGTACATTGCTGGTGAGACTGCAAATTGGTGCATCCAATTTGGAAAGCAGTATGGAGATTTCTTGGAAAGCTGGGAATGAAACCACCATTTGACCCAGCTATTCCCCTTCTCGGTCAATTCCCTAAAGACCTAAAAAGAGCATGCTGCAGGGACACTGCTACATCGATGTACATAGCAGCACAATTCACAATAGCAAGACTGTGGAACCAACCTATATGCCCTTCAATAGATGAATGGATTAAAAAATGTGGCATTTATACAGAATGTAGTATTACTCTGCATTAAAAAATGACAAAATCATAGAATTTGCAGGGAAATGGATGGCACTAGAGCAGATTATGCTAAGTGAAGCTACCCAATCCCTTCAAAACAAATGCCAAATGTCTTCTTTGATATAAGGAGATTAACTAAGAACAGAATAGGTATGAAGAGGATGAGAAGAAGATTAACATTAAAACAGGGATGAGAGGTGGGAGGGAAAGGGAGAGAGAAGGGATATTGCATGGAAATGGAAGGAGACCCTCAGGGTTATACAAAATTACATACAAGAAGAAAGGGAAAAATAATACAAGGGGGAGAAATTTATTACTGTAGACGGGGTAGAGAGAGAAGAGGGGAGGAGAGGGGAGGGGAGGGGGGATAGTAGAGGATAGGTAAGGCAGCAGAATACAACAGACACTAGTATGGCAATATGTGAATCAATGCATGTGTAACTGATGTGATTCTGCAATCTGTATACGGAGTAAAAATGGGAGTTCATAACCCACTTGAATCAAAGTGACAAATATGATGTATCAAGAACTATGTAATGTTTTGAACAAGCATAAATAAAAATTAAAAAAAAAGAAAACTAACTTCGGTGAGTGATGCACGCGAATCCTAATATTTTTACAGTAACTGACCCAGTTTAACATCAATGCAAGTAGATTCCAATGGTACATGATGTGTACTTTGACGTTCATTTTTATTCAACACTGGTACATACTATTTCCTCAGTTTATGCACATCACAGGATATATATTTCATCGACAATTTAGCAAATTTATAGGCATTTGTTTCACTTTCAATCACTTCCTGCTTCAGAACACATGGATTCCTCCATATTTCTTGACTGGTAATTTCATGAGACTTCTTTCCAAACACATTATTTTCGATTTCCATAATCACTTTTTAAGCAAAACTCACACACACTTCATGATAAACAATAACCCTAAGATGACAATTAGATATATAACTGGTTGGAATTATTGATTGTATGTCAATATATGATTTCTTATATATTTTCAGATAACAATTCTATCCATTATTTAAAGTGGAACCAGTTATATTATTTATTTACAGTAGGTTCTATTCATGCATTATCTCTATATTCATAGACACAGGGTACACCACTTTGTACCCCCAATACTAATTTATATGTCTTTAAATATTGCTCACAGAAATGGTGGAAAAAATACTCATGTCACATGATCTACATATATATTTTATCACAATAATTTTCTGGGCACAAAATGCAAAGGTCACACTTATGATTGTACCAAATCCTAAATGGAAGTTGAATATGGATTACTAAAAACATCCATTTCCAGTTTGCATAATGCTTTCAAATGTCATTTCTATTGGTGACTACATATTTGTTTCTTCCTAAAATTATGTATTCAATCTCGATCCTGTTGAAAATGTGTAAACCTATCATTCACTTTACAATTGCCTGATTTTGTAATGTCTCTATTGATATCTTCTTTCCTATATTTTCCGCAGTTCATCATTGTGACTGACTCTTCGCATGTGCTGACATTTACATTCACTGTGTAAATGAAACCGTATTGCTAAAGAACATTTGATCCAAATTTTATACTCACTCTTCTTCCTAAACCTACCGACTCTCTTCCTAATCCTACCGACTATCCAAATTTGAGTGGATGTTCTCTTCTACAATCAATCTTCCAAGGTACAAGGTCCTATGCCATTGATTATCAATTTATCTGAGACAAACGTGCAGAACATAATTAAAAGCTAAGTATCCCAATAAAGGGCCTCATTCCCTTCTGGGCTACAAATCTTACCTAGATTTCTGTTTTTATACTTATATTTCACCTCTATAGTTTTATAAATATCGCAGGTTCCCAATACCATTATTCATCCATCAGAATGATTCCGAACCCAAATTGAACATGTTATTAACCCTAACCATACACTGTTCCCTCAATCTAACTTTACAAAAGAGAAGGGACAGGGTTCGTCTTGCAATACAGCAATGTAGGGGATCTGCCACCTACTGAGAACCTCAAAGGTCCATGCATATTTGATCCCTGGAGAAGATGTAGGCAGCTATGAAAGACCTGAAAGACCAAAACAACCTGGCAAACAACCTGGTCAGGATGAAGGGTTGTGTCTGAGTAAGCCTCTCTCTTCTTAATGTAGAGAAGATGGACCAAATGAGGCCTATGAGGAGAGCTGTTCCGCAAACTGGTGCGGCCAATTTGGAAAGCAGTATGGAGATTCCTGGGAAAGCTTGGAATGGAACCACAATTTGACCCAGCTATTGCCCTTCTTGGACTATTTCCTGAAGACCTTAAAATAGTGTAACTCTGGGATACTGCCACATCGATGTTCTTAGCAGTACAATTCACAATTGCTGCACTGTGGACCCAACCTAGATGCCCTTCAATAGATGAATGGATAACAAATGTGGCATTTATACACCATGGAGTATTACGCAGCACTAAAATATGAAAAAATCATGGAATTTTCAGGGAAATGGATGCTAATAGAGCAGATTATGCTTAGTGAAACTAGCCAATCCCTAAAAAACAAATACCAAATGTCTTCTTGGATATAATGAGAGCAACTAAGAACAGAGCAGGGAGGAAGAGCAGGAAGAAAAGATTTACATTAACAGAGACATGAGGTGGGAGGGAAAGGGAGAGAAAAGGGAAATTGCATGGTAATGAAGGGAGACCCTCATTGTTATACAAAATTACATATAACAGGTTGTGAAGGGAATGGGAAAATAAACAAGGAGAGAAATTAATTACAGTAGATGGGGTAGAGAGAGAAGATGGGAGGGGGAAAGAGGGGGGATCATAGAGTATAGGAAAGGTAGCAGAATACAACATTAACTAATAGGGCATTATGTAAAAATGTGGATATGTAACCAATGTGATTCTGCAATCTTTATTTGGGGTAAAAATGGGAGTTCATAACCCACTTCAATCTAATGTATGAAATATGATATGTCAAGAGCTTTGTAACGTTTTGAACAACCAAAAAAAGATAAAAAGTAGCAATATATATGCCAATCGAAATTCATCATGAAATATATATAATCCACAGATGCAAAAATATTCATTTTACTGAACATGGATTTATGTATAATGTTATTGAACTAGGAAGCTCACCCATAGGTTGAATTTTCAGTTTGAACAGCGTTTAGGAGTAGTGATCTCTTCTCACAATTTGTATCTGCCAATTCAGCCACCTCACAAGTATGTACGTGTGATACCAGGTAGGATTCTCTATGTGCATATAAAAATACATGTGCTACAGAGAAAGGGAGACAGGATTCCCATATTTGTTAACTTTAAAAACACATGTAGAATTATTTCAACAAAAAATTGACTAGATTTATAGCTCCTATACTATATAATGCAAAAGGCAATTCCAACTACACACCATGCCTCCTCTGAACGGCTTGTATTTCTATTCTGCTTGGGTTATGTTTCACCATCATATTAGGATTATTAGTCAGAGTCTAGTAGGGTATGGGTTAGTGCCAGGAATTCAGTATTTCAAATGGAAAATTGGAAAATGAATCCAATGTGTATGCAAATATGTGATATACAATAATCTTCCCACTCTCATCCAGAACAATGCTTTGACATTACCTTTGCCCCAAGTAAGACACAATTAGAGGAGAAGAGTTAGACATTCTGTGAATACTTATCTGGAATGGAAAATGCTCAGGAGTTCACAACCTTGGAGGTGGTAGAGGAGTTTCCAAAGGGAAGGGACAGGGGTGATCACTCAACCTGATCTTTCATTAATATTGGGAGCCATCTTGCCACAAAGCCGTGGAAAGATAATTTTTGCTTTACTATAAATTACTGCAAATTCTGAACCTGCTTGGAATGCCTGCCCATGCCTTGAACTCACCCATGCCTGTCTTACTGACCAGATCACAGCCCTCTCTGAAACCTTACTGAAACCTCATAAATATTGGCCTTCCCTGGCCAGACAATGACCCTCTCTGAGGCTCTAATGGTCCTCATAATTTCTGATGCTGGGGCCAGCAAATAAAAAATGTAAACTACAATTAGTGTGATGCTTGTCAAAGTTCTGTTTTCTGATACTCCCTTTTTGTGTAACTTTTTGGGCTATAAAGCTGGGGTGTAGGAAAGGTGGGGATGCTGTCTTTTTCCCGCCGTTTTGAGAAGGAGAGTCAGCCTAGCCGGTTGAACTAATAAGCTTGCCTTAATTTGATTTTAATTGGAGTCAGTGGTATTTTCTTGCATCCTGGTCTAACATTTTGGAGTTCCCCAGCGAGATGACGTGACCAGATCATAAGACCAGACTGCTGGAAATTCTGACGCTGGCCTTTCCTCCAGGGCTCAGGGCTGGAGAGCCAAGTTCCAAAGCCTTGGAGTGAGCATTCGGTCCAGGGAGCACTGCAGTGAACCATCGCACTAAAACTATTAGCAAGCACCTGGTGGAGGAGGCCTCCATAGGTAGGTGGTGCCTTTATAACATCTGATATCCGGTTAAGGGAGATGTCTTCTGATGACAGAGAGGTGGCCTGGGGAGGCTCACATGTACTCCTGTCCAGGACAGTAACAAGAATTGTTCTGTCCTCTGTTCTGTTCTGTATGGAATTTCTCTGAAAGGGTAGAAAGGTGCAGCCGGGCACGCAGGAGCTCCTACCCCGGAGCTTCAGCAAGACATTTCATTGCTCCTCTGTTTTTCTGTATCTTCACCAGGTTTCTGTTTCTTTGTGTTTTGTTCTGTGTTCTATATGTTTTTTTGTTTGTTTGTTTTTGTGCATTTTGTTGTGTGATTTCTGTGGTAAAAACTTAAAGATATTGGACGTAAAAATGGGTAATAAAGCAAGTAAGCCTTACACCCTTTGGACTGTGTTCTAAAAAACTGTGTTGAAGTTTACCCCCCTTTGTTAAGCAGGATGAGAGAAGCCCCTAGCTGGCAGCCTGGAACTCACCCACTGCAGAGGGCAATGCCTGCTGGCCACCAAAGAACAGAGTATCTCCCAGGTTAACAATGGAAACTCCTTTAAAACCCCTTGTTGCTCCAGTTCAAGAGAGTCACAACCTTTGGGCAGAGTCCCCTGTGTTTCTGCTTTGTTAGCAAAGCAGTAAACCTCCCTTTTTATTTTTCTCAAACCCTGTCCTCATTATTAAATAGGTATTAATTCGCTTCAAGGTCAGAAACCGAAATTTAAGTTACAAATTTTGATAACCCCCCGACCCTGGAACTTTTTGAGAGCTGACTACTGAAATGTTATTAGATGGAGCGAGATTGGGGTGGAACCAAACCAGAGGAGCTAATCCTATAAGTAAAAGGAGGGACTGAGGGACTCCCAGGATCTACCAAAGCCCTGTTGCTTCAGGGAATTCCTTCCTTCGTTCCCTGCACTGTAAGGATTATGCCACCTCTGTCTTTTTAAAAAAAAGAAAAAGAAAAAGGAGACACTAAATGCAATAAAGTCACCATGGAAACCCTTGATATTACATTTCAGGTTGCCGTCTGTGAAAACATCTGATCCCCTTGTGAGGACATCTATCCTGCCACTGGTGTAGGAGATTTTTCTCTTATCTGCTCTGTTTTTAAGGCTTCTGTCTGTCAGCCATAGTCTGGAGCTCCTTTCTGTCTGTCTTGTGTCTTTGTTTCTGGCCCTTTAAGACATCTGCAATAATGTGCTGATATTATAAATTGTTTCTTGGGAATGATATTAGTTCAATGTGTGTCTAAATGATGATGTTTTATTGTAACAATCTGGTATCTGGATGGGTTTTTGTAGCATTGCTCAATCTTGCAGTTAAAAGTCGGGTTTAGGTAATTGTTTAGTTTATGATTTCAAATAATTCATGCCAGATAACTTAAATGCTTAGGATGGAAAACTAAAGCACTCTACTTCCAAGTTGGCAAGTAACTTCCCAAACATTCAGTTTTATTTTTCACCAATTTTGAATTGGGTAGACTGAGAAAATATCACAGTGTGTACCAGTGCATTAATTTGGACAAGGATAGTAAATCATATTATGGTATCTGTTGACAAAACAAGATGTAAAGATATAAAATTTTGTGAATTTCATCTTAAAATTGTATCATAATTTTCAACATCCGAACCTCAAAATTATGGTTAAAATGCCTTAGGCCTGAGGTGTCTGCTCAGAATAGCAGTTTTACCCTGCTCCTTTCAGACCTCAGCAAGGACTTTTGTTGAAATGCAAATGAAAGAAGCCTGCAAGCTCAGTAGGAGACTGATCTGAGGCCTAAGGCAGGAAAAAAGGTAAATTGTATGGTATTTACTAATTACTGGCCAGTCATTTTTTCTAGGACTCTTATTTTTTTCCTTAGATTCTGTATTCTTTTTTTGAGCTCATGGTTTTGATCCTACAGACCTAGGTTAATGTTTTTCTGATCAGCTCTATCTTTGACCAACAGTGGAGTTTTTGAAACATTGCAATGGAGATTTCAACTGCAAAAAGCTACAAGGCCTTTACTATTATTATGTGTGCACACTTTTGTTATTGTTGTATGTCTTTATATACATATATCCGTATATCATATATATGTTATACAAATTAACACATATAAGGAGCACTCATAAAAAAAGCACTCATATAAACAAATTTTAAAACGTGGATCCAAAGATCTTAAATTCTCATGATTTAATTGGTACAATTTAAATTGGATAAACAGATAAAAATAAATGTCTTTAAATTTAACCTTACAAGTTTTTCTAGGTGTTCAAAAATCTAATAAAATATTAATGCCGACAAAAGGTCTAATATGCCTTGGTTCTAGAACTTTTTCTTCAACAAAAAATGGTACACTGTTGAATACATTTGTCTAGTATTTTGATAAATAAGTAAAGTAAATTTGATATGGGATTACTCATTCATGAGTACTTTTGTTAGATATCTGATTGATTTACTAAGGTCTGTATAAGTTTGTCCTAAAGTCTGTATAAGATTGTAAAAATCAGTCATGTGTTAAAGAGACAAAAATTTCTCAAAACATAAGTTTACCCATAACATTGTGGTTATTAAGTTTTATTTTTCTAGAGCAAGCAACCATAAAAATTAAACAACTGATTAAATAAGAACTGTTATTTTAGAGCACTGTACTGCCATTTCTTTAAAAGCTAAACTTGGTTAATGTAGAAACATCAATGCAATTGTGATGCTATTAATGTGCTCATATCTTCCAGGTATACAAGTCTGTAAGGTAGAAACTTTAAAAGAGCATTATATCAAGGTGGTGTTCTGAAGTTGTATGGTAATATATATATATATATATATATATATATATATATATATATATATATATATATAGAGAGAGAGAGAGAGAGAGAGAGAGAGAGAGAGAGAGAGAGGATTTATTTACCTGTTGTCAATAAGATATGTAAACTTTTATGTTACTTTTTATATTGGGGAACAATTTAAATGTATTTAAGTTAATGAGAGCCTAATCTATGTAAAGGTTAAAAACTTTCAGCCTTTTTTTAATTCATGTTTTAAAAGCTATATCATACGGTGTTAGCTAATGTTCATGTGACCTCAAATAATTTATGTAAACTTTGTAAAATGATATTTAAAAAACAAAGATTAGCTTTAGAATTAAAACACTTAAGATTAATAAAGAGCCCTGCCTTACCTGAGATAAGGCTCTGTGTCCCATTTTATTATGTGAGAATGACTGCGAAAGCAGTAGGTCAGATGTTATTTCATTTAAAGTTATTTTCAAAAGTTTTTTTTTTTCCTGTCAACATTACTAGCATCTCAAACAGAGGATATAATGTATAACTCAGCCAAAAATTTTAGGGTAGCTATTACACGAACTAAGTTTGTTTACTGTTGTTAATTTTATTTTGTAATTCCCTTATGGGTGATATAAAGATTCCCTGTTAGTGTTTTACAGCAGTGTTGCTTTAAGAACACAACATTGGTTAATTTAAGATAATTAGCCATCACCTACAAGACAGACAGAATAATACAGATCCCAAATAATAAAAAGATAAATAATTTTAAATTATAGACATTAAAGCCCAGTATTCTTTATATAAGTCTGTTAAAATTTATTTGATGGATGTTTAAGATTAGGATTTAAAATTAAAGTTATATGAAAAGGGACAAGAAAACCAATATTTGGCTCTTGCCCTCTGAGTCAGTCTGTATCCAGGGAACAGCGGACTTCTCTAAAGAGCTTTGCAACTCTGAACCGCATAACCTCCTGATCAGGGAGATTAATGAGACCACTGGAGAACAGAAAGCCAATCAGTGCATTTGCTACGAAGAGGAGAGTCATCAGAGAAGGGAAACATCCCTGATGCTTCCGAGGGAAGCCACATGGTCAAGCAAGACCTGGACCCACCTAGCACAAATGGCACTAGAAGAACTGAGAAGCTGCTCTCAAGTTTCCCCAGGAATGACTCCCATAAAATCTCAGCTGACTGTTCAGAATAGATAGAAACAAAAGTCAGTTTGACTGCTTCATCTTAAACACTTAGAAAAGACAGTTAAAAACAAATTACAGCCATTTCTGGGCATTTTATATAATAATAGTAATAATAATATTTTAAGGTATACACTTTATGTTAGCCTCCCAAAATAAGTAAGACTGGAGGCTACAAAGAAGAATTCTCAGACAGGAATGCCTGATAACTATAAAAAGAGGCTATCAAGATTATCTGCCAGTGGCAGAAGTTTTTAGTTTAAGGCCTACAGATATTCTTAACCTAAACACATAGGCTTGGTATTTGTTAGTATGATTATCCAGCAATGAGTAAGAGAATTAAAGGTTTCTCTATTAGACACAGAGGTCATACTAGTAAAAATATTTTGCAAGATCAGATGACATTAAATTATTAAACTGAATCTTATGGGGAGGGACAAATGTAACACTAAAAGTTAAATATTAAGTTGACAGTCCTGATAACTGGGGATATTAAAGACTGGTGAGGGAACTTCTATACAGTGACATGTTCCAGCTGCTGCAACATTTATTAAGTACTCATGTTTTTTTGTTTCTCTCATAGAAGAACCCATTCCCAGATGACTTTACTACCTGTTCTTCCCCATCCAGACTTCAAACCTAACTGACTTCTAAAAGGCGACTAATGTCCCTCAGGCGGTGCCCCCTCACGTCACCCTCTCTCAGCTCAGAAGAAGTCTAAATGAGTGACGCCTCTCTTCTTACAACAATGGAGACAAAAATAAATAGAATATCAATATAAGTAATTAATTAAGTCAGGTAAAATCAGGGAGACCTGTTTTTGGGTGAGTTCAAAAAATCGGGAGACTATTACCTGAGGGATTAAAATTCCCACAGTGCTCTTCCTACCCAATCAAATATATGAAAAAAACACATTAGAAAAGGGGGGAATGATTGACCCAACCTGATCTTTTATTAAAATTGGGAGCCATCTTGCCACAAAGCCGTGAAAAGATAATTTTGGCTTAACTATAAATTGCAGCAATATCTGAACCTGCTTGGAAAGCCTGCCCGTGCCTTGAACTCACCCATGCCTGGCTTTCTGACCAGATAACAGCCCTCTCTGAAACTTTGTTGACACCTCATAAATATTGGCCTTCCTTGGCCAGACGACACTCTCTGAGGCTCTAATGGTCCTCATAAATTCTGATGTTGGGGCCAGCAAACAAAAATGTAAAATACCATTAGTGTGATGCTTGTCAGAATTCTGTTATTTTTAACCCCACTTTTGTGTAACTTTCTGGGCTATAAAGCTGGGCTGCTCTCCTGTTCCCAACGTTTTGGGAGGGAGAGGCAGCCAGGGTGGTGGAAATAATAAGCTTGCTTTAATCTGATTTTAATTGGAGTCAGTGGTCTTTTCTTGCAACCTGGTCTAAAAGGTAAACACTACACAAACCTGGAGCTCTGCCGGACTAAAGACTTCTTGAGAGACTGCCTTTGACGATGGGCACTCGACATATATGTTGTTGTCAGAAGCTTTAGCTTCCATTCAAATGAGACCATCAAAGCTAGGTCTACATCTATGAGACCTGGAGGATATTGTTTCAATTTTTCCAAAGAACATGAGGAAGCAGTGCTGACTTCTCTCTGTAGGTAAACTGTGGCCACTGAAAGCTAAGTGTCTCTGCATGTGGACTGTGAAGCCATTTGGTCATCCTCCACTTTTCATGGTGTTTCTTTCTACTGCACTGGGAGTTTGGTATTTGCCTCATGAAATACAATGACTTCAACTGGTACACAGTGATGTAGGGAGTCCTGTCACGTGTGGTGGGTCAGGGTCTGCAGGAGAATGCACCAACCAGGCTTCTATCCCACATAGCTTGACCCTTTGACCATAGCAACCTGATTCTGAACATTGCCCTGAAACGTCTCCATATAACAAAATGCCTTTTATGGAGAGGTTTCAGACATATAAGTGATTCCTGTCTGTAACATGTCAGCCACAAGTCATTTGGAAGTCAATGGCAGAATCACATGTCCCGACCACAGATGTTTTATCACACAGCTGCACACAACAGCTTTTGGCCCACTACTCAGCAGGCCCCAACATACTGGCATCTCTATTCTATTTCATGGTATTTATCTAGCCATTTTCAAAGATGAAGTTGGAGAAACTGTGGGTTTCAATTCATTAAGGAACCATTAAATTTAGAGGAAGCACATTTCAATGAATAATCTAGAGAACTCTCACAGGCAAGGGTTCCCAAAGACTGGCCAAAAGGTCACATGAAGCCAGCCCCATTGAGGTCTACAATGTATGGTCCATGTGTGTTTTGACTCTCAACTATGGCTTCCAAGTATTTCAGAAAAAAAATCATGTGATATCCTGGCTGAGATTCCCAGTGCTCTGTGGAAAGCCACTCTGGGCTTAGATCTCGGTGTCCAAGGGCGACTCTCATGTGTGGCCTCCTAAAATCCCAACACAATTCATGGCGATACTTCTCTGAAGTCAGTTCCATAACGCATTCTCTAAGAGGAATCACACCAGAGTTCAAGCCCATGTGGACCCAGGCATCTCTTACAACCACCACACAAATGACCACAATTAAAACTAAAACACTCCCACATGCTCCTCATCTTCTTCCACATAGACACTCATCATAAACTCTGGCTGGAGGTTTCCATGAAGGGCACAGCCCAATACACTGTTCAAAATAAGCACCCTTGCCCCTCATTTGCCTAAAGTCAGGGTGGCCTGGACACCCTTGCTGTGAACCAAGAGTGATCAAATAGGCCTGCCCTATATCTCATCTGCTTCTCCAATTTGAGGCCTAATGACTGTCTGGTATAGATTCTTTATGTGAATTGGTATCATAGAAAACCCAAGCCCCTATCGGCTAGGCTCTGTAGGGATTTGAAGAAATGATTTGACCCAAATGATCCCTATTCTCACTTGATTTAGCTCAGTAAGCTTACA
The DNA here is from genome assembly GCF_048772815.1 of Callospermophilus lateralis. Classification (NCBI taxonomy): domain Eukaryota; kingdom Metazoa; phylum Chordata; class Mammalia; order Rodentia; family Sciuridae; genus Callospermophilus; species Callospermophilus lateralis. The sequence continues at coordinate 219,763 of NW_027514940.1, read as the reverse complement.
GAGGAATGTGAGAGACTTCATCCACCATGACTGCTCTTTTGGCCATTTTGGTTTTGGATGCACACTTGGAAACTTTCTTTAGATCCATCAGGTGCTGAGAATCTAAGCCACTGCCACCCCACCGGGCCAAGTGGCTGTTTCACACACATCCTTTTCGAAAGCAATTAAGCAAAGAGCCACAGGTGATGCCCATTCATTTCCATTTGAAAACTGTTTTCTTCAGGCTTCACAAAAGGGTGGCCTGAGGCAAAGACCTTCCTGACATTAAGGGTAATAGAATCATAAGTAAGAAAATGGCCCAAAGCAGGGTTTCTCCACTGAGACATTACTGGTCACACTGATATCTGAGTTTTCTGAGATGCTCGCATTCCCTTCAGCTATCCAGTACATGGTCATGTAACAGAGCTTGGACGTGGTACATATCTTGGAAACAAAACCATGAGGATACTCTGGAGAGTGGCCAGTATTCAGGAAGAAAAGAGGAACTTAGGAAGATAGCAGCTGTTCACCATCCATTAGGCAAGCCGCACTCCATTTTTAAATTGGGTGGGAAGAATGCTGGGAAGCTTTATACTAGACAGGACACAACCATTGATGCATTCGCATTTCAAATGTCTACAACCACGGATACAGTGGGATACACAGACATAGAAACACTCGTGTTGTCAAACGACTTTCTAGAAACTTTCCAGTCCAAACCTACAAACCGCCATTCCTACCTATTCTCAGAACATGAGACAAAACCACAAACTCACACCGACACCCACAACGGCACCTCCTTCCCCCAAGTATGGCTGTGACTATCCTGAGTGTCCTCTGACTGGTGAGCCATAATATGTTCCCATGAAATGGCCTGTCCAATCTCAGATCTGGTCTTCTTTGCAAACTTTAAGAAGTTGTCAGGAGCCATGGTTGAGCCACTACCTGCTTTCTCAGAAAAAGCCACTCTTCAGAGCTCTCCTGAAATTTGGCCATCATCACATAAGTAGGTACCAAGAAACACTGACTCTGTCTTTGGTAAATTCAAACAATTGAGACCACTGGGACTGAAACTAAGACTTGCTCTGGGTGCATGGCTTCCTGGATCCCAAGTTCAGAAAGTTCCATCACCAAGGAAGTGTGGTAGGTCACTTCCTTCAGGAACTGAATGAGGTCACTGTGATGGAAAACCACTTTGTTCTAACAGTTGCTTCCAAAGGTCCCATGAGATGGAGGCTGCCCCTACTTCCTGTGACACTTTCACAAGTTAGAATGGTATATCAACCATAGGCATCCGGGAACAGCTCTGTACACAGGCCTGGTTTGGTCCTTTTAATCTACATTAAGAAGAGAGAGGCTGATTCAGACACATTCCTTCATTCTGACCAGGATGTTTGACATGGAAGTTGACATGGATTTGACTTTTGCTCTCTCAGGTCCTTCATAGGTAAAAAGGTCGGTCAAAAGTCGGAGGGAAAGACCACCAAGAGACTGTCTCATGCCACAGCAAAAGGTTTATTGGGCGTCCAGCATGCTGCGGCTCAGAGCTAACTTCAGAGGAGCAAAGAACAAAGAGCCCCAAAAACAACTTGAGCAGAGTTTATTTACATTCTTTAGAGAGGGCAGGGACTTTGCATACATCATAGCCTCCTTTAGCAAATCAACATACCACGGGAAAATCAAATAACAACCCAAAAACATAATTAGCACATTCATTGGCAGGAAGAGGTCGGACAGGGGGTGATTGGTTAGCCCTGAGAAGGGGTATACGTTTAAACTGATTGGTTGAAGCCCTGAGATGTATACGTGATGAGCTGCACGGTTTCTGGGAAGGGGTTGTTTAGCAACTAGGTGGTCAGGGAAGATTTCAACACACATCTAATTGGCAGTTCCGGGAATTGTCTTAACTGCCACAGGAATTTCAGGTTCTGAGTGCAGCTTGGAAACTTTACAAAACCTGGTTCTTTATGTTTCAATTTTAATTTCTTTTATTCTTTCATTTCCCACTCCTTTTTCTTACTACATTTAATCTTAAAAGTAATGAATCATAATTATTGCGGGGTCTCACACTCTATTTCTGCCAGTGGAGCGTATTTCTGTCTGATTACCATGAGTTTTTCCTGCCCAATTTGAGCCTGGAGAAAGGAAACTATGCGGTTAAGCAAACAAGGTCCCAAAGTTAGCAACACCATAAGGATGATCAGGGGTCAAGCTAAGCCTGATAGGAGTGTAGTTAACCAGGGGGACTGGGTAAACCATGACTCAAACCACCCTTGTTGAATCTCCCTTTCTCTCTGGCGCTCTTCAAGGCATTTTCTCAATTTACTCATGGATTCTTTTACAACTCCAGTATGGTCAGCATAAAAACAACATTCTTCTCTCAGTGCAGCACAGAGGCCCCACTCCCTCATGAAGAGGAGGTCTAATCCTCGCCTGTCCTGTAAAACAACTTCAGAGAGAGAGTTTAAGGATTCCTACAGCACTGTGATGGAGGTCTCTAATGTCTTCCAGTCTTGATCTATTGCTGTTTCTAATCAGGCCATTTGTTGTGACCCATGGATCATAGCAGCTGTTCCTGTACCCACTCCTGCAGCAGCTCCTATCCTCAATAGGATGGCTATAGTAAGGGACACTGGATGCCAGCAAAATCAGGTTGTTTGTCCCCCTAGTAGACCTTAAAATGATTCTGCATCATAATAAACCACCCTGGGGAGTATCTGCACCATTAAACAATAATTTACAAAGCTGTCAAATACATGGGTTGAAATGCAAGGAGTTCTGACTGTGTGGAGTTCAGTACAATTAAGGTTCCTTTAATTAGTTCCCAGGGGCAGGAGTCAGCTGTACTCTGGACTGGGGAAGTAGGCAAAGATGGAAACTGGGAAGTATGAGATGGTTGAGGGGTTCTGGTAGATCTAGGCATGGGAGATTTTGGAGGCTTAATTCCTGGCTTGAGGGGATTGGGCCCTATTGCTGTGGGATTTTCTTCCTTTTTAAGCAGGATGGTGAACCAGTGACCAAAGTCATAACGAGGGCCATAAATATAGAATCGCATTTCCCATGTATTTCCCATAGACCATGTTGTTCTGAGGTAGCCCCTTCCTTTGGAAGTGAAAGTTATATTGAGGGGGTAACATAGACTATTCTTTCCACAGCGAGTTTTTGACACAACTTGGCTAGCGGCACATTTCTTGGGATCAATCCAGGTGTCATTTTTTCCTACCTGAATGATACTGTCTGCAGAGTTTGGGTTCAACCATGTAGCTCCCGTTTGTTCACAACCCCAAGATCTTAAATAAAAGTCACTGGGTCCTCCACAGGTTTGGGCCTGTTTGCGACTTCAGAAATCAGCTGGGCACACATAAAAATCAAGACTGGCTAGTTTACACCTGAGCTGGGGAAGATGTTATCCATAATTCATGGGGTAAGGTGGTCTATGTTGCCCTGGTTTGGGTTTGAGTGGGATCTTTGTGAAGTCCTCTATGTCAGGGAGATCCCAGTCAGAGAGGCCTATGGCAAGCTGACAAATGTCCAGGTAGAGAGATGGCCACCAAGTCCATAAGAGGGCTGTATGTGAAATAGACCACACTACTTGCCCAGTAGGATTTATAGCTGCCATTGTTGCTGAACAGGCTGATGGGGATTAGGACTGCTGGTGGTCAGGGGAAGAATCCATAGCCTTACCCACACGACGGACACGCAACTTGAGAGGGTTACCAGTCTGTTCCAGTTTCCAGCCGGAGGCTGGACAGGGCGCAGGCTTGAGATGGGTGGCATGAATCCAGGAAGTGATTCCATCCACTTTCACCACTGTAAGTGTTATAAGCAGCACCTGGTATGGATGAAGGAAGTGATTCCATCCACTTTCATCACTGTAGGTGTTATAAGCAGCACCTGGTATTTTCCTTTCCAGCGGCGTTCCAGGGATGATACCTGATGCCGTCTCACGTAGACGAAGACTCCCACTTGATATCGATGTGGGGTTCCCTCGTCTCCAGGCTGATAAGCACTGGCCAACTGTTTCCACAGGTATCGCTGGGTGCTGTGTTTGTTCAAGGGCTTTAAGTCTGTCAAGCAAGGGGGTGTGAAAGGAATCATTAAGTCTCAGAGTTGGGGTTATGTCCCTTACTAAAGGAGGGGCACCATAGAGAATTTCATAAGTGGTGAGTTTACACAAAGAGGCAGAGGGTGTACTTTTTGCACGAAACAGTGCTTAAGGTAGGAGCATAGTCCAATTTTTTTATGCAGGTCTCCAAGCTTAATTTCTTTAAATTCTCTTTGATGGTTCTAATCATTTTTTTCTACCTGTCCTGAGCTCTGGCATCTATAAGCACAATGTAACTTCCAATTAATCTTCAGGGTCCTGGTGAATCCCTGACTTACCTGGGCAACAAATGCCGGTCCATTATTGGACCCTATTACCTTAGGCAGGCCGAACATTGGAAAAATGTCTTCTAGTATCTTTTTGAGCACCGTCTGAGCCGTTTCTTTCTTCATGGGGAAGTCTTCAACCAATCCTGAAAGAGTATCTACAAAGACTAGGGGATATTTAAGTCCATACCTTCCTGGCTTAATTTCAGGAAAAGTCCACTTCCCAAAATTGCCCTGGTCTGGTTCCTCGTAAGCGCTTCCCTGCAGGAAGCTTGGATGGGTAAGCATTAACTAATTGGCAGACTTGACAAGCTCTAGTCACCTTCTAAGCTATTTCTTTCCTCTGTAAGTCAGTCAATAATAAATCCTTTCTTCGGTCCTTTAAGTGTGCCTATAACTTCTTTGAGCTTAAGTGGGTGAGCTAGTGTACGTCTTTGACATAAAGGTGGGCTTTTTGAAATTGTAAACTTGGCTCTGTAGGGTCCCAGAGTTCTGTATCTGTCTCCTCAGATGATAAGTTGCCTGAATGTTCCAGTGTGGCCAAGTCTCCTGAATGTTGATCCCCCTGGTGTGGAAAAAGTTAACAGAGTCAATCCGTTTAGGGCTGCCAATTAAGCTTCCTCATCTGCCCTTCTGTTTTTAACTGCAACGAGGTCGTTTCCCTTCTGGTGCCCTGGACAGTGCACTATAGCTAGTTCCTTAGTGCCCTTCACTGCTGAGAGAAGGTGGAGAATCTCAACTTTGTTCTTTATTTTTTTTCCCAGTGGAGGTTAATAGCCCCCTTTGCTGGTAAATAGCCCTGTGCACATTAGCATTGCCAAATGCATAGTGGCTATCAGTGTATATGGTGGCCCTTTTGCCTGTTGCTAGTTCCAATGCTTTCGTAAGGGCAATCAGTTCTGCCATTTGGACTGATGTCTCTTCTGGGAGACCAGAGGATCAGATGACATTAGTTTTGCTAACTACTGCTGCTCCAGCCCACCACATACCATCTTGGAGGAAGCTGCTCTCTTTCGTAAACCATACGACTTCAGGGTGAGGCAGTGGCTGGATCCTTCAAGTCTCGTCCTATACTGGTTTCCTCTGCCAGTATGTGTTGACACTCATGAGCGACAGGTCCTGATGATTCTTCTGGCAGCCAGGTTGAGTGGAGCAGAAGGTCCAAGAGTTATTCTGTCTTTGCTAATCCAGAGCCTCTGGTAGTAGTTTATTCTGGAGTTTGATAGCCACCTATCTGGAGGTTGACAGATGATGCTCTCCAGGGCATGGGGGGCTATAATGGATAGCTTCTGTCCCAACGTTCATTAATGAGCATCTTTTATTAGAAGCGCTGCCGCTGCTATAGCTCTTAAGCAACGGGGCCACCCAGTAGCCACTGGGTCCAGTTTTTTTGATAAGAATGCTACCGGCCTTTTCCAAAGTCCCAAAGTCTAAGTGAACACTCCCCATGCTATTCCTTTCTTTTTCTCGATGTAGAGAGTGAAGGGTTTATCTATATCTGGGAGTGCTAAGGCCGGAGCAGATAGCAGCACATTTTTTTGACATTATCAAAAGCTTGTTGGTGCTCAGGGGTCCATTGGAATTGGGCATTCCACTTTATCAGCGGGTATAAAGGGGCAGCCAGAGAGGCGAACCCAGGAATCCATCACCTGCAAAAGCCAGCAGTTCCAAGAAACTCTCTGAGTTGTCTCTTATTAGATGGGGGTGGTATCTGCACAATGGTTTGTTTTCTGTTCTCAGTTAGCCATCATTTGCCACCCCTAAGAGAATAACCCAGGAAGATTACTTCTTGCGGACAAATTTGGGCCTTTTGGCAGAAGCCCTATATCCAAGCCGAGCAAGCTCGGATAATAGTGCTTGGGTCCCAGACTCATAGTTTTCCTTGGTGTCCGCTGCCAGTAGCAGATCATCCACATATTGGAGTAGTGTGACTTCGGGGTGTGCAGTTCTGAAGTCGTTTATGTCCCTGTGGAGGGCTTCATCAAAGAGAGTAGTGGGGGGGGGTTTGAACTCCTGTGGGAGTCTAGTCCAGGTTACTTGGCCAGATGTTCCAGTTTCTGGGTCTATCCACTCGAAAGCAAACAGCAACTGACTGTCCTTATGTAGGGGCAAGCAGAAGTAAGCATCTTTTAAGTCCAGCACAGTGTAGCATTCCCGGTCCAGATTCAGAGTGCTAAGCAAATTATATGGATTGGGTACTGTGGGGTGAATGTCCTGCACTCTGTTGTTGATCTCTCTTAGGTCTTGAACAGGACTGTAGTCCCTAGTTACTGGCTTTCTTACTGGTAGCAGGGGGGTATTCCAGGCTGATTGACAGGGCCTTAGGACCCCAAGGGCCAATTATTTCTGAATATGGTGACTTATCCCATCCTTAGCTTCTTTGCTTAGAGGATATTGTTTAACACTGATTGGAGAGGCAGAGGCTTTTAATTCTACTACTATTGGAGGTTGTTTTATGGCTAGACCTAACCCAGCAGTTTCTGCCCAGGCATTAGGATAATCTATTATCCATTTCTGTTGTAGTTTGCCTCTTTGATCAGTCCTAGGGGGCACGAAGTGTTGATGTTCATCTTCTACGGACATAGTCAATTCTGTGACTATGGGAGTTTTTACTGAAGGTTTTAGAACATCCACTTGGGGACCATCAGGGTTAAAGGTTACTCTAGCCCCGAGTTTGGTAAACAGATCCCTGTGCATCAATGGGGCTGGGCATTCTTGGATTACTAGGAAAGAGTGGTGGACTTTTCATTTTCCTACTTCCATAATCCTCTTAGTTGTCCAAGCCCGATAAGTAGTGCCATTAGCCCCTTGAACTAGGGACCATTTATTTGATATGGGGCCCAGTGAAGCCTTAAAGGCTGAGTATACTGCTCCTGTATCCACTTCAAAGTTCACTGGAGTCCCCTCCACTTCAAATGTTACCCTGAGCTCGGGGAGGGGATCCGAGTCCTGACATTCCTAGTCCTCTTCTAGAGTCAGCATGGCGGGCTGCCGTGGCTTCTTCTTTTTGGGGCACTCTTTGACTCAGTGTCCTTTTTCTCTACAGTAGGCACATTGATCTGAGGCCAGGGACAGCCTTTGGCGTGGGCCCAAGTATCCCTTTCTGACTCCCTGCTTTTTAATTTCTGGCGTATTTGCTGCTGTGAAGAAAATCTTAGCCAATGCTTTTGTCTGCCTTTTGCTCCTTTCATCCTTTTTTTGTTCCCTTTCCTTCTCTCTCCTCTGTTCCGTGTCCTCCTCAGTTTCTCTCTTATAATATACTTATATACTTATAATATATACTTATAATATATATCTTATAATATACTTTCTCAGCTTCTCTGTCTAAATCTCTTAAGGTCGTATTTTGTAACCCATCTAGACATTGTAACTTTCTCTTAATATCTTGGGCAGCCTGCTCAATAAAGGCCATTGAAACAAAAGCCTTTTGGTCATCTGCCTGAGGATCAAAAGGAGTATATTTTCTATATGCTTCCATAATTCCCTCCAGAAACATAGAGGGAGACTCATTAGGCCCTTGGATAATCTCTCTTACCTTGGCTAAATTGGTCGGCTCTCTGGCGGCCACTCTGAGACCCGCTATTAGAGCCCAGCGATAAGTGGACAGATGCTTCCTACCTTCAAAGGTGTTGGGGTCCCAGTTGGGTCGGTTCATGGGCCCATAGGGATGGAGAGAGAGCATCACAGGGGCTTCTGAGTTTTCTATTATCCATCGCCGGTGGGTTCTTTTAGGTTGCCCATCTTCCTCCAGGGGAGGAGGGGTTGCTGCTGCTGTGGGGAAGTCCCCTGGAGGGCTTGGGTCTGGCCCAATTGCCTCTAGCAGTGGAGAGGCTGAGTCAGCGGTGGGAGGATCATCAGGAACTGTGTTGGGGGTTGGGTAGGGAGAGTAGACAATAAGGAGGGGGTGGAGTGTCCAGTCTTGTGACTCAGGGAGAATGGAAGGAAGAGGGAGAGGAGCGGAAAGTTTGAATGATAGGAATGTGGCGGAAGGAGTATATGGCTGTTGATCTGGGTGGTCACGTGGCCCCGGCTGAATGACAATATCTCTGAATTTTCGGATTAGAGGAAAGTGGAAGGATTCTTCTGGGGCCATCTGAATTCGAGGATGGGCCATTCTGAAGCACAGAGAGTCTGCCAGGTACGGTGTTTTACTGAAAAAGAAAGATTCTGGGCCCTTGAGCGGACATCAGTCCAATGATCAAGGGTCAGGGACAGAGAAGAGGAAGTGCTTTGTCCCATAATGGGAGTTACTCAAACAGGGACAGTGAAGACACAAACACAACACAAAGACAAACAGTAAACGTTTAACATGAGTCCAAGACAAAGATTTGAACTGAGTAACTGGAAAATATTGATGGGTTAGACAATAAAAACAGACAGTAAACTCAACATGAGTTCAGAACAATGACCAAAACCGAGTTACCGGCAAAACCTGATGGGCTGGCAAATCAAATCCTGAAGCAAAACATAACCGAGTTGAGGAAACTACTATTCCTTGAATTCCCTAGTCCTCCGGAGTGTCCCTCAGGGACGTGATCTTGGCTCTGTGACACGTCTGTCACACCATAGGAGAGAGCTAATGCTCTTCACCAACAGCCACTTTGCCACGCCCTAGCCTGAAACCCGAAACCAGAAAGAGCCACCTTACTTACCCCAAGAGGACTCCCTTGAGGTCTTCCATTCACCGCTCCCGGATATCTCACCTGGGGCCTCCAGATGAAAAGGTGCTGCGAACATCAAAGGAAAAGACAACAAAGAGGATTTCTCATGCATCAGCAAAGGGTTTATTGGGGGTCCAGAATGCTAGGCCTCAGAGCTCCCTTCAGAGGAGCAAAGAACAAAGAGCCCCGAGAACAACTTGAGCAGAGTTTATATACATTCTTTAGAGAGCTCAGGGACTTTACATACATCATAGCCTCCTTTAGGAAATCATCATGTACCACGGGAAAATGAAATAACAACTCTAAAACATGATTAGCACATTCATTGGCGGGAAAAGTTGGGGCAGGGGGTGATTGGTCAGCCCTCAGAAGGGGTATACATTTAAACTGATTGGTTGAAGCCCTGAGATGTATACGTGGTGAGATGCACGGCTTCTGGGAAGGGGTTGTTAAGTAACTAGGTGGTCAGGGAAGATTTCAACACACATCTAATGGGCAGTTCCAGGAATTGTCTTAACTTCCACAGGAATTTCAGGTTCTGAGTGCAGCTTGGAAACTTTACAAAACCTGGTTCATCACATTTCGATTTCAATTTCTTTTATTCTTTCAGAACCTTACAGTGGAAGGTGAGAGACTTCATTCACAATGACTGCTCTTTTGGCTATATTGGTTTTGGATGCACACATGGGATCATTTTTTTGATCCGTCTGTTGCTGATAATCTAAGCCACAGCCTCACACAGGGCCAAGAGCCTGATTAAGACACATCTCTTTCCAAAGCAATTACTTCTCTGAGGTCAGTTTCAGAACTCAGTCTCTGAGGAGAATCACACCAGTGTTCAAAACCAGGTGGACCCAGTCATCTCTTCCAACTGCCACACAAATGACCACAATTAAAACCAAATCACTCTCACATGGCACTTAACTTCTTACATATATACACTCATTATACCCTTTGGCTAGAGGTTTTCATGAATGGCGCAGCCCAAGAGAGTGTCCAAAATAAGCTCCCTTGCCCCTCATTTGCCTAACCTCAGGGTGGCCTGAACACCCTTCCTGTGAACTAGGATTGATCACATAGTTCTTCCTTTAATACTGCTCTGCTTCTCCAATTTGAGGCCTACTGACTGTCAGGTTTAGATTCCTTATGTGATTTGGAGTAATTAGGAAACCAAAGCAACTTTGCAGCGCTTGAAAGAACTTATTTGACCCAAATGATCCCTATTCTCACTTAGTGGAAGTCAGGAAACTTACAGAGGAAGGCGAGAGACTTCATCCACAATGACTGATCTTTTTGCCATTTTGGTTTTGGATGCACACATTGCATCTTTCTTTAGATCCATCAGGAGCTGATAATCTAAGCCACAGCCTCACACGGAGCCACAAGGCTGATTCAGACACATACTTTTCCAAAGCAGTTAAGCAAAGAGCCACAGGTGATGCCCATTCACTTCCATTTGAAAACTTTTTTCTTCAAAATTCACAAAGGGGTGGCCTGAGGCAAAGACCTTCCTGACTTCAGGGTAACAGAACAATAAGTCAGCAAATCCCAATGCAGGGTTTCTCCACTGAGACTTTACTAGTCACAATGATATCTGAGTTTTGTGAGATGCTTGCAATTCCCTTCAGCTATCCAGTACATGGCCATGTCACAGAGCTTGGATGTGGTACATATCTTGGACAAAAAAACATGAGCCTATTCTGGAGAGTGGCCAGAATTCAGAAAGAAAACAGGAACTTAGGAAGATAGTAGGTGTTGCCCATCGAAAAGCAACCAACAGTCCTTTCCTAAAATGGGCAGGATGAATTCTGGGAAGCTTTCTACTAGACAGGATACATCCATTGATCTATTCTGCTTTCTAATATGTACAACCAAGGACACAGTGGGATTCACAGACACAGACACACTCGCCTTGTCAAAGGACTTTCTAGAAATAGTCCACTCTAAACCAAACAAACCACCTTTCCTACCTATTCTCAGAACATGAGACAAAACCCCAAACTCACACCCACACTCAAAAAGTCACCTCCTTCCCCCATGTAAGTCTGTGACTATCCAGAGTGTCCTCTGACTGGTGGTCCATACTATGTTCCCCCCAAATGGCCTGTCCTGTCTCAGGTCTGGTCTTCTTGTCCATCTCTGTGAAGTTGTATGGAGCCTGTGCTGACCACTACCTGCTTTCTCATTAAAGGCCCATCTTCAGAGCTCTACTTGCATTTTGTCATCCTCAAACCATTAGGTACCAAGAGAGACAGACTCTCTCCTTGGTAAATCCATACAAGTAAGTCCACTGGGAATGGGACTGGGACTGGCTCTGTGTGCCTGGCTTCCTGGATCCCAAGTTCAGAGAGTTACATCACCAAAGAAGTGAGGTAGGTCAATTCCAACAGGAAGGGAATGAGGTCACTGCCTTGGCAACCACTTTGTCCTAACACTTGTTTCCAAGGGTCCCTTGAGATGGAGGCTGCCCCTACTTTCTGTGACACTTTAAGAAGTTAGAATGGTATATCAACCGTAGACACCAAGGAGAAGCTCTCCACACAGGGTTGGTTTGGTCCATCTTCTTTATATCAGTAGGAGAGAGGCTGATTCAGACTAATCACTTCATCCTGAACAGGTGGTTTGCCATGGAAGATGACTTTTGCTCTCTCAGGTCCTTCATAGCTGCTACATCTTCTCTAGGGATCATTTCTCATCAAACTTTGAGGTTCTCAGCAGGTGAAAGATCCCCTACATTCCTGTATTGTAAGACCAACTCTGTCCCTGCTCTTTTGTGAAGTTAGATTGAGGGAACAGTGTATGGTTAGGGTTAATAACATATTCCTTTTGGGTTAGGAAACATTCTGCGGGATGAATAATGGTATTGGGAACCTGCGATATTCACAAGAATATATAGGTGAAATATAAGTATGAAACCTGAAATCTAGGTACGATTTGAAGCCCTGAAGGGCAATGGGCCCTTTAGTGAGATACTTTGCTTTGAATTATGTTCTGAACAGATATCTCAGGTAAATCGATGTGCAATGGCAAAGGACCTTGTACCTTGGATGATTAAATGTCCTAGAGAACATCCAGTCAAAAAGGAATAGTCGGCAGGATTAGGAAGGTAGTCAGTAGGTTTAGAAAAAAGAGTGAATATAGGATTTGAACAAAAGTTTCATTAGCAATAGGGTTTTGGGTAGAGAGTGAATGTAAATATGAGCACATATGAAGAGTCAGTCACAATGATGAACTGGGGAAAATATGTAGGAAAGCAGATATCAATAGAGACATTAGGAAATCAGGCAAAGTATAATGTAATAGGGTTAGACATTTTCAACATGGTTGAGGTTGAATATATAATCTTAGGAAGAAAGAAATATGTTGCCTCCAATAGGATTGACATTTGAGAGCATTAGGCAACCTGGACATGGTTGCTTTTAGTAATCAATGCTCACTTTCCATTTTGCTTTGGTGAAAGGTTAATAGGCACTTGTCACTTCCTGTTTTTCTGTATGCTTAACAAACCACTGTTGAAATCTTGAGAACTGTTTGCTAATTTTGTTCCCAGGATGTGCTGTCCTCAACTGCCAAACTGCAGAATATACTCCTTCACCCGGGTGCACGCAAACCGCACACTCGCCCTGACCCATCAATAAATTTCCCTTTCTGCCCTCTCCAAGAAAAGTATATAAGCTCTGTTAAAGCTGTTCTCAGGGCTCTCTGCTCTATTCAAGTGAGCTCTGAGCCCCAGCATGCTGGACCCCCAATAACCTCTTTGCTGTGGCCGAGTGAAAATGCTATACTGTTCTGTACTTAAAAGATGCTTTCTTTTGCTTGCCTCTGCATAAAGATAGTCAGTTGCTGTTTGCTTTCGAGTAGGTAGACCCAGAAACCGGAACGTCTTGTCAACTAACTTGGACTAGACTTCCACAGGGGTTCAAAAACTCCCCCACTCTCTTTGATGAAGCCCTTCACAGACATCTCTACAACTTCAGAACTACGCACCCCGAAGTCATTCTGCTTCAATATGTGGATGTCCACCTACTGGCAGCCAACACCAAAGAAAACTGTGAGTCTGAGACCCAAGCACTATTATCTGAGCTTGCTCAACTTGGGTAGAGAGCTTTGGACAAAAAGGCCCAAATTTGCAAGCAAGAAGTAATCTTCCTGGGGTATTTCCTTAGGCGTGGTAAATGATGGCTCACTGAGACCAGAAAACAAACCGTTGTGCAGATACCACCCCCATTTAACAGGAGACAACATAGAGAGTTTCTTGGGACTGCTGGCTTTAGCAGGTTATGGACCTGGGTTTGTGTTCTTAGCTGCTCCTTTATACCCGCTGTTAAATGAGAATGCCCAATTCCAATGGACCCTTGAGCACCAGCAAGCTTTTGATAACATCTAAGAACACTGACACTGAACTCCTCAACTTCACTGAGCCCAGCCTGCAATTTCAGAAAGCCCTACACTACATTAAAAATGTACATCAACTCAATCAACTTGGTTCATAAAAACTGCCGGCATTACTGTAGGATCAAGAACAGAGTTTTAGACTAATTCACTCACAGTGAAAGGAAATAATTGAATGGGTAACAAAAGCCTGTCAGTTCTGTCAATTGGTTAATGCTTACCCTACCAAGCTTCCTGAAGGAAAGCACCTATGAGGAACCAGACCAGGACAATTCTGGGAAGTGGACGTTACTGAAATTAAGCCAGCAAGGTATGGACTTAAATATCTCCTAGTCTTTGTAGATACATTTTCAGGATGGATTGAAGCCTTTCCCACCAAAAAAAAAAAAAAAAGAAAAGAAAACCGGCACAAATTGTGGTCAAGAAGATCCTGAAAGATATTTATCAAAGACACGTCCTGCCTAATTTAATATGGTCTGATAATTGAACAGCCTTCATGGGCCAGGTAAATCAGGGGTTAGCCAGGACCCTGGGGATTAATTGGAAGTTACATTGTGCTTATAGACCCCAGAGCTCAGGACACTTAAAAAAAATAAATAGAACCATTAAAGAGACCTTAACAAAATTAAGCTTAGAGACCGGCATAAAAGATTAGACTATGCTCCTGCCTTATGCACTGTTTCATGCAAGAAATACTCCCTTTCTTTCTTTGTGTAACCTCACCCCCTATGAAATTCTCTATGGGGCCCTTCCTACACTAAGAGACCTAACCCCGACTCTAAGACCTAAGGATCCCTTCCACACACCCTTGCTTGACATACTTAAATCTCTTGTAAGAACTCAGCTATACCTGTGGAAACAGCTGGCCACTGCCTTCCAACCTGGGGACGAGGGGAATCCACATTGATATCAAGAAAGAGACTTCCTCTACATAAGATGAAATCAGGTGTCATCCCTGGAACCCCGCTGGAAAGGACCATTCCAGGTGCTACTTATAACACCTACAGCAGTAAAAGTAGAGGGAATCACTTCCTGGATCCATGCCTCTCATCTCAAGCCTGTGCCATGTCCAGACTCTGGCTGAAAACTGGAAAAGACTGTTAACCCTTTCAAATTGCATATTCGCCACGTGGGTAAGGCTATAGACTCTCTCCTTGGCCACCCGTAGTCCTAACGCTCATCAGTCCCTTCAGCAGCGATGGCTGATCACAAATACTACTAGACAAGAAGTATGGTCTATCTTGCATACAGCCCCCTTAGGGACCTGGTGGCCATCTCTCCACCCAGACATTTGTCAGCTGGCTATAGGTCTTTCCTATTAGGATATCCCTGATGAAGAGGATCTCACTAAAATTCCATTAAATCCTTTCCGTACCATAGATAATGGAAACAAACATTATGGTTGTAGGGACAGGCAAGCCAGATGCAGGTTGGCTAGCCTATATTAGTATGTTTGCCAGGCAGACTATCAAAGCCACAAACCGCCACGGCTGTGTGGGGGAAAAGCCGACTTCTTCTGTAAGTCATGGGGATTTGAGCATACAGGGGCTGCCTGGTGGAACCCAAAATCCTCATCAAATTCAGTACACAGCATTGGCCATATTACCACTTAGAAAACCCAAACTGATGGCCAACAGAGGAGTCTCTAGATCCTCAAATTCTGTGTGACCTTTTTAACTTCTGCAAGTGCTCAAAAGGGTGAAAGGAAATTCCCCTATGTGAAGGCCATTTTCCTCTTTCGCTCACATCCTGAACTATGCTTCTCCAATAGTTCCTCAAACTCAGCCTTCTGCTCCAGACTCTCTGCTGTCAGTCCCACCTCAGCAAACCTGATTTCTCTTCTCCAATTACTAGATCAAAAACCGAAACCTCCGCCGGTTCTCAGAGCATTGCCCTCTTGCTGAGGTAGCAGGTACTGAGGTACGCATCCAGCCACTCACTTCTCTCTTTTCCTGTCAGTGCCCACACCGGGTCCCACCAGGTCCTCTTACCACTTAACCCAAAGCTCAAACCAGCTTAGGAGAGCCCTCAGACCCCTATCGAAGATGTAATGAAAATGGCCTTTAAAGTTGCTTTGTCATCACTGAAAACAGGTTACTAAGAATTTAAAGTCCCTCACAGGCTTTTTGGGATACTCACTCCCATCTTCCTTTCTGCTCTACCGATTCTACTGCTCAATTTATGTTGCTAGGAAAATCCCAAACCCCTTTCCCATTATTCCTTTACATACATCTCTCCTTCCTTATTCTCAGATCCACGGAGCTGCTCTCACCCCCCGCCTTCCCCGTCTTCCCCCTCTGTACCAGGCCCACAGAAAAATCTTCACTGAACTTCTCCAGAAGTCTTCACCATGGCTGACTTTAGGACTTTCAGCAAAAGAGTCTCTATAAATGAGTTCAGTGTAGATTAACTTCCTCTTTTTCTGTTGCCCTGTTCTACTTGGCTACTGGCTGGAAAAATCAGCACTCCTAAGCTAGACACCCCCTTAATAGTTTTTCACAGAATATGTTAACAAGGCCTCTGGCCTTGAGCTGGGGCTTCACAGAGATGGCTACATTTCTAAGATAAAAATTTACAAACTGGGCTCCATGGTAACAGTTGGCAGGGGGATAAAAGAAAAGGAAAAAAAAAGCTCTCTGCCTCCCAGGTGTCCTTGAAAAGTTAACTTGCCCACAATAAAGGAAAAAACAGAAAGAAAAAGCTTCTTTTTGTGAATTTCTGCAGACTGTGAACTTCTGAGTCCCTTCTCTTTCATGTTGGGTACAAAATTCTGAAACTACCTAAACTTGGGGTTCAGGATGTTAATTGATTACAACAGAAGCAATGCCCTCTGAATCCGGTTGCAACCAAATAGGACTGTTTCCCTGTCTTTGGTGCTATCTTAAGTGCCGTGCCTTGTCCGTCCCTACAACAGTATAATTCTATATACTTAAACATTGTTCATGTTTTCATGAAATGGTCAACAGATGTGATTAATTGTGTAATGGTGAAGATGTCTCCCAGATTGCTCTATAATGACCCAGGTTCATTTGAAGTTCAAACACGGGGGCATACAACCCGGTTCCACTGGGAACATATATCCCTCACTTTAGCCATCATATTAGGAATTGGAGTTGCGGCAGTGGTAGTCACAGGAACCACTGCCCTGCTCCATGGTACACAACAAATGACCCAAATAGAAGCAGCAAGAGACCAAAACTTAAAGATAATAGAAACCTCCATCACAGCTTTGCAGGAATCTTTAACATGTCTCTCTGAAGTTGTTTTACACACCAGTTGAGAGTTGGAACTCCTCTTCATGAGAGAAGGGGGCCTTTGTGCTGCATTGATGTAAGAATGTTGTTTTGATGCCGACCATACTGAGGTTGTAAAAAAAACCTTTGAGTAAAATAAAAGGATGCCTTGAAAAGCGTCAACGAGAGAGAGAGGCCCAAAAAGGGTGGTTTGAGTCTTGGTTCACACAGTCCCCCTGCTTATCTACGCTTTTATCAACCCTGGCCTGTCCAATAATAATCCTCATATTATTGCTAACTATAAAACCCTGTTTGCTCAACCATGTAATTTCTTTTCTCCAAGCTCAAATTGGATAAGTTAAACTTATGGTAATACCCCACTAGCAGACATAGAATGTGACACGTCCCAATAATCACTTTTATGATTAAAAGTAGCAAGAAGAAGAAGTGGGGAATGAAAGGTTAAGAAAAAAGGTACTTGTAACTTCCTGTTTTTCTGTATGCTTAACAAAACACTGTTGAAATATTGAGAACTGTTTGTAATCTTGTTCCCAGATTGTGCTGTCCCCAACTGCCAAATTGCAGAATGTATTCCCTCACCCAGTTTCACACTAACCACCCACTCGCTCTGACCCATCAATAAATTTCCATCCCTGCCCTCTCCAAGGAAAGTATATAAGCTCTGCTTAAGCTGTTCTCAGGGCTCTCTGCTCTATTCATGTGAGCTCTGAGCCCCAGCTTGCTGGACCCCCAATTAACCCCTTGCTGTTGCATGAGACACTATCTTGGTGATCTCTTCCACCGACGCTTGCAAGAACATTACTTGGATGTTTGAATGTAGAAGAGAAAATCCAGTCATAAACGGATAGTCGGTAAGATTAAGAAGATAGTCGGTAGGTTTAGGAAGAAGAGTGAGTATAGGATTTGGAAAACAATATCTTTAGCAATAGGGGTTCGGTTAGAGAGTGAATGTAAATGTCAGCACATGTGAACAGTCACAATAATGAAGTGGGAAAAATATGTAGGAAAGCAGATATCAATAAAGACATTACGAAATCAGGCAAAGTATAAAGTGCGTGATACGATTAGACATTTTCAACAGAATTGAGTTAGAATATATAATCTTAAGAACAAACAAATATGTAGTCACCAATGGGATTGACATTTGAGAGCATTAGGCAACTTTGACATGGATGTTTTTTGTAATCCATGCTCACTTTCCATTTAGGCTTTGGTACAATCAAAAGTGTGACCTTTACATTTGTCTCCAGAATACTACTGTGATAAAATGTATATGTAGATGTGGTGACATGAGTGTTTCTTCCACCATTTCTGGGAGCAATATTTTGAAGACATATAAATGGGTATTGGGGGTACAAAGAGGTGTACACTGTGTCATTGAATATAGAGATAATGCATGAATAGACCATAAGTGAATAAATAATATAACTGGTTCCACATTAAATAACGGATTGAATAGATATCTGAAAATATATAAGAAATCTTATATTGATATACAATCATTCATTCCAACCAATCATACATCTAATATTAATATTAGGGTTACGGTTTATCATGAAGATATGTTAGTTTTGCTACAAAAGTGATTATGGAAATCGAAAATAATGTGTTTGGAAAGAGTCAGTCATAATGCTGGCAATATGTAAACAAGGCCTCTGGCCTTGAGCTGGGGCTTCACAGAGATGGCTACATTTCTAAGATAAAGAAGTTACCAACTGGGCTCCATGGTAACATCTGGCTGAGAGAATAAAAAAGAGAAGAAAATAGCTCTGCCCCATTCCCGGTATCCTTAAAATGTTAACTTGCCCAGAACAGAGAAAAAAAAAAAACAGAAACAAAAACTGCTTTTTATAAACTTCTGCAGATTGTGAACTTTTGAGCCCCTCCCATCCATGTTGGGTACAAAATTCTGAAACAATTTAAACTTGGGGTGCAGGGGATTAAATGATTACAACAGAAGCAATGCCCTCTAAATCCGGTTGCAACCAAATAGGACTGTTTCCGTGTCTTCGGTGCTATCTTAGTTGCCTTACCTTGCCTTGTCCATCCCTTTTCTCATGAAAAGACCAGTCGAGAAACATGGAGAAATGCATGTGCTCTGAAGCAGGAAATGATTGATAGTGAAACAAATGCCTATTTATTTTCTAACTTGTGGATGAAATATATATCCTATGATGTGCATAAATTGAAGAAATAGTAATCTACCAGTGTTGAATAAAAATGAACGTCAAAATACACATTATGTCAGATTGGAATCTACTTGCATTGATGTTAAACTGGGTCAGGTACTGTAGAAATATTAGGATTTGTGTGCACCATTCACTCAAGTTACTTTTCAGTATAGGAAAGAAATATGTTTTTATGGTTAATGAATATTTCTAAGAATAATCTTTGGAAAGTTGATTATAAATTTACGTATATGAATATGAATAAATTTTGTGAGTGTAAAATAAGACATATATTTCATATTTTGAAAAATCTGGAGAGTGAATATATATATATATATATATATATATATATATATATATGTGTGTGTGTGTGTGTGTGTGTGTGTGTGTGTGTGTGTGTGTGTGTGTGTGTGACTAAAGTCACGGTGGCCTGGACACCCTTCTTGTGAACCAGGAGTGATCAAATAAGTCTGCCATTAATACTTTTCCACTTCTCCAATTTGATGCCTTCTGACTTTGGCGTTTAGATTCTTTATGTGAAATGGAGTCAAGAAAAAACAGAAGCGCTTATGGATTTGCCTCTGCGTGGTTTTGAAGAATTCATTTGACCCAAAGGATCCCTATTCCCCTTGATGGAGGTCAGGAACTTTACAGAGAAAGGCGAGAGACTTCATCTACAATGACTGCGAATTTTTGCCATTTTGATTTTGTATGCACACATGGGATCTTTCTTTACATCCATCAGGTGTTGGTAATCTAAGCCACAGCCTCACACAGGGCCAAGAGACTGATTCAGACACATCCCTTTCCAAAGCAGTTAAGCAAAGAGCCACAGGTGATGCCCACTCATTTCCATTTGAAAACTGGTTTCTTCAGGCTTCAGAAAGGGGTGGCGTGAGGCAAAGCCCTTCCTGACATTCAGGGCAAAAGAACAATAGGTAAGCAAAAGGCCCATAGCAGGGTTCTTCCACTGAGACTTTACTGGTCACACTGATATCTGAGTTTTCTGAGATGCTCGCCATTCCCTTCAGCTATCCAGTACATGGCCATATCACAGAGCTTGGAGGTGGTAAATATCTTGGACACAAAACCATGAGCCTATTCTTGAGTGTAGCCAGAATTCAGGAAAAAAATGGGAACTTAGGAAGTTTGTAGGTGTTGCCCTTCGATAATGCAAGCCACAATCCATTCATAAATTGGGCAGGATTGATGCTGGGAAGCTTTCTACTAGACAGGACACATCCATTGATGCATTCTCTTTTCTAATGTCTACAACAACAGACACATTGGGATACACAGACATAGAAACACTTGCCTTGTCAAACGACTTACTAGAAACAGTTCACTCCAAACCAAACAAACCGCCTTTCTTACCTTTTCTCAGAACATGAGATAAAACCACAAACACACAACAAAAACCACAAAGGCAACGCCTTCCCCCAAGTAGGTCTGTGACTATTCGGAGTGTACTCTCACTGGTGAGCCTTACTATGTACCTCCAAAATGGCCTGTCCTGTCTCAGATCTGGTCTCTTTGGCCAACTCTGTGAAATTGTCAGAAGCCCGTGGTGAGCCACTACTTGCTTTCTCTGGAAAGGCCAGTCTTCAAAGCTTTCCTGGCATTTGGCCATCTTCACATCAATAGATACCAAGAAAGACTGACTCTGTCCTTACAAAATCCAAACAAATGAGCCCACTGGGACTGGGACTAGGACTGGCTCTGGGTGCCTGGAATCCTGGATCGCAAGTTCAGAGAGTTCCATCACCAAGGAATAGAGATGAGGTCACTTCCTTCAGGAACTGAATGAGGTCACTGCCTTTGCAACCACTTTTTCCTAACAGTTGCTTCCAAGGGTCCCATGAGATAGATGCTGCCCCTATTTCCCGTGACCCTCTCACCAGTTAGAATACTATATCACCCATAGGCACCCGTGAACAGCTCTGCACACAGGCCTGGATTGGTCCATCTTCTGTACATTAGGAACAGAGACACTCAGTCAGACACAACCCCTCTCCAGACAGGGTTGTTTTCCATGGAAGATGACTTTTGCTCTCTCAGGTCCTTAATAGCTGCCTACATCTTCTCCAGGGATTATTTCTGCATGGACCTTTGAGGTTTTCAGCAGGTGGTATATCCCCTACATTCCTATATTGTAAGACCAACACTTTCCCTGCTCTTTTATAAAGTTAGAATGAGGGAATAGTATATGGTTTGGGTTAATTACATGTTCGATTTGTGTTAGGAATCATTTTGCTGGTTGAATAATGGTATTGGAAATCTGTGATATTTATAAAAATATAGAGGTGAAATATATATATGAAAACAGAAATCTAAGTAATATTTGAAGCCCAGAAACGCATTGGGCCCTTGATTGGGAGACTTAGCTTTGAATTATGTCCTGCACAGGTGTCTCAGATAAATCAATACACAATGGCATCGGACCTTGTACCTTGAATGATTGAATGTCGAAGAGAACATCCATTCAAAAAAGGATAGTCAGTAGGATTTGGGAGATAGTTGGTAGATTCAGAAAGAAGAGTGAGTATAGGATTTGGACCAAAAGTTATTTAGCAATTGGGTTTCAGGTAGAGAGTGAATGTAAATGTCAGCACAAATGAACAGTCAAAATGATGAACTGGGAATTTATGAAGGAAAGCCGATATCAATAGAGACATTAGGATATCAGGCAAAGTAAAGTGAGTGATAGGATTAGACATTTTCAACAGGGTTGAGTTTGAATATATAATCTTAGAAAGAAACAAATAAGTAGTCAAAAATTGGATTGACATTTGAGAGAATTAGGCAACCTGGACATGGATGTTTTTAGAAATCCATGCTCACTTTAAATTTAGGCTTTGGTACAATCATAAGTGTGACCTTTGCTTTATTTTCCAGTATATTACTGTGATAAAATGTATATGTAGATCAGGTGACATGAGTATTTCTTCCACCATTTCTGGGAACAATATTTTGAAGACGTATAAATGAGTATTGGGGGTAGAAAGTGGTGTAGTATCTGTCTATGAATATAGAGATAATGCAAGAATAGACCATACTGTGAATAAATAATATAATTGGTCCGCTTTAAATAATGGATTGAGTTGATATCTGAAAATATACAGAAAATCTAATGTTGATACAAAATCATTCATTCCAACCAGTTATACTTCTAATGGTAATATTAAGGTGATATTTCATCATGAAGAGTGTGTGAGTTATGCTTCAAAAGTGATTATGGAAATCGAAAATAATGTGTTTAGAAAGAAGTCTTGTTAAAAAACATGGAGGAATACATGTGTTCTGAAGAATGAAGTTATTGAAAGTGAAACAAATGCCAATAAATTTGCTAACTTGTGTATGAAATATATATCTTATGATGTGCATAAACTGAAGAAATAGTAATGTACAAGTGTTGACTAAAAATGAACATCAAAATACACATCACGTTCCATAATTATCTACTTGCATTGGTGTTAAACTGGGTCAGTTACTGTAGAAATATTAGGATTCGTATGCACCATTCACAGAAGTTAGTTTTTATTTCTAGGAAACAAATATGTATTTCAGGTGGATGAATATTTCTGAGAATACTCTTTTGAATATTTGATTATAAATCCACATACATGAATACGAATAAATTTAGGGAGTGTACATTGAGACCCATATATTTCATATTTTGAAAAACTTGGAGAGTGTACACACACACACACAGACATTAAAAAGTAGCAATATATATGGAAATCGAAATTCATCATGAAATGTATATCATCCACTGATCCAAAAATATTCATTATACTGAACATGATTTTATTTATCATGTTGTTCATCTACGAAGCTCACCCATAGGTTGAATTTTCAGTTCCAACTGTGTTTAGGTGGAGTGATCTCTTCTCCCAATTTGTATCTGCAAAGTCAGCCACCTCACAAGAATGTACATGTGATAACAGGTATGATTCAATATGTGCATATGAAATAACATGTGCTGAATTGGCTACAGAGAAAGGCAGAGAGGAATTCATCTATTTGTTAACTTTAAAAACACATGGAGAACTATTTCAACAAAATATTGACTAGATTTATAAGTCCTACCCTGTATAATGCAAAAGGCAAGTCCAGCAATACACTATGTCTCGTCTAAACTGCTTGTATTTCTATTCGGTTTGGGTTATTTTTCTCCATCATATTAGAATTAGTAGTCAGAGTCTAGTAGGGTATGCGTTAGTGTCAGGCATTCATCATTTTGAATTGAAAATAGGAAAATGAATCCAATGTGTATGTAAATATGTGCTTCACAAAAATCTTCCCACTCTAATCCAGAACAATGCCTTGACTTTACCTTCACTCCAAGTAAAATACAATTAGAGTGGACGAGTTAGAAAATCTGTGAATACATATCTGGAATGTAATATGCTCAAGAGTTCACAACCTTGAAGGTGGTAGAGGAGTTTCCAAAAGTAAGGGACAGGTAAATACTCCACAAAAATGGAGCTCTTCTGGACTAAATACTTCTGGTGAAACTGCCTCTGAGTTTGGGCACTTGAAATATTTGTTGTTGTCAGGAGTTTTAGCTTTTTTTGTAGAGAGACCATCAAAGCTAGGTATGTATCTAAGTGACCTGGAGGACATGGTTTCTTATTTTCTAATGAACATGAGGCAGCAGTGCTGAATTCTCTCTTTGTAGGTAAACTGTGGCCACTGCGGGCAAACTCTTTCTGTGTGGACTGTAAAGCCATCTGGCCATCCTCCACTTGTCGATGTGTTTCTTGCTGCTGCAATGTGAGTTTGGTATTTGCTTCACAAAATACAAGGAGTTAAACTGGGACACAGTGCTAAAGGGAGTTCTGTCACGTGTGGTGTGTCAGGTTCTGCAGGATAATGAACCAACCAGGCTTCAATCCCACATAGCTTGCATCCTTAACCATAGCAATCTGATTCTGAACATTGCCCTGAAAACTCTCCACATAACAAGATGCCTTTACATAGAAGGGTCTGCTGGGTGCACCATGTCAGTCACAAGCCATTTGGAAGCCAATGGCAGATCCACATTGCCCCACCACAGATATTTTATCACACAACTGCACACGACTTTTCTAGGCCCATTTCACATCAGGCTCCAACTTACTGGCATCTCTGTTCTACACCATTTTCATGGTCATGGGAATTTCAAAAATTTCATGGTATTTATCTAGCCATTTTACAAGAATGATGTTGGAGGCACTGTGTGTTTAACTTCATTCAGGAACAATTAAATGGTGAGGAAGCTCATTTCAATGAAAGCTCTGGAGAAATCTCACAGGCAAGGCTTCCAAAGAGTGGCCAAAATTTCACAGGAAGCCAGACCTATTGCTGTCTACAATGTGAGGTACATGTGTGTTTTGACTCTCAACTATGGCTGCCATGTCTTTCAGAATAAAACCATGTGATATCCTGGATTAGATTCCCAGTGCTCTGTGGAAAGCAAACCTGGGCCTAGATCTCGGTTTCCAAGGGCGACTCTCATGCGTGACCAACTAAAATCCCAACATATTTCATGATAACACTTCTCTAAGTCAGCTCTAGAACTCAGTCTCTAAGGGGAATCACACCAGAGTTCAGCCCAGGTATACCCAGTCATATCTTCCAACTACCACACAAATGACCACAATTAAAACCAAAACACTCCCACATGGTCCTCATTTTCTTCCATATATACACTCTCATACTACGCTCTGTCTGGAGGTTTCCATGAGTGGCGAAGTCCAAGACAGTGTCCAAAATAAGCTTTCTTGCCCTTCATTGCCTAAAGTCATGGTGGCCTGGACACCCTTCCTGTGAACCAGGTGTGATCAAATAGGCCTGCCCTTAATACACCTCTGCTTCTCCAATTTGAGGCCTACTGACTGTCAGGTATAGATATTTTTATGTGAATTGGAGTCATGAGAAAACCCAAGAACCTATGTGCTAGACTCTCCAGGGCTTTGAAGAACTCATTTGACACAAAGGATGCGTATTCTCACTTGATGGAGTTCAGTAGACTTACAAAGGAAGGCAAGAGACTTCATCCACAGGGACTGCTCTTTTGGCCATTTGGGTATGGATTCACACACGGAATGATCCATCAGGTGATGAGAATCTAAGCCACAAACTCACACAGGTCCAAAAGGCTGATTCAGACACATTATCAGGATCAATCACTTGATTTTTTCCTCTGTCTAACTAGCTAGAGAGACCTTCTCTTTTAATTGAATTTTTATCTCTGTCTGACTAGCTCGAGAGACCTTCTCTTTTACTTGAATATTTCTACTATAACTATAATACAACCCAAGAAGATAAAATTATTACTCCATATACTATGAATCAAATTGATGATTTAGATAATTAGTTAAATACTTGGGCAATAATCATGTGCAAATCTAATGTTTCATTTGATAACCACTTACCATCTAATCCTTTATTGTCTTTTTGGTCATCACATCATGTAATTTTTCAAAAATGACAAGAAAAACACCTATTATAAATGCTACAAATATATTCACTGATGGGTCAAATAATGGTACAGCAGTAATATTTACACCTGATCAAACTTTTACATTTTTAGTACCCAAACAATTAGCTCAAAATGTAGAGATTAATGCAGTATTACAAGCTTTTGTGATGCTTAAAGCATCTGTAATTAATTTATTTTCCGATAATCAGTATATAGTTAGTGCTATAGTATGCACTTGAAGATGGTAGAAGGATTTCCCCTTCCTCTACTATTTTCTCTTTGCTTTCGACTATACAAAGTCTAATCTGGGACAGGAAAGATCCGTTTTTTATAGGATATTTCAGGACACATACAGGATTGCCTGGAGCCCTTAGTTTGGGCAATTATTTAGCAGATAAAACAACACATGACATTCATACATATTTTCTATACACTAGAAGAAGCTACAAATTTTCATAAAAAGTTCCATGTCAATGCTAATACTTTACAAAAGCGTTTCAAAGTAACTAAGGAACAAGCTAGACAAATAATAAAACAATGTCAAAATTGTGTGACCTTTTTACCACAAGTTAATCTTGGAGTCAATCCTAGAGGATTGATACCTAACCATATTTGGCAGATGAACGTCACAAACTTGCCAGAATTTGGAAAATTAAAATATTTGCATGTTACAGTTGATACTTCTTCTGGATTTTTGATGGGCTCCCTTCTTGCTGGAGAAAAAAACTAAAGATGTTATAGCTCATTGCTTACAAAATTTTGCCACTGTGGGCGTTCCAAAAGAGTTAAAAACAGATAATGCCCCTGCTTATACTTCTACATCTTTTAAACAATTTTGCTCATCATTTGGCATTATTCATATAACAGGAATCCCATACAATCCACAGGGAGAAGGCATAGTTGAAAGAGCACATGAAACTATTAAAACGTACATATCAAAGCAAAAAGAACAAATTGGGAAGGGGTATATATTCCCCAAAGGTAAACTTAAAATAACCCTTTTACTCTAAACTTTTTAAATTTGGGTTCATCAGGGCTTAGTGCTGCAGAAAGGCATATATGTCCAAAAAATGTACATAAGCCCAAGGTACTTTGGAAGGATATTCTAACAGGACAATGGAAAGGTCCTGACCAAGTAATTGTCTGGAGTCCGGCGTCTGTTTTTGTGTTTCCACAGGGAGAACAGTAGCCAATTTGGATTCCAGAGAGATTAACTAAAGAGATTTCTACAGACCAAAAATAAGATGATTTGGCTCAAATCAATAAGAGCTGATATGCAGAACTCCAGTTTGGCTGTTCTTACATCTGTGACAGAACCAGAATGTTTTTTTCAAATCTATTTTATTATTCCCCTTTCTCATATCATGAAGTTTTATTTTGTTTTTTTTAGCTCATACAGAACTAGGTTAATGTTTTGCTGATCAGTTCTATTTTTGGACAATAGAGTTTTTAGACATTGCAATGGAGATTTCACCTGTAAAAAGTCATAAGGCCTTTAATATTATGTCATGTGTTGTATGTATTATATTATGTGTGCACTTGTGTTTTGTGTTATATGTTTGATTTCACATCTTTTCTGTGTTGACTATATTCTTTTCAAGTTGATATACTTTGTCTTCATTATCTGATGTTCTGACTTCTACTTGATCTAGTCTGTTTGTAATATTCTCATTAGCGCTTTTAATCTGATTTACGGTTTCTTGCATTTCTATGATTACAACTTGATTATTTTTTAACACCTCTATCTCCTGATAAAGCTCATTCTTTGCGGATTTAATTTGTGTGGTTAGTTCCTCTTCAAAATATACTTTCAATGCTTGGATTTGCTGTCTCATGTCTTCTCTAATATTCCGTTCCATCTGAATTAGGAATGCCTTGATTTCTTTCCCTGTCCATATTTCTGATTCTTCTAGGTCCTCCTGTATATTTAGATTGTCCTGCATTGTTTGTAACCCCTTTTTCCCTTGTTTTTTCATATTGTTCACGTTGCTTTCCAGCTCTGTTTGACTGCTTTGTAACTGCTTTCTCCTATACATTTGTTTTGGCTTTGTATATCTCTGTTGTCTCTCTTTTGTGGTGGAAGATTATGCCTAAAAATTTTGGGCTTTGTTGTACTTTAAAGCTGATTCATTCAATTCATATAAAGCTTCTAGGTTCTGTATGCATATAATAATTTGCTGTTTGTTCTTAGGACTATATGTTTAGGTTGGGTGCTCTGGTGGTACAATGGTTAGTATGTCTCGGCTACTTTAGAAGATTGCTCCACTGAAGGTGGATACTACCAGGCAATTGGATCAGGGTGTTGGTAGTAGCTAGGTATTTAGGAGTCTTATAGACAGCCTCGAGACATTCACCTATTTGCATTTAGACAATTACACACAATGGAAGATGTAATGCTTGGAATGAGAGTTGGGGGGTAGGAGAATGAAGGTGCTCTTAAAAAGAAAAAAAGGATAGAGGGAGAGATAGATTAGAGGGGAATGAAAAGAACAATAAAACTTGAAATGGGATAGAAAGAGAGAAGGAAAAGGGGGGAAAGGAACAGGGAGAGAAGAAGGAGAGTAAAAAATATCAACAACAGCAACAACAACAACAAAAAAATTAAAGTCTTAGAGATCCACCTTCTTCTCTTCCAGTAGGCGGAGCTGTGCCTTCCAAGCGGAGTGTCTGCTCTCTACCTGCCGAGAGCTATCCCTGTAGGGCGTCTTCTGGGGGTCTCTTAGACTTGTCAGTCCAGAGCCATTTCACTTCTCCAGCTCTTAACCCCCTTCCTCCTGTCAGCCTGCCAGCCAGGTCCTGTTCCCCAGAAGTGATTCTCCAGAGATCTAGTTACACTTGCAGCCCCACCGAGTGCCCCTTTTAAGCCTCAGTGCTGTGGTAAACTGGCGGATAAGACCTTAGGGGTCACCACTGGTGATATGGGGGCCTTGGGTTCTGGGCTCCCCTCTGCTTCCCTACGGACACGACCCCTGAGAAGTCAATGAAGTTTCCTGGCTGCTTGTATCAGTATGGGGAGTCACACACCTGCTAAAGTGGATTTTGAAGGGAAGGAATTTCGCCGGCCGAACTCCGATGATGTCACCTCTCTGCTATGGTGGGCCCCAGGCTTCTTGCCGGATTGACCGAGGGGAGGGGTGGGACTGGTCCGGCCCGGTTCACCTCAGCTCCTGGCGCGTGGAGGCTTGGCTAAAGACTTCTTCCTGCCAAACTGTGTCTCGGCATCTAGCAGGACCCAGTCACTTTGGCTGCGGGCCGGTGGACAGATCTGCAGCTGTGCCCGCGGAGCGCAGACTGTGGCTGGTGAATCTCGAACTCCGCGTCTAGTGGCAGGGTCCCACTCGTCCGGGTCACACAGACGCTTCAAAAAAATTCTTGTAGCTCCCGGGCAGTCTCCCTTCAGTGGAATTTTGCTAGGAGAATCTCCGTTGGTAGAATCCAAGAGTTTTCCTTGCGACTTTATGACCCCATCACTGGGAGTGCATTAAAAGCGCAGCCTCTCTGCCCGCCGCGATGTTGGATCCACCTTTTCTTTTCATTATATTTAATAATTCTCTTCTAGACAATGTAAATTGTTAAGAAAATTGTTTTCTTTTAGTGCCTTTTGGAATGTTACATAATTCTTTCTTTAGGCATTGTTGCCAGAATTTCTATCTTCATCCCAGTGCATGTGAAGTCAAAGATAAAACCAATCTACAGCTTCTGCAATAGCCATCACTGAACTGCTTGCAGAACTTGCCTGGACTATGTATCACTTGTATGCATTGTGAACTCACCTGCCTGCATTGTGAACTATCTGTTGGTGCAGTGACGTGTGGTAGTGTTGGGGTATTTCTCTGATGATGTCATCGGTGGTACAATTTTTTCAAAGAGAGCCATCAATTGCCTTGGTGTATCTTCCTCCCTTCTGCTTGTCATGGTTGTTCAGCTAAAATTAGGGGGCCAACAGAGATGAGGCAAAGAGCCTCACCCGCTGGCTGGTACAAAGACCTCTCCACAGGTGTGGATGTATACTGGACCTGTAGTCAGTGACGGGTAAGATCCAATTACAATGGTCCCAATCTAAGACAGGAGGCTGACACCTTGAGGTCAGCTCATTCGATAATGGGTAAGGACCATATGTACTATTGGACAACCTAAGGCAGGCATGGTCCCTAAGCCACATGCTTGTTGTTTAAACAGAAAGGGTTAGATGTTGAGAGCCACAGCCCAAGGGGCCAAAGCAAACTTTCAGACTGCCAGCTGATGGTTGGCTCACAGCGGCCCCAGCAACATCTAGCTGATTGGCTCCTCTGCGGTGATGCCCATTGGGCTGTTTCCCCACCCTTTCAAATTATGGAGCTGCTTTTTGGGGGACTTTTTTGGCTCTGCTCAAACAACCCAGCCAATCGACCTCAAGAGCAGGAGGAGAGGGGAGGTTGAGAGCTTGTGGGAAGCCGGTGGTGGCAGTTGTGCTCTGAGTGTTTTTCCCGAGGAGCTATTTTTTGGCGTGTGTGGTTCTAAAAATAAAGCTAGCTTTTGACAAGTGGCTCCTGAATTGTGCCCAGCCAGACTGTGTCAATCCTAAATTGATGGAGCAAAATAACCAAAACAGAATAGAAATACAAGCAGTTCAGAGGAGGCATGGTGTATAGCTGGACTTACCTTTTGTATGATAAAGGGTAGGTGTTATAAATCAAGTCAATATTAAATTGAAGTAGTTCTCCATGTGTTTTAAAGATAACAAATCCGTGAATTCCTGTCGCCCTTTATCTGTATCCTATTCAGCACATGTATTTTTGTATGCACATATAGAATCCTACCTGGTATCACATGTACACTTTTGTGAGGTGGCTGACTTGGCAGATACAAATTGTCAAAAGAGATCACTCCTCCTGAACGTTGTTGGAACTGAAAATTAAAACTACGGGTGAGCTTCCTAGTTGAACAAGATAATACATAAATCCATGTTCAGTAAAATGAATATTTTTGGATCTGTGAAAGATATATATTTTATAATAAATTTCGATTGGCATATATATCGCTACCTTTTAATGTCTGTGCATGTGTGTGTGTGTGTGTGTGTGTGTGTGTGTGTATATATATATATATATATATATATATATATATATACACACACTCTCCAGATTTTTCAGAATATAAAATATATGTGTCTTATTATACAATCCCTAAATGCATTCATATTCATGTATGTGGATTTATAATCAAATGTTCACAAAATTATTCTCAGAAATATTCATCCACCTCAAATACATATTGTTTCCTAGTACTGAAATCTAAATTCAGTGAATGGTGCATAGAAGTCCTAATTTTTCTACAGTATCTGACCCACTTTAACATCAATGCAAGTAGATTACTATGGTACATGATGTGTATTATGACATTCATTTTTATTCAACAATGTTACATGACTATTTCTTCAGTTTATGCACATCATAGGATATATATTTCATTCACAAGTTTTCAAATTTATAGGCATTTGTTTCACTTTCTATCACTTCCTGCTTCAGTACACATGTATTCCTCCATGTTTTTTGACTGATCTTTTCATGAGACTACTTTTCATTTTAGATTTCAATAATCGCTTTTGAAGCAAACCTCACACACTCTTCATGACAAACCATAACCTTAATATTACCATTAGATCTATAAATGGTTGTAATGAATGTATGTATATCAATATAAGATTTCCTGTATATTTTCAGATATCAATTCAATCCATAATTTAAAGTTGGAACCAGTTATATTATTTATTCACAGTATGGTCAATTCATTCATTTTATCTATATTTGTAGACACAGGGTAGACCTATTTGTACACCCAATACTAATTTATACATCTTCAAAATATTGACCACAGAATTGGTGGAAGAAATACTCATGTCACCTGATCTACATATACACTTTATCACAGTAATATTCTGGACACAAAATGCAAAGTTCACACTTATGATTGTACCAAAACCTAAATGGAAAGTGAGCATGGATTACTAAAAACATCCAAGTCCAGATTGCCTAATGCTCTCAAATGTTAATCCTATTGGTGCTAAATATTTGTTTTTTTCTAAAATTGTATATTCAACATCTACCATGTTGAAAATGTCTAATCCTATCAATCAATTTATACTTTGCCTGATTTCTTCATGTCTCTATTGATATCTGCTTCCCTATATATTTTCCCCAGTTAATCATTGTGACTGACTCATCACATGTTCTGACATTTACATTCATTCTCTACGAGAAACCCTATTGCTAAAGAACTTTTGGACCAAATCCTATACTCACTCTTCTTCCTAAACTTACTGACTATCTTTCCAATCCTACCGACTACCCTTTTTAAGTGGATGTTTTCTTCTACATTCAATCATCCAATTTACAAGGTCCTATGCCATTGTTTATCGATTTATCTGAGACATCTGTGCAGAAGGTATTTCAAAGCTAAGTATCCCAATCAAGGACCCAATGCTCTTCTGGGCTTCAAATCTTACCTAGACTTCTGTATTCATACTTATATTTCACCTGTATATTCTTGTAAATATCACAGGTTCCCAATGCCATTATTCATCATGCAGAATGATTCCTAACCCAAATCGAACCTGTTATTACCCTAAACATACACTGTTCCCTCAATCTAACTTTACAGAAAAGCAGGGACAGAGTTGGTCTTACAATCAGGAGTGTAGGGGATCTTCCACCTGCTGAGAACCTCAAAGGTCAATACAGAAATGATCCATGGAGAAGATGTAGGCAGCAATGAAGGACCTGAGGGAGGAAAAGTCAACTTCCATCGCAAACAACCTGGTCAGGGTGAAGGGATGTGTCTGAATCAGCCTCTTTCATCTTAATGTAGAGAAGATGGACCAAACCAAGCCTGTGTGGAGAGCTGTGCCCAGGTGCCTATGGTTGATATACCATTCTAACTTGTGAAAATGTCACAGCAAGTAGGTGCACCCTCCATCTCATGGGACCCTTGGAAGCAACTGTTAGGACAAAGTGGTTGCCAAGGCAGTGACTTCATTCACTTCCTGAAGGAAGTTACCTCACATAACTTCCTTGGTGATGGAACTCTCTAAACTTGGGATTCAGGAAGCCAGGCAACCACAGCCAGTTCCAGTCCCAGTTCCAGTTGTCTCACTTGTTTGGGTAAACCAAGGACAGAGTCAGTCTTTCTTGGTACCTAGTTATGTGAGGATGGCCAAATGCTAGGAAAGCTAAGAAGAGGGGCCTTTCCTGAGAAAGAAGGTAGTGGCTCACCAGTGACTTTTGACAACTTCACGGAGTTGGCCAAGGAGACCAGAACTGAGAAAGCACAGTGCATTTCGTGGAAATATAGTATGTCCCACCCATCATAGGACACTCCGGATAGTCACAGACCTACTTTGGGAAAGGTGGTGTCTTTTTGAGTGTGGGTGTGAGTTTCTGGTTTTGTCTCACGTTCTGAGAATATGTAGGAAAGGCGATTTGTTTGGTTTGGAGAGGACTGTATCTAGTATGTCCTCTGACAAGGTGAGTGTTTCTATTACTGTGTATCCCACTCTCTCCGTGGTCTTAGTATTAGAAAAAGAATGCATCATGGATGTGTTCTGTCTAGTAGAAAGCTTCCCAGCATTCATACTGCCAATTTATGAATGGACTGCGACTAGCCTTATCAATGGGCAAAACCTACTATCTTTCTAAGTTCCTGTTTTCTTCCTGAATTCCGGACACTCTCCAGAATAGGCTCAAAGTTTTGTGTCCAAGCTATGTAGCACCTCCAAGCTCTGTCACATGGCCATGTACTGGATAGCTGAAGGGAAGTGGAGCATGTCAGAAAACTCAGATATCAGGAAACTCAGATACCAGGAAAGTCTCAGTGGAGAAACCCTGCTTTGGGCCATTTGCTTACCTATTTTTCTGTTGCCCTGAATGTAAGGAAAGTCTTTAGCTCAGGCCACCCCTTTGTGAAGCCTGAAGAAAACAGCATTCAAATGGAAATGATTGGGCATCACCTGTGGCTCTTCGCTTAATTGCTTTGGAAATGGATGTGTCTGAATCAGCCTCTTGGCGCTCGGTGAAGCTG
Source organism: Callospermophilus lateralis (assembly GCF_048772815.1). Taxonomy (NCBI): domain Eukaryota; kingdom Metazoa; phylum Chordata; class Mammalia; order Rodentia; family Sciuridae; genus Callospermophilus; species Callospermophilus lateralis. Next base: position 186,417 of record NW_027514940.1, on the reverse strand, counting down.
GGGCTTAGATTGTCAGCACCTGATGGATCTAAAGAAATATCCCTTGTGTGCATCCATAACCAAAATTCGAAAAGATCAGTCATTGTGGATGAAGTCTCTCACCTTCCTCTGTTAGGTTCCTGACCTCCATCAAGTGTGATTATTGACCCTTGAGTAAAATGAGTTTTTCAAAGCCCTGCAGATGTGCTAGTGTTGTCTCATGACTACAAACCACATAAGAATCTATACCTGACAGTCAGTAGGCCTCAAATAGTAGAAGCAGAGCAGTATTAATGGCAGGCCTATTTGATCACTCCTGGTTGACAGGAAGAGTGTGCAGGCCACACTTACTTTAGGCAAATGAGGGGCAAGGAAGCTTATATTGGACACTGTCTTGAGCTGCGCCACTTATGGAAACCTCTAGCCAGAAGTTATGATGAATATCTATATGGAAGAAAATGAGGGCCATGTGGGAGTGTTTTGGTTATAATTGTGGTCATTTTTGTGGCAGTTGGAAGAGATGACTGGGTCCACCAGGGCTTCACTCTTGGGTGATTCCCCTTATAGACTGAGTTCTGGAACTGACCTCAGAGTAGTATTGCCATGAATTGAGTTGGGATTTTAGGAGGCCACGCATGAGATTCACCCTTGGAATCTGAAATCTAGTCCCAGGTTGGTTTTCCACAGAGCACTGTGAATCTCAGCCAGGATATCACATGATTTTATTATGAAAAACATGGAAGCCATAGTTGAGAGTCAAAACACACATGGACCTCACATTGTACAGTTCAATGGGCCTGGCTTCATGTGACCTTTTGGCCACTCTTTGGGAAGCCTTTCCTGTGAGTGTTGTCCAGAGATTTCATTGAAATGAACTTCCTCACCATTTAGTGGTTCCTGAATGAATTGAAACCCACAGTGCCTCCAACTTCATCCTTGAAAAATGGCTAGATGAATACCATCAAATTTTTGAAATTCCCATGACCAGGTGGCACTGGAGAAACATTGGATGTCCTGTTGCTGATCATGAGTATACAATACAGTGCCTTGATTGACTGGGTTTCATGAAAATGTTGAAGAACAGTGATGCCAGTAAGTTGGAGCCTCCTGAGTAGTGGGCCTAGAGTAGTGGTGTGCAGGTGTGTGATAAAACATCAGTGGTGGAGTCATGTGGACCTTCCATTGGCTTCCAAATAGCTTGTGACTGATATAGTGTAGCCAGCAGACCCTTATATGTAAATGCATCCTGTTATATGGAGAGTTTTCAGGGCAATGTTCAGAATCAGGTTGCTATGGTCAAGGGGCCAAGCTATGTGGGATAAAGGCCTGGTTGGTGCATTCTCTTGCAGACCCTGACACACCACACGTGACAGAACTCCCTCTAGCACTTTGTCCCAGTTGAAATCTTTGTATTTCACGAAGCAAATACCAAACTCCCAGTACAGCAGCAAGAAACACCACGAAAATTGGAGGATGAGCAAATGGTTTCACAGTCCTCACAGGGAGACACATAGACCCAGTGGCCACAGTTTACCTACAAAGAGAGAATTCAGCACTGCTGTCTCATGTTCATTGGAAAATAAGAAACAAGATCCTTCAGGTCACATAGATGCAGATCCAGCTTTAATTGTCTCACCACAAATGAAGATTAAGCTCCTGACAACAACATATATTTCAAGTGCCCAACCTCAGAGGCAGTTTCTCAAGAAGTCTTTAGGCCAGCAAAGCTCCATTTTTGTGGAGGGTTTACCCTGTCCATTACTTTTGTAAACTCCTCTACCACCTCCAAGTTTGTGAACAACTGAGCATATTGCATTCCATATATATATGCACAGATTTTCGAACTCTTCTCCTGTAATTGTGTCTTACTTGGGGCAAAGGTAATGTCAAGGCATTGTTCTGGATAAGAGTGGGAAGATTTTTCAAAGCACATAATTACATACACATTGGATACCTTTTCCAATTTTCCATTGGAAATACTGAATCCCTGACACTAACTCTTAGCCTACTAGACTCTGACTACTTATCCTAATATGATGGAGAATAATAATCCAAACAGAATAGAAATACAAGCAGTTCAGAGGAGGCATGGTGTATAGTTGAATTTGCCTTTTGCATTATGTAGTGTAGGAGTTATAAATCTAGTCAACTTTTGTAGAAATTGTTCTCCATGTGTTTTTAAAGTTAACAAATATGTGAATTCCTGTCTCCCTTTCTCTGTAGCCTATTTGCACATGTATTTTTATATGCACATATAGAATCCTACAAGGTACAACACGTACATTCTTGTGAGGTGGTTGACTAGGCAGATACACATTGTGAGAAGAGATCACTTCTCCTAAATGCTGTTGGAAGTTAAAATTCGAACTCTGTGTGAGCTTCCTAGTTTAACAACATTATACATAAATTCATGTTCAGTAAAATGAATATTTTTGAATCTGTGGATGATATATATTTCATGGTGAATTTCAATTGGCATATATATTGCTAATTTTTAATGTCTGTGTGCATGTGTGTGTGTATGTGTGTGTGTGTGTGTGTGTGTGTGTGTATATATATATATATATATATATATATATACAAACTTTCCAGATTTTTCAAAATATGAAATACATGTGTCTTTTTATACATTTCCTAAATTCATTCATATTCATATATGTGAATTTATAATCAACTTTTCACAAGATTATCGTCAGAAATATTCATCCACCTGAAATATGTATTTGTTTCCTAGTACTGAAAACTATCTTCAGTGAATGGTGCCTACAAATCCTAAAATTAATACAGTAACTTACCCAGGTTAACATCAATGCAAATTGATTCCTATGGGACATGATGTGTATTTTGACGTTCATTTTTATTCAAAACTGGTACATTACTATTTCTTCAGTTTATGCACATAATAGGATATATATTTCATCCACAAGTTCGCTAATTTAGAGGTATTTGTTTCACTTTCAATCACTTCCTGCTTCAGAACACATGTATTTTTTCATGGTTCTTGACTGGTCTTTTCATGAGACTTCTTTCGAAACATATTATTTTTGATTTCCATAATCACTTTTGAAGAAAAACTCACACACCTTTCATGATAAACCATAACCTTAATTTTACTATTAGATGTATAACTAGTTGGAATGAATGTATGTATATCAATATAAGATTTCTTATATATTTTAAGATATGAATCCAATGCATTATTTAAAGTGGACCAGTTATATTATTTATTAACAGTATGGTCTATTCATGCATTAGCTCTATATTCATAGACACAAGGTACACCTCTTTCTACCCCCAATACTAACTTATTAATCTTCAAAATATTGCTCCCAGAAATGATGGAAAAATTACTCATGTCACCTGATCTACATATACATTTTATCACAGTAATATTCTGCAGACAAAATGCAAGGTTCACACTTATTATTGTACCAAAGCCTAAATTGAAAATGAACATGGATTACTAAACACAGCCATGTCCAGGTTGCCTAATGCTCTCAAATATCAATCCAATTAGTGACTACATATTGGTTTCTTCCTAAGATCATATATTTAAATTCAACCCTGTTGAAAATGTCTAATCCTATCACCCACTTTATATTTTGCCTTATTTCGTAATATCTCTATTGATATCTGTTTTCCTATATATTTTCTCCGGTTAACTATTGTGACTGACTCTTCATGTGGGCTAACATTTACATTCACACTCTAAACAAAACCCTATTGATAAAGAATATTTTTTTTTCCAAAACCTATACTCATTCTTCTTCCTAAACCTAACAACTATCTTCCTAATCCTACCGACTATCCCTTTTTGACTGAATGTTCTTTTCTACACCCAATCATCAAAGTAAACACTGGGCGAGCTTCGGAGGAAGAGACCACCAAAAGACTATCTCATGCAACAGCAAAGGGTTTATAGGGGGTCAGCATGCAGGGGATCGGAGCTCACTTGAATAGAGCAGAGAGCCCTGAGAAGAGCTTAAGCAGAGCTTATATACTTTCTTTGGGGAGAGCAGGGAGTGAAGTTTATTGATGGGTGAGGGAGAGTGGGCGGTTTGCATTCAACCGGGTGAGGGAGTACATTCTGCAGTTTGGCATTTGGGGACAGGACATTCTGGGAACAAGATTAGCAAACAGTTCTCAAGATTTCAACAGTGTTTTGTTAAGCATACAGAAAAAAAAGTGACAAGTACCTATTTTATTAATCTTTCATTCCCCACTTCTTCTTCTAGCTACTTTTAATCATAAAAGTGATCATTGTGGGGTGTCACATTCTATGTCTGCTAGTGGGGTATTACCATGAGTTTAACTTGTCCAATTTGAGCTTAGAGAAAAGAAATTACACGGTTGAGCAAACAGGGTTTTATAGTTAGCAATAATATGGAGATTATTATCGGACAGGCCAGGGTTGATAAAAAAGTAGTCAAACAGGGGGACTATGTGAACCAAGACTCAAACCACTTTTTTTGGTCCTCTCACTCTCTCATTGACACTCTTCAAGGTGTCTTTTTAATTTAATCATATTTTTTTTTTTACAACTCCATTATGCTCGGAATAAACACAACATTCTTCCCAGGAAGTGACAAATACCTATTTTATTAACCTTTCACTTCCGACTATCCCTTTTTGACTGGATGTTCTCTTCGACATTCAATCATCCAAGGTACAAGGTCCTATGCCATTGTATATTGATTAATCTGACCAATCTGTGCAGAACCTAATTCAAATCTAAGTATTCCAATCAAGGGCAAAATGCTCTTTTGGGCTTCAAATCTTACCTAGATTTCTGTTTTCATACATATATTTCACCTATATATTCTCATACATATCGCAGGTTCCCAATACCATTATTCATCCAGCAGAATTATTCCTAACCCAAATCACACATGTTATTAACCCTAACCATACACTGTTCCCTCAATCTAACATTACAGAACAGCAGGGACAGAGTTGGTCTTACAATACAGGAATGTAGTGGATCTTCCACCTGCTGAAAACCTCAAAGATCCATGCAGAAATGATCCCTGGAGAACATGTAGGCAACTATGAAGAACGTGAGAGAGCAAAAGTCATCTTCCATGGAAAACAACCTGGTAAGGATGAAGGGTTGTGTCTCATTCACCCTCTCTCCTTAATGTAGAAAAGATGGACCAACAAAGGCCTTTGTGGAGAGCTGTTCCCGGGTTCCTATGGTTGAGATACCAATCTAACTTGTGAAAGTGTCAGAGGAAGTATGGAAGCAACTGTTCGGAAAAAGTGGTTGCTAAGGCAGTGACGTCATTCAGTTTCACCTCACTTCCTTGGTGATGGAACTCTCTGAACTTGGGATCCAGGAAGCCAGGCATCCAGAACCAGTCCCAGTCCCAGTACAGTGGGATCACTTGTTTGGATTTACCAAGGACAGAGTAAGTCTTTTTTGGTACCTACTGATATGAGGATGGCCAAATGCCAGGAAATTTTGAAGACTGGCCTTTCCAGAGAAAGCAAGAAGTGGCTCACTGCGGGCCCCTGATATTTCACAGAGTTGGCCATGGAGACCAGATCTGAGACAGGACAGGCCATTTCTGGGGAACATAGTATGGCCCACCAGTCAGAGGACACTCTGGATAGTCACAGACTTACTTTGGGGAAGGAGGTGCCTTTTTCAGTGTGGGTGTGAGTTTGTGGTTTTGTCTTATGTTCTGAGAATAGGTAGGAAAGGCGGCTTGCTTGGTTTGGAGTGGAATGTTTCTAGAAAGTCTTTTGACAAGGCGAGTGTTTCTATGTCTGTGTATCCCACTGTGTCCGTGGTTGTAGACATTAGAAAAGAGAATGCATCAATGGATGTGTCCTGTCTAGTAGAAAGCTTCCCAGCATTCATCCTACCCATCTTAGGAATGGACTGCAGGTTGCCTTATCGATGGACAACATGTACTGTCTTCCTAAGTTCCTGTTTTCTTCCTGAATTCTGGCCACTCTCCACAATAGGCTCATGGTTTTGTGTCCAAAATATGTACCACCTCCAAACTCTGTGACGTGGCCATGTAATCCATAGCTGAAGGGAATGGCAAGCATCTCAGAAAACTCAGATATCAGTGTGACCAGGAAAGTCTCAGTAGAGAAACCCTGCTTTGGGCCTTTTGCTTACCTATTGTTCTGTTGCCCTGAATGTCAGGAAGGTCTTTGCCTCAGGCCACCCTTTGTGAAGCCTGAAGAAAACAGTTTTAAAATGGAAAGGAATGGGCATCACCAGTGGCTCTTTGCTTAATTACTTTGGAAAGGGATGTGTCTGAATCAGCCTCTTGGCCCTGTGTGAGGCTGTGGCTTAGATTATCAGCATCGGATGGATCTAAAGAAAGATCCAATGTGTGCATCCAAAACCAAAATGGCAAAAAATCAGTCATTGTGGGTGAAGTCTCTTGCCTTCCTGTGTTTGGTTCTTGACCTCCATCAAGGGAGTATTGGAATTTTGTGTCAAATGAGTTCTTCTAATCCCTGCAAAGGTGCTTGGGTTTAATAATGACTCCAAATCACATACTATACCTGATAGTCAGTAGGCCTCAAATTGGAGAAGTAGAGCAGTATTAATGGCAGAACTATGTGATCAATCCTGGTTCACAGGAAGGGTGTCCAGGCCACCCTGAATTTAGGTAAATGAGGAGAAGGGAGCTTATTATGGACACTCTATTGGGCTGTGCCATTTAAGGAAACCTCCAGCCAGAGATTATGATGAGTGACTATATGGAAGTAGATGAGGGCCATGTGGGATTGTTTTGATTTTAATTGTGGTAACTTGTGTGGCTTTTGGAAGAGATGACTGTGTTCACCTGGGCTTTAACACTGGCGTGATTCTCCTAGAAGACTGAGTTCTGTAACTGACTTCAGAGTAGTAATTGCTTTGGAAATGGATATGTTTTAATCAGCCTCTTGGCCCTGTTTGAGGCTGTGGCTTAGATTATCAGCACCAGATGGATCTAAAGAAAGATCCCATGTGTGCATCCAAAACCAAAATGGCCAAAAGAGCAGTAATTGTCGATGAACTCTCTCGCCTTCCTCTGTAAGGTTCTGAAAGAATAAAAGAAATTGAAATTGAAATGTAAAGAACCAGGTTTTGTAAAGTTTCCAAGCTGCACTCAGCACCTGAAATTTCTGTGGCAGTTAAGACAATTCTCGGATTTGCACATTAGATGTGTGTTGAAATCTTCCCTGAGGACCTAGTTACTTAACAGCCCCTTCCCAGAAACCATGCAGCTCACCACGTATACATCACAGTGCATCCACCAATCAATTTAAATGTATACCCCTTCTTACGGCTGATCAATCACCCCCTGCCCAACCTGTTCCCGCCAATGAATGTGCTAATCATGTTTTAGAGTTGTTATTTGATTTTCCCGCGGTATATGATGATTTGCTAAAGGAGGCTATGATGTATGTAAAGTCCCTGCCCTCTCTAAAGAATGTATATAAACTCCGCTCAAGTGGTTCTCGGGGCTCTTTGTTCTTTGTTCCTCTGAAGTGAGCCCTGAGCTCCAGCACGCTATACCCCCAATAAACCCTTTGGTGTTGCATGAGAAAGCCTGTTGGTGGTCTTTTCCTCCGATGTTCGCCCCACCTTTTCATCTGGAGGCCCCAGGTGAGATATCCGGAGCAGCGGACGAAAGACCCCAAGGGACTCCTCTTGGGGTAAGAAAGGCGCCTCTTTCTGGTTTCGGGTTTCATGTTAGGGCTTGGCAAAGTGGCTGTCGGTGAAGAGCATTAGCTCTCTCTGACAGTGGGTGGCAGACGTGTCACAGAGCTACTGGCCACGTCCCTGGGGGACACTCTAGAGGACGAGGGAAATCAAGGAATATTAGTTTCCTCAACTCGGTTATATTTTGCTTCAGGATTCGGTTTGCCAGCCCATCAGGTTTTGCTGGCTACACAGTTTTGTTCATTGTCCCGAACTCATGTTGAGTTTACTGTCTGTCTTTATTGTCTAACCCATCAGGTTTTGCCAGTTACTGAGTTCTAATATTTGTCTTGGACCCATGTTAAACGTTTACTGTTTGTCTTTGTTTGTGTTGCGTTTGTGTCTTCACTGTCTCTTTTTGAGTAACTCCCATTATGGGACAAAGCACTTTCACGCTTCTGTCTCTGACCCTTGATCTTTGGACTGATGTCCGCTCAAGGGCCCAGAATCATTATTTTTCAGTTAAATGTCAGACCTGGCAGACTCTCTGTGCTTCAGAATTGCCCATCCTCAAAGTCGGGTGGCCCCCAGAAGGATCCTTCTACTTCAATCTAATCCGAAAAGTCAGAGATATTGTCTTTCAGCCGGGACCACGTGGCCACCCAGATCAACAGCCATATACCCCTTCCCCAGGATCCTATTATTCAAACCTTCCGTTCCCTCCCCATCTTCCCCCCATTCTTCCTGAGTCACAAGACTGGACAATCCTCCCCCTCCTTATCCTCTGCCCTCGCTCCCCAACCCCCAACACATTTCAGATGATTCTCCCGCCACTGACTCAGCCTCTCCGCCACTAGAGGCAATTGGGCCAGACCCAAGCCCTCCAAGGGACTTCTCCGCAGCAGCAGCAGCCCCTCCTTTTCTGGTGGAAGCTGGGCCACCTAAAGAAACCCGCTAGCTACGGAAAATAGAAAACTCAGAAGCCACTGTGATGCTCCCTCTTCATCCTTATGGGCCCATGAACCGACCAAACTGGGATCCCAACACCTTTGAAGGTTGGTAGCATCTTTCCACTTATCACAGGGCTCTAATAGCGGGGCTCCGAGTGGCCGCCAGAGGGCCGACTAATTTGGCCATGGTAAGAGAGATAATCCAACGTCCTAATGAGTCTCCCTCTATGATTCTGGAGAGAATTATGGAAGCATATAGGAAATATACTTCTTTTGATCCTCAGGCAGAGGATGAAAAAACATCTGTTGCAATGGCCTTTATCCAGTTTTGATTCTGACTCCTTAATGTGTTCGACTACATGATTGGTTGCCTTAGGTGGCGTAATCAGGGTGCGGCCAACAGTCATCCACCCTGTGGGTCTTGCTGAGGTTGTCCGAGCATAGACAGCAAACTCAACATAGCCCCAACGTTTGGCCTTGGGGTCAGGTATATCTGAAGTATACGATCCATTGTTATCGGATGAAGAGCCTTTATGCCACTTTAGGTAACTAGAAGTCAACCCTTCAGAGTAGCCAAGTGAGTGGTAAGAACAGCTACCACGTTCATCATGGAACCTGCATGACCAATAGGGACACCCATTATATATCTCAGGCCACCAATGACAATAGTCTTTGGTTTGATTAAAAAGGAAGCAAATGAAAGGCCAGTTCCAGCTACCAGGGACGAAGGTCCTTGAAGGTGACAATTTTAGGGAAATAGAGGTGCAGTTGTGGATGAAACAAGTAGTTGCATCCACTGCGCGGACCTTCTGCATGCCATGTTCTGAGTATCGTTCCCGAAAAGTGAATAAATACATGGTAGGTTAGGAGGGTAAAGACAAGTCCCAACAGAGCACAGAAAAAAAGCAGAGCACAAAAAACAAGCAGTTAGAGAAGACTAGGGTGTTGGGAGAGCTCATTGTGCCTTCTTTAAGAGGAATTGGGCTGCAGGGAACACGGTGTGAGCCGCAACTTAAATGGGTGAGATGGGTGTGGAAAGCAGGATTAAAGGGGAGCTTCAGGAGGTGATTCTTGGAGTTCCTCTGGCATGGTCCTGTGGTCAGCAGGTGGGGCCTCTTGGTGATATGGCTTCAACCTAGAAATGGGAATCCAGGGAGTGAGACGGTTGTCTGGTAAGGAGAGTTTGGTGGTGGTGGGGGTACAGAGAATGAAAGGATAGGGGCTTTCCCATTTTGGTGCAAGAGTCCCTTTCTCCTCTGGGGTATTATAATAGACTAGACTCCCAGGTGTTAAGGGAGGAGTGTTTGGAGAGGAGACTGGGTCCGGAAGAAGCCAGTTCTGACATTTCCAGTGTTCAGAGCGGAGATGAAACAAGAGAGGCAAAGACAAATCTCAGGTGAGAGGTCCTTGTGAAGTGACCAACCCAGAGGGTATAAGAGGTCTTCCATACATTATCTCAAAGGGAGACAGTAAAGATGGTTTCTTAGGGAGAGCTCTGATTCGAAGCAAAGCAAAGGGAAGGATTTTGACCCAGTCTAAGTTTAATTCCATTGTCAATTTGGTAAGGACTTCCTTCAGAGTATGATTTACCCTTTCCACTTTCCCTGAAGCCTGGGGGTAATATGGACAGTGGAAATGCCACTTGAAGGAGAGGGCTTGAGAGACCTTTTGTGTGATCCTAGAAATAATCTCAGGGCCATTGTCATATTGTAGGGAAGTGGGCATACAAAACCTAGGGATGATGTCTGTCAGTTAGATTGAAGCTACAGTGGAAGCCTTTTTATTGGAAGTGGGAAATGCCTCAACCCAAACAGAGAAAGTGTCCACAAAGACAAGGAGGTATTTAGTGTGCCATACTGTGGGCATGTTGGTGAAGTCTACTTGCCAGTCAGCAACGGGAATGTGTCCCCGGGCTTGGTGGAAAGGGAAAGGTTTGGGCCTTAAAGGAGTATGAGGTTTGGTCCGCTGACAGATCTGACAATTAGAGGCTATATTCTCTATCATGGCTATGTCAGAAGGGTTGAGGGAGAAGAAGCTCTGTAAAAAAAGGGTCAAAGACTGAGAATTGGAATGGTGTAGAGTATGAAGGAACTTGAAAAGATCTTGTTCTTACTGGAAGAAGTAGGGGCTTCAGATGAGCTGTCTAAAGTGGCCATAATATGTACCCCATAGGGGCCATAATTGGAAGTGGTAGCAGGCATTCGTGGCGCCTGGTCAGCTTTGGCATTGCCCTCAGTGATAAGAGAGCCGTCCTTCTGATGGGACCTACAATGGACAACTCCCAACTGGGTGGGTAAGTGGGAGGCCTCCATCAGATTGGTTATAAGAGCCGAATTAGTGATCGCATTACCTTTGGTGGTAAGTAGGCGTCGCTCCCTTCATATTGAAGCATGGGATAATAAGATCTGGAAGACATATTTTGAATCAGTATAGAGGGTGAGGGATTTGCCTTGTGCTAGAAGGCAGGCACGAGTGGCTGCTATAAGTTCAATCTGCTGGTTGGTAGTTCCTGAAGGCAAAGCTTTGGCGTCTATAATCTCAGTGGCTGAAACTACAGCATATCCAGAGTAATGAGTGCCGTTCTGCCTCAAGGAACTGCTGTCAGTAAACCAGATAAGGTCAGGCTTGGTGAGTGGTTCCTCAGAAATGGAAGAATGACAGGGGAGGAAATCTTCTAAGGTTTCCAAGCAATGATGAGTTGGTGTGTTAGACGTGGGAGTCATTGGGAGCAGTGAGGCAAGGTTCAGTGCAGAGCAGGGGAGGAAAGTAATATTAGGGTTTTCCAGAAAGGAAGTGAGGAGCGACAGAACTCTGGATGGAGGAAGGGTTTGAAGGCCCTTATAAGCTGAAAGATCTTTCAAGTGATGTGGGGAGTGGATAGTTCAAGGTGCCCCAAAAGTCAGCTTAGAGGCTTCTTTGTGTAAAATTTGTCCAGCAACCAGAGCTCTTAAGCAAGGGGCTCACCCACGGATGGTAGAGTCTAGTTTCTTGGAAAATATGCCACAGGTGCAAATGTAGGCCCATAGTTTCGACCTAAGACCCTAAGTGCTTGCCCCCCTTTTTCATGGACATATAGATGAAATGGTCTTGAAAGATCAGGAAGGTGAAGGGCAGGTGCCTTTAAGAGGAGTTGCTGAAACCTGCGGAAGTGGTAGATGGGGGAGGAGACAAGAGATTCACTAGGGGGTCCATTTGCTTGGTCATACAGGGGTTTGGATAGAAGAGAATAATTTGGGATCCAGGCCCTAAAATAACCTGCTAATCCTAGGAATGATAGTATTTTGGCTTTCATATTGGGCACTGGAAGATCAGAGAGGAGTTGCCTCCTATCCAGTGTTATTTCCTTTTTCCCGGGTCTAAGGCAAAAACCAAGAGAGGTGACAGAAGAATGGGAAACCTGGGCCTTGTGGGGAGACTCCCTATATCCCTTGTCTGCTAGGAAATTAAGAAGCTGAGCGGTGTGGGATTGAGAGTGTTCCCAGAGGGACTACATAGAAGAAGGTCATTGACATATGGAAAGAGAATAGTGTCAGGACAGGTCGGGTGAAAGGATGTGAGGTCCTGGGCAAGAACTTGGCCAAAGAGATGGGGGCTATCCCTGAATCCCTGTGGGAGGACAGTCCAGGAAAGCTGATGAGAATGGTGGATGTGAGAGTCAGTCCATGTAAAAGCAAAGATATTCTGAGATTCTGAGAACAAGGGAATAGAAAAGAATGCATCTTTTAAACCTAGGACCGAAAAGTGGGTAGTAGTGGCAGGGATCTGAGAGAGGAGGGTGTAAGGCTTGGGCACTAGCGGGTGGATGGGGACCACAGAGGAGTTGACAAGGAGAAGGTCTTGAACCAGCCTGTAGGACACTTTAGGTTTCTTAAGTGCCAGAATGGGGGTGTTGAAAGGAGAGTGTGTAGGCCTAAGATACCCCTTTCGTAATAAATCCTGGATGATGGGTTCTAATTCGAGGAGGGCTGTGGTTGTGAGTGGATATTGTGATTGACTAATATATCTTGAAGGGTCCCGTAAGACAATATGAATAGGACTGCATTTAGCCATAAGGGGTGTAGTTGTGTCCCAAACCTCAGGCTTAACTGGTTTAGAGAGTCATGGGAGAGTGCATTAAGGAGGTGTATCTGCCCCTAGGAACATCATGAGGAAATGAGAGGTAGGAGAGGTGTGGGGTGCTATGTGAATGGTGACTTTTAATAGTGAGAGTATGTCCCTTCCCAGAAGGGGAATGGGGCAATGGCTCATAACGAGAAAGAAGTGAGTGAAGGACAAAAGGGATCCCTGCATATAACATGATGGGGGGGTTTGAGGGAAAATCTGTTTACCTCCTACCCTGACAATAGGAGTTTTTGAGGGTGTGGTAGAACCCCAATACTCCCTTAAGACCGAAAAAGTGGCACCAGTATCCAAGAGGAAGGTAATGAAGCATCCATCCACCAGGAAGCTAAACCTAGGCTCTTGATTCTTGATGGTAATAGTCTGGAGGGAAAGCCCAGGGATCCGTCAATCCTCCTCTGCTAAGCCCAAGAAAGGCTGTGGTTGCCTGGCGGCTGACCAACCTCCCTTTCGGGTTGTTGGGCAGTCTGCCCCCCAGTGTCCCCTTTGATGGCATTTTGGGCAGGGGTTGTAGGGTGTCCTCAGTGAAGGACAATCCCTGGCCCAATGTCCCTCCTTACCACATTTGAAGCAAGCTCCCGGGGGTGTCATATTGGGATGGCGTGGTGATGGCCTTCTCTGAATGACCTGGGCCAACATTTGGAACTTGGCATTTTCAGCCCTCTGCCTACGGCATTCACTTTCATCCTCTCTATCATAAAAAACCTTGAAAGTGACAGCGAGGATTTTAGTCTAAGGAGTAGCAGGGCCCTGTTCAAGCTTTTTAAGCTTGGCTTTAATGTCAGGGTAGCTTTGGGCCAGAACATATTTCATTAAGACATGACGGCCATCAGGGGTTTCTGGGTTGAGGTTTGTGTACTGTTAAAGGGCCTTGGTTAGTCTATCCAGGAATTCTGAAGGTGTTTCCTCCTTCCTTTGAATGACCTCCTGCACCTTTTTAAAGTTAACAGCCTTGCGGATGGCCTTTTTCAGGCCCGCCAAGAGGCAGGATGTAAAAAGGTCACTAGACTGTAAGCCTTCAGGGGTGTTGTAATCCCATAGGGGATCCTGCTCTGGGACAGCATGAGGGCCTGTGGGGTGGTTAGGATTGGTCCTATGATTTTCATCAGCATGGGCTTGGGCTAGCTCCCAGACCATTGCCTTTCCTCAGGGAGAAGTGTATTGGCCAAGAGCATGTAGATGTCATTATGAGTGAGACTATATGCTTGCAGGACCCATTGAAACTCCTGAATGCAAGTGGTGGGGTCAGTGGTGAATGAGCCTAACTTCCTCTCTAGCTGAGTAATGTCCGACATGGAGAAGGGCACTTGGACTCTGATGACACCCTCGGGACCAGCTACCTCACAAAGGGGTGCGATTGTCTTGGTGGTGGGAAGGAGTCCCTTAGACCTGGTAACAGGAGGACTGAAAGAGGCAGGAGGCGGACAGGAAGGAGAGGGAGGGGCAGGGAGTGTCTCTTTGGAAGAGGAGGAGGTGGAGCAGGCAGAAGAGGGCTGAGGGGAGGAGGATGAAATGGAAGGCTGAGGATCCCTGGAATCAGGCAGAGGAAGAGGAGGGTATAGTGGGAGAGAAGGGGCAGATAGGACTGGGGGATAAGGTGGGGGTTCATCTGCTGGGTTGAATGAGGAAGAATCTGTGAAGTCAGGAGTAGACGTAGGGGAAGAGAAGGGTTTGCAAACAAGGAGGACCTGAGAGGGAGGGCAGGAGGAGCAGCGACAGGGTGCTGTCTGAGAAGGCTAAAACCTTAAATGCAGGGAATCTCACTCCACTTTTTCAGATGCTGGCAGTAGTTAAAAAGGTCGCAGATGAAGTTTGGATGTAAGGAGCCTTCTGGAGGCCAATGATTGCCATTATCCAGTGGATATGTAGGCCAATCTTGGGTACAGAATTTGATTAGAAGTTTGGGCTTGATGTCTGGTGTGAGGGAGAGTGTGGCCAGATTTTTTATTAGACATTTGAGAGGTGAGGCTTCAGGTACAGATGAAGAGGTGCCCATAGTCACAGGGAGAGAAGGAAGACAGAGAGAGAGAGAGAGAGAGAGAGAGAGAGAGAGAGAGAGAGAGAGAGAGAGAGAGAATAAGAGTAAGCGAGAGAGACAAAGAGAAAACCCGAGCTGGAACGGCTTTCAGGAAGCTCAGGGCGAACGGGGGTCAGGTGGGCGTCCCCAAAATGACCAGCCGTCATGAGGAAATACAGAGGGCACTACCTGGGCGTCACCAGTGAAGTGCGATCTGTGAGACCCAATGGGTTCGGAGCCATGGGCAAACTGACGTCAGGAAAGTTTTTGAACGCAGCGGAAAAAGTCAGTAATGAAAACAGAACTCCGGTTCCGGCAGAATGTAGTTCCAGGACGGGAGTTCAGTTTTCCCCTAGCAGAGAGGCAGCTTCAGCCAGACACAGCAGCCCTGCAGCAAACAGCAACTCTAGCCAGCAGCGGCAACGGCAGCAGAGGAGAAAAAACCACAGAGCCTCTTGTGTAAACTCAGAAGCCTCACGCCCCAAAGGAAAACGGATCACCAGAGGGTCCACTGCGACCAGTAAAGGTCTTAGTGGCAGGAATTTCCTGCCCCCTACAGGGCGTCCAGAGTGTGCCGGAAGATCAAGGTCACAAAACCAGTGGTAGCCCGAAGGGAGTTGCAGAGCCAGGGTCAGGGGAGGCTTACATATATCAGATCTGTGGTGGGTGCAGGAAGCCGGCGTCTGAAAAGAGCGGACCATGGCTGAGTGTCTCCGGGGGAGCAGGGGACGGGGCTCTTGTTAGAAAGAGCTCACCCGTATCCTCCAATGGGGCACCAGAATGAAAGAACTTCCCAGGCAAAGGCACTTCGCTGGGAGAATTCCAATTTTATTGCAAAAAGCTGTGTGCTTATATAGAACTAAGGGGAAGATGGAAGGGCTTAGATAAATGGCAGGCAAACCGTTTATTGGTTAGTTCTTTCAGATATCAGCTCTGGAGCCCAGGAATTAGTTCTTATTGGGGCTAAGGTTCCCCAAGAGCGAGATTTCAAATTGGCGCCAGCGGGAGAGTTCACACGGGTGGGAACATTTGGCACCACTGCAGAAAAAAGAAGGTAGGAAGAAGAAGTCCTTAGGCACCATGTTGGGGTTTTTCTCTGGGCTATGGCTACCGTTTATACTTTTCCCAACAATGAGTATACCAGACAGTGCCTTGATTGACTGGTTTTCATGAAAATGGTGTTTAACAAAGATGCCAGAAAGTTGGATCCTGCTGAGTAGTGGGCCTAGAGCAATGGTGGGCAGGTGTGTGATAAAACATCTGTGGTGGGGCCATGTAGATCTTTCATTGGATTCCAAATGGCTTGTGACTGACATGGTGAAGCCAGCAGACCCTTATATGTAAAGGCACCTTGTTACATAGAGAGGTTTCAGGACATTGTTCAGAATCAGGTTGCTATGGTCAAGGGGGCAAGCTATGTGGGATAGAGGCCTGGTTCTTGTATTCTCCTGCAGACCCTGACCCACCACACGTGACAGAAATCCCTCCTGCACTGTGTCCCCGTTGAACTCCTTGTATTTCATGAAGCAAATACCAAACTCCCAGTGCAGCAGCAAGAAACACCATGAAAATAGAGGATGACTATATGGATTCAACGTCCACACAGGGAGACATTCAGCCCCCAATGGCCACAGTTTACCTACAATGGAAAATTCAGCACAGCTGTCTCATGTTCATTGGAAAATAAGAAACCATGTCCTCCAGGTCACATTGATGCAGACCGAGCTTTTATGGTCTCACTAGAAAGGAAGCTAAAGCTCCTGACAACAACATATATTTCAAGTGCCCAACCTCACAGGCAGTTTCTCAAGAAGTCTCTAGGCCAGCAGACCTTCAAGTTTTTGGAGGGTTTACCCTGTCCCTTACTTTTGGAAACTCCTCTAACACTTCCAAGGTTGTGAACTTCTGATCATATTCCATTCTAGATATGTATTCACGGATTTTCTAACTTTTCTCCTCTGATTGTGTCAAACTTGGGCCGTAGGTGTTGTCAAGGCATTGTTCTGGATGAGAGTGGGAAGATTTTGGTGTAGCACATATTTACATACACATTGGATTCATTTTTCAATTTTCCATTCAAAATACTGAATCCCTGACACTAACACATACCCTACTAGACTCTGACTACTAATTCTAATATGATGGAGAATAATAACCCAAACAGAATAGAAATACAAGCGGTTGAGAGGAGGCATGGCGTATAGTTGGTCTTGCCTTTTGCATGATATAGGGTAAGAGTTATAAATCTTGTTAATTTTTTGTTGAAATAGTTCTCCATGTGTTTTTAAAGTTAACACATATGTGAATTTCTGTCTCCCTTTTTCTGTAGCCAATTCAGCACATGTATTTTTATATGCACATATAAAATCCTACCTGGTATCACACGTACATTTTTGTGAGGTGGCTAACTTGGGAGATATAAAGTATGAGAAGAGATGACTCCTCCTAAATGTTTTTGGAACTGAAAATTCAAACTATGAGTGAGCTTCTTAGTTGAAAAACATTATACATAAATCCATGTTCAGTAAAATTAATATTTTTGGATCTGTGAATGATATATATTTCATGATGAATTTTGATTGGCATATATATTGCTACTTTCTAATGTATCTGTGTGATATATATATTTTCAAAATATGAAATATATGTGTCTTATTATACACTCCCTAAATAATTCACTGATGTTCATGTATGTGCTTTTATAATCAACTTTTCATAAGATTGTTTTTAGAAATATTCATCCACCTGAAATACATATTTGTTTCCTAGTACTGAAAACTCACTTCAGTGAATGGTGCAAACAAAGTCTTATATTTCTACAGTAACTGACCCAATTTAACATCAATGAAAGTAGATTTCTATGGGACATGATGTGTATTTTGATGTTCATTTTAATTCAACACTGGTACATTACTATTTCTTCAGTTTTTATACATCGTAGAATATACATTTCATCCACAAGTTCACAAATTGAAAGACATTTGTAACACATTCAATCACTTCCTGCTTCAGAACACATGTATTCCTCCTTGTTTTTGACTGGTTATTTCATGAGACTTCTTTCCAAACACATTATTTTCGATTTCCATAATCAATTTTGAAGCAAAACTCACACACATTTTATGATAAACTACAACCCTAATATTACCATTAGATATATAACTGGTTGGAATGAATGTATGTATATCAATATAAGATTTCCTGTGTATTTTGGGATATCAATTTATTCCAATTTCTAAATTTGGAAACAATTATATTATTTATTCACAGTATGGTCTATTCATGCATTCTCTCTATATTCATACACACATGGTACACCTATTTGTGCCCCCAATACTAATTTACATCTCTTCAAAATATTGCTCTCAGAAATGGTGCAACAAATACTCATGTCACCTGATCCATATACATTTTATCACAGTAATATTCTGGCCACAAAATGCAAAGTCACACTTACGACTGTACCAAAGCCTAAATGGAATATGAGTATGGATTATGAAAATCACCCATGTCCAGGTTGCCTAATGCTCTCAAATGTCAATCCTATTGGTGACTACATATTTGTTTCTTCCTAAGATTATTTATTCAAACTCAAGCCTGTCGAAAATGTCTAATCCTATCAATCACTTTATCATTTGCTGATTTTCTAATGTCTCTATTGATATCTGCTTTCCTACATATTTTCCCCAGTTCATCATTGTGACTGACTCTTCACATGTGCTGACATTTACATTTTCTCTCTACCCAAAACCCTATTGCTAAAGAACTTTTTGTCCAAATCATATACTCACTCTTTTTCCTAATCCTACCAACTATCTTCCTAATCCTACCAACTATCCTTTTTTGACTGGATGTTCTCTTTGACATTCAATCATCCAAGGTACAAGGTCCTATGCCATTGTGTATAGATTTATCTGAGACACATGTGCAGAACATAATTCAAACCTAAGTATCCCAATCAAGGATCCAAAGCCCTTCTGGGCTTCAAATCTTACCTAGATTTCTGTTTTCATAAATATATTTTCCCTCTATATATTCTAATAAATATTGCAGGTTCCCAATAACATTGTTCATCCAGCAGAATGATTCCTAAGCCAAATCAAACATGTTATTAACCCTAACCATACTCTGTTCCCTCAATCTAACTTTACAGAAAAGCAGGGACAGAGTTGGTCTTACAATACAGGAATGTAAGAAATCTTCCACCTGCTGAGAAATGAAAAGGTCCATGCAGAAATGAACCCTGGGGAAGCTATAGGAAGCTATGAAGGACCTGAGAGAGCAAAAGTCATCTTCCACGACAAACAACCTGGTCAGGATGAAGGGGTGTGTCTGAAGCAGTCTCTCTTTTCTTAATGTAGAGAAGATGGACCATACCAGGCCTGTGTGGAGAGCTGTTCCCGGGTGCCTATGTTTGATATACCATTCAAACTTGTGAAAGTGTCACAGGAAGTAGGGGCAGCCTCCATCAATTGGGACACTTGGAAGCAACTATTAGGACAAAGTGGTTGCCAAGGCAATGACCTCATTCAGTTCCTGAAGGAAGTGACCTACATCACTTTCTTGGTGATGGAACTCTCTGAACTAGGGATCCAGGAAGACAGGCACCCAGAGGCAGTCCCAGTCCCAGTCCCAGTGGCCTCACATGTTTGGATTTACCAAGGACAGAATCAGTCTTTCTTGGTAACTACTGTTGTGAGGATGGCCAAATGCCAGGAAGGTCTGAAGAGGGGCCTTTCCTGAGTAAGCAGGCAGTGTCTCACCACTGGCACGTTACAACTTCACAGTGTTGGCCAAGGAGTCCACATCTGACATAGGACAGTCCATTTTGGAGTAACATACTATGGCCCATCAGTCAGAGGACACTCCGGATAGTCATAGACCTACTTGGGGGAAGGAGGTGACTTTTTGGGTGTGGGTGTGAGTTTGTGGTTTTGTCTCATGATCTGAGAATAGGTAGGAAAGTCGGTTTGTTAGGATTGGAGTGGACTGTTTCTAGTAAGTCTTTTGACAATGCGAGTGTTTCTATGTCTGTTTATCCCACTGTGTCCGTGGTTGTAGACATTAGAAAAGAGAATGCATCAATGGATGTGTCCTGAATAGAAGAAAGCTTCACAACATTCATCCTCCCAATTTATGAATGGATTTTGTCTTGCCTAATGGATGGGCAACAACCACTGTCTTCCTAAATTCCTGTTTTCTTCTTGAATTCTGGCCACTCTCCAGAATAGGCTCATGGTTTTGTTTCCAAGACATGAACCACCTCCAAGCTCTGTGACATGGCTATGTACTGGATAGCTGAAGGGAATGGGATCATCTCAGAAAACTCAGATATCATTTTAGAAACCCTGCCTTGGGCCATTTGCTTACCTATTGTTCTTTTGCCCTGAATGTCAGAAAGGTCTTTGCCTCAGGCCACCCCTTTTTGAAGCCTGAAGAAAACGGTTTTCAATGGAAATTAATGGGCATCACCTGTAGATCTTTGCTTAATTGCTTTGGAAAGGGATGTGTCTGCATCAGACTCTTGGCCATGTTTGAGGTTGTTGAATAGATTTTCAGCACCTGATGCATCTAACGAACAATTACATGTGTGCTTCCAAAACCAAAATGGCCAAAAAAGCAGTCATTGTGGACGAAGTCTCTCGCCTTCCTCTGTAAGATTACTAATCTCCATCAAGTGAAAATAGAGATCCTTTTTGTCAAATGAGTTCTTCAAACCCTGCAGAGGATAGCCCATAGGTGCTTGGGTTTTCTCATGATTCCAATTCACATAAAGAATCTATACCCGAGAGTCAGTAGGCCTCAAATTGGAGAATCAGAGCAGTATTTACGGCAGGCTCATTTGATAACTCCTGGTTCTCAGAAAGGGTGTCCAGGCAACCCTGACTTTAGGCAAATCACGGGCAAGGGAGGTTATTTTGTACACTGTCTTGGGCTGAGCCCCTCATGGAAACCTCCAGCCACAGGTTATGATGAGTGTCTACATGGAAGAAGATGAGGGCCTTGTGGGAGTGCTTTGGTTTTAATTGTGGTCATTTGTTTGGTGGTTGGAAGTGATGACTGGGTCTATCTGGGCTTGAACTCTGGTGTGATTCCACTTATAGTCTGAGTTCTCGAACTGATCTCAGAGAAATATTGCCATAAACTGTGTTCAGATTTTAGGAGGCCACGCATGGGATTCTCCCTTGGAAACTGAGATCAAAACAAGGGTGGCTTTCCACAGAGCCTCGGAATATCAGCTAGAATATCACATGATTTTATTCTGAAAGATTTGGCAGCCATTGTTGACAGTCAGAACACCCATGGACGTCACATTAAAGACCTAAATGGGCCAGGCTTCATGTGACCTTTTGACCACTCTATGGGAAGACTTGCCTGTGAGATTTCTCCAGAGAATTCATTGAAAATAGCTTCCTCACCATTTAATATTTCCTGAGTGAACTGAAACCCACAGTGCCTCCAACTTCATCCATGAAAAATGGCTAGATAAATACAATGAAATCTTTGAAATTCCCTTAACCAGGTGGCACTGGAGAACCTTTAGATGTCTTGTTGCTGATCATGAGTGTACCAGAGAATGCCATGATTGACCAGGTTTCATGAAAATGGTGTAGAACAAAGATGCCAGTAAGTTGGAGCCTGCTGAGAAGTGGGCCTATTGCAGTGGTGGGTGGGTGTGTGATAATACATCTGTGGTGTGGCCATGAGGATTTGCCATTGCCTTCCAAATGGTTTGTGACTGACATGGTGCAGCCAGCAGACCCTTCTATGAAAAGGCATCATTTTATATGGAGAGGTTTCTGGGATAAGTTCAGAGTCAGATTTCTATGGACAAGGGGGCAAGCTCTGTGAGATAAAAGCCTGGTTGGTGCATTCTCCTTCAGACCCTGACCCACCACAAGTGACAGAACTTTCTTCAACACTGGGTTTCAGTTGAACTCGTTGTATTTCATAAAGCATATACCAAACTCCCAGTACAGCAGCAAGAAACACCACAAAAAGTGGAGGATGACCAAATAGCTTCACAGTCCAAACGGGGAGACACTTAGTATCCAGTGGCCACAGTTTACCTACAAAGAGAAAATTCAGCACTGCTGCCTCATGTTCATTAGAATACAAGAAACCATGTCCTCCAGGTCACATAGATGCAGACTCAGCTTTGATGGTATCACTAGAAAGGAAGCTAAAGCTCCTTACAACAACATATATTTCAAGTGCCCAAACTCAGAGGAAGTTTCTCAAGAAGTGTTTAGGCTGGCAGAGCTCCATATTTTTGGAGTGTTTACCTGTTAGACCAGGACACAAGAAAAGACCACTGACTCTAATTAAAATCAAATTAAATTAAGCTTATTATTTCCACTGGCTGTGCTACCTCTCCCTCACAAAACGGCGGGAAAAAGACAGCAACCCCAGCTTTCCTACAGGCAGCTTAATAGCCCAGAAAATTACACAAAAGGGGGTTTACAGATAACAGAGCTCTGACAAATATCACACTAATGGCAGTCTACATTTTTTTTGCTGTCCCTACATCAGAGTTCATGAAGACCATTAGAGCCTCAGAGAGGGTTGTTGTCTGGCCAGAGAAGGCAAATATTTATGATGTGTCACTAAAGTTTCAGAGAGGGCTGCTATCTGGTCAGAGAGCCGGGCATGGGTGAGTTCAAGGCGTGGGCAGGCATTCCAAGCAGGTTTAGAATTTGAAGTAATTTATGGTAAAGCCAAAATTATATTTTCATCGCTTTTTGGCAAGATGGCTCCCAATTTAAATTAAAGATCAGGTTGGGTCTATCATTCCCGCCTTTTCTTTGTGTCCCTTTCAAATCTTTGATAGATTACGGGAAGAGCACTGAGGAAATTTTAATCCCTCAGGTAAGAGTCTCCAAATTTTTAGAACTCACCCAAAACCGATCTCCCTGATTTTACCTGACTTAATTAATTACTTATATTGATAGTCTATTTATCTTTCTCTCCATTGTTATAAGAAGAGTGGTGTCACTCATTTTTTCTTCTTCTGACCTGAGACAGGGTGACGTGAGTGGGCATGGGATGAGGGACATGAGTTGCCTTTTAGAAGTCAGTTGAGGGACATGAGTTTCCTTTTAGAAGTCAGTTCGGTTTGAAGTCTGATTGGGGAAGAACAGGTTGTAAAGTCATCTGGGGATTGGTTCTTCTATGAGAGAAACAAAAACCATGAGTACTGAATAAATGTTGCAGCACCTGTCACTGTATAGAAGTTCCCCCACCAGTCTTTAATATCCCCAGTTATCAGGACTGTCAATTTAATATTTAACTTTTACTGTTACACTTGTCCCTCCCCATAAGATACAGTTTAATAATTTAATGTCATCTGATCTTGTAAAATCCTGTTACTAGTATGACCTCTGTGTCTCTTTGAGAAACCTTTAATTCTGTTACTCAGGGCTGGATAATTGTACTAGCAAACAACAAGCCAACCTGTGTAGGTTAGGAATATCTGTAGGCCTTAAACTGAAAACTTCTCCCTGTGGCAGGTCTTCTTGATAGTCTCTTTTTATAAGTATCAGGCATTCCTGTCTGAGAATTCTTCTTTGTAGCCACCAGTCTTACTTATTTTGGGAGGCAAACATAAAGTGCATACCTTAACATTATATTATTATTATTATTATTATTATTATTATTATAATTTAAAATGCCCAGGAATGGATGTATTTTGTTCTTAACTGTCTTTGCTAAGTGTTTAAGATGAAGCAGTCAAACTGACTTTTGTTTCCATCTATTGTTAACAGTCAGCTGACCTTTTATGGGAGTCAATTCTGGGGAAACTTGAGAGCAGATTCTCAGTTCTGCTAGTGCCATTTGCGCTAGGTGGGTCCAGATCTTGCTTGACCATTTGGCTTCCCTCGGAAGCATCAGGGATGTCTCCTTTCTTTGATGACTCTCCTCTTCGTAACAAATACACTGATTGGCTTTCTGTTCTCCAGTGGTCTCATTAATCTCCCTGATCAGGAGGAGGTTATGTGGCTCAGAGTTTCAAAGCTCTTTAGAGAAGTCCCCTGTTCCCTGGATTCAGACTGACTCATAGGGCAAAAGCCAAATATTGGTTTTCTTGGCTCTTTTCATTTAACTTTAATTTTAAATCCTAATCTTAAACATCCAGCAAATAAATTTTAACAGCCTTATATTAAGAGTACTGGGCTTTAATGTCTATAACTATATAATTATCTTTTTATTAATTGTTATCTGTATTATTCTGTCTGTATTGTAAGTAATGACTTATTATATTGAATAAACCCATGTTGTGTTCTTAAAGCAACACGTTTGTAAAACAGTAACAGAGAATCTTTAGATCACTTATAAGAAAATTTCAAAATAAAATTAACAAAAGTAAAAATACTTAGCTTGTGTAACAGCTACCCTGAATTTTTTGGCTGAGTTATACATTATATCCCCTGTTTGAGATCCTAGGAATATTGACCTTAAAAAAACCAACTTTTTAACATAACTTTAAAGAAATATTATCTAACCTACTGGTTTTGTAGTCATTCTCACATGTAGTAAGATGGGACACAGAGCCTTATCTCAGCTAAGGCAGGGCTCTTTATAAATCTTAAGTATTTTAGTTCTAAAGCTAATCCTTATTTTTAAATATCATTTGACAAAGTTTACATAAATTGTTTGAGGTCACATGAACATTAGCTAACACCATGATATCACATTTAAAACATGAATTAAAGAAAGGCTGAAAGTTTTTAACCTTTACATCGATTAGGCTCTCATTAACTAAAAAATACATTTAAATTGTTCCCCAATGTAAAAAGTAACATAAAAGTTTACATATCTTATTGATAACAGGTAAATAAATCCCCAATATATTTTTTACCATACAACTTCAGAGCACCAGCTTGATATAATGCTCTTTTAAAGTTTCTACCTTACAGACTTGCATACCTATAAGATATGAAAACATTGATAGCATCACAATTACATTGATGTTTCTACATTAACCAAGTTTAGCTTTTAAAGCAATGGCAGTACAGTGCTCTAAAATAACAGTTCTTATTTAATCAGTTGTTTAATTTTTATGGTTGCTTGCTCTGGAGAAAATAAAACTTAATAAATACAACGTTATGGGTAAACTTATGTTTTAAGAAATTTTTGTCTCATTAACACATGACTTATTTTTATATTCTTATACAGACTTTAATAAGAACTTATTCAGACCTTAGTAAATCAATCAGATATCTAAGAAAAGTACTCATGAATGAGCAATCCCATATCAAATTTACTTTACTTATTTATCAAAATACTAGATAAATGTATTGACAGTGTAAACCATTTTTATGTTGAAGGAAAGGTTCTAGAACCAAGGCATATTTGACATTTTGTAGATATTAATATTTTATTAGATTTTTGAACACCTAGAAAAATTGTAAGCTTAAATTTAAAGACATTGATTTTTATCTGTTTATCCAATTTAAATTGAAACATTTAAATCACGTGAATTAAAGATCTTTGGATCTCCTATTTAAATTTGTTTTAATGAGCGCTTTTTTATGAGCGCTCCTTGTATATGTTAATTTGTGTATCATATATATGATATACGGACATATGTATATGTAGACATACAACACATAACAAAAGTGTGCACACATAATAATAGTAAAGGCCTTGTAGCTTTTCTCAGGTGAAATCTCCATTGCAATGTTTCAAAAAGTCTACAGTTGGTCAAAGATAGAACTGATCTGAAAAACATTAACCTAGGTCTGTATGCTCAAAATCATGAGCTCAAAAAAAAAAAGTATCTAAGGAAAAAAAAAAAAGAGTCCTAGAAAAAGTGACTGGCTAGTAATTAGTAAATACCATACAATTTACCTTTTTTTTCCCTTAGGCCTCAAATCAGTCTCCTACTAAGCTTTCAGGCTTCTTTCATTTACATTTCAATATAAATCATGGCTGAGGTCTGGAAGGAGCAGGAAAAACTGCTATTCTGAGCAGACACCTCAGGCCTAAGGCATTTTAACCATAATTTTGAGGTTCGGATGTTGAAAATTATGATACAAATTTAAGATACAATTCACAAAATTTTATATCTTTACATCTTGTTTTGTCAACAGATACCATTCTATGATTTACTATCCTTGTCCAAATTAATGCAGTGGTACACACAGTGACATTTTCCGAGGCTATCCAATTCAAAATTGGTGAAAAAAAGACTGTATGATTGGGAATTTACTTGCCAACTTGGAAGTAGAGTTCTTCAGTTTTCCATACTAAGTATTTAAGTTCTCTGGCATGAATTATCTGAAATCATAAACTAAACAATTACCTAAACCCGACTTTTAACTGCAAGATTCTGCAATGCTTCAAAAACCCATTCAGATACCAGATTGTTAAAATAAAACATCATCATTTAGACACACATTCAGCTAAGATCATTCCCAAGAAACAATTTATAATATCAACACATTATTGCACATGTCTTAAAGGGCCAGATACAAAGACACAAGACAGACAGAAAGGAGGTTCAGACTATGGCTGTCAGAGAGAACCGTTTAAACCAGAGCAGATAAGAGAAAAATCTCCTACACCAGTGTGCACCATAGATATCCACAGGGGGGGGGACCACATGTTTTAACAGAGGGGAAACCTGAAATGTAAAATAAAGTGTCTCCATGGTGACTTCACTGCATTTAGTGTCCCCTTTTTCTTTTTCTCTTTTTTAACAAGACAGAGGTGGCATAATTCTTACAGTGCGGGGAGGAAGGAGCTAATTCTCTGAATCAACAGGGCTTTGGCAGCTGCTGGGAGTCCCTCAGTCCCTCCTTTTACTTACAGGATTAGCTCCTCTTGTTCAGTTCCACACCAAGCATGCTTCATCTCCTAATATTTCAGTAGACAGCTCTCACAAAGTTCCGGGGTGGAGGGCGGGTACCAAATTTGTAAATTAAAGTTCCATTCCTCAACTTGACGCCAATTAATACCAATTTAATAATGAGGACTGAGTTTTGAGAATAAGAAAAAGGGAGGTTTATTGCTTTGCGAACAAAGGAGAAACACAGGGGACTCTGCCAAAGGTTGTGACTCTCTTGATCTGGAGTGACAAGGGGTTTTAAAGGAGTTTCACTTGTTAACCTGGGAGATGCTCAGTTCTTAGGTCCCCAGCAAGCATTGCCCTCTGCAATGGGTGTGCTCCAGGCAGCCAGCTAGGAGCTTCTATCATCCTGCTTAACAAAGGCGAGTAAAGTTCATCGCAGTTCCCTAAAACACAGTCCAAAGGGGTGTCAGGCTTACTCTCTTTATTACCTATTTTTACCTCCAAAATCCTTAAGTTTTTACCACTGAAATCACACAACAAAATGAACAAAAACAAACAAACAATCAAAAAAATAGAACACAAAACAAAACACAAAAAACAGAAACCATGCGCCTAAACAGAAAAACAGTGGAACAGTGCAACATCTTGCTATAGCTCCAGGGTAGGAGTGCATGCGTGCCCGTCGGCCCCTCTCTACAGTTCCAGAGGAATTCCCTACAGAACAGAGGACAGAACAATTCTGGTTACTCTCCTGGAAAGGAGTATATGTGAGCCTCCCGAGGCCACATCTCTGTCATCAGAAGAGATCTCCCTTAACCGGATATCAGATGTTATAAAAGCCCCACTTACCTATGGAGGACTCCTCCACCAGGTGCTTGCTAATAGTTTTAGTGCAAAGGTTCACTGCAGTGCTCCCCGGACTAAAGGCTCTCTTCCTAATATAGAGAAGATGAACCAAATCAGGCCTGTGTGGAGAGCTGTTTCTTGGTGCCTATGGTTGATATACCATTCTAATTTGTGAAAGTGCCACAGAAAGTAGGGTAAGCCTCCTTCTCATGGTACGCTTGAAAGCAACTGTTTGGAAAAAGTGGTTGCCAAGGCAGTGACCTCATTCAGTTCCTGAAGGATGCAACCTCACCTCACTTCCTTGGTAATGGAACTCTCTGAACTTGGGATGCAGGAAGCCAGGCACACAGAGTCAGTCCCAGTCCCAGTCCTAGTGGTCTCACTTGCTTCAATTTAACAAGGACAGAGTCAGTCTTTCTTGGTACCTACTGATGTGAGGATGGCCAAATGCCAGGAGTACTCTGAAGAGGGGCCTTTCCTAAAAAAGCAGGTAGTGGCTCACAGCTGGCTCCTGACCACTTCACATAGTTGGATATGGAGACCAGATCTGAGACAGGATAGGCCATATCTGGGGAACATAGTATGGCCCAGCAGTCAGAGGACACTCCGGATAGTGAGAGACCTATTTGGGGGAAGGAGGTGCCTTTTTGGGTGTGGATGTGTGTTTGTGGTTTTGCCCCATGTTCTGAGAAGAGGTAGGAAAGTCGGTTTGTTTGGTTTGGAGTGAACTGTTTCTAGTAAGTTGTTTGACAAGGCGAGTGTTTCTATGTCTGTGTATCCCACTGTGTCCGTGGTTGTAGACATTAGAAAAAGAGAATGCATCAATGGATGTTTCCTGTCTAGTAGAAAGTTTCCCAGCATTCATCCTGCCCAATTTATGAATGCACTAGGGCTTGCCATATCGATGGGCAACACCTGCTATCTTCCTAAGTTCCTGTTTTCTTCCTGAAATCTAGCCACTCTCCAAAATAGGCTCATGCTTTTGAGTCCACGATATGTACCACCTCCAAGCACTGTGACATGGGCATGTACTGGATAGCTGAAGGGATTGGCAAGCATCTCAGAAAACTCAGATATCGATGTGACCAGGAAAGTCTCAGTGGAGAACCCCTGCAATGGGCCTTTTGATTGCCTATTTTTCTGTTGCCCTGAATGGCAGTAAGTTCTTTTCCTGAGGCCACGCCTTTGTGAATCCTGAAGAAAACAGTTTTCAAAAGGAAATGAATGGGCACCACCTGTGGCTCTTTGCTTAATTGCTTTGTAAAGGGATGTGTCTGAATCAGCCTCTTGGTCCTGTGTGAGCCTGTGGCTTAGATTCTCAGCACCTGATGGATCTAAAGAACGATCCTATGTGTGGATCCAAAATCAAAATGGTCAAAAATCAGTCACTGTGGATGAAGTGCCTCACATTCTTCTGTAAGGTTCCTTACCTACATCAAGTGAGAATAGGGATCCTTTGAGTCAAATGAGTTCTTCAAAGCCCTGCAGATGCTAGCCCATAGGTTCTTGGGTTTTCTTATGAATCCAATTCAAATAAAGAATCTAAACCCCACAGTCAGTAGGCCTCAAATTGGAGAACAGAGCTGTATTAATGGCAGACATATTTGATAACTCCTGGTTCACAGGGAGGGTGTCCAGGCCACCCTGACTATTGGCAAATGAGGGGAAAGGGAGCTTATTTGGGACACTGTCTTGTGCTGCACCTCTCATGGAATCCTCTTGCCAGAAGTTATGGTGAGTATCTATATGGAAGAAGATGAGTGCCATGTGGGAGTGTTTTGGTTTTAATTGTGGTCATTTGTGTGGCGGTTGGAAGAGATAATTGGGTCCACCTTGGCTTGAACTTCGGTGTGATTCCCCTTAGAGTCTGTGTTTTGGAATTGACCTCCGAGAAGGTATAAGGTCCTATGACATTGTATATCCATATTTCTGGGACATCACTACAGAATGTAATTCAACGCTAAGTATACCAATCAAGGGCCCAATGAACTTCTGGGCTTCAAATCTTACCTAGATTTCTGTTTTCATACTTATATTGAAAGGTTAATAAAATAGGTACTTGTCACTTCTTGTTTTTCTGTATGCTTAACAAAACACTGTTGAAATCTTGAGAACTGTTTGCTATTCTTGTTCCCAGAATGTGCTGTCCCCAACTGCCAAACTGCAGAATGTACTCGGTCAACCAGTTGCACGCAAACCGCCCACTCGCACTTACCCATCAATAAACTTTCCTTCCTGCCCTCTCCAAGGAAAATATATAAGCACTTCTTAAGCTGTTCTCAGGGCTCTCTGCTCTATTCAAGTGAGCTCTGAGCCCTTGCATGCCGGACTCCCAATAAAGCCTTTGCTGTTGCATGAGACAGTCTCTTGGTGGTCTCTTCCACCCACCATCGCCCGATCTTTACATCTGGTGGCCCCAGTGAGATCCGGCAGCCGCAGTTGAAAGACCCCCAATGGGCTCCTCTGGGGATAAATAAGGCCCCTCTTTCTGGTTTCAGGATTCAGGTTAGGATTTCACAAAATGGCTATTGGTAAAGAGTGTGAGCTCTCTCCCATGGTGGCTGACACACATGTAACAGAGCCACAGGCCATGTCCCTGGGGGATGAACTCATGAAATCGAGGAACAAAAGTCTCCTTTATTCAGTGATATTTTGTTTCGGATTCGGTATTGCCAGCCCATCATGTTTTGCCGGCTACTCAGTCATGGTCTCAGTATTGGACGTCCATTGCCTGTCTTTATTGTCTTGTCTTGTCTGTGTCTTGTGTCATTGCTTTTATTGTCTGTGTATATTTCATTATGGGACAGAGCATTTCAATGCCTCTGTTCATGACCCTTGATCACTAGACCAAAGTCTGCTTAAGGGCTCAGAATCTTTCTTTTTCAGTAAAACGCCGGATCTTGCAGATTCTGTGTCTCAGAATGACCCAACTTTGTAGTCAGATGGCCCCTAGAAGGATCTTTCTACTTCGCACTAATTTGAAAAGTTCGAGATATTGTCTTTTAGCCGGGGCCACGTAGACGTCCAGATCAACAGCCATATATCTTAACTTGTCAGGACCTCTGCAAATCTCCTCCTCCAAGGGTGAAGCCTTTCCTTGTCCCTGCACGGACTCCTACTCCTTCCCCCATGATTCTATCTCTTTAACTCTCTGCTCCTCCTCCTGCACCCTCTGTTCTCCCTGAGTCTCAAGACTCTACTGGACTCTCCTCCCCCTCCTTATCCTCTGCCTTCATCCCCCAACTGCCAACACCCTCTAAGTGATTCCCCTGCTGCTGACTCAGCCTCTCCACCATTCAAAGAAGCTAGGATGGCCCAGCACCATCCAGATGACAGTCCCGTGGCACACAGAGCCCCTCCTTCCCTGGAGGAAGCTGGCCCGGCTAAAAGAACTCAGAGAACTCGCCAACGTTTTTACACCTGCCTACTTGGGATAACTGCCAACAACTCCTAGGGACTTTCTTTATGACAGAGGAATAAGAGAAAAACCTCCAAGAAGCTAAAAAAAAAAAAAAATCCTTGGACCTGATTGGCGACCAACACAACTTCCCAACATAATCAAAGCCAGCTTACCCTTAAACCAACCCAACTGGAACCCCAACACCTTTGAAGATAAAGAGCATCTGTCCAATTATTGCCTGGCTCTAATAGCAGGTCTCCAAGGGGCTGCTATGTGACCAACTAATTTGGCCATGGTAAGAGAAATTATTCAAAGGCCTGATGAATCTCCCTCTTTGTTTCTAGAAAGAATTATGGAGGCATATAAAAGATATACTCCTTTCGATCCTCAGGCAGCGGATCAAAATTCATCTGTAACAATGGCCTTAATTGGGCAAGCTGCCATGGATATTTTAAAAATTTAAAAGAGAGATTTAGTCAGAGAAGCTGAGAAAGTATACTATAAGAGAGAAACAGGGAGAAAGAAAGGGAGCAAAGGAAGGATGAGAGAAGCAAAAGACAGACTAAGGGATTGACCAAGATCCTTGTCACAACAAGAAAGAGGCCAGAAATTAAGATGTAAGGTGATAGTAAGGGTTACCTGGGGCCATGCCAGAGGCCACCCCTGGCCTCAGATCAATGTGCCTACTGTAAAAAAAAAAGGACACTGGGCCAAAAAGTGCCCTATAAAGAGACAGCCACGCCAGCCAGAAATTGTGACTCTGGTGCATGACTAAGAAAGTTGGGGCTCAGATCACTTCCCCTAGCTCAGGGTAACTTTTGAAGTGTAGCGGACCCCAGTAAACTTTGAAATGAATACAGGAGCAGTATACGAAGCCCTTAAGGCCCCATTGGGCCCTCTATCAAATAAAAGGTCTGTTGTTCAAAGGGCTAATGGCAGTAAATATTGGGCTTAGACTACTAAGAGGACCATGGACCTAGGTAAAGGAAAAATCCATCACTCCTTCCTAGTAATCCAGGAATGCCTGGACCCATTGATGGGCAGAGATCTGCTCACCAAGCTCTTGGCCTAAATAACTTTTAAACCTGAAGGCTACCAAATGAAATTTCTAAATCCTTTAGTATAAACTCCTATAGTCACGGCTTTAACTAAATTAGTAGAAGATGAACATCCACTCTTCACACCCCCCAAGACTGATCAAACAGGCAAGCTACGCCAGAAATGGATAACAGATTACGCAGATGCCTGGGCAAAAACTGCTGGGTTAGGCCTGGCCGTGAAACAACCTCCAATAACAGTGGAGTTAAAAACCTCAGCCTCCCCAATTAATGTCAAATAATATCCTCTAAGCAAAAAAAGCTAAAGATGAGATAAGGCCCCATATTCAGAAATATCTGACCTTAGGCGTCCTAAGGCCCTGTCAATTGGCCATGAACACTCCCCTGCTACTAGAAAAAAAAGCCAGGAACCGGGACAATCGCCCTGTTAAATACCTAAGAGAGATCAACAACAGAGTGCAGGACATTCACCCCACGGTACCTAATCCGTACAATCTGCTTAGCACTTTGAACCCTGAGCGGAAATGGTATACTGTTCTGGACTTAAAAGATGCTTTCTTTTGCTTGCCTCTGCATAAAGATAGTCATTTGCTGTTTGCTTTCGGGTGGGTAGACCCAGAAACCTGAACGTCTGGTCAACTAACTTGGACTAGACTCCCACTGGGGTTCAAAAACTCCCCCACTCTCTTTGATGAAGCCCTCCACAGAGATCTCAGCAATTTCAGAACTACGCACCCCAAAGTCACCCAGCTTCAATACGTGAATGACCTGCTACTGGCAGCCAACACCAAGGAAAACTGTGAGTCTGGGACCCAAGCACTATTATATGAGCTTGCTCAACTCGGGTATAGAGTTTCGGCCAAAAAGGCCCAAATTTGCTGGCATGAAGTAATCTTCCTGGGCTGTTTCCTTAGGGGCAGTAAACGATGGCTCACTGAGCCCAGAAAACAAACCATTGCCTAGATACCACCCCCATCTAACAGGAGACAACTCAGAGAGTTTCTTGGGACTGCTGGCTTTTGCAGGTTATGGATACCTGGGTTTGCGTTTTTAGCTGCTCCTTTATACCCGGTGTTAGAGGGAGATGCCCAATTCCAATGGACCCCTTATCACCAGGAAGTTTTTTATAATATCTATGGACACTGACACTGAACACCTCAACTTCACTGAGCTCAGGCTGCAATTACAGAAAGCCCTACACTACGTTAAAAATGTACACCAACTCATTCACCTTGGTTCAATGAAACTGCAGGCATTCCTGTAGGATTAAGATCAGAGTTTTCCACTAACCGACTCACAGCGAAAGAAAATAACTGAACGGGTAACAAAAGCCTGTCAAGTCCGTCAATTGGTTAATGCTTACCCTTCCAGTTTCCTAGAGGAAAGCACCTATGAGGAACCAGAAAACGACAATTTTGGGAAGTGGACAATAGTGAAATTAAGCCAGCAAGGTATGGACTTAAATACCTCCTAGTCTTTGTAGATACATTTTCAGGATGGACTGAAGCCTTCCACACATACACACACACACACAAAAAAAAAAAAAAAAAAAAAAAAAAAAAAAACTGCACAAATGATTTTCAAGAAGATTCTGAAAGATATTTTTCCAAGATACGGTCTGCCTAAGGTAATAGGGTCTGATAATGGACTGGTGTTCATGGCCCAGGTAAGTCAGGTGTTAACTGGGACCCTGTGGATTAATTTTAAGTTACATTATGCTTATATACCCCAGAGCTCAGGACAGGTAGAAAAAATAAATAGAACCATTAAAGAGACCTTAACAAAATTAACCTTAGAGCCCGGCATAAAAGATTGGATTATGCTCCTGCCTTATGCACTGTTTCATGCGAGAAATATTCCCTCTCTTTCTTTGTGTAACCTCACCCCCTATGAAATTCTCTATGATTCCCGTCATCCAGTAAGGGACCTAACCCCAACTCTAAGGCCTAACGATCACTTCCACACCCCCTTGCTTGACAGACTTAAAGTCATTGAAAGAACTCAGCGATACCTGTGGAAACAGCTGGCCACTGCCTACCAACCAGGGGAGGAGGGGACTCTAAATCAATATCAATTAAGAGACTTCGTCTACATAAGACAACATCAGGTGTCATCCCTGGAACCCCACTGGAAAGGAACATACCAGGTGCTACTTATAAAACCTAAAGCGGTAAAAGTAGACGGAATCACTTTTTGGATCCATGCCTCTCATCTCAAGCCTTCGCTGTGTCCAGACTCTGG
Source organism: Callospermophilus lateralis (assembly GCF_048772815.1). Lineage (NCBI taxonomy): Eukaryota > Metazoa > Chordata > Mammalia > Rodentia > Sciuridae > Callospermophilus > Callospermophilus lateralis. The sequence goes on along the minus strand of NW_027514940.1, from coordinate 152,362 downwards.
TTGGAAACTGGAAAAGCCTGGTAACCATTTCAAATTGCGTATTCGCTATGTGGATAAGACTATAGACTCTCCCCTTGGCCACCAGTAGTTCTAACCCTCATCACCCCGTTCAGCAGCAATGGCTGATCACAAATCCTACTAGACAAGAAGTATGGTCTATCTCGCATACAGGCCCCATAGAGACCTGGTGGCCATCTCTCCACCCAGACATTTGTCAGGTCGGTATAGGTCTTTCCTATTGAGATATCCCTGATGAAGAGGATCCCACTAAAATTCCATTAAATCTCTTCTGTACCATAGATAATGGAAACAAACATTATGGATGCAGGGACACGCGACAGATTCAGGTTGTCTAGCCTAGATTACTATGTTTGCCTGGCGGACTATCAAAGCCACAAACAGCCACGGCTGTGTGGGGGAGAAGCTGACTTCTTGTGTAAGTCAAGGGAATGTGTGCATACAGGGGCTGCCTGGTGGAACCCAAACTCCTCATCAAATTCAGTACACAACATTGGCCATATTACCAATTAGACAACCAAATACTATGGCCCCCAGAGGGTTCTCTAGATCCTCAAATTCTGAGTGACATTTTTAACTTCGGCAAGTTCTCAAAAGGGGGAAATTTCCCTATGTGGAATCCTTTTTCCTCTTTTGCTCACATTCTGTACTATGCTTCTCCAATAGTTCCTCACCCTCAGCCTTCTGCTCTAGACTCTCTGCTATCACTCCCATCTTAGCAACCTGATTTCTCCTCTCCAATTACTAAATCAAAAACCCAAACCTCCGCTGGTTCTCAGAACATTGCCCCGTTGCTGTGGTAGCAGGTACCGAGGTACCCCTTCACCCACTCACTCCTCTCTTTTCCTGTCAGGGCCTGCACTAGGTCCCACCAAGTCCTCTAGCAAGCTAACCCAAAGCTCAAACCAGCTGAGAAGAGCCCTCAGACCCCTATCCACGATGTAATGAAAATGGCATTTAAAGTTGCTTTGTCATCACTGAAAAGAGGTTTCTAAGAATTTAAAGTCCCTCAAAGGCTTTTTGGAATATTTACTCCCATCTTCCCCTCTGCTCTACTTGTTCTAATGCTCAAGTTTTGTTCTAGGAAAATCCCAAACCCCTTTACCATTTTTCTTTTACATCTCTCTTTTCTCATTCTTAGATCCACGGAGCTGCTCTCAGCCTCGACTACCCCGTCTTCCCCCTCTGTACCAGGTCCACAGAAATGTCTTAAATGACCTTCTCCAGAAGTCTTCACCAAGGCTTACTTTAGGTCTTTCAGCAAAAGAGTCCCTCTGAAAGAGTTCAATGTACATAAACTTCCACTTTTCGTGTTGCCCTGTTCTACTTGGCCACTGGCTGGAAAAATCACCACCCCTAAGCTAGACACTGCCTTTCCAGTTTTTCACAAAGTATGTGAACAAGGCCTCTGGCCTTGAGCTGGGGCTTCACCGAGATGCCTACATTTCTAAGATAAAAAAGTTAGCAACTGGTCTCCATGGTGACAGCTGGCAGGGAGAAAAAAAAGAGACAAAAAAGCTCTGCCCTTCCAAGGTGTCCTTGAAAAGTTAACTTGCCCAGAACAGAGGAAAAAAAAACAGAAACAAAAACTAATTTTTGTGAATTTCTGCAGACTGTGAACTTCTGAGCCCCTTCCCTTACATGTTGGGTACAAATTCTAAAACTACCAAAACTTGGGGTTCAGGGGATTAATTGATTACAACAGAAGCAATGCCCTCTAAATCCGGATGCAACCAAATAAGAATGTTTTCCTCACTTTGGTGCTATCTTAGGTGCATTTTCTTGTCCATTCCTAAAACAGTATAATTCTATACACTTTAACATTATTTATGTTTACATAAAATGGTCAATAGATGTGATTAATTATGTAATGATGCAGATGTTTTTCAGAGTGCTCTATCATGACGTAGGTTCATTTAAAGTTCAAATAGGGGGGCATACAACCCGGTTCCACCGGGAACCTGTATCCCTCACTTTGGCCATCCTATGAGGAATAATAATTGCTGAAGGGGTGGGCATAGGAACAACTGCCCTAGTCCATGAGACACAACAAAGACACAATTAGAAGCAGAAATAGACCAAAGCTTAAAGACATTAAAAACCGACATCACAGCTTTACAGGAATTTTAACCTCTCTCTCTCTGAAGTTGTTTTACAGAGCAGGCGAGTGTTGGACCTCCTCTTCATGAGAGAAAGTTGCCTTTTTGCTTGCATTGAGGGAAGAATGTTGTTTTTATGCCGACAATACTGGAGTTGTAAAAGAATCTATGAGTAAATTAAGAAAACGACTTGAAGAGCGTCAAAGAGAGACAGAGGCCCCAGAAGGGAGGTTTGATTCTTTGTTCACATAGTCAACCTGGTTAACTATGCTTTTATCTGCCATGGCCGGTCCATTTATAATCCTCATATTATTGCTAACGGTAGGACCCTGTTTGCTCAACCGTGTAGTTTCCTTTCTAAACCAAATCGAACATGTTATTAAACCTAACCATACACTGTTCTCTCAATCTAATTTTACAGAAAAGTGGGGACAGAGTTGGTCTTAAAATACAGGAATATAGAGGATCTTCCACCTGCTGAGAAACTCAAAGGTCCATGCAGAAATGATCCCTGGAGAAGATGTAGGTAACTATGAAGGACCTGAGACAGCAAAAGTCTTCCATGGCAAACAACCTGCTCAGGATGAAGGGATGTGTCTGAATCAGCCACTCTCTTCTTAATGTATAGAAGATGGACCAAAGCAGGCATTTGTTGAGCTGCTCCTGCATGCCTATGGTTGACATACCACTGTAACTTGTGAAAGTGTCACAGTAAGTAGGGGCAGCCTCCTTCTCATGGGAACCTTGGAAGCAACTGTTAGGACAAAGTTGTTGCCAAGGCAGTGACCTCATTCCGTTCCTAAAGGAAGTGATCTCACCTAACTTCCTTGGTGATGGAACTCTCTGAACTTGGAATCCAGGAAGCCAGGCACAAAGAGCCAGTCCCAGTCCAAGCCCCAGTGGTCAAACTTATTTTGATTTACCAAGGACAGACTCAGTCTTTCTTGGAACCTACTGATGTGAGGATGGCCAAATGCAAGGAAAGCTATGAATAGGGGCATTTCCTGAGAAAGCAGGCAGTGGCTCACCGCTGGCCCCTGACAACTTCACAGAGTTGGCCAAGGAGACCAGATTTGAGACAGAACAGGCCATTTCCAGAGAACATAGGATGGCCCACCAGTCAGAGGACACTCCGGATAGTCACAGACCTACATGGGGGAAGGAGGTGCCTTTGTGGTGTGGGTGTGGGTTTGTGGTTTTGTCTCATGTTCTGAGAATAGGTATGAAAGGCGGTTTGTTTTGTTTGGAGTGAACTGTTTCTACTAAGTCGTTTGACAAGGTGAGTGTTTCTATGTCTGTGTATCCCACTATGTCCGTGGTTGTAGACATTAGAAAGGAGAATGCATCAATGAATATGTCCTATCTAGTAGAAAGCTTCCCAGCATTCATCCTGCCCTATTTATGAATGGACTGCAGCTTGCCTTATTGATGTGCAACACCTGCTATCTACCTAAGTTCCAGTTTTCTTCCTGAATTCTCGCCACTCTCCAGAATAGGCTCATGGTTTTGTGTTTAAGATATGTACAACCATGAAGCTCTGTGACATGACCATGTACTGAATAGCTGAAGGGAATGGCGAGCATCTAAGAAAACTCAGATATCAGTGGGACCAGGAAAGTCTCAGTGAAGAAACCCTGCTTGGGGCCTTTTGTTTACCAATTTTTCTGTTGCCCTGAATGTCAGGAAGGTCTTTTCCTCAGTCCACCACTTTGTGAAGCCTGAAGAAAACAGTTTCCAAGTGGAAATGAATGGGCATTACCTGTGGCTCTTTGCTTAATTGCTTTGGAATGGATGTGTCTGAATCAGCCTATTTGCCTTGTGTGAGGGTGTGGCTTAGATTCTCAGCTCCTGATGGATCTAAAGAAAGATCCCATGTGTACATCCAAAACCAAAATGGCCAAAAAAGCAGTCCTTGTGGATGAAGTCTCTCGCCTCTTCTGTAACTTTCCTGACCTCCATCAAGTCAGAATAGGGATCCTTTGAGTCAAATGAGTTCTTCAAATCCCTGCAGAGGCTAGCCCATAGTTGCTTGGGTTTTCTCAAGACTCCAATTCACATAAGGAATCCAAACCCCACAGTCAGTTGGCCTCAAATTGAAGAAGCGAAGCAGTATTAATGGGAGGCCTATTTGATCTCTCCTGGTTCACAAGATGGGTGTCCAGGCCACCCTGACTTTAGGCAAATTAGGTGCAAGAGAGCTTATTTTGGACACGGTCTTGGGCTGTGCCCCTCATGGAAAACTTTTGCCAGAGGTCATTATGAGTGTCTATATGGAAAAAGATGAGCGCCACGTTGGAGTGTTTTGTTTTAAATTGTGGTCATTTGGGTGGCGGTTGGAAGAGACGACTTGGTCCACATGATCTTGAACTCTGGTGTGATTCCCTTAGAATCTGAGTTCTCAAACTGACCTCAGAGAAATATTGCCATGAATAGTGTTGAGATTTAAGGAAGCCAGGCATGAGTGTCGCCCTTGGAAACTAAGTTCTAGTCCCAGGATGGCTTTCCAAAGAGCACTAGGCCTCTCAGCCAGGATACCACATGATTTTATTCTGAAAGATTTGGCACCCAGAGTTGAGAGTCAAAACTCATATGGACCTCACATTGTAGACCTCAATGGGAATAATATCATGTGATCTTTTGGCCACTCTTTGGGAAGCCTTACCTGTGAGTGTTCTCCAGAGCTTTCATTGAAATTAGCTTCCTAAAAATTTAATGGTTCCTGAAAGAATTGAAACTCACAGTGCCTCCAACTTCATCCTTGAAAAATGGCTAGAAAAATACCATAAAATTTTTGAAATTCCCATCACCAGGTGGCACTGGAGAACATTTGGATGTCCTGTTACTGATCATGAATATACCAGACAGTGCCTTGATTGACTGGGTTTCATGTAAATGGTGTAGAACAGAGATGCCAGTAAGTTGGACTCGGTTGAGTAGTTGGCCTAGAGCAGTGGTGGGCAGGTATGTGATAAAACATCTGTGGTGGGGCCATGTGGATCTTCCATTGGCATCCAAATGGCTTGTGACTGACATGGTGCAGCCAGCAGAACCTTCCATGTAAAGGCAACTTGTTATATGGAGAGTTTACAGGACATTGTTCAGAATCAGGTTGCTATGGTCAAGGGGGCAAGCTATGTGGGATAGAATCCTGGTTCTTGTATCCTCAAGCAGAACCTGACCCACCACACATGACAGAACTCCCTCTTGCACTGTGACCCAATTGAACTCCTTTTATTTCGTGAAGCAAATACCAAACTCCCAGTGCAGCAGGAAGAAACACCATGAAAATGGAGGATGACCATATGGCTTCACAGTGCACATGGGGAGACCTTTAGCCCCCAGTGGCCACAGTTTACCTAAAAAGAGAATTTAGCACTGCTGCCTCATGTTCATTGGGAAATAAGAAAGCATGTCCTCCAGGTCTCATAGATGCAGACCAAGCTTTTATGGTCTCACTAGAAAGGAAGCTAAAGCTCCTGACAACAACATATTTTTCAAGTGCCCAACCTCACAGGCAGTTTCTCAAGAAGTCTCTATGCCAGCAGACCTCCATGTTTGTGGAGTGTTTACCCTTTCCCTTACCTTTGGAAACTCCTCTGCCACTTCCAAGGTTGTGGGCTCCTGAGCATATTCCATTCCAGATATTTGTTCACAGGTTTTCTAAATCTTCTCCTCTAATTGTGTCTTACTTGGGGCGAAGGTATTGTCAAGGCATTGTTCTGAATGAGAGTTGGAAGATTTTTGTGTAGCACATATTTACATACACATTGGATTCATTTTTCAATTTTCCATTCGAAATACTGAATCCTTGACACTAACCCATACCCTACTAGATTCTGACTACTAATTCTAATATAATGGAGAAAAATAACCCAAACAGAATAGAAATACTAGCACTTCAGAGGAGGCATGGTGTATAGTTGGTCTTCCTATTTGCATGATATAGGGTTGGAGTTGTAAATCTTGTCAATTTTTTGTTGAAAGAGTTCTGCATGTGTTTTTAAAGTTAACACATATGTGAATTCCTGTCTCCCTTTTTCTGTAGCCAATTCAGCACATGTATTTTTATATGAACATATAGAATCCTACCTGGTATCACACCTGTATTCTTGAGAGGTGGCTAACTTGGCAGATACAAAGTGTGAGAAGAAATCACTCCTCCTAAACGCTTTTGGAACTGATAATTCAAATTATGAGTGAGCTTCTTAGTTAAAAAACATTATACATAAATCCATGTTCAGTAAAATTAATATTTTTGGATCTGTGGATGATATATATTTCACGATGAATTTTAATTGGCATATATATTGCTACTTTTTAATGTCTCTGTGTGTATTTTGTGTATATATATATATATATATATATATATATATATATATATATATATATATAAACACTCTAGATTTGTCAAAATATGAAATATATGTATCTTATTATACACTCCCTAAATCCTAAATTCATTCATGTTCATGTATGTGGTTTTATATTCAACTTTTCATAAGATTATTTTCAGAAATATTCATCCATCTGAAATACATATTTGTTTTATAGTATTGAAAACTCACTTCAGTAAATGGTGCAAACAAATCCTTATATTTTTAGAGTAACTGACCCACTTTAACATCAATGCAAGTAGATTCCTATGGGACATGATGTGTATTTTGACGTTCATTTTTATACAACACTGGTACATTACTATTTCTTCAGTTTTTGTACATCATAGAATATACATTTCAGCCACAACTTCATAAATTTAAAGAAATTTGTAACACATTCTATCACTTCCTGCTTCAGAACATATGTATTCCTCTTTGTTTTTGACTGGTCATTTCATGAGACTTCTTTCCACACACATTACTGTCGATTTCCATAATCAATTTTGAAGCAAAATTCACACACTCTTTATGATGAACCACAACCGTAATATTACCATTGGATGTATAAATGGTTGGAATGAATGTATGTATATCAATATATGATTCCCTGTGTATTTTCAGATATCAATTTATTCCAATTTCTAAAGTTTGAACCAGTTGTATTATTTATTCGCAGTATGGTCTATTCATGCATTATGTCTATATTCATACACACATGGTACACCTCTATGTACCCCCAATACTAATTTACACCTCTTCAAAATATTGCTCCAAGAAATGGTGGTAGAAATACTCATGTCACCTGATCTACATATACATTTTATCACAGTAATATTCTGGCCACAAAATGCAAAGTCACACTTACGATTGTACCAAAGCCTAAATGGAATGTGAGAATGGATTATGAAAATCACCCATGTCCAGGTTGCCTAATGCTCTCAAATGTCAATCCTATTGGTGACTACATATTTGTTTCTTCCTAAGATTATATATTCAATCTCAAGCCTGTTGAAAATGTCTATTGGTATCACTCATTTTATACTTTGCCTGATTTCCTTATGTCTCTATTGATATCTGCTTTCCTACATATTTTCCCCAGTTCATCATTGTGACTGACTCTTCACATGTGCTGACATTTACATTTTCTCTCTACCCAAAACCCTATTGCTAAAGAACTTTTTGTCCAAATCCTATACTCACACTTTTTTCTAATCTTACCAACTCTCTTCGTAATCTTACCAACTCTCCCTTTTTGAATGGATGTTCTCCTCAACATTCAATCATCTAAGGTACAAGATCCTATGCCATTGTGTATAGATTTATCTGAGACATCTGCACAGAACATAATTCAAAGCTAACTATCCCAATCAAGGACCCAATGACCTTCTGGGCTTTAAATCTTACTGAGATTTCTGTTTTCATACATATATTTCACCTCTATAATCTTATAAATATCGCAGGTTTCCAATACCATTATTCATCCAGCAGAATGATCCTAACCCAAATCAAACATGTTATTAACCCTAATCATACACGATTCCCTCAATCTACCTTTATAGAAGACCAGGGACAGAGTTGGTCTTACAATACAGGAATGTAGGAGATCTTCAACCTGCAGAGAACCTCAAAGGTCCATGCAGAAATGATCCCTGGAGAAGATATAGGCAGCTATGAAGGACCTGAGAGAGCAAAAGTCATCTTCCATGACAAACAACCAGGTAAGGATGAAGGGATGTGTCTGAAGCAGTCTCTCTCTTCTTAATGTAGAGAAGATGGACCAAACCAGGCCTGTGTGGAGAGCTGTTCCCGGGTGCCTATGGTTGATATTCCATTTTAACTTGTGAATGTGTCAAAGGAAGTAGGGGCAGCCTCCATCTCATGGACCCTTCGAAGCAACTGTTAGGACAAAGTGGTTGCCAAGGCAGTGACCTCATTCAGTTCTAGAGGAAGTGAGGAAGTGACCTACGTCACTTTCTTGTTGATGTAACACTCTGAACTTTGGATCCAGGAAGCCAGGCACCCTGAGGCAGGCCCAGTCCCAGTTGCAGTGGTCTCACATGTTTGGATTAACCAAGGACAGAGTCAGTCTTTCTTGGCAACTACTGAATTGAAGATGCACAAATGCCAGGAAAGCTCTGAAGAGGGGCTTTTTTTTGATAAAGCAGGCAGTGGCTCACCGCTGGCTCCTGACAACTTCACAGTTTTGGCCAAGGAGACCAGATCTGACATACGACAGCCCATTTCAGGGGAACACAGTATGGTCCACCAGTCAGAGGATGCTCCGGATAGTCACAGACCTACTTGGGGAAAGAAGGTGCCTTTTTGGGTGTGTTTGTGTGTTAGTGATTTTGTCTCATCTTCTAAGAATATGTAGGAAAGTCGGTTTGTTTAATTTGGAGTTGCCTGTTTCTAGTAAGTGCTTTGAGAAGGTGAGTGATTCTGTGTATCTCACTGTGTCCGTGGTTGTAGACAATAGAAAAGAGAATGCATCAAAGGATGTGTCCTGTCTAGTAGAAATCATCGCAGCATTCATCTTGTCCAATTTATGAATGGACTGCAGCTTACCATATAGATGGGCAACACCTACTACCTTTCTACATTCCTGATTTCTTCCTGAATTCTGGCCACTCTCCCATAGGCTCATGGTTTTGTGTTCAAGATATGTATCTCCTCCACAATCTGGGACATGGCCATGTACTGGATAGCTGAAGGGAATGGTGAGTATCACAGAAAACTCAGATATCAGTGTGACCAGGAAAGTCTCAGTGGAGAAACTCTGCTTTGGGAATTTGCTTTTCTATTGTTCTGTTGCCCTGAATGTAAGGAAGGTCTTTGCCTAAGGCCACACCTTTCCAAAGCCTGAAAATATCAGTTTTCAAATGAAAATAAATGGGCATCACCTGTGGATCTTTGCTTAATTGCTTTGCAAAGGGATATGTCTGAATCCACCTCTTAGTGCAGTGTGAGTCCATGGCTCAGATTCTCAGCCCTGATGGATCTAAAGAAAGATCCCATGTGTGCATCCAATTCCAAAATGGCCAAAAGAGCAATCATTGTGGATGAAGTCTCTTGCTTTCCTCTGTAAGGTTCCTGATCTCCATCAAGTGAGAAGAGGGATCCTTTGGGTCAACTGAGTCCTTCAAGCCCTGCAGAGGCTAGCCCATAGGTGCTTGGGTTTTCTCATGACTCCAAATCACATAAAGAAACTATACCTGACAGTCACTATGCCTCAAATTGGAGAAGCGGAACAGTATTAATGGCAGGCATCTTTGATCAGCCCTGGTTCACAGGAACAGTGTCCAGAAACATTGACTTTAGACAAATGAAGGGCAAGGGAGTTTATTTTGACATTGTCTTGTGCTGTGTGCCTCATGGAAACTTCCAGCCAAGGTTATGATTAGTGTCTATATGGAAGAAGATGAGGGGCATGTGTGAGTGTTTTGGTTTTAATTCTGGTCATTTGTGTGGCGGTTGGAAGAGATGACTGGGTCACCAGGGATTGAACTCTGGTGTGTTTCCCCTTAGAGACTGAGTTCTGAAACTGACCTCAGAGAAGTATTGCCATGAATTGTGTTGGGATTTTAGGAGACCACGCATGAGAGTCGCCCTTGGAACCTGAGATCTAGGACCAGGGTGGCTTTCCACAAAGAACTGGGAATCTCAGCCTGGATATCACATGATTTTATTCTGAAAGACTTGGCAGCCATAGTTGAGAGTCAAAACACATAGGACATCACATTGTAGACCTCAATGGTCCTGGCTTCAAGTGACCTTTTGTCCACTCTTTGGAAAGCCTTGCCTGTGAGAGTTCTCCAGAATTTTCTTTGATTTGAGCTTTCTCAACATTTAATGGTTCCTGAATAATTGAAATTCACAGTGCATCCAATGTCATCCTTGAAAAATGGCTAGATAAATACCATGAAATTTTTGAAATTCCCATGACCAGGTGGCACTCCAGAAACATTCGATGTCCTATTGCTTATTATGAGTGTACCAGACAGTTCCTTGATTGACAGGGTTTTCTGAAAATTGTTTAGAACAGAGATGCCAGTAATTTGTAGCCTGCTGAGTAGTGGGCGTAGAGCAGTGGTGGGCAGGTGTGTAATAAAATATCATGGTGGGTCCATGTGGATCTGCCATTGGCTTCCAAATGGCTTGTGACTGACATAGTGCAGACTTCAGACCCTTATATGTAAAGGCATCTTGTTCTATGGCGAGGTTTCAGGGCAATGATCAGAATCAGGTTGCTATGGACAAGGGAGCAATCTTTGAGAGATAGAAGCCTGGTTTGTGCATTTTCTTGCAGACCATAACCCACCACACGTGACAGAACTCTCTCCAGCACTGTTTCCCAGTTGAACTCCTTGTATTTCGTGAAGCATGTACCAAACTCCAAGTGCAGCAGCAAGAAACACCACGAAAAGTGGAGGATGACCAAATTGTTTCACAGTCCACACGGGGAGAAAATAAACCCCCAGGGGCTACAGTTTATCTACAAAGAGAGAATTCAGCAGTGCTGCCTTGTGTTCATTGGAAAATAAGAAACTTTGTCCTCCAGGTCACATAGATGCAGACCCAGCTTTGAGGGTATCACTACAAAGGAAGCTTAACTCCTGAAAAAAACCTATATATCATTGCCCAACCTCAGTGGCAGTTTCTCTAAAAGTTTTAGGCATGCAGAGCTCCATGTTTGTGGAGTGTGTACCCTGTTCTTACTTTTGGAAACTCCTATACCACCTCCAAGTTTGTGCACTCCTGAGCATTTTCCATTCCAGAAATGTAATCACAGATTTTGCAACTTTTCTTCTCTAATTGTGTCTTACTTGGGGCGAAGATAATTTCAAGGCATTGTTCTGGATGAGAGTCAGAAGATTTGTTTTAGCACATATTTGCATACACATTGGATTAATTTTCCTATTTTTCCATTCGAAATTCTGAATCCCTGACACTAACCCATATTCTAATAGACTCTGACTACTAATTCTAATATGATGGAGAAAAATAACCCAAACAGTACGTAAATACACGCAGTTCAGGGTTGGACTTGCCTTTTGCATGATAAAGGGTAGGTATTATGAATCTAGTCAATTTTTAATTGAAATAGTTCTCCATGTGTTTTGAAAGGTAACAAATATGTGAATTACTGTCTCCCATTTTCTGGAGCCTATTCAGCACATGTATTTTTATATGCACAAATAGAATCCTACACGGTATCACACGTACATTCTTTTGAGTTACATGACTTGGCAGATACAAATTGTGAGAAGTGATCACTCGTCCTAAACGCTGTTAGAACTGAAAATTCAACCTATGGGTGAGCTTCCCAGTGGAACAACATTATACATAAACCCATGTTCAGTAAAATGAATGTTTTTGCATCTTTATGATATATATTTCATGATGAATTTCGATTGGCATATATATTGCTATTTTTTAATTTCTGTGTTTGTGTGTGTATGTGTGTGTATATACTCTCCAGATTTTTAAAAATATGAAAATTATGTGTCTTATATACACTCCCTAAATTCATTCATGTTCATGTATGTGGATTAATAATCAACTTTTCACAAGATTATTCTTAGAAATACTCAAACACCTGAAATACATATTTGTTTCCTAGTACTGAGAACTAACTTCAGTGAAAGGTGCATACAAATTCTAATATGTCTACATTAACTGACCCAGTTGAACATCAATGCATGTTGGTTCCTATGGGACACGATGTGTATTTTGACGTTAATTTTTATTCCACACTGGTACATTACTATTTCTTCAGTTTATGCACATCTTAGGATATATATTTCATTCACTAGTTAGCAAATTTATAGGCATTTGTTTCACTTTCAGTCACTTCCTGCTCCAGAACACATGTATTTCTCTATGTTTCTTGACTGGTCTATTCATGAGACATTTTTTCCAAATATATTGTTTTCGATTTCCATAATCAATTTTGAAGAAAAACTCACACACCCTTCATGATTAACCATAACCATAAGATAATCATTAGATATATAACTGGTTGGAATTAATGATTGTATATCAATATAACATTTCTTATATATTTTCAGATATCCATTCAATCCATTATTTAAAGTGGATCCAGTTATATTATTTATTCACAGTATTGTCTATTCATGCATTATGTCTATATTAATAGAAACAGGGTAAACCTATTTGTACCCCCATACTAATTTATAAATCTTCAAAATATTGCTCTCAGAAATGGTGGAAGAAATACTCATGTCACCTGATCTACATACACATTTTATCACAAAAATATTCCGGACACAAAAAGCAAAGGTCACACTTACAATTGTACCAAAGCCTAAATGGAAAGATAGCATCCATTACTAAAATCATCCATGTCCAGGTTGCCTAATGCTCTCAAACATCAATCCTATTGGTGACTACATATTTGTTTCTTCCTAAGATTATATATTCAACTTCAAAACTGTTGAAAATGTCTAACCCTATCACACACTTTATACTTTGCTTGATTTCCTAATGTCTCTATTGATATCTGCTTTCCTACATGTTTTCCCCAGTTCATCATTGTGACTGACTCTTCACATGTGCTGACATTTACATACACTCTCTACCCGAAACCCTATTGCTGAAGAACTTTTGGTCCAAATCCTATGCTCACTCTTCTTTCTAAATCTACCAACTACCTTCCTAATCCTACCAACTATCGGTTTTTGACTGGATGCTCTCTTCAACATTCAATCATCCAAGGTACAAGGTCCGATGCCAGTGTATATTGATTTATCTGAGACATCTGTGCAGCACATAACTCAAAGTTAAGTATCCCACTCAAGTCCCCAATGCCCTTCTGGGCTTCAAATCTTACCTAGATTTCTGCTTTCATACTTATATTTCACGTGTATACTCTTGTAAATATCGCAGGTTGCCAATACCATTATTCATCCCGCAGAATGATTCGTAACCCAAATCGAACATGTTATTAACCCTAACCATACACTGTTCCCTCAATATAACTAACTTAAGAGCAGCGACAGAGTGGGTCTTACAATATAGAAATGTAGAAGATCTTCCACCTGCTTAGAACCTCAAAGATCCATGAAGAAATGATCCTTGGAGAAGATGTAGGCAGCTATGTAGGACCTGAGAGAGCAATAGTCATCTTCCATGCAAACAACCTGGTCAGGATGAATTGCTGTGTCTGAATCAGCCTCTCTCTTCTTAATGTAGAGAAGATGGACCAAACCAGGCCTCTGTGGAGAGCTGTTCCAGGGTGCCTATGGTTGATATACCATTCTAACTTCTGAATGTGTCACAGGATGTTGGGGCAGCCTCTATCTCATGGGAACCTTGGAAGCAACTGTTAGGACAAAGTGGTTACCAAGGCAGTGACCATATTCAGTTCCTGAAAGAAGTGACCTCACTTCACTTCCTTGGTGATGGAATTCTCTGAACTTGGGATCCAGGAAGCCAGGCACCCAGAGCCAGTCCCACTCCAGACCCAGTGGGCTAACTTGTTTGCTTTTCCCAAAGACATAGTCAGTCTTTCTTGGTACCTGCTGATGTGAGGATGGCCAAATGCCAGCAGAGCTCTGAAGAGGGGCCTTTCCTGAGAAAGCAGGCAGTGGCTCACCGCTGGCTCCTTACAATTTCACGGAGTTGGACATTGAGACCAGATGTGAAACAGGACAAGCCATTTTGGGGGAACATAATATGGCCCACCAGTCAGAAGACACTCCGGATAGTCACAGACCTATTTGGGGGAAGGAAGTGCCTTTGCCGTTGTAGGTGTGAGTTTGTGGTTTTTTCTCATGTTCTGAGAATAGGTAGGAAAGGTGGTTTGTTTGGTTTGGAGTGGACTGTTTCTAGTAAGTCGTTTTACATTGTGAGTGTTTCTATGTCTGTGTATCCCACTGTATCCATGGTTGTAGACATTAGAAAAGAGAATTCACCAATGGATATGTTGTCTCTAGTTGAAAGCTTCCGCAATTCATACTGCGCAATTGATGAATGCACTGCAGCTTGCCTTATGGATGGGCAACATCTACTATCTTCTAAAGTTCCTGTTTTCTACGTGAATTCTGGCCACTCTCCAGAATAGACTCATGGTTTTGTTTCCCAGATATGTAACACCACAAGGCTCTGTGACATGGCCATGTTCTGGATAGCTGAAGGGAATGAGATCATCTCAGAAAACTCAGATATCAGTGTGTGCAGTAAAGTCTCAGTGGAGAAACCCTTCTTTGGGCCATTTGCTTAATTCTATTTCTATTACCCTAAATGTCAGAAAGGTCTTTGCCTCAGGCCACCCCTTTGTGTAGCCTGAAAAACACTGTTTTCATATGGAAATGAATGGACCCCACCTGTGGCTCTTTGCTTAATTTCTTTGGAATGGGATGTGTCTGAATCAGCCTCTTGTCCTTGTATGAGGTTGTGGCTTAGATTCTCAGCACCTGATGGATCTAAAGAAAGATCCCATGTTCTTCCAAAACTAAAATGTCCAAAAGAGCAGTCATTGTGGATGAATATTTTTGCCTTCTTGTTTTAGGTTCCTGAACTCCATCAAGTGAGAATAGGGATCCTTTGGGTCAAATGAGTTCTTGAAATCCCTGCAGAGGCTAGCCCATATGTGCTTGGATTTTCTCATGACTCCAAATCACATAAAGAATCTATACCTTACAGCCAGTAGGCCGAATTTGGAGAAGTGGAACACTTTAACAGCAGGAATATTTGATCACTCCTGGTTCACAGGAAGAGTGTCCAGGCCACCATGATTTTAGGCAAATAAGGGGCAAGTGAGCTTATTTTGGACACTACCTTGGGCTCATAGAAACCTCCAGCTAGAGGTTATGATGAGTGTCTACATGGAAGAAGATGATGGCCCTGTGGGAGTGTTTTGATTTTAATTGTGGTAATTTTTGTGGCGGTTGGAAGGGATGACTGGGTCCACCTGGGCTTGAAATCTGGTGTGATTCCCCTTAGAGACTGCATTCTGGAATTGACCTCAGAGAAGTATTGCCATGAATTGTGTTGGGATTTTAGGAGGACACACATAAGACTCACTCTTGGAAACTGAGATCTATGCCCAGGGTGCCTTTCCACAGAGGCCTGGGAATCTCAGCCAGGATATCACATGATTTTATTCTGAAAGACTTGGCAGCCATAGATGAGAGTCAAAACATACATGGACCTCACATTGTAGACGTCAATTGGCCTGGCTTTATGTGACCATTTGGTAACTCTTTGAGAAGCCTTGACTTTGAGAGTTCTCCAGAGCTTTCATTGAAATGAACTTTCTAAACACTTAATGGTTCCTGAATGAATTGAGACCCACAGTGCCTCTAACTTCATTTTTGAAAAATTGATAAATAAATACCATGAAATTTTTTAAATTCCCATGACCAGGTGGAACTGCAGAAAATTTGATGTCCTGTTGCTTATCATGTGTATACCAGACAGTGCCTTGTTTGACTGGGTTTCATGAAAATGATGTAGAACACGAGATGCCAGTAATTTGGAGCCTGCTGAGTAGTGGGCCTAGAGCAGTGGTGGGAAGGTGTGTGAAAAAACATCATGGAGGGGCTATGTGGATCTGCCATTGGCTTCCAAATGGCTTGTGACTGATATAGTGCAGACATAAGACCCTTATATGTAAAGGCATCCTGTTATATGGAGAGTTTTAAGGGCAATGTTCAGAATAAGTTTACTATGGTTATTGGGGCAAGCTCTGTGGGATAGAAGCCTGGTTGGTGCATTCTCCTGCAGACCCTGACCCACCACAAGTGACAGAACTCCCTCCAGCACTGTATCCCAAATGAACTTCTTATATTTTGTGAAGCAAATACCAAATTCCCAGTGCAGCAGCAAAAAACACCATGAAAAGTGGAGGATGACCAAATGTCTTCACAGTCCCCACCGGGAGACACTTAGAATTCAGTGGCCACAGTTTTCCTACAAAGAGAGAATTGAGCACTGCTGCCTCATGTTCATTGGAATATAAGAAACCATCTCTTCCCAGTCACATAGATGCAGACCCAGCTTTGATGGTCTCACTACGAAGGAAGCTAAAGCTCATGACAGCAACATATATTTCAGGATCCCAACCTCAGAGGCCATTTCCCAAGAATTCTTAGGCCAGCAGAGCTCCTTGTTTGTGGAGTGTTTACCCTGTCCTTTACTTTTGGAAATTCCTCTACCACCTCCAAAGTTGTGAACTCCCGAGCATATTCCATTCCATATATGTATTCCTAGATTTTTACACTTTTCAACTCTAATTGTGTCTTACTTGGGGCGAAGGTAATGTCAAGGCATTGTTCTGGATGTGAGTGGGAAGATTTTTGTGTAGCACATATTTACATACACATTGGATTCATTTTCCAATTTTCCATTTGAAATACTTAATCCCTGACACTAACCTGTACCCTACTAGTCTCTGACTAATAATCCTAAAATGATGGTGAAAAATAACCCAAAAAGAATAGAAATACAAGCAGTTCAGAGGAGGCATGGTGTATAGTTGGAATTGCTTTTTGCATTATATAATGTAGGAGTTTTAAATCTAGTCAATTTTCTGTTGAAATAGTTCTAGATGTGTTTTTAAAATTAACAAATATGTGAATCCCTGTCTCCCTTTCTCTGTAGCCTATTCAGCACATGTATTTTTATATGCACATATAGAATCCTACCTGATATCACTTGTACACACATGTGAGGTGGCTGAATTGGCAGATGCAAATTGTGAGAAGAGATCACTCCTCCTAAACGCTGTTGGAACTGAAAATTTAACCTACGGGTGAGCTTCCTAGTTGAATAACATTATACATAAATCCATGTTCAGTAAAATGAATATTTTTCGATCTTTGGATTATATATATTTGATGAAGATTTTCGATTGGCATATATATTGCTACTTTTTTTTTCTTTTATTGGTTGCTCAAAACATTACAAAGCTCTTGACATATCATATTTCATACATTAGATTCAAGTGGGTGATGAACTCCCATTTTTACTCCAAATATAGAATGCAGAATCACATCAGTTACACATCCATATTTTTACATAATGTCTTATTAGTTACTGTTGTATTCTGCTACCTTTCCTATGCCCTACTATCCCCCCTCCGCTCTCTTCCCATCTTCTCTCTCTACCCTACCTACTGTAATTCATTTCACTTATTGTTTATTTTTCCATTACACTCACAACCTCTTATATGTATTTTTTTGTAACAATAAGGGTCTCCCTCCATTACCATGCAATTTCTCTTTTCTCTACCTTTCCCTCCCACCTCATGTCTCTGCTTAATGTTAATCTTTTCTTCATGCTCTTCCTCTCTGCTCTGTTCTTAGTTGCTCTCATTATATCAAAGAAGTCATTTGGTATTTGTTTTTTTGGGATTGGCTAGCTTCACTAAGCATAATCTGCTCTAGTGCCATGCATTTCCCTGCAAATTCCATTATTTTGTCATTTTTTAGTGCTGTGTAATCCTCCATAGTATATAAAAAAAAACATTTTTTTTTTATCCATTCATCTATTGAAGGGAATCTGGGTTGGTTCCACAGTGTAGCAATTGTGAATTGTGCTGCTATGAACATTGATTGGCAGTATCCCTGTAGTACGCTCTTTTAAGGTCTTCAGGGAATAGTGCGAGAAGGGCAAAAGCTGGGTAAAATGGTGCTTCCATTCCCGGCCTTCCCAGGAATCTCCATACTGCTTTCCAAATTGGCTGCACCAGTTTCAGTCCCATCAGCAATGTACAAGAGTACCCTTTTCCCCACATCGTCGCCAGCACTTGTTGTTGTTTGACTTCATAATGGCTGCCAATCTCACTGGATTGAGATGGTATTTTAGGGTGGTTTTGATTTGCATTTCTCTGACTGCAAGAAATGGAGAGCATTTTTTCATGTACTTGTTGATTGATTCTATGTCCTCCTCTGAGAAGTGTCTGTTCAGGTCCTTGGCCCATTAGGTTATTTGTTATCTTATTGTCTAATTATTTGAGTTCTTTGTATACTTTGTATACTCTGGATATTAGGGCTCCATCTGAAGGGTGAGGAGTAAAAATTTGTTCCCATGATCTAGGCTCCATATTTACCTCTCTTATTGTTTCTCTTTCTGAGAAAAAAATTTTCAGTTTAAGTAACTCCCATTTGTTGATTCTTGTTATTAACTCTTGTGCTATGGGTGTCCTATTAAGGAATTTGGAGCCTGACCATACAATATGTAGATCGGAACAAACTTTTTCTTCTATCAGATGCAGAGTCTCTGATTTGAATCTAGCTCCTTGATCCACTTTGAGTTAACTTTTGTGCATGGCGAGAGAAAGGGATTCAGTTTCATTTTGTTGCATATGGATTTTCAGTTTTCCCAACACGATTGGTTGAAGATGCTATCCTTCCTCCATTGCATGCTTTTAGCTCCTTTATCAAATATAAGATAGTTGTAGCTTTTTGGATTAGTCTCTGTGTCCTCCATTCTGTACCATTCGTCCACCCGCCTGTCTTGGTACCAGTACCATGCTGTTTTTGTTATTATTGCTCTGTAATATAGTTTGAAATCTGGTATCGCTATACCGCCTGATTCACACTTCCTGCTTAGAATTGCTTTTGCTATTCTGGGTCGTTTATTTTTCCATATGAATTTCATGATTGGTTTATCTATTTCTACAAAAAAATTCATTTGGGATTTAGATTGCCATTTCATTAAACCTATAGACAACTTTTTAGTAATATCGCCATTTTGATGATGTTAGTTCTGCCTATCCATGAACAGGGTATATTTTTCCATCTTCTAAGATCTTATTCTACTTCTCTTTTTAGGGTTCTGTAGTTTGCATTGTATAAATCTTTCACCTCTTTTGTTAGGTTGATTCCCAAGTATTTAATTTTTTATGAGGATATTTTGAATGTAGTGTTTTTCCTCATTTTCATTTCAGAAGTTTTGTCGCTGATATACAGAAATGCCTTTGATTTATGCATGTTGATTTCATTTCCTGCCACATTGCTGAATTCATTTATTAGTTCTAGTAGTTTTTTTCTGTAGACCCTTTTGGGTCTTCTATGTATAGAATCATGTCATCTTCAAATAGTGATAATTTAAGTTCTTTTTTTCCTATTTTTATGTCTTTAATGTCTTTCATCTTTCTAATTGCTCTGGCCAGTTTTTCGAGAACTATATTGAATAGAAGTGGTGATAGAGGACATCCCTGTCTTGTTCCAGATTTTAGAAAGAATGCCTTCAATTTTTCTCCATTCAGAAGGATGCTAGCCTGAGGCTTAACATAGATAGCTTTTACAATGTCGAGGTATGTTCCTTTTATCCCTAGTTTTTCTAATGTTTTGAACATAAAGGAATGCTCTACTTTTTCTAATGGTTTTTCTGCATCTATCAAGATCATCTTATGGTACTTATTTTTAAGTCTATTGATGTTGTGAATAACATTTATTGATTTCCATATATTGAACCCTCCTTGCATCTCAGGGATGAATCCTAGTTGATCATGGTGCACAATTTTTTTGATGTGCCTTTGTATCCAAATCACCAGAATTTTAATGAAAATTTTTGCATCTAGGTTCATCAGAGATATTGGTCTGTTGTTTTCTTTCATTGAGGTGTCTTAGTCTGGTTTCAGAATCAGGGTGATGTTGGCCTCATAGAATGAATTTGGCAGAGCTCCCTGTTTTTCTATTTTCTGAATAACTTGAAAAGTATTGGTATTAATTCTTCTTTAAAGGTTTTGTAAAACTCCGCTGTATACCCATCCGATCCTGGGCTTTTCTTGGTTGGTAGTAGTTTGATTGCCTCTTCTATTTCATCGATTGATATTGGTCTGTTCAAATTGTGTGTATCCTCCTGACTCAGTCTAGGCAAATCATATGACTTAACAAATGTATCGATGTCTTCACTATTTTCTATTTTATTGGAATATAGGTTTTCAAAATAATTTCTAATTGTCTTCTGTATTTATGTAGCATCTGTTGTGATATTGCCTTTTTCATCCCGTATGTTAGTAATTTGAGTTCTCTCTCTTCTTCTCCTCGTTAGCATGGCTAAGGGTCTGTCCATCTTATTTATTTTTTCGAAGAACCAACTATTAGTTTTGTTAATTTTTTAATAGTTTCTTTTGTTTCAATTTCGTGATTTACGCTCTGATTTTAATAATTTCTTGCCTTCTGCTACATTTGCTGTTGTTTTGCTCTTCCTTTTCTAGGGCTTTGAGATTAAGTGAGAGCTCATTTATTTGTTGTTTTTGTTTTTTTCTTTTTTTGATGAATGACCTCCAGGCGATGAATTTGCCTCTTGAATCTTGTTTCATTGTGTCCCATTGAATCTGATATGTTGTGTCTATATTTTCATTTATCTCTAAGAATTTTTTGATTTCCTCCTTTATGTCTTCTGTAACCCATTGATCATTCAGTAACATATTGTTCATTTTCCATGTGATGTAGGATTTTTCCTTCCTTCTTTTACCATTGGTTTCCAGTTTCATTCCATTTTGATCAGAAAAAAATTCATGGTATTATCTCCACCCCTTTATATTTACTGAGTGTTGCCCTATGGCATAATATATGGTCTATTTTTGAGAAGGATCCATGTGCTGGTGAGAAAAAAGTATATCCACTTGATGATGGTTGATATATTCTATATATGTCAGTTAAGTCTAGGGTATTGATTGTGATATTGAATTCTATATTTTCTTTATTCAACTTTTGTTTGGAGGATCTGTCCAATGGTGAGAGAGGTGAGTTGAAGTCTCCCATAATTATTGTGTTGTGGTCTATTTGATTCTTGAACTTGAGGAGAATTTGTTTTATAAATGTTGCAGCACCATTATTTGCTGCGTAAATATTGATAATTGTTATGTCTTGTTGGTGAATGGTTCCTTTCAACAGTATATAATGTCCTTCCTTATCCCTTTTGATTAAATTAGTCTTGAAGTCGATTTTATTCCATATGAGGATGGCCACCCCTGCTTGCTTACAAGGACCGTGTGCATGGTATAAATTTTCCCAACCTTTCACCTTCAGCCTGTGTATGTCTTTTCCATTCAGATGTGTCTCCTGGAAGCAACATATTGTTGGATTTGTTTTTTTTTAATCCACGTTACAAGCCTATGTCACTTTATTGGAGAGTTTAAGCCATTAAAGTTTAGAGTTAGTATTGATATATGGTTTGTATTGCCACCCGTCTTTGATTATTTATCTTTTTTTTTTTTAATTTAGTTTGTTTATCCATGATTAACTTTTCCCCCGCCCTCTGTCATTAATGAGGCACTTCCCACTGATGGTTTTCGTTGTTGATATTCATTTTTTCCTCGTGTAGTGTTTTCCTTAAGATGCTTTGCAATGCTGGTTTTCTGGCTGCAAGTTCTTTTAGCTTTTGTTTATCACGAAATGTTTTTATTTCGTTGTCTTACCTGAAGCTTAATTTTGCTGAATACAGATTTCTTGGTTGGCATCCATTGTTTTTAAGTGTTTGAAATACGTTGTTCCAGGATCTTCTCACTTTCAGCATCTGTGATGAAAAATCTGTTGTTAACATTTATGGTTTACCCCTGATTGTAATCTGCCTCCTTTCTCTTGTAGCTTTTAATATTTTCTCTTTGTTTTGTATATTGGATATCTTCATAACAATGTGTCTTGGCATTGGTCTACTGTGATTTTGTGTGCTCCGTGTCCTGTAAGCATCTACAATTTTTTTTATCCGTTTCCATTTTTATTTCTGGAAAGTTTTCTGTAATTATTTCATACAGCAGGTTACTCATTCCCTTGGTTTGAATCTCTGTACCTTCCTCTATCCAGATGACTCATTAGTTTTTTTTTTTTTCTTATGTTATCCCATATCTCTTGGATGTTTTTCTCATGACTTTTTACCAGCATTTCTTTGTTGGCTAGACTTTTTTCAAGATGATATATTTTGTCTTCATTATCTGACATTCTGTCTTCTACTTGCTCCACTCTGTTAGTGATACTCTCAATTGAGTTTTTAATTTGGTTTATCATTTCCTTCATTTCTAGAATTATTGTTTGATTTTTTTTTTATAATCTCTATCTCCTAATTAAGATGCTTAATTTCTTTTTATATCTGTTTATGTAATTCATTTTCAATGTGTTCTTTCACTGTTTGGTTTTGATGTCTCGTATCCTCTTTAAGGTTCCATTCCATCTGTCTAAGGTATTTCTTGAGTTCTTTATATGACCATTTTTCTGATGACTCTAGGTCCTTCTGAATATTTAGGCTGTCCATCATTGTTTGTACTCCTTTTCTTCCTTGCTTTTTTATGCTGCTCATGTTACTTCTTGTTTTGTTTGACTGCTGAGTTACTGCTTACTCTTATAAATTTATTTGATGCTTGGGAGGAAAGATATTAGAAGGGAAGGGAAGAAGTCACTAAAGAGAATGAGAGTAGACAGGTAGAATTCAAGGAAGGGAGAATAAGAAAATTGAAAAGAAATGAAAAGACAAAAGAAAAAAAAGAAAATAAAGAAAGAAAAAAAATTTAAATAATAATTATAATTAAAAAATGAAAATTAAAATTTAAAATAATATAAATAATAATAATGATAAAATAAAAAATAAAAAAATAAAAACATTAAAAAAGTTAAAGAACAACAACAACAAAAATGAAAATGAAAGAAATATAAAAAATATAAATTAAAAAAAATAATAATAATACATGCAGTCATAGAGTTCAATTAACTTCTCTTTCAGTAGGTGGAGCTGTGTGCACTGGGCCAAGTTCTCCTCTGAATAAGTGGGAACCAATCACTGTGCAGCAGCTCTTCCTCCCAGACTTAGCGGATCTCCAATCCTGAGTGCCTAGGGCCTTCTCTTGTGCTTCCTCAAGCCATGCCCTGATCACCTGTGACGCTCACCACAATAGTGGTTACAAGCCAGAACTCTACTCCTGGCAGCCCTGTTTTCATGAACGCCTGTGCACACTCTCCCTGTTTGCCTCCCTCAGACCCTAAGTTTGTAGAGCTTGGGGCTGAGGACCCCCAGCGAATTTTCTTGCCCTCTGGGAGCCACGCCACCGGTACGTGGTGTAAGAGACCTCAATTGTCAGCACTTGTGGGATCAGGAGCCCGGAATTCCACGCCGCTACTCCCGAGCCAATCCTGATTCCCTAGGTCTGGCTATCACGCTCACGGGAGAGCTGGGAGAGGCCCTTACGGCAGAGCTGGGAGGGGCCCTTAAGGTTTCCCTGCTGTGTTGAGAGAGATGGCTAGGGGATTACACACCTGTCACGCTGGTTTCAATGAAGTTATATCCTCTGCCCGTGACATCATTTCTATGCTATGGTGGTATCCCATGCAAATGGTGACCGTTTGTTCCCTTTGCAAGGTAACCAACGCAACGGGTGGGTCCTGACTGTCTCTCCCAAGTGCCGTTTCAATCCTGTGGCCACTGCCTTTGAAGGCTTGGTTGGCTTTTACCTCTGAAAGTTCAGAAGGGCCGAACAGTTATTTCAGAGGGATCTTCGTGCTGAGTCACGAGAACCAGGCAAACCGGAGGTTGAATGCAGCTGATCCAGGCTCGGTGTGTGTTCTGAGGGGCCCAGAATGTTCGCACCAGATCGACATTAGGTCAACATTGCCTAGTGATTCTGAGCAAACAGCATTTAGACAGTTTACGACTCCCGATGCTCGCGCAGCTGAAGAGGTCAGAGACTTGATTTTTCCATGCCTGCCTTCATGATGGATCTCCTGTATTGCTACTTTTTTATATCTGTGCATGTGAGTGTGTATGTATGAGAGTGTATATATATATATATACACTCTCCAGATTTTTTAAAATATGAAATATATGTGTCTTATTATACACTCCCTAAATTCATTCATATTCATATATGTGTATTTATAATCAACTTTCCACAAGATTATTCTCAGAAATAATCATCCACCTGAAATACATATTTGTTTTCTAGTACTGAAAACTAAATTCAGTGAAAGGTGCAAACAAAACCTAATATTTCTACAGTTACTGAGCTAGTTTAACATCAATGCAAGTATATTCTTAGGGGACATGATGTGTATTTTGATTTTCATTTTTATTCAACACTTATACGTTACTATGTCTTCAGTTTATGCACATCATAGGATATATATTTCATTCAAAAGTTAGAAAATTTATAGGCATTTGTTTCACGATCAATCACTTTCTGATTCAGAAGACATGATTCTTCTATGTTTCTTGACTGGTCTTTTCATGAGACTTCTTTCCAAACACATTATTTTCGTTTAACATCATCACTTATAAAGCAAAACTCAAACACCCTTCATGATAAACCATAATCCTAATATTACCATTAGATATATAACTGGTTGAAATGAATGATTATATATCAATATAAGATTTCTTATATATTTTCAGATTTCAATTCAATCCATTATTTAAAGTGGAACCAGATACATTATTTATTCATATTTTCGTCTATTCATGCATTATCTCTATATTCATAGACACAGGGTACACCTCTTTGTACCCCTAATACTAATGTATATGTCTTCAAAATATTGCTCCCAGACATGGTGAAAGAAATACTCATGTTACCTGATCTACATATACATTTTACCACCGAAATATTCTGAACAAAAAAAAATGTAAAGGTCACACTTATGATTGTACCAAAGCCTAAAAGGAAAGTGAACATGGATAAGTAATAACATCCGTGTCCAGGTTGCCTAATGCTCTCAAATGTCAATCTCATTGGTGACAACATATTTGTTTTTTTCTATGATTATATATTCAAACTCAACCCGTTGAAAATGTCTAATCCTATCACTCATTTATACTTTGCCTGATTTCGTTATGTCTCTATTGATACCTGCTTTTCTACATAATTTTCCCAGTTCATCATTGTGAAAGACTCTTCACATGTACTGACATTTACATTCACTCTCTAAACGAAACCCTATTGCTAAAGAAGCTTTTTATTCCAAATCATATTCTCACTCTTCTTCCTAAACCTACCGACTATCTTTCTAATCCTACCGACTATCCCTTTTTAACTGGATGTTCTCTTCTACATTCAATCATCCAAGGTACAAGGTCCTATGCCATTGTATATCAATTTAACTGAGACAAATGTACAGAACGTAATTCAACACTATGTATCCCAATCAAGGGCCCAATGCCCTTCTGGGCTTCAAATCTTTCTTAGATTTCCGTTTTCATACATATATTTCACTTATATATTCTTATAAATATCGCAGGTACCCAATCCCTTTATTCATCCTGCAGAATGATTCCTAACCCAAATCAAACATATAATGAACCCTAACCATACACTAACTTTACCGAAGAGCAGGGACAGAGTTGGTTTTAAAATACAGGAATGTAGGGTATCTTCACCTGCTGAGAACCTCAAATGTTCATGCAGAAATGATCCCTGGTGAAGATGAAGGCAGCTATGAAATACCTCAGAAAGCAAAAGTCATCTTCCATGGCAGTCATCCTGGTCGGGTTGAAGGGTTGGGTCTGAATCACTCTCTCTTCTTAATGTATACAAGATGGACCAAACCAGTTCTGTGTGGAGAGCTGTTCCGGGGTGCTTATGATAGATATAACATTCTAACTTGTGAAAGTGTTACAGGAAAACAGGGGCAGCCTCCACCTAATGGGACTTTTGGAAGCAACTGTTAGGGCAAAGTGGTTGCCAAGGCAGTGATGTAATTCAGATCCTGAAGGAAGTGACCTCACCTCACTTCCTTGGTGATGAAACTCTCTGAACTTGGGATCCAGGAAGCCAGGAACCCAGACACAGTCCCTGTCCCAGTCCCAGTGGTCTCATATGTTTGGATTTACCAAGGACAGAGTCAGTCTTTCTTTGAACCTACAGATGTGAGGATGGCCAAATGCCAGGAAACCTTTGAAGAGGGGCTTTTCCTCAGAAAGCAGGTAGTGTCTCACCACTGGCTCTTGACAACTTCACAGAGTTGGCCAAGCAGACCAGAACTGAGACAGGAGAGGTCATTTTGGGGAAACATAGTATGGCCCACCAGTCAGAGGACACTCCGGAGAGTCACAGACCTACTTGGGGGAAGGAGGTGCCTTTGTGGATGTGGGTGTGATTTTGTGGTTTTGTCTCAAGTTCTCAGAATAGGTGGGAAAGGCAGTTTGTTTGGTTTGGAGTGGACTACTTTTAGTAAGTCCTTTGACAAGGCGAGTGTCTGTGTATCCCACTGTGTTCATGATTGTAGACATTAGAAGAGAGAAGGCATCAATGGATGTTTCCTGTCTACTAGAAAGCTTGCCAGCATTCATTGTGCCCAATATATGAGTGGAATCAGGCTTGCCTTATGGATGGGCAACACCTACTAGCTTCATAATTTCCTGTTTTCTCCTTCAATTCTGGCAACACTGCAGAATAGTATCATGGTTTTGTGTCCAAGATATGTACCACCTCCAATATCTGTGACATGGCCATGTACTAGATAGTTGAAGGGAATGGCTAGCATCTCAGAAATCTCAGATATCAGTTGACCAGGAAAGTCTCAGTGGAGAAACCCTGCTTTGGTCCTTTTGATTACCTATTGTTCTGTTGCCCTGAATGTCAGGAAGAACTTTGCCTCAAGCCACCACTTTGTGAAGCCTGAAGAAAACAGTTTTCAAATGCAAATGAATGGGCATCACGTGTGGATCCATGCTTAATTGCTTTGAAAAGGGATATGTCTGAATCAGTCTCTTGGCCCTGTGTGAGGCTGAGGCTTAGATTCTCAGCACCTGATTGATCTAAAGATACATCCCATGCATGCATCGAAAACCAAATTGGCAAAAAGATCAGATATTGTTGATTAACTCTCTTGCCTTCCTCTGGTAGGTTCTTGACATCCATCAAGTGAGAACAGGGATCCTTTGTGTCAAATGAGTTCTTCAAAACCCAGCAGAGGCTAGCCCATAGGTGCTTGTTTTTCTCATGACTCCAATTCACTTAAAGAATCTAAACCTCAAAGTCAGTAGGCCTCAAGTTGGAGAAGCTAAGCAGTATTAAAGGAAGACCTATTTGATCACTCCTGGTTTACAGGAAGGGTGTCCATGCCACCCTGACTTTAGGCAAATGAGGTGCAGGAAGCTTATTTTGGACACTGACGTGGGCTGCTCCCCTCATGGAAACCTCCAGCCACAGGTTATGATGAGTGTATATATGGAAGAACATTTGGGCCATGTGGGAGTGTTTGGGTTTTAATTGTGGACATTTGAATGGTGGTTTGAAGAGATGACTGGGTCCACGTGGGCTTGCACCCTGGTGTGATTCCCCTTAGAGACTGAGTTGTGGTACTGATCTCAGAGAAGTATTGCCATGAATTGTGTTGGGATTTTAGATGGCCATGCATGAGAGTTGCCCTTGGAAAGACATCTAGGCCCAAGTTGACTTTCCACAGATCACAGGGAATCTCAGCCAGGATATCACATGATTTTATTCTTAAAGACTTGGCAGCCATTTTTGAGAGTCAAAACACACATGGACCTCACATTGTAGACCTCAATGGGCCTGGCTTAATCTGACATTTTGGCCACTCTTTGGGAAGCCTTGCCTGTGAGAATTCTCCAGAGTTTTCATTGAAATAAACTTACTCACCATTTAATGGTTCCTGAATAAATTGAAACCCACAGTGCCTCCAACTTCTTCCTTGAAAATTGGCTAGATAAATACCATAAAAATTTTTGAAATTCCCATGACTGGGTGGCACTGGAGAACATTTGGATGTCCTGTTGCTGATCATGAGTATGTAAGACAGTGCCTTGATTGACTTGGTTTTATGAAAATGGTATAGAACAGAGATGCCAGTAAGTTGGATCCTGTTGAGTAGTTGTCCTAGAGCAGTTTGGCAGGTGTGTGATAAAACATCTGTGTTGGGCCATGTGGATCTGCCATTGGCTTGCAAATGGATTGTGACTGACATTTTGAAGCCAGTAGACTCTTATATGTAAAAGCATATTGTTATATGGAGAGGTTTCAGGGCAATGTTCAGAATCAGGTTGCTATGGTCAATGGGGCAAGCAATGTGGGATAGAAGCCTGGTTGGTGCATTCTCCTGCAGAACCCGACCCACCACAATTGACAGAACTCACTTCAGCACTGTGTCCCTGTTGAACTCCTTGTATTTCATGAAGCAAATTCCAAACTCCCAGTGCAGCAGCAAGAAACACCACGAATAGTGGAGGATGACCAAATGGATTTACAGTCCACACGGGGAGACACTTAGACCCCAGTGGCCACAAGTTACATACAAATAGAAAATTCAGCACTGATGCCTCATGTTCATTGGAAAATAAGAAACAATGTCATTCATGTCACATAGATGAAGACCCAGCTTTGATGGTCTCACTCCAAATGAAGCTAATGCTCCTGACAACAGCATATATTTCATTGCCCAACCTTAGAGGCACTTTCTCTAGATGTCAGGCTGGCAGAACTTCATGTTTGTGGAGTGTTTACCCTGTCCCTTACTTTTGGAAACTCCTCTACCACCTCCAAATTTGTGAACTCCTGAGCATTTTCCATTCCACATATGTATTCACAGATTTTCTAACTCCTCTCCTCTAATTGTGTCTTATGTGGGGCGAAGGTAATGTCAAGGCATTGTTATGAATGAGAGTGGGAAGTTTTTTGTGTAGCACATATTTGCATATACATTGGATACATTTTCAAATTTTCCATTCGAAATACTGAATCCCTGACACTAAAACATACCCTAATAGACTTTGACTTCTAATCCTAATATTATGGAGAAAAATAACCCAAACAGAATAGAAATACAAGAGGTTCACAGGAGGCATGGTGTATAGTTGGACTTGCCTTTCGTATGATAAATGGTAGGTGTTATAAATCTAGCGAATTTTAATTGAAATAGTCCTCCATGTGTTTTAAAAGTTAACAAATATGTGAATAACTGTCTCCCTTTCTCTGTAGCCTATTTATCACATGTATTTTTATATGCACATATCGAATTCTACCTGGTATAACTCGTACATTTTGTGAGGTGGCTGGCTTGGCAGATACAAATTGTGAGAAGAGATCACTCCTACTAAATGCTGTTGGAACCGAAAATTCAAGATACGGGTGAGCTTCTTAGTTGAACGACATAAATCCATGTTCATTAAAATGAATATTTTTGGATCTGTGGATGATATATATTTCATGGTGAATTTTGATTGGCATACATAATGCTACTTTTTAATGTCTCTGTGTGTATGTATATATATACATATATATATATATTTTTTTTTCACTGCAGATTTTTCAAAATATGAAGTATATTTTTCTTATTATACACTCCCTAAATTCATTCATATTCATGTATGTGGATTTATAATCAACTTTTCAAAAGATTTTTCTCAGAAATATTCATCCACCTGAAATACTTATTTGTTTCCTAGTACTGAAAACTAACTTCAGGGGATCATATGATGGCTGCGAAGGGAGTGCATCACCCCCATATACCGCGTCACTGTGCGGGAGAATGACGAGTTAGAATGGCTAAAACCTATCTTGTTAGGAATTTCCAGAAAAATTGTGGTTCTCCAAAACCTAGTTTACATATTTCCATCTCACGAGGATCAGCTACGGGAACTCAAACGCGAGTGATTTGTCCTCACAGAAGGTCATGTGGCTTATTCAGGAAATCGCTCCGTCGCTAGAGTCTGTGGTGCGTGCTGGGAAACGACGAGATAGCAACGCAAATATACAGCGGTGCAGATACTGTGGGCTCCTGCCAGGTATGCAATCACTGTGCTCAGTGCTGAATTCTGGGTTTGAGACGGGGAAGCATGCAGTCCAACTCGTTTCTCCGCACCAGTCAGACCACAGAGGAACCCAGCGGCCACCATCTTGGAGAGGTGACGTCACCATCCCTGTTTTCGACTGATCGCAGCTTATTCAGCTATAGAACCGGTAATTTCAGGATGCCATTCACCTTTGTCTTGCAGACAAATTACTCAGGCTCAGTGCTAAAGAACCCGCAGAAACTGCGTCTTGGAGCCTGCTTCTATTAGAACATACACCGAGCCCAGAGCAGCCGAATTCCGCCTCCCGGAACTGATCTGGCCCTGGGCTAAAGAACCCGCGGAAACTGCTTCTCGGTCCGGGTCTTGCTGAATACTGTGGAGGTAAATATCAACCGAGCCTTCATAGGGAGTGCAACAGGATTGAGACGGGGCTTGTGAGTGCCGGTCAGAACTCACCCATTGCTTTAGTCACCCAGCAAAGGGAACAAAATGCTGCCTTTTGCATGGGATACCAACATGGCAGAGATCTGATGTCATCAGAAAGCAGCAGAGGAGATAACTTCATTGATACCAGCGGTGACAGAAACAGTTGGTCTCCTGGTAAAGAAAGTGAGTCACAAACACCCGGGTCTCCCTCACTTTGTCATCAAGCCAGAGGGGCAGAGCAGAGCCACCGCCCACGCCCGGAACAGGCCCAGCGACACACCTGCATGGTAGTCACGTCACTCCAATTGGAATAGAGGCAGAGCAGAGCCGCCGCCCTTGCCCAGAACAGGCCCAGTGACCCGCAGGCGTGGTAGTCAAATCACCTGAATTGGAATAGTTGCAGAGCAGAGCCTTCTCCCGCACCTAGTACAATCCCAGTGGCCCACCGGCATGGTAGTCAGGTCACCCCAATATTAGTAGTGGCAGAGCAGAGCCTTCGCCCGCACCCAGAACAGGCCCAACAACCTGCCGGCATGGTAGTCACGACCCCCCAAATGGAGTAGTGGCAGAGCAGAGCCATCACCCGCACCCGCAAGGTAGGCACACCTGCACCTGACTGGCAGAAGAGGCCCATCGCCCTGCCGGCGCGGCAGACACTTCACCCCATTAGGAATAGGAGCAGAGCAGATCCGTTGCCCGTGCCCGCAAGGTAGGCAGACCTGCGACAAACTGGCGGAACAGGCCCAGCAACACACCTGCATGGTAGTCACGTCACCCCAATTGGAGTAGGGGCAGAGCAGAGCCGCCGCCAGCACCTACAAGGTAGGCAGACCTGCGACTGATCGGCAGAACACCCCAGGGGTCCACGGGCCTGGTAGACACGTGACACCAATTGGAGGAGGGGCAGAGCAGAGCCGCCTCCCGCGCCTGCATGCTAGGCAGACCTGCACCGATCAGGAAAACAAGCCCAGCGGCCCGTCAACAAGGTAGTTAGATCACCCTAATTGGAGGAGCAGCACAGCCCCCCTGTGCCCATGCAAGGGAGACTTTGCAACTATACAAGAGCAATATAAATATATAGGAGGAAAATTTCAAAATCACAACAGTTTCACCAAGCAGAAAGAAAAGCGAGCAGTATGATAAGACAAGGAAAAAAGGACCACAAGCAATGCAGGTCAGCACAACTTTAGAAGAGGTAATAGCTGGAGTAGATGGAATGTCAGATAAAGAACTCAGGATATACATGCTTCAGATGATCTGGAGTCTCAAGGAAGACATTAGACAGCAAAATCAGACAATGAAAAATCACTTCGACAATGAATTACATAAACAAATCCAAGAAGCAAAAGATCAGCTATACAGGGAGATAGAGGTTGTAAAAAATAACAAACAGAAATCCTAGAAATGCAGAAAGCAATAAACCAACTTAAAAACTCAATTGAGAATACTACCAGCAGAGTAGAACACTTAGAAGATAGAACATCAGACAATGAAGACAAAGTATTCC
This sequence comes from Callospermophilus lateralis, assembly GCF_048772815.1. NCBI lineage: Eukaryota > Metazoa > Chordata > Mammalia > Rodentia > Sciuridae > Callospermophilus > Callospermophilus lateralis. The sequence goes on along the minus strand of NW_027514940.1, from coordinate 120,227 downwards.
AACTTGAAAAGAACATAGACAGCTCAGCAAGACTGTTAAGAAACCATGAACAGAATATCCAAGAAATACGGGATAACATAAAGAGACCAAACTTAAGAGTCATTGGAATACAGGAAGGTATAGAGGTCCAAACCAAAGCAATGAGCAATGTATTCAATGAAATAATACGAGAAAACTTCCCAGACTTGAAGAATCAGACTGACTCCCAAGTCCTAGAAGCCTACAGGACGCCGAATGTGCAAAATCATAAGAGATCCACACCTAGACACATTATAATGAAGATGCCCAACATACACAATAAGGAGAGAATTTTAAATGCTACAAGAGAAAAAAAAGCAGATTACAATTAGGGGTAAACCAATCAGGATAACAGCTGATCTTTCAACACAGACTCTGAAAGCTAGAAGATCCTGGATTAACATTTTTCAAACACTGAAAGAAAATGGATTCCAACCAAGAATTGTGTATCCAGCGAAATTAAGCTTCAGGATGGAAGATAAAATCATAACCTTCCATGTTAAAAAAAAGTTAAAATAAATTGTAGCTAGAAAACCATCTCTTCAAAACATCATCGGCAAAATATTACAGGAAGAGGAAATGGAAAATAACAATAAAAACCAACAGTGGGAGGTAGTACAGTAAAAGGGGGAAATAATCAATGTAGAAAACAATCCATGTTTAATAACATAAATAAACAAATAGGGCTGGAAGAACAACCATTATCTCAATAATAACCGTAAATGTTAATGGCTTAAACTCACCAATTAAGAGACACAGGCTAGTAGAATGGATCACAACACAAGACCCAATAATATGCTGCCTACAGGAGACGCATTTGATAGGAAAAGACATACATAGACTGAAGGTGAAAGGTTGGGAAAAATCATATCACTTATATGGACTTCGGAAACAAGCAGGAGTGTCCATACTCATATCAAATAAAATAGATTTCAAGCCAAAGTTAATCAAAAGGGATAAAGAGGGACACTACATACTGCTCAAGAGAACCATACACCAACAAGACATAACCATTATAAATATATATATGCCCCAAACAATGGTGCAGCTATGTCCATCAAACAAACTTTTCTCAAGATCAAGAGTCTAATAGACCACCATACAATAATCATGGGAGACTTCAGCACACCTCTCTCACCACTGGACAGGTCTTCCAAACAAAAGTTGAAATAGAAAACTATAGAACTCAATAACACAATTAATAACCTAGACTTAATTGACATATATCGAATATACTCCTCAACATCAAGCAGTTACATTTTTCCTCAGCAGCACATGGATCCTTCTCAAAAATAGATCATATATTATGTCACAGGGCAATTCTTAGACAATATAAAGAAGTAGAGATAATACCATGCATCTTATCTGATCATAATCTAATATAAACTAAAAATCAATGCTAAACGAAGGAAGGAAAAATCATGCATCACTTGGAGAATGAACAATAGGTTACTGAATGATCAATGGGTTATAGAAGACATCAAGGAGGAAATTAAAAAATTCTTAGAGATAAATGAAAACACAGGCACAACATATCAGAATCTATGGGACACACTGAAATCCGTTCTAAGAGGAAAATTCATTGCTTGGATTTCATTCCTTAAAAAAAGAAAAAAAAAAAAAAACAAATAAATGATCTCATACTTCATCTCAGAATCCTAGAAAAAGAAGAGGAAAACAACAGCAAAATAAGTAGAAGGTAAGATTTAATTAAAATCAAAGCTTAAATTAATGAAATCGAAACAAAAGAAACAATTGAAAAAATTGAGAAAACTAAAAGTTGGTTCTTTGAAAAAATAAATAAAATCGACAGACCCTTAGCCATGCTAATGAAGAGAAGAAGAGAGAAAACTCAAATTACTAGCATACGGGATGAAAAGGGCAACATCACATGTTAAGGTCTATAAACAAGTCAGGATGGCACCTGGTATTTTGCCAGAGAAATGTTAGGGTCTGTAAACAAGTCTGGATGGCGCCTGGCCAAATGCCATAGAGAGTGGTTTGTGAAGTAACAAAAGCAAGCCATTAAGTGTGGAGATTCCTTATTGGTTGACTGCTGGATCTATTTTATGCTAATTAGATAAGCTATATAAAATGTATAAATATCGCTCAGATGCTACAATAAACGGCTTCCACTCCTGCTGTATCAATCTACACAAGTTATTTGTCACCCCCTGGCAATCACAGCAGATATTTCTGAAATACAGAAGATAATCAGAAATTAATTTGATTCGTTATACTCCAATATAATAGAAGATAGTGAAAGCATCGAAAAATTTCTTAAGTCATATGATCTGTCCAGATTGAGTCAGGAGGATATAGACAACCTAAACAGACCAGTATCAATTGAGGAAATAGAAGAAACCATCCAAAGATTACCAACTAAGAAAAGACCAGGACAGTATGGGTATACAGCAGAGTTTTACAAACCCTTTAAATATGAACTAATACCAATACTTTTCAAGCTATTTCAGGAAATTGAAAAAGAGGGAGATCTTCCAAATTCATTCTACCAGGCCAATATCACCCTGATTTCTAAACCAGACATAAACACTTCAAACAAAGAAAACTACAGACCAATATCCCTAAGGAATCTAAATGCAAAAATCCCTAATTAAATTCTGGCGAATCAGATACAAAAACATATTAAAAAAAATTGTGCACCATGATCAAGTAGGATTCATCCATGGAATGCAAGGCTTGTTCAATATACGAAAATCAATAAATGTTATTCACCACATCAATAGACTTAAAAATAAGAACCATATGATCATCTCGATAGATGCACAAAAAGCATTCGATAAAGTACAGCATCCCTTTATCTTCAAAACTCTAGAAAAACTAGGAATAACAGAATCATACCTCAATATTGTAAAAGCAATCTATGCTAATCCTCAAGCTGGCATCATTCTGAATCTAGAAAAATTGAAGGCATTCCCTCTAAAATCTGGAACAAGAATGGGATGCCCTCTCTCACTACTTCTGTTCAATACAGTTCTCGAAACACTGGCCAGAGCAATTAGACAGACGGAAGAAATTAAAGGCATAAAAATAGGAAAAGAACAACTTAAATTATTACTATTGCAGATGACATGATTCTATACCTAGCAGGGTCTACAAAGAAACTAATAGAGCTAATAAATGAATGCAGCAAAGTGGCAGAATATAAAATCAACACGCATAAATCAAAGGCATTCCTAATTATCAGGGACAAATCCTCTGAAATGGAAATGAGAACAACCACTCCATTCACAATATCCTAAAAAAAAAAAAAGATGGGAATCAACCTAACAAAAGAGGGGAAAGTCTCATACAATGAAAACTACACAACCCTAAAGAGAGAAATATAAGAAGATCTTAGAAGATGTAAAAATATACCCTGTTCATGGAAAGGCAGAACTAACATCATCAAAATGGTGATATTACCAAAATTTCTCTATAGGTTTAATGCAATGCCAATCAAATCCCAAAGGCATTTCTTGTAGAAATAAAGAAAGCAATCATGAAATACATATGGAAAAATAAAAGTCCCAGAATAGCAAAAAAAATGCTAGGCAGGAAGTGTGAATCAGGCGGTAGAGCGATACCAGACTTCAAACTATACTACAGAGCAATAGTAACAACAATAGCATGGTACTGGTACCAAAACAGGCTTGTGGACCAATGGTACTGAATAGAGGACACAGAAACCAATCCACAAAACTACAACTATCTTATATTTGATAAAGGGGCTAAAAGCATGCAATGGAGGAAGGATAGCATCTTCAACAAATGGTGTTGGGAAAACTGGAAATCCATATGTAACAAATTCAAACTGAATCCCTTTCTCTTGCCATGCACAAAAGTTAACTCAAAATGGATCAAGGAGCTTCATATCAAATCAGAGACACAGTGTCTGATAGAAGAAAAATTTGCTTACGATGTACATACTGTGGGGTCGGGCTCCAAATTCCACAATAGGACACCCATAGCACAAGAGTTAATAACTAGAATCAACAAATGGGACTTACTCAAACTAAAAAGTTTTTTCTCAGCAAAAGAAACAATAAGAGAGGTAAATAGGGAGCCTACATCCTGGGAAGAAATCTTTACTCCTCACACTTCAGATAGAGCCCTAATATCCAGAGTATACAAAAAACTCAAAAAATTAGACAATAAGATAACAAATAACCCAATCAACAAATGGGCTGAGGACCTCAACAGACACTTATCAGATGAGGACTTACAATCAATCAACAAGTACATGAAAAAATGCTCACCATCGCCAGCAGTCAGAGAAATGCAAATCGAAACCACCCTAAGATACCATCTCACTCCAGTAAGATTGGCAGCCATTATGAAGTCAAAGAACAAGTTCTGGCAAGGATGTGGGGAAACAGGTACACTTCTACATTGCTGGTGGGACTGCAAATTGGTGCAGCCAATTTGGAAAGCAGTATGAAAATTTCTTGGAAAGCTGGGAATGGAACCACCATTTGACCCAGCTATTCCCCTACTCAGTCTATTCACTAAAGACCTAAAAACAGCATGCTACAGGGACACTGCTACATCGATGTTCATAGCAGAACAATTCACAACAGCAAGACTGTGAAACCAACTAAGATAACCTTCAATGAAAGAATGGATAAAATACTGTGGCATTTATACACAATGGAGTATTACTCTGCATTGAAAAATAAAAAAAAAAATCATAGAATTTGGAGGGAAATGGATGGCATTAGAGCAGATTATGCTAAGTGAAGCTAACCAATCCTTAAAAAACAAATGCCAAATGTCATCTTTGATATACGGAGAGTAACTAAGAACAGAGGAGAGACGAAGAGCATGACAAGATGATTAACATTAAAGCGGGAGGAGAGGTGGAAAGGAAAGGGAGAGAGAAGGAAAATTGCATGGAATTGGAAGGAGACCCTCAGGGTTATACAAAATTACATACAAGAGAAAGTGAGGAGAAAGAGAAAAATAATACAAGGGGGACAAATTTATTACAGTAGAGGGGGTAGAGAGAGAAGAGGGGAGGGGCGGGGAGGGGAGGGGGGATAGTAGAGGATAGGAAAGGCAGCAGAATTCAATAGACACTAGTATGGCAATATGTGAATCAATAGATGTGTAACTGATGTGATTCTGTAATCTGTACATGGGGTAAAAATGGGAGTTTATAACGCACTTGAATCAAAGTGTGAAATATGTTATAACAACAACTATGTAATGTTTTGAACAACCATGAATAAAAATGAAATAAAACTAACTACGGTGAATAATGCATGCAATCCTAATATTTCTACAGTAACTGACCCAGTTTAACATCAATGCAAGTAGATTCCTATGGGACATGATGTGTACTTTGACCTTCATTTTTATTCAACACTGGTACATTACTATTTCATCAGTTTATGCACATCACAGGATATATATTTCATCCACAATTTAGGAAAGTTATAGGCATTTGTTTCACTTTCAATCAATTCCAGCTTCAGAACACATGGATTCCTCCATATTTCTTGACTGGTCTTTTCATGAGACTTCTTTCCAAACACATTATTTTCGATTTCCATAAACACTTTTGAAACAAAACTCACACACACTTCATGATAAACAATAACCCTAAGATTACCATTATATATGTAACTGGTTGGAGTGAATGATTGTATGTCAATATATGATTTCCTATATATTTTAAGATATCAATTCAATCCATTATTTAAAGAGAAAATAGTTATATTATTTATTCACACTATGGTCTATTCATGCATTATCTCTATATTCATTGACACAGGGTACACCACTTGGTACCCACAATACTAATTTATGTGTCCTCAAATATTGCTCCCAGAAATGGTGGAAGAAATACACATATCATATGATCTACATATATATTTGATCACAATAATTTTCTGGGCACAAAATGCAAAGGTCACACTTATGATTGTACCAAATCCTAAATTGAAAGTGAACATGGCTTACTAAAAACATCTATGTCCAGGTTGCCTAATGCTTTCAAATGTCATTCCTATTGGTGACTACATATTTGTTTCTTCCTAAGATTATGTATTCAATCTCAACCCTGTTGAAAATGTCTAATCCTATCACTCACTATATAATTGCCTCATTTCGTAATGTCTCTATTGATATTTTCCTTCCTACATATTTTCCCCAGTTAATCATTGTGACTGACTCTTCACATGTGCTGACATTTATATTCACTCTATAACCGAAACCCTAATGCTACAGAACTTTTTGTCCAATTTTTATACTCACTCTTTTTTTATAAACCTACCGACTATCTTCCTAATCCCACCGACTATCTCAATTTGAGTGGATGTTCTCTTCTAAAATCAAACATCCAAGGTATAAGGTCCTATGCCATTGATTATCAATTTATCTGAGACATCTGTGTAGAACGTAATTAAAAGCTAAGTATCCCAATCAAGGGCCTAATGCCCTTCTGGGCTTCAAATCTTACCAACATTTCTGTTTTCATACTTATATTTCACCTCTATAATCTTATAAATATCGCAGGTTCCCAATACTATTAATCATCCTGCAGAAGGATTCGTAATCCAAATCAAACATGTTAATAACCCTAACCATACACTCTTCCCTCAACCTAACTTTACAGAAGAGCAGGGACAGAGTTCGTCTTACAATACAAGAATGTAGGGGATCTGCCTCCTGCTGAGAACCTCAAAGGTCCATGCAGGTTTGATCCCTGGAGAAGATTAGGCAGCTATGAAGGACCTGAGAGAGCAAAAGTTATCTTCCATCTCAAACAACCTTTCCAGGATGAAGGGTTTTGTCTGAATAAGCCTCTCTCTTCCTAATGTAGAGAAGATGGACCATACCAGGCATGTGTGGAGAGCTGTTCCTGGGTGCCTATGGTTGATATACCATTCTAACTTTTGAAAGTGTCACAGGAAGTAAGGGCTGCCTCCATCTCATAGGACTATTGGAAGCAACTGTTAGGACAAAGTGGTTGCCAAGGCAGTGACCTCATTAAATTCCTGAAGAGATTAATCTCACCTCACTTCCTTGGTGATGAAACTCTCTGAACTTGGGATCCGGGAAGCCAGGCACGCAGAGCCAGTCCCATTCCCAGTCCCAGTGGTCTCACTTGTTTGGATTTAACAAGGACAGAGTCAGTCTTTCTTAGTACCTACTGATGTGAGGATGGACAAATGTCAGGAAAGCTCTGAAGAGAGGCCTTTCCTGAGAAAGCAGGTAGTGGCTCACAGCTGGCTAGTGACAACTTCACAGATTGGGCCAATGAGACCATATCTGACACAGGACAGGCGATTTCATCAGAACATAGTATGGCCCACCAGTCAGAGGACACTCCTGATAGTCACAGACCTACTTGGGGGAAGGAGCTGCCTTTGTGTGTGTGGGTGTAGGTTTGAGGTTTTGTCTCATGTTCTGAGAATAGGTAGGAAAGGCGGTTTATTTGTTTTGGAGTGAACTGTTTCTGGTAAGTCGTTTGACAAGGCCATGTCTCTATGTCTGTGTATCCCACTGTGTCCGTGGTTGTAGACATTAGAAAAGAGAATGAATCATTGTATGTGTCCTGACTAGTAGAAAGCTTCCCAAGATTCATCTTGCCCAATTTATGAATGGACTGTGGCTTGACTTATGGGTGGGCAACTCCTACAATCTTGCTAAGTTCCTGTTTTCTTCCTGAATCCTGGCCAATTTCCAGAATAGGCTCATTTTTTTGTGTCCAAAATATGTACCACCTCCAAGCTCTGAGACTTGGCCATGTACTGGATAGCTGAAGGGAATGGGAGCATCTCAGAAAACTCAGATATGAGTGTGACCAGAAAATTCTAATGGAGAAACCCTGCTTTGGGCCTTTTGCTTACCAATTGTTCTGTTGCCCTGAATGTCTGGAACATCTTTGCCTCAGGCCACACCTTTGTAGAGCCAAAAGAAATAGTTTTCAAACAGAAATGAAAGGGCATCACCTCTGGCTCTTTGCTTAATTGCTTTGGAAAGGGATGTGTCTGAATCAGCTTTTTGGCCCTGTGTGAGGCTGCGGCTTAGATTTTTAGCACCTGATGGATCTAAAGAAAGATCCCATGTGTGCATCCAAAACCAAAATGGACAAAAGAGCATTCATTTTGGATGAAGTCTCTCACATTCCTCTGTAAGGTTCCTGACCTTCATCAAGTGAGAATAGTGATCATTTGGTTCAAATGTGTTCCTCAAAACCCTGCAGAGGATAGCCCATAAGTGCTTGATTTTTCTCATGACTCCAAATCACATAAAGACTCTAAGCCCCACAGTCAGTAGGCTTCAAATTGGAGAAGCAGTGCCATCTTAATGGCCGGCCAATTTGATCACTCCTGGTTCACTGGAAGGATGTCCAGGCCACCCTGATTTTAGGCAAATGAGGGGCAAGGGTGGTTATTTTGGACACTGTCTTGGGCCGCACCCCTCATGGAAACCTCCAGCCAGAGGTTATGATGAGTGTGTATTTAGAAAAGATGAGTGACATGTGGGAGTGTTTTGGATTTAATTGTGGATATTTGTGTGGCAGTTGGAAGACATAACTGGGTCTACCTGGGCTTGAACTTTGGTGTGATTCCCCTTAGAGACTGAGTTCAGAATCTGACCTCAGAAAAGTATTGCCATGTATTGTGTTGGGATTAAAGAGGCCATGTATGAGAGTCACCCTTGGAAACTGAGATCTAGCGCCAGAGTGGCTTTGCACAGAGAACTGGGAATCTCAGCCAAGGTATCACATGATTTCATTCGAAAGACTTGGCAGCCATATTTGAGAGTCAAAACACACATGGATCTCACATTGTAGACCTCAATGGGCCTGGCTAAATGTGACCTTTTGTCCACTCTTTGAGAAGCCTTGCCTGTGAGGGTTCTCCAGAGCTTTCATTGAAATAATCTTCCTCTCCATTTAATGGTTCCTGAATAAATTGAAACCCACAGTGCCTCCAACTTCATCCTTGAAAAATTTCTAGATAAATACCGTGAATTTTTTGAAATTCCCACGACTAGGTTGCACTAGAGAACCTTTGGATGTCCTGCTGCTGATCATGGATGTACCTGACAGTGCCTTGCTTGACTGGGTTTTATGAAAATGGTGTAGAACAGAGGTCCCAGTAAGTTGCAGCCTCCTGAGAAGTGGGCCTAGAGTTGTGGTGGGCAGGAGTGTGATAAAACTTCTGTGTTGGAGCAATTTGGATCTTCCATTGGCTTACGAATGGCTTGTGGCTTACATGGTGCAGCCAGCAGACCCTTATAAGTAAAGGCATCTTGTTATATGGAGAGGATTCAGGGCAATGTTCAGAATCAGGTTGCTATGGACAAGGATGCAATGGGGCAAGCTTTGAGGGATAGAAGATTGGTTGGTGCATTTTTCTGCTGTCCCTGACCCACCACACGTGACAGAACTCCCTCCAGCACTGTGTCCCAGTTGAACTCCTTCTATTTTATGAAGCAAATACCAAACTACCAGTGCAGCAGCAAAAACCCCACAAAAAGTGTAGGAGGGCCAAATGGCTTCACAGTTCAACGGGGAGACACTTAGACCCCAGAGGCCACAGTTTACTTAAAAAGAAAAATATCAGCACTGTTGCCTCATGTTCATTGAAAAATCAGAAACAATGTCTTCCAGGTCTCATAGATGCAGACCCAGCTTTGATGGTCTCACTACAAAGAAAGCCAAATCTCCTGAAAACAACATATATTTCAAGTGCCCTATCTCAGAGGCAGTTTCTCAAAAAGCTTTTAGGCCAGCAGAGCTCCATGTTTGTGGAGTGTTTACCCTATCCCTTGCTTTTGGAAACTTCTCTACAACCTCCAAGGTTGTGAACTCCTGAGCATTTTCCATTCCAGATATGTGTTCACTGATTTTCTAACTCTTCTCCTCTAATTGTGTCTTACTTGGGGTGAAGGTAATGTCAAGGCATTGTTCTGGATGAGAGTGGGAGGATATTTGTGCAGCATATATATGCATACAAATTGGATTCATTTTCCAATTTTCATTTTGAAATATTGAATCCCTGACACTAACCCATATCTACTAGACTCAGACAACTCATCCTAATATGATAGAGAAAAATAAGGCAAACCTATAGAAATACAAGCAGTTCATTGGAGGCATGTTGTATAGTTGGACTTGCGTTTTGCATTATATAAGGTAAAAGTTATAAATCTAGTCAATTTTTAATCGAAGAAGTTCTCCATGAGTTTTTAAACTTAAAAAATACTAGAATTCTTGTTTCCCTTTCTCTTTAGCCTATTCACACTTGTATATTTATATGCACATATAGAATCCTACCAGGTATCACACGTACATTTTTGAGGTGGCTGACTTGGCATATACAAACTGTGAGAAGAGTTCACTCCTCCTAAACGCTGTTGGAACTGAAAATTCAACCTATAGGGGAGCTTCCTAGTAAAAGAACATTATGCATAAATTCATGTTCAGTAAAATAAATATTTTTGCATCTGTGGATGATATATATTTACTGATGAATTTTGATTGGCATATATATTGCTACTATTAAATGTATGTGAGTGGTTTTTTTTGTGTGTGTGTGTGTATAATATATCTGTACACTCTGCAGATGTTTCAAAATATAAAATATATGTGTCTAATGTAAACCCTCTAAATTCATTCATGTTCATGTATGTGGATTTATAATCAACTTTTCACAAGATTATAATCAGAAATATACATCCACCTGAAATACATAATTGTTTCCTAGAACTGAAAACTAACTTCAGTGAATGGGGCATACAAATCCTCATTATTCTACAGAAACTGACCCAGTCTAACATCAATGCAAGTAGACTCCTATGGGACATGATATGTAATTTGACGTTCATATGTATTCAACAATGGTACATTATTATTTCTTCAGTTTTTGCACATTTTAAGTTATACACTTCATCCACAAGTTCACAAATTTATAGGCATTTGCTTCAACTTTAATCACTTCTTGCTTCAGAACACAAGTATTGTCAGGGTTTCTTGACAGGTCTTTTCATGAGACTTCTTTCCAAACACATTATTTTAGATTTCCATAATCACTTTTGAAGCAAAACTCACACACTCTTCATGATAAACCAAACCACTAATATTTCCATGAGATATATAACTGGTTGGAATGAATGATTGTATATCAATATATGATTTCCTGTAATTTTTCAGATATCAATTCAATTCATTATTTAAAGTTCAAAAAAGTTATATTATTTAGTCACAGTATGTTCTATTCATGCTTTATCTCTATGTTCATAGACACAGGGTACACCTCTTTGTACCCCCAATTCTAATTTTAAATATTCAATATATTGCTCCCAGAAATGGTGAAAGAAATACTCATGTCACCTCATTATCACAGTAATATTCTGGACAAAATTGGAAAGGTCACTCTTAATATTGTACCAAAGCCTAAATGGAAAGTGAACATAGATTACTAAAAACATCCATGTCCAGGTTGCCTAATGCTATCAATTGTCAATCCTGTTGGTGACTACATATTTGTTTCTATCTAATTTATATATTCAAACTCAACCCTGTTGAAAATGACTAATTCTATCACTCACTTTATACTTTGCCTGATTTTGTAATGATTCTATTGATATCTGCTTTTCTACATATTTTCCCCAGTTCATCATAGTGACTGACTCTTCATATGTACTGACATCTACATTCACTCCATAACCGAAACCCTACTGGTAAACAACTTTTGGTCCAAATCCTATACTCACTCTTCTTCCTAAAGCTATCGAGTATCTTCCTAATCCTAACGATTATCACTTTTTGCATGGATGTTCTCTTCTAAATTCAATCATCATAGGTACAAGGTCCTACTCCCTTGTATATCGAATTATCTGAGACAACTTGCAGAACATAATTCAAAGCTAAGTATCCCAATCAAGGGGAAAACCCTTCTGGGCTTCAAATCATACCTAGATTTTTGTTTTCATACTTTCATTTCACATCTATATTCTTGTAAATATCACAGGTTCCCAATACCATTATTCATCACACAGAATGATTCATAACCCAAATCAAACCTGTTATTTACCCTAAGCGCACACTGTTCCCTCAATCGCATTTTACAGAAAAGCAGGGACAGAGTGGTTCTTACAATACAGGAAATTATGGGATCTTCCACCTGCTGAGAACCTCAAAGGTCCATGCAGAAATGATACCTGGAGAAGTTGTAGGCAGGTATGAAGGACCTGAGTGAGCAAAAGTCATCTTCCATGGCAAATAACCTGGTCAGGATGAAGGGATGTGTCTGAATCATCCTCTCTCTTTTTATTGTAGAGAAGATGGACCAAACCAGGCCTGTGTGGAGAGCTGTTCCTGGGTGCCTATGGTTGATATACCATTCTACCTTGTGAAAGCGTCACAGGAAGTAGGGGAAGCCTCCATCTCATGGGACCCTTGGAAGCAACAGTTAGGACAAAGTGGTTGCCAAGGCAGTGACCTCATTCAGTTCCAAAGAATGTGACATACCTCATTTCCTTGGTGATGGAACTCTCTGAAATTTGTATCCATGAAGCCAGGCACCCAGAGGCAGTCCCAGTCCCAGTCCCAGTGGGCTCACTTGTTTGGATTTACCAAGGACAGAGTCAGTTTTCTTGGTACCTACTGATGTGAGGATGGCCTAATGCCAGGAGAACTCTAAAGAGGGACCTTTCCTGAGAAAGCAGGTAGTGGCTAACCACTTTTTCCTGACAACTACACAGAGTTGAACAAGGAAACAAGATCTGAGAGAAGACAGGCCATTTAGGGGGAACATAGTATGGCCCGCAGTCAGAGGAAACTCCGGATAGTCACAGACCTACTTGGGGTAAGGAGGTGCCTTTGTGGGAGTGGGTGTGGGTTTGTTGTTTTGTCTCATGTTCTGAGAATAGGTAGGAAAGGCGGTTTGTTTGGTTTGGAGTGGACAGTTTCTAGTAAGTTTTTTGACAAGGCGAGTGTTTCTGTTTCGGTGTATCCCAATGTGTCCGTTGTTGTAGACATTAAAAAGAGAATGCATTAATGGATGTGTCCTGTCTAGTATAAGTCTTCCCATAATTCATCCTGCCCAATATATGAATGGACTGCAGCTTGTCTTATCGATGTGCAACACCTACTATCTTTCTAAGTTGCTGTTTTCTTCCTGAATTCTGGCCACTCTCCAGAATAGGCTCATGGTTTTTTGTCCAAAATATGTACCACCTCCAAGCTCTGTGACATGTCCATGTAATGGATAGCTGAAGAGAATGGCGAGCATTTCAGAAAACTCAGATATCAGTGTGACCAGGAAAGTCTCAGTGCAGAAACCCTGCTTTGGGCAATTTGCTTACTAATTGTTGTGTTGCACTGAATGTCAGGAAGGTCTTTGCCTCAGGCCACCCCTTTGTGAAACCTGAAGAAAACAGTTTTCAAATACAAATGAATGGGCATCACCTGTGGCTTCTGGCTTCATTGCTTTGAGAATGGATGTGTCTGAATCAGCCTCTTGGCCATGTGTGTGGCTGTGACTCAGATTCTCAACACCTGATGAATCTAAAGAATGATCCCATGCGTGCATCCAAAACCATAAGGGCAAAAAATCATTCATTGTGGATGAAGTCTCTTGCCTTCCTCTGTTAGGTTCCTGAACTCCATCTAGTGAGAATAGGGTTCTTTGGGTCAAATGAGTTCTTCAAATCTCTGCAGAGGTGTTTGGGTTTTCGAATAACTTTAAATCACATAAAGAATCTATTCCTGAAATCAGTAGGCCTCAAATTGGAGAAACACAGAAGAATTAACGGCAGGCTTATTTGATCATTGCTGGTTCACAGAAACGGTGTCCAGGCCACCCTGACTTTAGGCAAATGAGGGGAAAACGAGCTGATTTTGGACACTGTCTTGGGCTGCGCCCCTCATGGAAACCTCCACCCAGAGGTTAAGATGATTGACTATATGGAATAAGATGAGGGCCATGTGGGAGTGTTTCGGTTTTAATTTTGGTCATTTGTGTGGCATTGGAAAAAATGACTGGGTCCACGTGGGCTTGAACTCTGGTGTGATTCCCCTTAGAGACTGGGTTTTAGAACTGAACTCAGAGAAGCATTGCCATGAATTTTGTTAGGATTTCAAGAGGCCACGCATGAAAGTCGCTCTTGGAAACTGAGACCTAGGCCCCGGGTTGATTTCCACAGAGGCCTGGGAATCTCAGCAAGGATATCACATGATTTTCTTCTTAAAGACATGGCCGCCATAGTTGAGAGTCAAAACACACATGGACCTCACATTGTAGACCTCAATGGGCCTGGCCTAATGTGACCTTTTGACCACTCTTTGGAAAGCCTTGCCTGTGAGAGTTCTCCAGAGATTTCATTGAAATGAGCTTCCTCACCATTTAATGTTTGCTGAATGAATTGAAACCCACAGTGCCTCCAACTTCATGCTTGAAAAATGGCTAGATAAATACCATGAAATTTTTGAAATTTCTATGACCAGGTGGCACTGGAGAAACATTGGATGTCCTGTTGCTGATCAGGAGTATACCAGACAGTGCCTTGATTTACGGAGTTTCATGAAAATGGTGTAGAATAGGATGGCAGTAAGTTGGAGCCTGCTGAGTAGTGGGTCTAGAGCAGTGGTGGGGAGGTGTTTGATAAAACATCCATGGTAGGGCCATGTGGATCTACCATTGGATTCCAAATGGCTTGTAACTGACGTGGTACAGCCAGCAGACCCTTATATGTAAAGGCATCTTGTTATATGCAGAGTTTTCAGAGGAAAATGAAGAATCAGGTTGATATGGACAAGGGGGCAATGGGGCAACTTGTGAGAGATCGAAGCTTATTTGGTGCATTCTCTAGCAGACCCTGACCCACCACACGTGACAGAACTCCCTCCAGCACTCTGTCCCAGATTAGCTCCTAGTATTTCGTGAAACAAATACCAAACTCACAGTGCAGGAGCAAAAATACCACAAAAAGTGGAGGAGGACCAAATGGCTTTACAGTCCACACGGGGAGAAACTTAGTCCCCAGTGGCCTCAGTTTACCTACAAAGAGTGGATTCAGCACTGCTTCATCTTGTTCATTGGAAAATAAGAAACCATGTCCTCCAGGTCACATAGACGCAGACCCAGCTTTGATGGTCTCACTACAAAGGAAGACAAATCTCCTGAAAACAACATATATTTCCATAATCATTTTGAAGCAAAACTCACAAACTCTTCATGATAAAAGAAAACACTAATATTTCCATTAGATAAATAACTGGTTGGAATTAATGATTGTATATCAATATACGATTTCCTTTAATTTTTCAGATATCAGTTCAATGCATTATTTAAAGTTCAAAAAAGTTATATTATTTATTCACAGTATGGTCTATTCATGCTTTTTCTCTATGTTCATACAAACAGGGTACACCTCTTTGTACAACCAATTCTAATTTTACATCTTCAATATATTGCTCCCATAAATGGTGAAAGAAATACTCATGTCACCTCATTATCACAGTAATATTCTGGACAAAAAATGGAAAGGTCACACTTATGATTGTACCAAAGCCTAAATAGAAAGTGAACATGGATTTCTAAAAACATCCATGTCCAGGTTGCCTAATGCTGTCAATTGTCAATTCTATTGGTGACTACATATTTGTTTTTTCCTAATTTATATATTCAAACCCAACCCTGTTGAAAATGTCCAATTCTATCACTCACTTTATAATTTGCCTGATTTCATAATGTTTCTATTGATATCTGCTTTTCTACATATTTTCCCCAGTTCAACATACTGACTGACTCTTCATATGTGTTGACATTTACATTCACTCTATAACCGAAAGTCTATTGCTAAAGAACTTTTGGTCCAAATCCTATACTCACTCTTCTTCAAAAACCTACCGACTATCTTCCTAATCCTACTGAATATCCCTTTTTGACTGGATGTTCTCTTCTAAATTCAATCATCCAATTTACAAGGTCCTATGCCATTGTATATCGAATTATCTGAGACAACTTTGCAGAACATAATTCAAAGCTAAGTATCCCAATCAAGGGCAAAACTATTCTGGGCTTCAAATCATACCTTGATTTCTGTTTTCATACTTATATTTCACCTCTATATTCTTGTAAATATTGCATGTTTCCAATACCATTATTCATCGCACAGAATCATTCCTAACCCAAATGAAACCTGTTTTTAACCCCAAGTATACACTGTTCCCTCAATCAATTTACAGAAGAGCAGGGACAGAGTGGTTCTTACAATACAGGAAAGTTGGGGGCCTTCCACCTGATGAGAACCTCAAATGTCCATGCACAAATGATACCTGGAGAAGTTGTAGGCAGGTATGAAGCACCAGAGAGAGCAAAAGTCCTCTTCCATGGAAAAGAACCTGGTCAGGATGAAGGGATGTGTCTGAATCTGCCTCTCTCTTCTTATTTTAGAGATGATGGACCAAACCAGGCATGAGTGGAGAGCTGTTCCCGGGTGCCAATGGTTGATATACATTCTACCTTATGAAAGTGTCACAGGAAGTAGGGGCAACCTCCATCTTATGTTACCCTTTGAAGCAACTGTTTGGAAGAAGTGGGTGCCAAGGCAGGGACCTCATTCAGTTCCAAAGAAAGTGACATACCTCATTTACTTGGTGATGGAACACTCTGAACTTGGTATCCAAGAAGCCAGGCACCCAGAGGCAGTCCAAGTCCCAGTCCCAGTGGGCTCACTTGTTTGGATTTACCAAGGACAGTCAGTTTTCTTGGTACCTAATGATATGAGGATGGCCAAATGACAGGAGAGCTGTGAAGATGGATCTTTCCTGAGAAAACAGGTAGTGTCTAACCACTTTTTCCTGACATCTTCACAGAGTTGGTCAATGAAACAAGATCTGAGAGAAGACAGTCCATTTTGGGGGAACATAGTATGGCCCACCAGTCAGAGGACACTCCGGATAGTCACAGACCTACTTGGGGGAAGGATGTGCCTTTGGGGGAGTGGGTGTGGGTTTGTTGTTTTGTCTCATGTTCTGAGAATAGATAGGAAAGGCGGTTTGTTTGGTTTGGAATGGACAGTTTCTAGTAAGTCATTTGACACGGCGAGTTTTTCTGTTTCTGTGTATCCCCCTGTGTTCGTTGTTGTAGACATTAGAAAAGAGAATGCATTAATGGGTGTGTCCTGTCTAATATAAATCTTCCCATAATTCATCCTGCCCAATATATGAAAGGACTGCAGCTTGTCTTATCGATGTGCAACACCTGCTATCTTTCTAAGTTGTTGTTTTCTTTTTGAATTCTGGACACTTTCCAGAATAGGCTCATGGATTTGTGTCCAAAATATGTACCACCTCCAAGATCTGTGAAATGGCCATGTACTGGATAGCTGAAGAGAATGGCGAGAATCTCAGAAAACTCAGATATCAGTGTGACCAGGAAAGTCTCAGTGCAGAAACCCTGCTTTGGGCCTTTTGCTTACTTATTGTTGTGTTGCACTCAATGTCAGGAAGGTCTTTGCCTCAGGCCACTCCTTTGTGAAGCCTGAAGAAAACAGTTTTCAAATGGAAATGAATGGGCTTCCCCTGTGGCTCTTTGCTTAATTGCTTTGGAAAGGGATGTGTCTTTATCAGCCTCTTGGACCTGTGTGTGGCTGTGACTTAGATTCACAGAACCTGATGGATCTTAAGAATGATCCCATGTGAGCTTCCAAAACCAAAATGGCAAAAATATCATTCATTGTGGATGAAGTCTCTTTCCTTCCTCTGTTAGGTTCCTGCACTCCATCAAATGAGAATAGGGATTCTTTGGGTCAAATGAGTTCTTCAAAGCCCTGCAGAGGTGCTTGTGTTTTCGCATGACTCTAAATCACCTAAAGAATCGATACCTAAAATCAGTAGGCATCAAATTGGAGAAACACAGAAGTATTAACGGCAGGCTTATTTGTTCACTCGTGGTTCACAGAAACGGTTTCCAGGTTACCCTGACTTTAGGAAAATGAGGGGCAAACGAGCTGATTTTGGACACTGTCTTTGGCTGCGCCCCTCATGGAAACCTCCACCCAGAGGTTAAGATGATTGACTATATGGAATAAGATGAGAGCCATGTGGAAGTGTTTTGATTTTAATTTTGGTCATTTGTGTGGCATTGGAAAAAATGACTGGGTCCACGTGGGCTTGAACTCTGGTGTGATTCCCCTTAGAGACTGGGATTTGGAACTGAACTCAGAGAAGCATTGGCATGAATTTTGTTGGGATTTAAAGAGGCCACGCATGAAAGTCGCTCTTGGAAACTGAGACCTAGGCCCCGGTGGATTTCCACAGAGGCCTGGGAATCTCAGCAAGGATATCACATGATTTTATTCTTAAAGAAATGGCAGCCATAGTTTAGAGTCAAAACACACATGGACCTCACATTGTAGACCTCAATGGGCCTGACCTAATGTGACCTTTTGTTCACTCTTTGGGAAGCCTTGCCTGTGAGGGTTCTCCAGAGATTTCATTGAAATGAGCTTCCTCACAATTTAATGTTTGCTGAATGAATTGAAACCCACAGTGCCTCCAACTTCATGCTTGAAAAATGGCTAAATAAATACCATGAAATTTTTGAATTTCCAATGACCAGGTGGCACTGGAGAAACATTGGATGTCCTGTTGCTGATCATGAGTATACCAGACAGTGCCTTGATTTACTGAGTTTCATAAAAATGGTGTAGAACAGAGATGCCAGTAAGTTGGAGCCTGCTGAGTAGTGGGTCTAGAGCAGTGGTGGAGAGGTGTTTGATAAAACATCCGTGTTAGTTCCATGTGGATCTACCATTGGATTCCAAATGGCTTGTAACTGACATGGTGCAGCCAGCAGACCCTTATATGTAAAGGCATCTTGTTATTGGAGAGTTTTCAGAGGAAAATTAAGAATCAGGTTGATATGGACATGGGGTCAATGGGGCAAGCTGTGAGAGATAGAAGCCTAGTTGGTGCATTCTCTTGCAGACCCTGACCCACCACACGTGACAGAACTCCCTCCAGCACTGTGTCCCAGTTAGTTCCTAGTATTTCGGGAAACAAATACCAAACTCACAGTGCAGAAGCAAAAACACCACAAAAAGTGGAGGAGGAACAAATGGCTTCACAGTCCACACGGGGAGACACTTAGTACCCAGTGGTCTCACTTTACCTACAAAGAGAGGATTCAGCACTGCTTCATCTTGTTCATTGGAAAATAAGAAACCATGTCCTCCAGGTCACATAGATGCAGACCCAGCTTTGATGGTCTCACTACAAAGGAAGCCAAATCTCCTGAAAACAACATATATTTCAAGTACAGAAGCTCAGAGGCAGTTTCTCAAAAACTTTTTAGGCCAGCAGAGCTCCATGTTTGTGGAGTGTTTACTCTGTCCCTTAGTTTTGCAAACTCCTCTACCACCTCCAAGGTTATGAACTCCTGAGCATTTTCCATTCCAGATATGTATTCACTGATTTTGTAACTCTTCTCCTCTAATTGTGACTTACTTGGGGTGAAGGTAATGTCAAGGCATTCTTCTGGATGAGAGCGGGAGGATATTTGTGCAGCATATATTTACATACACATTGGATTCATTTTCCAATTTTCCATTCGAAATGCTGAATTCCTGACACTAAGCCATACCTAGTAGACTCAGACTATTCATCCTAATACAATGGGGAAAATTAACCCAACACAATAGAAATACAAGCACTTCAGAGGAGACATGTTGTATAGTTGGACTTGACATTTGCATTATATAAGGTAGGAGTTATAAATCTAGTCAAATTTTAATGGAAATATTCTCCATGTGTTTTTAAACTTAACAAATATGTGAATTCTTGTTTCCCTTTTCAGTAGCCTATTCACACATGTATATTTATATGCATATGTAGAATCCTACCAGGTATCACACGTACATTTTTTTGAGATGGCTGTCTTGGCAGATACAAATTGTGAGAAGAGTTCACTCCTCCTAAATGCTGTTGGAAATGAAAATTCAAACTATAGGAGAGCGTCCTAGTAAAACAACATTATACATAAACTCATGTTCAGCAAAATAAATATTTTTGCATCTGTGGATCATATATATTTACTGATCAATTTCGATTGGCATTTATATTGGTATTTTTTAATGTCTGTGAATGTTGTGTGTGTGTGTGTGTGTGTGTGTGTGTGTGTGGATATAGATATAGATATAGATATAGATATAGATATAGATATACTCCCCAAATATTTCAAAATATGAAATACATATGTCTAATATACACTCTCTAAATTCATTCATGTTCATGTATGTGGATTTATAATCAACTTTTCACAAGATTATAATCAGAAATATTCATCCACCTGAAATATATATTTGTTTCCTAGTACTGAAAACTAACTTCAGTGAATGGTGCATACATATCCTAATTATTCTACAGTAACCGACCCAGTATAACATCAATGCAAGTAGACTCCTATGGGACATGATATGTAATTTGTCATTCATTTGTATTCGACACTGGTACATTATTGTTTCTTCAGTTTTTGCAAATCATAGGATATACATTTCATCCACAAGTTCACAAATTAATAGGCATTTGTTTCAACTTTAATCACTTCTTGCTTCAGAACACATGTATTGTCAGGGTTTCTTGAATGGTCTTTTCATGAGACTTCTTTCCAAACACATTATTTTGAATTTCCATAGTCATTTTGAAGCAAAACTCACACACTCTTCATGATAAACCAAAACACTAATATTTCGTTTAGATATATAACTGGTTGGAATGAATGATTGTATATCAATATACGATTTCCTTTAATTTTTCAGATATCAGTTCAATTCATTATTTAAAGTTCAAAAAAGTTATATTATTTATTCACAGTATGGTCTATTCATGCTTTTTCTCTATGTTCATAGAAACAGGGTACACCTCTTTGTACCCCCGATTCTGATTTTACATCTTCAATATATTGCTCCCAGAAATGGTGAAAGAATTACTCATGTCACCTCATTATCACAGTAATATTCTGGACAAAAAATGGAAAGGTCACACTTATGATTGTACCAAATCCTAAATGTAAAGTGAACATGGATTTCTAAAAACATCCATGTCCAGGTTGCCTAATGCTGTCAATTGTCAATCCTATTGGTGACTACATTTTTGTTTTTTCCTAATTTATATATTCAAACTCAATCCTGTTGAAAATGTCTAATTCTATCACTCACTTTATACTTTGCCTGATTTCGTAATGTTTCTATTGATCTCTGCTTTTCTACATATTTTTCCCAGTTCAACATAGTGACTGACTCTTCATATGTGCTGACATTTACATTCACTCTATAACCGAAAGTCTTTTGCTAAAGAACTTTTGGTCCAAATCCTATACTCACTCTTCTTCCTAAACCTACCGACTATCTTCCTAATCCTACTGAATATCCCTTTTTGACTGGGTGCTCTCTTCTAAATTCAATCATCCAATTTACAAGGTCCTATGCCATTGTATATCGAATTATCTGAGACATCTTTGCAGAACATAATTCAAAGCTAAGTATCCCAATCAAGGGCAGAACCCTTATGGGCTTCAAATCATACCTAGATTACTGTTTTCATACTTATATTTCACATCTATATTTTGTAAGCATTGCAGGTTCCCAATACCATTATTCATTGCACAGAATCATTCGTAACCCATATCAAACCTGTTTTTAACCCCAATTATACACTGGTCCCTCAATCATCTTACAGAAGAGCAGGGACAGAGTGGTTCTTACAATACAGGAAAGTTGGGGATATTCCACCTGATGAGAACCTCAAAGGTCCATGCAGAAATGATACCTGGAGAAGTTGTAGGCAGGTATGAAGGACCTGAAAGAGCAAAAGTCATCTTCCATGGCAAATATCTTGGTCAGAAAGAAGGGATGTGTCTTATTGTAGAGAAGATGGACCAAACCAGGCCTGTGTGGAGAGCTGTTCCTGGGTGCCTATGGTTGATATACCATTCTCCCTTGTGAAAGTGTCACAGGAAGTAGGGGAAGCCTCCATCTCATGGGACCCTTGGAAGCAACAGTTAGGACAATGTGGTTGCCAAGGAAGTGACTCATTCAGTTCCAAAGAAAGTGACATACCTCATTTCCTTGGTGATGGAACTCTCTGAAATTTGTATCCAAGAGGCCAGGCACCCAGAGGCAGTCCCAGTCCCAGTCCCAGTGGGCTCACTTGTTTGGATTTACCAAGGACAGAGTCAGTTTTCTTGGTACCTACTGATGTGAGGATGGCCTAATGCCAAGAGAACTCTGAAGATGGACCTTTCCTGAGAAAGCAGGTAGTGGCTCACCACTTTTTCCTGAAAACTACAAAGAGTTGAACAAGGAAACAATATCTGAGAGAAGACAGGACATTTCGGGGGAACATAGTATGGCCCCCAGTCAGAGGACACTCCGGATAGTCACAGACCTACTTGGGGGAAGGAGGTGCCTTTGTGAGAGTGGGTGTGGGTTTGAGGTTTTGTCTCATGTTCTGAGAATATGTAGGAAAGGCTGTTTGTTTGGTTTGGAGTGGACAGTTTCTAGTAAGTTGTTTGATCAGGCGAGTGTTTCTGTTTCGGTGTATCCCAATGTGTCCGTTGTTGTAGACATTAAAAAGAGAATGCATTAATGGAGGTGTCCTGACTAGTATAAATCTTCCCATAATTAATCCTGCCCAATATATGAATGGACTGCAGCTTGTCTTATCGATGTGCAACACCTGCTATCTTTCTACGTTGCTGTTTTCTTCCTGAATTCTAGCCACTCTCCAGAATAGGCTCATGGTTTTGTGTCCAAAATATGTACCACCTCCAAGCTCTGTGACATGGCCATGTACTGGATAGCTGAAGAGAATGGCGAGCATCTCCGAAAACTCAGATATCAGTGTGACCAGGAAAGTCTCAGTGCAGAAACACTGCTTTGGGCCTTTTGCTGACTTATTGTTGTGTTGCACTGAATGTCAGGAAGGTCTTTGCCTCAGGCCACCCCTTTGTGAAGCCTGAAGAAAACAGTTTTCAAATGGAAATTTATGGGCATCACCTGTGGCTTCTGGCTTCATTGCTTTGTTAAAGAATGTGTCTGAATCAGCCTCTTGGCCATGTGTGTGGCTGTGACTTAGATTCTCAGCACCTGATGAATCTAAAAATGATCCCCTGTGTGCATCCAAAACCATAAGGGCAAAAAATCTTTCATTTTGGATGAATTCTCTTGCCTTCCTCTGTTAAAATCCTGAACTCCATAAGTGAGAATAGGGATTCTTTGGGTCAAATGAGTTCTTCAAATCTCTGCAGAGGTGCTTGGGTTTTCGGATAACTTTAAATCACATAAAGAATGTATTCCTGAAATCAGTAGGCCTCAAATTGGAGAAACACAGAAGAATTAACGGCAGGCTTATTTGATCATTCCTGGTTCACAGAAACGATGTCCAGGCCACCCTGACTTTAGGCAAATGAGGGGCAAACGAGCTGATTTTGGACACTGTCTTGGGCTGCGCCCCTCATGGAAACCTCCAGCCAGAGGTTAAGATGAGTTACTATATGGAATAAGATGAGGGCCATGTGGGAGTGTTTCGGTTTTAATTTTGGTCATTTATGTGACAGTTGGAAGAAATGACTGTGTCCACGTGGGCTTGAACTCTGGTGTGATTCCCCTTAGAGGCTGGGTTTTGGAACTGAACTCAGAGAAGCATTGCCATTAATTTTGTTGGGATTTTAAGAGGCCACGCATGAAAGTCGCTCTTGGAAACTGAGACCTAGGCCCCGGGTGGATTTCCACAGAGGCCTGGGAAACTCAGCAAGGATATCACATGATTTTATTCTTAAAGAAATGGCAGCCATAGTTGAGAGTCAAAACACACATGGACCTCACATTGTAGACCTCAATGGGCCTGGCCTAATGTGACCTTTTGTCCACTCTTTGGGAAGCCTTGCCTTTTAGAGTTCTCCAGAGATTTCATTGAAATGAGCTTCCTCACCATTTAATGTTTGCTGCATGAATTGAAAACCACAGTGCCTCCAACTTCATGCTTGAAAAATGGCTAGATAAATACCATGAAATTTTTGAAATTCCTATGACCAGGTGGCACTGGAGAAACATTGGATGTCCTGTTGCTGATTATGAGTATACCAGACAGTGCCTTGATTTACTGAGTTTCATGAAAATGTTGTAGAATAGAGATGCCAGTAAGTTGGAGCCTGCTGAGTAGTGGGTCTAGAGCAGTGGTGGGGAGGTGTTTGATAAAACATCCGTGGTAGGGCCATGTGGATCTACCATTGAATTCCAAATGGCTTGTAACTGACATGGTGCAGCCAGCAGACCCTTATATGTAAAGGCCTCTTGTTATATGGAGAGTCTTCAGAGGAAAATGAAGAATCAGGTTGATATGGACAAGTGGGCAATGGGCCAAGCTGTGAGAGATAGAAGCCTAGTTGGTGCATTCCCTTGCAGACCCTGACCAACCACACGTGACACAACTCCCTCCAGCACTGTATCCCAGTTTAGCTCCTAGTATTTCGTGAAACAAATACCAAACTCACAGTGCAGTAGCAAAAACACCACAAAAAGTGGAGGAGGACCAAATGGCTTCACAGTCCACACGGGGAGACACTTAGTCTCCAGTGGCCTCAGTTAACCTACAAAGAGAGGATTCAGCACTGCTTCATCTAGTTCTTTGGAAAATAAGAAACCATGTCCTCCAGGTCACATAGATGCAGACCCAGCTCTCATAGTCTCACTACAAAGGAAGCCAAATCTCCTGAAAACAACATATATTTCAAGTGCGGAATCTCAGAGGAGTTTCTCAAAAAGTTTTTAGGCCAGCAGAGCTCCATGTTTGTGGAGTGTTTACCCTGTCCCTTAGTTTTGGAAACTTTTCTACCACCTCCAAGGTTGTGAACTCCTGAGCATTTTCCATTCCAGATATGTATTCATTGATTTGGTAACTCTTCTCCTCTAATTGTGTCTTACTTGGGGTGAAGGTGATGTCAAGGCATTCTTCTGGATGAGAGCGGGATGAAATTGTGCAGCATATATTTACATACGCATTGGATTCATTTTCAAATTTTCCATTCGAAGTACTGAATCCCTGACACTAACCCATACCTGGTAGACTTAGACAGTTCATCCTAATATAATGGAGAAAATTAACCCAACACAATAGAAATACAAGCACTTCAGAGGAGACATGTTGTATAGGTGGACTTGACATTTGTATTATATAAGGTAGGAGTTATAAATCTAGTCAAATTTTAATTGAAATATTCTCCATGTGTTTTTAAACTTAACAAATATGTGAATTCTTGTTTCCCTTTTCTGTAGCCTATTCACACATGTATATTTATATGCATATATAGAATCCTACCAGGTATCACATGTACATTTTTGTGAGGTGGCTGTCTTGGCAGATACAAATTGTGGGAAGAGTTCACTCATCCTAAATGCTGTTGGAAATGAAAATTCAACCTATAGGAGAGCGTCCTAGTACAACAACATTATACATAAACTCATGTTCAGTAAAATAAATATGTTTGCATCTGTGGATGATATATATTTACTGATGAATTTCGATTGGCATTTATATTGGTACTTTTTAATGTCTGTGAGTGTTGTGTGTGTGTGCGTGTGTGTGTGTGTATATATATATATATATATATATATATATATATATATAGATAGATAGATAGATAGATATAGATATATATATAGATGTAGATATAGATATAGATATACTCTCCAAATTTTTCAAAATATGGAATATATGTGTCTAATATACACTCTCTAAATTCATTCATGTTCATGTATGTGGATTTGTAATCAACTTTTCACAAGATTATAATCAGAAATATTCATCCACTTGAAATACATATTTGTTTCCTAGTACTGAAAACTAACTTCAGTGAATGGTGCATACATATCCTAATTATTCTACAGTAACCGACCCAGTATAACATCAATGCAAGTAGACTCCTATGGGACATGATATGTAATTTGTCATTCATTTGTATTCGACACTGCTACATTATTGTTTCCTCAGTTTTTGCACATCATAGGATATACATTTCATCCACAAGTTCACAAGTTAATCGGCATTTGTTTCAACTTTAATCACTTCTTGCTTCAGAACACATGTATTGTCAGGGTTTCTTGAATGGTCTTTTCATGAGACTTCTTTCCAAACACATTATTTTGAATTTCCATAATCATTTTGAAGCAAAACTCACACACTCTTTATGATAAACCAAAACATTAATATTTCCATTAGATATATAACTGGTTGGAATGAATGATTGTATATCAATATACGACTTCCTTTAATTTCTCAGATATCAGTTCAATTCATTATTTAAAGTTCAAAAAAGTTATATTATTTATTCACAGTATGGTCTATTCATGCTTTTTCTCTATGTTCATAGAAACAGGGTACACCTCTTTCTACCCCCGATTCTATTTTACATCTTCAATATATTGCTCCCAGAAATGGTGAAAGTAATACTCATGTCACCTCATTATCACAGTAATATTCTGGACAAAAAATGGAAAGGTCACACTTATGATTGTACAAAAGCCTAAATGGAAAGTGAACATGGATTTCTAAAAACATCCATTTCCAGGTTGCCTAATGCTGTCAATTGTCAATCCTATTGGTGACTACATTTTGTTTTTTTCTAGTTTATATATTCAAACTCAACCCTGTTGAAAATGTCTAATTCTATCACTCACTTTATACTTTGCCTGATTTCGTAATGTTTCTATTGATATCTGCTTTTCTACATATTTTCCCCAGTTCAACATAGTGACTGACTCTTCATATGTGCTGAAATATACATTCACTCTATAACTGAAAGTCTATTGCTAAAGAACTTTTGGTCCAAATCCTATACTCACTCTTCTTCCAAAACCTACTGAATATCCCTTTTTGACTAGATGTTCTCTTCTAAATTCAATCATCCAATGTACAAGGTCCTATGCCATTGTATATCGAATTATCTGAGACAAATTTGCAGAACATAATTCAAAGTTCAGTATCCCAATCAAGGGCAGAACCCTTTTGGGCTTCAAATCATACCTAGATATCTGTTTTCATACTTATATTTCACCTCAGTATTCTTGTAAATATTTCAGGTTTCCAATACCATTATTCATCGCACAGAGTCATACGTAACCAAAATCAAACCTGTTTTTAACCCCCAGTATACACTGTTCCCTCAATCATTTTACAGAAGAGCAGGGACAGAGTGGTTCTTACAATACAGGAGAGTTGGGGACCTTCCACATGAAGAGAACCTCAAATGTCCATGCACAAATTATACCTGGAGAAGTTGTAAGCAGGTATGAAGCACCTGAGAGAGCAAAAGTCATCTTCCATGGCAAACAACCTGGTCAGGATGAAGGGATGTGTCTGAATAGGCCTCTCTCTTCTTATTGTAGAGAACATGGACCAAACCAGGCCTGGGTGGAGAGCTTTTCCCGGGTGCCAATGGTTGATATACATTCTACCTTATGAAAGTGTCACAGGAAATAGGGGCAAACTCCATCTTATGTTACCCTTGGAAGCAACTGTTAGGACAAAGTGGTTGCCAAGGCAGTGACCTCATTCAGTTCCAAAGAATGTGAGATACCTCAGTTCCTTGGTGATGGAACTCTCTGAACTTGGTATCCAAGAAGCCAGGCAGCCAGAGGCAGTCCCAGTCCCAGTCCCAGTGGGCTCACTTGTTTGGATTTACCAAGGACAGAGTCAGTTTTCTTGGTACCTAATGATGTGAGGAAGGCCAAATGCCAGGAGAGCTCTGAAGATGGACATTTCCTGAGAAAACAGGTAGTGGCTAACCACTTTTTCCTGACTTCTTCACAGAGTTGTTCAAGGAAACAAGATCGGAGAGAAGACAGGACATTTCGGGGGAACATAGTATGGCCCACCAGTCAGAGGACACCCCAGATAGTCACAGACCTACTTGGGGGAAGGAGGTGCCTTTGTGGGAGTGGGTGTGGGTTTGTTGTTTTGTCTCATGTTCTGAGAATAGATAGGAAAGTAGGTTTGTTTGGTTTGGAGTGGACAGTTTCTAGTAAGTCATTTGACACGGCGAGTGTTTCTGTTTCTGTGTATTCCACTGTGTCCATTGTTGTAGACATTAGAAAAGAGAATGCATTAATGGATGTGTCCTGTCTAGTATAAATCTTCCCATAATTCATCCTGCCAATATATAAATGGACTGCAGCTTGTCTTATCGATGTGCAACACCTGCTATTTTTCTAAGTTATTGTTTTCTTCCCGAATTCTGGCCACTCTCCAGAATAGGCTCATGGATTTGTGTCCAAAATGGTACCACCTCCAAGCTCTGTGACATGGCCACGTACTGGATAGCTGAAGAGAATGGCGAGCATCTCAGAAAACTCAGATATCAGTGTGACCAGGAAAGTCTCAGTGCAGAAAACCTGCTTTGGGCCTTTTGCTTACTTATTGTTGTGTTGCACTGAATGTCAGGAAGGTCTTTGCCTCAGGCCACCCCTTTGTGAAGCCTGAAGAAAACAGTTTTCAAATGGAAATGAATGGGCCTCCCCTGTGGCTCTTTCCTTAATTGCTTTGGAAAGGGATGTGTCTTTATCAGACTCTTGGACCTGTGTGTGGCTGTGACTTAGATTCTCAGCACCTGATGGATCTTAAGAATGATCCCATGTGAGCTTCCAAACCCAAAATGGCAAAAAATATCATTCATTGTGAATGAAGTCTCTTGCTTTCCTCTCTTAGGTTCCTGCACTCCATCAAATGAGAATAGGGATTCTTTGGGTCAAATGAGTTCTTCAAAGCCCTGCAGAGGTGCTTGTGTTTTCGCATGACTCGAAATCACCTAAAGAATCGATACCTAAATTCAGTAGGCCTCAAATTGGAGAAACACAGAAGTATTAACAGCATGCTTATTTGTTCACTCCTCATTCACAGAAACGGTTTCCAGGCTACCCTGACTTTAGGCAAATGAGGGGCAAACGAGCTGATTTTGGACACTGTCTTGGGCTGCGCCCCTAATGGAAACCTCAAGCCAGAGGTTAAGATGATTGACTATATGGAATAAG
The DNA here is from genome assembly GCF_048772815.1 of Callospermophilus lateralis. Lineage (NCBI taxonomy): Eukaryota > Metazoa > Chordata > Mammalia > Rodentia > Sciuridae > Callospermophilus > Callospermophilus lateralis. The sequence goes on along the minus strand of NW_027514940.1, from coordinate 91,160 downwards.
ATGAGGGCCATGTGGGAGTGTTTTGGTTTTAATTTTGGTCATTAGTGTGGCATTGGAAAAAATGACTGGGTGTACGTGGGCTTGAAATCTGGTGTCATTCCCCTTAGAGACTGGGTTTTTTAACTGAACTCAGAGAAGCATTGCATGAATTTTGTTGGGATTTTAAGAGGCTACGCATGAATGTCACTCTTGGAAACTGAGACCTAGGCCCCGGGTGCATTTCCACAGAGGCCTGGGAATTTCAGCAAGGATATCACATGATTTTATTCTTAAAGAAATGGCAGCCATAGTTGAGAGTCAAAACACACATGGACCTCACATTGTAGACCTCAATGGGCCTGGCCTAATGTGACCTTTTTCCACTCTTTGGGAAGCCTTGCCTGTGAGAGTTCTCCAGAGAATTCATTGAAATGAGCTTCCTCACCATTTAATGTTTGCTGAATGAATGGAAACCCCCATTGCCTCCAACTTCATGCTTGAAAAATGGCTAGATAAATACCATGAATTTTTTGAAATTCCAATGACAAGGTGGCACTGGAGAAATATTGGATGTCCTGTTACTGTTCATGAGTATACCAGACAGTGCCTTGATTTACTGAGTTTCATGAAAATGGTGTAGAACAGAGATGCCAGTAAGTTGGAGCCTGCTGAGTAGTGGGTCTAGAGCAGTGGTGGGGAGGTGTTTGATAAAACATCCGTGGTAGGGCCATGTGGATCTACCATTGGATTCCAAATGGCTTGTAACTGACATGGTGCAGCCAGCAGACCCTTATATGTAAAGGCATCTTGTTATATGGAGAGTTTTCAGAGGAAAATTAAGAATCAGGTTGATATGGACAAGGGGGCATTGGGGCAAGCTGTGAGAGATAGGAGCCTAGTTGGTGCATTCTCTTGCAGACCCTGACCCACCACACGTGACAGAACTCCTTCCAGCACTGTGTCCCAGGTTAGCTCCTAGTATTTCGTGAAACAAATACCAAACTCACAGTGCAGCAGGAAAAACACCACAAAAAGTGGAGGAGGACCAAATGGCTTCACAGTCCACACGGGGAGACACTTAGTCCCCAGTGGCCTCAGTTTACCTACAAAGAGAGGATTCAGCACTGCTTCATCTTGTTCATTGGAAAATAAGAAACCATGTCCTCCAGGTCACATAGATGCAGACCCAGCTTTGATGGTCTCACTACAGAGGAAGCCAAATCTCCTGAAAACAACATATATTTCAAGTGCGGAAGCTCAGAGGCAGTTTATCACAAAGTTTTTAGGCCAGGAGAGCTCCATGTTTGTGGAGTGTTTACCCTGTTCCTTAGTTTTGGAAACTCCTCTACCACCTCCAAGGTTGTGAACTCCTGAGCATTTTCCATTCCAGATATGTATTCACTGATTTTGTAACTCTTCTCCTTTTATTGTGTCTTACTTGGGGTGAAGGTAATGTCAAGGCATTCTTCTGGATGAGAGCGGGAGGATATTTGTGCAGCATATATTTACATACACATTGGATTCATTTTCCAATTTTCCATTCGAAGTACTGAATCCCTAACACTAACCCATACCGAGTAGACTCAGACTATTCATCTTAATTTAATGGGGAAAATTAACCCAACACAATAGAAATACAAGCACTTCAGAGGAGACATGTTATATAGTTGGACGTGACATTTGCATTATATTAGTTAGGAGATATAAATCAAGTCAAATTTTAATGGAAATATTCTCCATGTGTTTTTAAACTTAACAAATATGTGAATGCTTGTTTCCCTTTTCTGTAGCCTATTCACACAAGTATATTTATATGCATATATAGAATTCTACCAGGTATCACACGTACATTTTTGTGAGGTGGCTGTCTGGGCAGATACAAATTGTGAGAAGAGTTCACTCCTCCTAAATGCTGTTGGAAATGAAAATTCAACCTATAGGAGAGCGTCCGAGTAGAGCAACATAATACATAAACTCATGTTCAGTAAAATAAATATGTTTGCATCTGTGGATGATATGTATTTACTGATGAATTTCGATTCGCATTTATATTGGCACTTTTTAATGTCTGTGAGTGTTGTGTGTGTGTGTGTGTGTGTGTGTGTGTGTGTAGATATAGATATAGATATACTCTCCAAATTTTTCAAAATATGAAATATATATGTCTAATATACACTCTCTAAATTCATTCATGTTCATGTATGTGGATTTATAATCCACTTTTCACAAGATTATAATCAGAAATATTCATCCACCTGAAATACATATTTGTTTCCTAGTACTGAAAACTAACTTCAGTGAATGGTGCATACATATCCTAATTATTCTACAGTAACTGACCCAGCCTAACATCAATGCAAGTAGACTCCTATGGGACATGATATGTAATTTGTCATTCATTTGTATTCAACACTGGTACATTATTGTTTCTTCAGTTTTTGCACATCATAGGATATACATTTCATCCACAAGTTAACAAATTAATAGGCATTTGTTTCAACTTTAATCACTTCTTGCTTCTGAACACATGTATTCTCAGGGTTTCTTGACTGGTCTTTTCATGAGACTTCTTTCCATACACATTATTTTGAATTTCCATAATCATTTTTAAGCAAAACTCACACACTCTCCATGATAAACCAAAACACTAATATTTCCATTAGATATATCACTGGTTGGAATGAATGATTGTATATCAATATACGATTTCCTTTAATTTTTCAGATATCAGTTCAATTCATTATTTAAAGTTCAAAAAAGTTATATTATTTATTCACAGTATGGTCTATTCATGCTTTTTCTCTATGTTCATAGAAACAGGGTACACCTCTTTGTACCCCGATTCTTATTTTACATCTTCAATATATTGCTCCCAGAAATGGTGAAAGAAATACTCATGTCACCTCATTATCACAGTAATATTCTGGACAAAAATGGAAAGTTCACACTTATGATTGTACCAAAACCTAAATGGAAGTTGAACATGGATTTCTAAAAACATCCGTGTCCAGGTTGCCTAATGCTGTCAATTGTCAATCCTATTGGTAACTACATTTTTGTTTTTTCCTAATTTATATATTCAAACCCAACCCTGTTGAAAATGTCCAATTCTATCACTCACTTTATAATTTGCCTGATTTCGTAATGTTTCTATTGATATCTGCTTTTCTACATATTTTCCCCAGTTCAACATAGTGACTGACTCTTCATATGAGCTGACATTTACATTCACTCTATAACCAAAAGTGTATTGCTAAAGAACTTTTGGTCCAAATCCTATACTCACTCTTCTTCCTAAACCTACCGACTATCTTCCTAATCCTACTGAATATCCCTTTTTGACTGGATGTTCTCTTCTAAATTCAATCATCCATTGTACAAGGTCCTATGCCATTGTATATCGAATTATCTGAGACTTCTTTGCAGAACATAATTCAAAGCTAAGTATCCCAATCAAGGGAAAAACCCTTCTGGGCTTCAAATCATACCTAGATTTCTCTTTTCATACTTATATATCACCTCTATATTCTTGTAAATATTGCAGGTTACCAATACCATTATTCATCGCACAGAATCGTTCGTAACCCAAATCAAACCTGTTTTTTACCCCAAGTATACACTGTTCCCTCAATCATTTTACAGAAGAGCAGGGACAGAGTGGTTCTTACAATACAGGAAAGTTGTTGACCTTCCACCTAATGAGAACCTCAAATGTCCATGCAAAAATGATACCTGGAGAAGTTGTACGCAGGTATGAAGCAACTGAGAGAGCAAAAGTCATCTTCCATGGCAAACAACCTGGTCAGAATGAAGGGATGTTTCTGAATCTGCATCTCTCTTCTTATTGTAGAGAAGAGGGACCAAACCAGGCCTGAGTGGAAAGTTGTTCCCGGGTGCCAATGGTTGATATACATTCTACCTTATGAAAGTGTCACAGGAAGTAGGGGCAACCTCCATCTTATGTTACCCTTGGAAGCAACTGTTAGGACAAAGTGGTTGCCAAGGCAGTGACCTCATTCAGTTCCAAAGAATGTGACATACCTCATTTCCTTGGTGATGGAACTCTCTGAACTTGGTATCCAAGAAGCCAGGCACCCAGATGCAGTCCCAGTCCCAGTCCCAGTGGGCTCACTTGTTTGGATTTCCCAAGGACAGAGTCAGTTTTCTTGGTACCTAATGATGTGAGAATGGCCAAATGTCAGGAGAGCTCTGAAGGTGGACCATTTCTGAGAAAACAGGTAGTGGCTAACCACTTTTTCCTGACATCTTCACAGAGTTGGTCAAGGAAACACAATCTGAGAGAAGACAGGCCATTTTGGGGGAACATTGTATGGCCCACCGGTCAGAGGACACTCCGGATAGTCACAGACCTACTTGGGGGAAGGAGGTGCCTTTGGGGGAGTGGGTGTGTTTTTGTTGTTTTGTCTCATGTTCTGAGAATAGATAGGAAAGGCGGTTTGTTTGGTTTGGACTGGACAGTTTCTAGTAAGTCATTTGACACGGCGAGTGTTTCTGTTTCTGTCTATCCCACTGTGTCCGTTGTTGTAGACTTTAGAAAAGAGAATGCATTAATGGATGTGTCCTGTCTAGTATAAATCTTCCCATAATTCATCCTGCCCAATATATGAATGGACTGCAGCTTGTCTTATCGATGTGCAACACCTGCTATCTTTCTAAGTTGTTGTTTTCTTCCTGAATTCTGGCCACTCTCCAGAATAGGCTCATGGATTTGTGTCCTAAATATGTACCACCTCCAAGCTCTGTGACATGGCCATGTACTGGATAGCTGAAGAGAATGGCGAGCATCTCAGAAAACTCAGATATCAGTGTGACCAGGATAGTCTCAGTGCAGAAATCCTGCTTTGGGCCTTTTGCTTACTTATTGTTGTGTTGCACTGAATGTCAGGAAGGTCTTTGCTCAAGCCACCCCAATGTGATGCCTGAAGAAAACAGTTTTCAAATGGAAATGAATGGGCCTCACCTGTGGCTCTTGCTTAATTGCTTTCGAAAGGGATCTGTCTTTATCAGCCTTTTGGACCTGTGTGTGGCTGTGACTTAGATTCTCAGCACCTGATGGATCTTAAGAATGATCCCATGTGAGCTTCCAAAACCAAAATGGCAAAAAATATCATTCATTGTGGATGAAGTCTCTTGCCTTCCTCTGTTAGGTTCCTGCACTCCATCAAATGAGAATAGGGATTCTTTGGGTCAAATGAGTTCTTCAAAGCCCTGCAGAGGTGCTTGTGTTTTTGCATGACTCTAAATCACCTAAAGAATCAATATCTAAAATCAGTAGGCCTCAAATTGGAGGAATACAGAAGTATTAACGGCAGGCTTATTTGTTCACTCCTGGTTCACATAAACTGTGTCCAGGCTACCCAGACGTTAGGCAAATGAGGGGCAAACGAGCTGATTTTGGACACTGTCTTTGGCTGTGCCCCTCATGGAAACATCCAGGAAGAGGTTAAGATGATTGCCTATATGGAATAAGATGAGGGCCATGTGGGAGTGTTTTGGTTTTAATTTTGGTCATTTGTGTGGCATTGGAAAAAATGACTGGTACACGTAGGCTTGAACTCTGGTGTGATACCCCTTAGAGACTGGGTTTTGGAACTGAACTCAGAGAAACATTGCCATGAATTTTGTTGGGATTTTAAGAGGCCAAGCATGAAAGTCGCTCTTGGAAACTGAGACCAAGGCCCCGGGTGGATTTCCACAGAGGCCTGGGAAACTCAGCAAGGATATCACATGATTTTATTCTTAAAGAAATGGCAGCCATAGTTGAGAGTCAAAACACACATGGACCTCACATTGTAGACCTCAATGGGCCTGGCCTAATGTGACCTTTGTCCAGTCTTTGGGAAGCCTTGCCTGTGAGAGTTCTCCAGAGAATTCATTGAAATGAGCTTCCTCACCATTTAATGTTTGTTGCATGAATTGAAATCCATAGTGCCTCCACCTTCATGCTCTAGAAATGGCTAGATAAATACCATGAAATTTTTGAAATTCCTATGACCAGGTGGCACTGGAGAAATATTGGATGTCCTGTTACTGTTCATGAGTATACCAGACAGTGCCTTGATTTACTGAGTTTCATGAAAATGGTGTAGAACAGAGATGCCAGTAAGTTGGAGCCTGTTGAGTAGTGGGTCTAGAGCAGTGGTGGGGAGGTGTTTGATACAACATCCGTGGTAGGGCCATGTGGATCTACCATTGGATTCCAAATGGCTTGTAACTGACATGGTGCAGCCAGCAGACCCTTATATGTAAAGGCATCTTGTTATATGGAGAGTTTTCAGAGGAAAATGAAGAATCAGGTTGATATGGACAAGGGGGCATTGGGGCAAGCTGTGAGAGATAGAAGCCTAGTTGGTTCATTCTCTTGCAGACCCTGACCCACGACACGTGACACAACTCCCTCCAGCACTGTGTCTCAGTTTAGCTCCTAGTATTTCGTGAAACAAATACCAAACTCACAGTGCAGCAGGAAAAACACCACAAAAAGTGGTGGAGGACCTAATGGCTTCACAGTCCACACGGGGAGACACTTAGTCCCCAGTGGCCTCAGATTACCTACAAAGAGAGGATTCAGCACTGCTTCATCTTGTTCATTGGAAAATAAGAAACCATGTCCTCCAGGTCACATAGATGCAGACCCAGCTTTGATGGTCTCACTACAAAGGAAGCCAAATCATCTGAAAACAACATATATTTCAATTGCGGAAGCTCAGAGGCAGTTTCTCAAAAAGTTTTTAGGCCAGCAGAGCTCCATGTTTGTGGAGTGTTTACCCTGTCCCTTAGTTTTGGAAACTCCTCTACCACCTCAAAGGTTGTGAACTCCTGAGCATTTTCCATTCCAGATATGTATTCACTGATTTTGTAACTCTTCTCCTCTAATTGCGTCTTACTTGGGGTGAAGGTAATATCAAGGCATTGTTCTGGATGAGAGCGGGAGGATATTTGTGCAGCATATAATTACATACACATTGGATTCATTTTCCAATTTTCCATTCAAATACTGAATCCCTGAAACTAACCATACCTAGTAGACTCAGACTATTCATCCTATTATAATGGGAAAAATTAACCCAACACAATAGAAATACAAGCACTTCAGAGGAGACATGTTGTATAGTTGGATTTGACATTTGCATTATATAAGGTAGGTGTTATAAATCTAGTCAAATTTTAATGGAAATATTCTCCATGTGTTTTTAAATTTAACAAATATGTGAATTCTTGTTTCCCTTTTCTGTAGCCTATTCACACATGTATATTTATATGCATATATAGAATCCTACCAGGTATCACACGTACATTTTTGTGAGGTGGCTGTCTTGGCAGATACAAATTGTGAAAAGAGTTCACTCCTCCTAAAACTGTTTTAAATGAAAATTCCACCTATAGTAGAGCGTCCTAGTAGAACAACATTATACATAAACTCTTGTTCAGTAAAATAAATATTTTTGCATCTGTGGATTATATATATTTACTGATGAATTTCTATTGGCATTTATATTGGTACTTTTTAATGTCTGTGAGTGTTGTGTGTGTGTGTGTGTGTGTGTATAGATATAGATATAGATATAGATATAGATAGATATAGATATACTCTCCAAATTTTTGAAAATATGGAATATTTTTGTCTTATTTTTCACTTCCTAAATTTTTCATATTCATGAATGTGTATTTATAATCATCTTTTCTCAAGATTATTCTCAGAAACATTCATATACCCTACTAGACTCTGACTACTAATACTAATATAATGGAGAAAAATATCCCAAACAGAATAGAAATACAAGCATTTCAGAAGGGACATGGTGTATAGTTGGACTTGCCTTTTGCATGATATAAGGTAGGAGTTATAAATCTATTCAATTTGCTGAAATACTTTTCCATGTGTTATTTTTTTTGACACAAAACAAAATTTAATCTTCGAAAACTAAATAAAATTGACACATCCTTAACCAAGCTAATCAAGAAAAAAAACCTCAAATTACTAAAATTAAGGATCGTAAAAGAACTTTTACAGAGTACACAACTAAAATACAGAGAATAATTGAAAACTAATTTGAAAATTTATACTCTAATAAATTAAAATACAATGATGACATCAATAAAATTTTAGAGATATACCCAAACTGAATTAGTAGGACATGAACAATTTAAACAAATCAATTTTAAGCAATGAAATAGAAGTTGCTGTCAACAGCCTACCAATCAAGCAAAGCCCAGGAACAGACAGATTCTCAGTCAAGTTCTACAAGACCTTCAAAGAAGCATTCATCACAATACTCCTCAAATTATTCCATAAAATAGAAAAGCATGGAACTCCTCCAAACTCATTTCATGAGGCTAGTATCACTCACATACCAAAATCAGACAAAGACACATCAAGGAAAGAAAACTTCAGAGCAATATTCCTGACAAACATATATACAAAAATTCTCAATAAAATTCTTTTTTTTTAAGCCAAAGTTAATCAAAAGGGATAAAGAGGGACACTACACACTATTCCATGTGTTTTTAAAGTTAAGAAATATATGAATTCCTGTCTCCCTTTCTCTGTAGCCTATTAAGCACATGTATTTTTATATGCACAAATAGAATCCTACCTGGTTTCACACGTACATTCTTGTGAGGTGACTGACTTGGCAGATACTATTTGTGAGAAGAGATCACTCCTCCTAAATGCTTTTGGTACAGAAAATTCAACCCATGGGTGAGCTTCCTAGATGAACAACATTCTACATACATCCATGTTCAGTAAAATGAATATTTTGGGATATGCGGATGAGTTATTTTTCATGATGAATTTCGATTGACATATATATTGTGACATTATAATGTGTGTGTGTTTGTGTGTCTATATATATATATATATATATATATATATATATATATATAGTCTCCAGATTTTCCAAAATATGAAATATATGTCTTCTTATACACCGCCTGAATTCATTCATATTCATATATGTGGATTTATAATTAACTTTTAACAAGTTTATTCTCAGAAATATACATCCACTGACATACATATTTGTTTCCTAGTACTGAAAACTAACTTCAGGGAAGGGTTCTTACAAATCCTAATATTTCTAGAGTAACTGACCAAGTTTAACATCAATGCAAATACATTCCTATTTGATATGATGTGTTTGTTAAAGTTCATTTTTATTCAAACTTGGTACGTTATTATTTATTCAGTTTATGGACATCATAAAATATATCCCTTCATTCACAAGTTCACAAATTTATAAATATTTGGTTCACTTTCAATCACTTCCTCCTTTGGAACACATATATTCCTTCATGTTTCTTGACGGGTCTTTTCACTGGACTTCTTTCTAAACACGTTATTTTCGATTGAATAATCATTTTTGAAGCAAAACTCACACACTATTCATGATAAACGGTAACCCTAATAATACCATTAGATACATAACTGGTTGGAATTAATGTACGTATATCAATATATGATTTCCTCTATATTTTCAGATATTAAAACAATCCATTATTTAAATTTGGAACCAGTCATATAATTTTTTCACAGTATGGTCTATTAATGCATCATCTCTATATTCATCAACACAGGGTAAACCTATTAGTATCCCCAGTACTAATTCATATGTTTTCAAAATATTGCTCCCAGAAAAGGTGGAAGAAATACTCATGTCACCTGATCTACATATACATATTATCACAGTAATATTCTGGACACAAAATGCAAAGATCACCGTTATGATTGCAATAAAGCCTCAATGGAATGTGAACATGGATTACTAAAAACATCCATGCCCAGTTTGCCTAATGCTCTCAAATGTCAATCCAATTGGTGACTACATTTTTGTTTCTTTTTAAGATTATGTATTCAACCTCAACCCTGTTGAAAATGTCTAATCCTATCACTCACGTTATACTTTGCCTGATTTCCTAATGTCTCTATTGATGTCTGCTTTCCTACATATTTTTTCCCAGTTCATCATTGTGCCCGACTTTTCACATATGGTGCCATTAATATTCACTCTCTAACCGAAACCTATTGCTAAAGAACTTTTGGTCCAAATCCTAGACTCACTCTTCCTCCTAAACCTACTGACTATCTTTCTAATCCTACACACTATCCCTTTTTCACTGGATGTTCTCTTCTACATTCAATCATCTGAGGTACAGGGTCTTATGCCATTGTATATCGATTTAACTGAGACCTCGGTGCAAAACATTACTCAAGCTAAGGATCCCAATCAAGGGCCCAAATCCTTCTGGGCTTAAATATTACCTAGATTTCTGTTTTCATACTTATATTTTACCTCTATATTCTTTTAAATATCGCTGGTTCCCAATACCATTATTCATCCAGCAGAATGATTCCTAAGCCAAATGGAACATGCTATTAACCCTAACCATACAATGTTCCCTCAATCTCACTTTACAGAAGAGGAGGGATAAAGTTGATATTACAATACAGGAAGTTAGGAGATCTTCCACCTGCTGAGTACCTCAAAATCCATGCAGAAATAATCCCTGGAGAAGATGTTGGCAGCTATGAAAGACCTGAGAGAACAAAAGTCATATTCCATGGCAAACAACATGGTCAGGATGAAAGGATGTGTCTGAGTCATCCTCTCTATTTTTAATGCAGGGAAGATGGACCAAAGCAGGCCTGTGTGGAGAGCTGTTCCCAGGTGACTATGGTTTCTATACCATTCTAACATGTGAATGTATCACAGGAAGTAGGGCAGCCTCCATGTCAGGAGACACTAGGACGCAACTGTTAGGACAAAGTGGTGGCCAAGACAGGGACCTCATTTATTTCCTGAAGGTAGTGACCTCACCTCATTTCCTTGGTGATGGAACTCTCTGAATTTTGTGATCCAGGAAGCCAGGCACCCAGTGCCAGTCCCAGTCCCAGTTGCAGTGGGCTCACTTGTTTGGATTCACTAAGGACAGAGTCAGTCTTTCTTGGTACCTACTGATGTAAGGGTTGCCAAATACCAAGAAAGCTCTGAAGAGGGGTCTTTCCTGAGAGGACAGGAATTGGCTCACCACTGCCTCCTGACAACTTCACAGAGTTGACCAAGGAGACCAGATGTGAGACAGAAAGGCCATTCTGGGGAACATCATATGGCCTACCAGTCAGAGGACACTCCAGATAGTGACAGACCTACTTGTGGGAAAAAGTTGCATTTGTGGGTGTTTGGTTTGTGTTTGTGGTTTTTTTCTCATATTCTGAGAATAGGTAAAAAAGGAGGTTTGTTTGGTTTGGAGTGGACTGTTTCCAGTAAGTCATTTGACAAGGAGACTGTTTCTATGTCTGTGTATCCCACTGTATTTTTCTTTGTAGATATTAGAAAAAAATAGCTCATTGGTTGTGTCCTGTCTAGTAGAAAGCTTCCCAGCATGCATCCTTTCCAATTAATGAATGGACTGAGGCTTGCCTTATCCATGGGCAACACCGGCTATCTACCTAATTTTCCATTTTTTCATGAATTCTGGCCACTCTCAAGATTAGTATCATGTATTTTGTACAAGATATGTACCACCTCCACGCTCTGTGACATGGCCATGTACTGGATAGCTGAAGGGAATGGCGAGCATCTCAGAAAACTCATATATCAGAGTAACAGGAAAGTCTCCGTGGAGAAACCCTGCTTGGGGCCTTTTGATTACCTATTGTTCTGTTGCTCTGAATGTCAGAAAGGTCTTTGCCTCAGGCCACCCCTTTGTGAAGCCTGAAGAAAACAGTTTAAAATGGAAATGAATGGGCATCACCTGTGGCTCTTTGCTTCATAGCTTTGGAAATGGATGTGTCTGAATCAGCCTCTTGGCCCTGTGTGAGCCTGTGGTTTAGATTTTCAGCACCTGATGAATCTAAAGAAAGATCCCATGTGGGCATCCAAAACCTAAATGGAAAAAAGATCAGTGATTGTGGATGATGCCTCTCGCCTTCCTCTGTAAGATTCCTGACCTCCATCAAGTGAGAATAGGGATCATTTGTGTCAAATAAGTTCTTCAAAGGGCTGCAGAGGGGAGACAATAGGTGCTTGGGTTTTCTTATAACTCCATTCACACTAAAAATCTATACCCCACAGTCAGTATGCCTCAAATTTGAGAAGTGGAGTAGTATTAACGGCAGGCCTATTTGATCACTTCTGTTTCACACTAACGTTGTCCAGGCCACCCTGACTTTAGGCAAATGAGGGCAAGGGAGTTTATTTTGACACTGTCTTGGGCTGTGCCCCTCATGGAAACCTCCAGCTAGAGGTTATGATTAGTGTCTATATAAAAGATGAAGAGGGCCGTGTGAGAGTGTTTGGTTTTAATTGTCATCATTTGTGTAGCAATTGGAAGAGATGCCTGGGTCCACCTGGGCTTGAACTCTGTTGTGATTCCCCTTAGAGACTGAGTTGTGTAACTGACCTCAGAGAAGTATTGCCATGAATTGTGTTGGGATTTCAGGAGGCCACACATGAGATTCACCATTGGAATCTGAGATCTTGGCCCAGGGTGACTTTACACAGAGCACTGGGAATCTAAGCCAGGATTCACAAGATTTTATTCTGAAAGATTCCAGGCATAGTTGAGAGTCAAAACACACATGCAACTCACATTGTAGACCTCAATGGGCCTGGCTTCATGAGACCTTTTGACCACTCTTTGTGAAGCCTTGCCTGTGAGAGTTCACCAGAGCTTTCATTGAAATGAGATTCCTAACCATTTATTGGTTCCTGTATAAATTGAATCCCACAGTGCCTCCAACTTCATTATTGAAAAATATCTAGATATATACCATGAATTTTTTGAAATTACCATGACCAGGTGGCACTGGAGAACATTTGGATGTCCTGTTGCTAATCATGATTGTACCAGACAGTGCCTTAATTGACTGTGTTTCATGAAAATGCTGTAGAACATAGATGCCAGTAAGTTTGAGCCTGCAGACTAGTGGGCATAAAGCAGTGGAGTGTAGTGTGTGAAAAAACATCAGTTGTGGGTCCACGTGGATCTGGCATTGGCTTAGAAATGACTTGTCACTGACATGGTACATCCAGCAGACCCTTCTATGTAAAGGCATCTTGTTATATGGAGAGGATTCCTGCCAATGATCAGAATAAGGGGGCTATTGTCGAGTTGAAAAGCTATGTGGGATTTAAGCCTCATTGGTGCATTTTACTGCAGACCCTCACCCACCACATATGAGAGTACATCCTCCAGCACTGTGTCCCAGTGGAACTCCTTGTATTTCGTGAAGCCAGTACCAAACTCACAGTGCAGCAGTAAGAAACACCACGAAAGTGGAGCATGAACAAATGGCTTTACAGACAACAGGGTTAGATACTTAGACCCCAGTGTCCAAAGTTTACCTACAAATAGAGAATTCAGCACTGCTGCCTCATGTCCACTAGAAAATAAGGAACCATGTCATCCAGGTCACATAGATGGAGACCCAGCATTGATGGTCTCACTACAAAGGAAGCAAAAGCTCCTGACAAAACATATTTCAACTGCCCAACCTCAGAGGCAGTTTCTCAAAAAGTCATTAGGCCAGCAGAGCTCCATGTTTGTGAAGTGTTTACCCTCTCCCTTTTTGTAAACTGTTCTACCTCCTACAAGTTTGTGAAGTTCTGAGCATTTTCCTTTCCACATATGTATTCACAGATTTTCTAACTCTTCTCCACTAATTGTGTCTTATTTGGGGCGAAGGTAATGTCAAAGCATTGTTCTGGCTGAGAGTGGGAAGATTTTTGTGTAGCACATATTTGCATACATATTAGATTCATTTTCCTATTTTCCATTTGAAATACTGAATCCCTGACACTAACCCATACCCTACTAGACTCTGACCTACTAAACCTAATATGAGGGAGAAAAAGAAACCTAACAGAATAGAAATACAGGCCTTTCATAGGAGGCATGGTGTATACTTGGACTTGCCTTCTGCTTTATCAATGGTATGTTTTATAAATCTAGTCAACTTTTCATTGTAATACTTCTCCATGAGTTTTTAAAGTTAACACATATGTAAATTTCTGTCTCCCTTTCTCTGTAGCCTATTCATCAAATGTATTTTTTTATGCATTTTTAGAATTCTAACTGGTATCACATGTACATTCTTGTGAGATCGCTTATTTTCGAAGATACAAATTGTGAGAAGAGATCGCTCCCTCTAAATACAGATGGAACTGGAATTTCCACCTATGGGTGAATTTCGTAGATGAACAATATTATGTATAAATAAATGTTCAGTAAAATGAATATTTTTGGATACGTGGATGATATATATTTCATGATGAATTTCGAATGGCATATATATTGCTACATTTTAATGTCTGTGTATGTGTGTATCTATCTATTTATCTATCTATCTATATAGATATAGATATCTACTCTTAAGATTTTCAAAATATGAAATATATGTGTCTTATTATACACTCCCTAAATAAACTCATGTGTGTGTATGTAGATTTATAATCAACTTTTCACAAAATTATTCTTAGAAATATTCATCCACCTTAAATACATATTTTTTCCTAGTACTGAAAAGTAAATTAAGTGAATGGTGTATACAATTCGTAATATTTCTACAGTGACTGAACCAGTTTCACATCAATGTAAGTAGACACCTATGGGACCATGATGTGTATTTTGAAGTTCATTTTTATTCAGACACTGGTACATTACTATTTCTGCAGTTTATGGACATTATAGGATATATCCTTTCATCCACAATTTCACAAATTTATAGGCATTTGGTTCACTTTCAATCACTTCCTACTTCAGAACACATGTATTCCTCCATGTTTCTTGACTGTTCTTTTCATGAGATTCTTTCCAAACACAGTATTATTGATTTCCATAATCACTTTTGAAGCCAAACTCACACACTCTTCATGATAAACCATAACCCTAATATTACCATTAGATGTATAACTGGTTGGAATGAATGTATGTATATCAATATAAGATTTCCTATATATTTTCAGATATCAATTCAATCCATTATTTAACGTTTGAACCAGTTATATTATTTATTCACAGTATGGTCTATTAAGGCATCATCTCTATATTCGTAGACCGATGGTATACCTATTTGTATCCCCAATACTAATTTTTAAGTCTTTAAAATATTGCTTTCAGAAATGGTGGAAGAAATACTGTAGTCACCTGATATACATATACATTTCATCACAGTAATATTCCTGAAACAAAATGCAAGGGTCACACTTATGATTGTATCAAAGCCTATATTGAAAGTGAGCATGTATTACTAACAACATCCATGCCCTGATTAACTAATGATCTCAAATACCATTCCTATTGGTGACTACATATTTGTTTCTTCCTAAGATTATATATTGAAACTGAACCCTGTTAAAAATGTCTTATCCTATCACTCACTTTGTACTTTGCCTTATTTCCTAATGTCTCTATTGATATCTGCTTTCCTACACATTTTCCCCAGTTTATCACTGTGACTGACTGTTCACATATGCTGACATTTACACTCACTCTCTAATCAAAACTCTATATCTAAAGAACATTTGGTCCAACTCCTCGACTCACTCAAATGGATTCTTCAAAGCCCTGCAGAGGGTAGCCTATAGTTGCTTGAGTTTTCTCATGACCCCAATTCACATAAAGAATCTATACCCCACAGAGAATAGGCCTCAAATTGGAGAAGTAGAGCAGTATTATTGGCAGGCCTATTTGATCACTCCTGCTTCACAGGAAGAGTTTCCATGCCACCCTGACTTTAGGCAAATGAGGGGCATGTGAGCTTATATTGGACACTGTCTTAAGCTGCGCCCTTCATGGAAACCTCCAGTCAGAGATTATGATGAGTCTCTAAATTGAAGAAGATGAGGGCCATGTGGGAGTGTTTTGGTTTAATTGTGGTCATTTGTGTGGTGGTTGGAAGAGATGACTGGGTCCACCTGTGCTTGAACTCTGGAGTGATTCCCCTTAGAGACTGAGTTCTGGAACAGATCTCAGAGAAGTATTGGCATGAATTGTGTTGGGATTTTAGGAGGCCACGCATGAGAGTTGCCCTTGGAGACTGAGATCTAGGCCCAGGATAGCTTTCAAAGAGCACTGGGAATCTCAGCCAGGATATCACATGACTTTATTCAGAAAGACTTGGAAGCCATAGTTGAGAGTCAAAACAAACATGGCCCTCAATTGTAGACCTCAATGGGCCTGGCATAATGTGACCTTTTGGCCACTCTTTGGGAAGCCTTGCCTGTGAGAGTTCTCCCGAGCTTTAATTGAAATGAGCTTCCTCACCATTTCATGGTTCCCGAATGAATTGAATGCCACAGTGCCTCCAAATTTATCTTTGAAAATTGGCTAGATAAATACCATGAAATTTTTTAAATTCTTATGAACAGGTGGCACTGGAGAACCTTTGGATGTCTATTGCTGATCACGAGTGTACCAGACATTGCATTGATTGACTGGGTTTCATGAAAACGGTGAGAACAGAGATGCCAGAATGTTGAGGCCTGCTGACTAGTTGGCCTAGAGCAGTGGTGGGCAGGTGTATGATAAAACATCTGTCGTTGGGCCATGTGGATCTGCCATTGGCTTCCAAATGCCTTGTGACTGACATGGTGCAGCCAGCAGAACCATACAAGTTAAGGGACTTTATTATATGGAGAGGTTTCAGGGCAATATTCAGAATCAGGTTGATATGGACATGGGTGCAAGCTTTTGGGGATAGAAGCCTGGTTGGTGCATTCTCCTGCAGACCCTCACCCACTACACGTGAGAGTACTCTCTATAGCACTGTGTCCCAGTTTTTCTTTTTGTATTTTGTGAAGGCAATACCAAACTCCCAGTGCAGCAGTAAGAAACACCACGAAAAGTGAAGTATGACCAAATGGCTTCACAGACCACATGGTTAGACACTTAGACCCCAGTGGCCTCAGTTTACCTACAAAGAGAGAATTCAGAACTGCTGCCTCATGTTCTATTGCAAATAAGGAACCATGTCATCCAGGTCACATAGATGCTGACGCAGCTTTGATGGTCTCACTACAAAGGAAGCGAAAGCTCCTGACAACAACAAATATTTCAAGGGCCCAAACTCAGAGGCAGTTTCTCAGAAATTAATTAGGCCACCAGAGCTCCATGTTTGTGAAGTGTTTACCCTTTACCTTACTTTTGGAAATTCCTCTACCACCTCCAAGGTTGTGAACTCCTGAGCATTTTCTTTTCCAGATATATATTCACAGATTTTCAAACTCTTCTCCACTAATTGTGTATTACTTGTGGTGAAGGAAATATCAAGGCATTTTTTTGGATGACAGTAGGAAGATTTTTGTCTAACAAATATTCGCATACACATTAGATTCATTTTCCTATTTTCCATTTGAAATACTGAATCCCTGACACTAACCCATACCCTACTAGACTCTGACTACTAATCCTAATATGATGGAGAAAAAGAAACCTAACAGAATAGAAATACAGGCCATTCATAGGTGGCATGGTGTATACTAGGACTTGCCTTCTGCTTTATCAAGTGTATGTGTTATAAATCTAGTCAACTTTTCATTGTAGTACTTCTCCATGAGTTTTTAAAGTTAACACATATGTAAATTTCTGTCTCCTTTTCTCTGTAGCCTATTCATCTCATGTATTTTATTATGCATATTTAGAATCCTACCTGGTATCACACATACATTCTTGTGAGCTCACTGTTTTTGGATGATACAAATTGTGAAAAGAGATCACTCCCCCTAAATACTGATGGAACTGAAAATTCAACAAATTGGTGAATTTCCTAGATGAACAACATTATACATAAATCCATGCTCAGTAAAAAGAATATTTTTGGATATGAGGATGATATATATTTCATGATGAATTTTGATTGGCATATATATTGCTACATTTTAATGTCTGTGTTTTTATCTTTATAAATAAATAAATATATATATATACTCTCCAGATTTTTCACAATATTAAATATATGTGTCTTATTATTCACTCCCTAAATACATTCATATTCATGTATGTGGATTTGTAAACAAATTTGCACAAGATTATTCTCAGAAAAATTCATCCACATAAAATACATATTTATTTTCCAGTACTGAAAACAAACTTCGGTGAATTGTGCTTACAAATCCTAATATTTGCATGGTAACTGACCCAGTTTAACATGAATGCAAGTATAATCCTATGGGACATGATGTGTATTTTGAAGTTCATTTTAATTCAACAGTGGTACATTACTATTTCTTCAGTTGATGGATATCATAGGATATAACTTTTCATCCACAAGTTCACAAATCTGTAGGCATTTGGTTCACTTTCAATTACTTCCTGATTCAGAACATATGTATTCCTCCATGTTTCTTGACTGTTCTTTTCATGAGATTCTTTCCAAACACATTATTTTCGATTTCCATAATCATTTTTGAAGGAAAGAGGCGCCTTACTTACCCCCAGAAAGGTTCGTTGAGGTCTCCTTGTCCTGCGCTGCGTGATTCCCGGCCAATGCACCAAATGTAAGGTTCCGGCGAATGTTGGAGGAAGAGACCATCAAGAAACTGTGGCTCATGCAACAGTAAAAGGCGTTTATTGAGGATCCAATCCAGCATGCTGGGGCTACGTGCTCACTCAAGATGGGAGAGCATCCCAGAGCCCTGAGCAGGGGTTGAGCAGTGCTTAAGTACACTTTTTGGGCAGGGCGGGACTTTACATATATTACAGTCTCCTTTAAGAAATCATCATACACCACAGGAAAATCAAACAACAATTCCTAAACATGATTAGTTAATTTATTGGTGGGAACATGTAAGGCGGGAGTGATAGGTCAGTTCTAAAGCGGGGTACACATTCAAAATGATTGGTTTAGTCCCTGCAATGCCTCTGTGCCAGGCCTCACAGGGTCCTAGGTTATTAAAAAACCAGGCGGTCAGGGGGAATATTTACTGGGTACTCTGGGAATTGTCCTACAAGCTGCAGGAATTTCAGGTTTTGCGTGTAGCATAGGAACTTAACAATACCTGGTCCTTTACATTTTAACACAAGCCTTGCTGCTTAAAAACTTTACAACACCCGGTCTTTTACACTTTAACTTTTACACTTTAATTTCAATTTCTTTTACCCTTACAGATCACTCCTGGTGCACAAGAAGGGTGTCCAAGCCACCCTGACTTTAGGCAAATGAGGGCCAAGGGAGCTTATTTTGGACACTGTCTTGGGCTGTGCCCCTCATGGAAACCTCCAGCCAGATGTTATGATGAGTGCCTTTATGGAAGAAGAGGAGGGCAATGTGGGATTGTTTTGGTATTAATTGTGGTCATTTGTGTGACGGTTGGAAGAGATGACAGGGTCCACCTGGGCTTGAAGTCTGGTGTGAATCCCCTTAGAGACTGAGTTCTGGAACTGACCTCAGAGAAGTATTGCATGAATTGTGTTGAAATTTTAGGAG
Organism: Callospermophilus lateralis; assembly: GCF_048772815.1. Lineage (NCBI taxonomy): Eukaryota > Metazoa > Chordata > Mammalia > Rodentia > Sciuridae > Callospermophilus > Callospermophilus lateralis. The sequence goes on along the minus strand of NW_027514940.1, from coordinate 71,731 downwards.
GCCACGCATGAGAGTCGCTCTTATAAACTGAGATCAAGGCCCAGGGTGGCTTTCCACAGAGCACTGGGAATATCAGCCAAGATATCCCATGATTTTATTCTTAAAGACTTGGTAGCCATAGTTGAGAGTCAAAACACACATGGAACTCACAACGTATACCTCAATGGGCCTGACTATATTTGACCTTTTGGCCACTCTTTGGGAAGCCTTGCCTATGAGAGTTCTCCAGAGTTTCATTGAAATGAGCTTCTTCAACATTTAGTGGTTCTTGAAACCCACAGTGCCTCCAACTTCATCCTTGAAAAATGGCTAGATAAATACCATGAAATTTTTGAAAATCCCATGACCAGGTGGAACTGGAGAATCTTTGGGTGTCCTGTTGCTGATCATGAGTATACTAGAGGGTGCCTTGATTGACTGGGTTTCATAAAAATAATGTAGAAAAAAGATGCCAGTAAGTTGGAGCCTGCTGAGTAGTGGGCCTAGAGCAGCGGTGGGCAGGTGTGCAGGTGTGTGATAAAACATCTGTGGTAGGTCCATGTGGTTTGGCCATTGGCTACCAAATGGCTTGTGAAGGACATGGTGCAGCCAACAGACCCTTATTTGTAAAGGCATTTTGATATATGTAGAGGTTTCAGGGCAATTTTCAGAATCAGGTTGACATGGTCAATGGTGCAAGCTATGTGGGAAAGAAGCCTGGTTGGTGCATTCTCCTGCAGACCGTGACCCACCACAGTGACAGAACTCTCTCCAGCACTGTGTCCCAGTTGAAATTGTTGTATTTCGTGAAGCAAATACCAAAGTCCCAGTGTAGCAGCAAGAACCACAACAGAAAGTGGAAGAGGACCAAATGGCTTCACAGTCCACACGGGGTGACACTTAGCCCCCAGTGGCCACAGTTTACCTACAAAGAGAGAATTCAGCACTGCTGGCTCAGGTTCATTGGAAAATAAGAAACCATGTCCTCCAGGTCACATAGATGCAGACCCAGCTTTGATGGGCTCACTATAAAGGAAGCTAAAGCTCCTGACAACAACATGTATTTCAAGTGCCCAACCTCAGAGGCAGTTTCTCAAAAAGTATTTAGGCCAGCAGAGCTCCATGTTTGTGGAGTGTTTACCATGTCCCTTACTTATGGAAACTGCTCTATCACCTCCAAGGTTGGGAACTCCTGAGCGTATTCCATTCCAGATATGTATTCACGTATTTTCTAACTCTTCTCCTCTAATTGTGTCTTACTTGTGGCAAAGGTAATGTCAAGGCATTGTTGTGGATGAAAGTGGGAAGATTTTTGTGTAGCACATATTTGCATACACATTGGATTCATTTTCCAATTTTCCATTCAAAATACTGAATCCCTGACACGAAACTATACCCTACTAGACTCTGACTACTATTCCTAATATGATGGAGAAAAATAACTCAAACAGAATAGAAATACAAGCAGTTCAGAAGAGGCATGGTGTATAGTTGGACTTGCCATTTGCATTATGTAGGTTAGGTGTTATAAATCTAGTTAATTTTTAATTGAAATAGTTCTCCATGTGTTTTTAAAGTTAATGAATATGTGAATTCCTGTATCCCTTTCTCTGTAGCCTATTCAGCACATGTATTTTTATATGCACATATAGAATCCTACCTGGTATCACATATACATTCTTGTGAGGTGGCTGACTTGGCAGATACAAATTATGAGAAGAGATCACTCCTTCTAAATGCTGTTGGATCTTAAAATTCAACCTATGGGTGACCTTCCTAGTTGAACAACATTATTCATAAATCCATGTTCATTAAAATTAATATTTCGGGATCTATGATATATATTTCACCATGAATTTCGATTGGCATATATATTGCCACTTTATAATGTCTGTGTGTGTTTTGTATATATATATATATATATATATATATATATATATATATATATATATATATATATACTCTCCAGATTTTTCACAATATGAAATATATGTGTCTTATTATTCACTCCCTAAATACATTCATATTCATGTATGTGGATTTGTAATCAACTTTGCACAAGATTATTCTCAGAAATATTCATCCACCTGAAATACTTATTTGTTTCCTAGTACTGAAAACAAACTTCAGTGAAAGGTGCATACAAATCCTAATATTTCTACAGTAACTTACCAAGTTTAACATCAATGCAAGTAGATTCCTATGGGACATGATGTGTATTTTGACGTTCATTTTTATTTAAAACTGGTACAGTACTATTTCTTCAGTTTATGCACATCCATGGATAAATTTTTCACCCAAAATTTCAAAATTAAAGACATTTGTTTCACTTTCAATCACTTCCTGCTTCCGAACACATGTAGTCCTCCAGGTTTTTCGCCTGGTCGTTTCATGAGACTTCTTAACAAACACATTATTTTCGATTTCCATAATCACTTTTGAAGGAAAACTCACACACCGTCTTCATGATAAACCGTAACCCTAATATTACCATTAGACTTATAATTGGTTGTAATGAATGTATGTATACCAATATCAATATAAGATTTCCTGTATATTTTCAGATATCAATTTATTCTAATTCCAATTTCTAAAGTTGGATCCAGTTATATTATTTATTCACAGTACGATCTATTCATGCATCATCTCTATATTCATTGACACAGGGTACACCTATTTGTATACCCAATACTAATTTATGGCTTTTAAAAATATTGCTTCCCATAATGGTGGAAGAAATACTCATGTCACCTGATCTACATATACATTTTATCACAGTAATATTCTGGACAAAAATGCAAAGGTCACACTTATGATTGTACCAAACCCTAAATTGAAAGTGAGTATATATTACTAAAAACATCCTTGTCCAGGATGCCTAATTCTCCCAAGTGTCAATATTGTTGGGGACTATATATTTGTTTCTTCCTATGATTATATATTCAACCTCAACCCTGTTGAAAATGTCTAATCCTATCACGCATTTTATAATTTGTCTGATTTCCTAATGTCTCTATTGAGACCTGCTTTCCTACATATTTTCCCCAGTTCATCATTGTGACTGACTCTTCACATGTGCTGACATTTACATTCACTCTCTAAACGAAACCCTATTGCTAAAAAACTATTGGTCCAACTCGAAGACTCACTCTTCTTCCTAAACCTACTATCTTCCAAATCCTACCGACTATCCATTTTTGACTGGATGTTCTCTTCGACATTCAGGCATCTGAGGTGCAAGGTTTTATTCCATTGTGTATAGATTTATCTGAGACTAAAATGCAGAATGTAATTCAAAGCTAAATATCCCAAAGAAGGGCCCAATGCCCTTTCTGGCTTCAAATCGTAACTAGATTTATGTTTTCATACTTATATTTCAAATATATATTCTTATAAATTTTGCAGGTTCCCAATACCATTATTCATCCAGCAGAATGATTCCTAACACAAGTCAAATATGTTATTGACCCTAACCATACACTGTTCCCTCATTCTAAATTTACAGAGAGGAGGGACAGAGTTGGTCTTACAATACAGGAAAGTAGGGGATCTTCCACCTGCTGAGAACCTCAAAGTTCCATGCAGAAATGTTGACTGAAGAAGATGTAGGCAGCTATGAAGGACCTGAGAGAACAAAAGTCATGTTCAATGGCAAACAACCTGTTCAGGATGAAGGGTTCTGTCTGAATCAGCCTCTCACATCTTAATTTAGAGAAGATGGACCAAACCAGGCCTGTGTGGGTAGCTGTTTCTGGGTGCCTATGGTTGTATACCATTCTAAATTGTGAAAGTGTCACAGGAAGTAGGGGCAGCCTCCTTCTCATGTGACACTTGGAAGCCACTGGTAGGACAAAGTGGTTGCCAAGGCAGTGACCTCATTCAGTTCCTAAAGGAAGTGACCTCACCTCACTTCCTTGGTGATGGAAATCTCTGAACTTGGGATTCATGAAGCCAGGCACCCAGAGCCAGTCCCAGTCCCAGTCCCAGTGGTCTCACTTGTTTGGATTTACCAAGGACAGTGTCAGTCTTTCTTGGTACCTACTAATGTGAGGATGGCCAAATGCCAGGAAAGCTCTAAAGAGGGGTCATTCCTGAGAAAGCAGGTAGTTGCTCACCTCTGTGTCCTGACACCTGCACAGAGTTGGCCAAGGAGACCAGATCTGAGACAGATCAGGCCATTCCATGGGAATATAGTATGGCTCACCAGTCAGAGGACACTCTGGATAGTCACAGAACTTCTTGGGGGAAGGAGGTGCCTTTGTGGGTGTTGGGGTGGGTTTCTGGTTTTGTCTCATGTTCAGAGAATAGGTAGGCAAGGCGCTTTTTTTGGTGTGGAATGAACTGTTTCTAGTAAGTCATTTGACAAGGCGAGTGTTTCTATGTCTGTCTATCACACTGTGTCCGTGGTTGCAGATATTAGAAAAGAAAATGCATCAATGGATGTGTCCTGTCTAGTAGAAAGCTTCCCAGCATTCATCCTGTCCAATTTATGAATGGATTTCAGATTGCCTTTTCGATGGATAACACCTGCAATCTTCCTAAGTTTCAGTTTTCTTCTGGACTTCTGCCCCTCTCCAGAATAGGCTCATGGTTTTATGTCTAAGGTATGTACCACTTCCAAGCTCTGTGCCATGACCATGTACTGGATAGCTCAAAGGAATGGCTAGCATCTCTGAAAAATCAGATATTAGTGTGACCATTAAATCTCAGTGGAGAAACCCTGCTTTGGGCAATTTGCTTACCTATTGTTCTGTTGCCCTGAATGTCAGGAAGTTCTTTGCCTCAGGCCACCCCTTTGTGAAGCCTGAAGAAAACAGTTTTCAAATGGAAATGAATGGGCAACACCTGTGGCTCTTTGCTTAATTGCTTTGGAAAGGGATGTGTCTGAATCAGCCTCTTGGCCCTGTGTTAGGCTGTAGCTTAGATTCTCAGCACCTGATGGATCTAAAGAAAGATCCCATGTGTGCATTAAAAACCAAAATGGCCAAAAGAGCAGTCATTGTTTATGAAGACTCTCGCCTTCCTCTCTAAGGTTCCTGACATCCATCAAGTGAGAATAGGGATCCTTTGTTTCAAAAGAGTTCTTCAAAGCCCTGCAGAGGCTATCCCATAGGTGCTTGGGTTTTCTCATGACCCCAATTTACATGAAGAATCTAAACCCTACAGTCAGTAGGCCTCAAATTGGAGAAGCCAAGCTGTATTAACGGCAGGCCGATTTGATCACTCCTGTTTCACAGTCAGGATTTCCAGGCCACACTGACTTTAGGCAAATGAGGGGCAAGGGAGGTTATTTTGGACACTGTCCTGTCCTGCGCCCCTCATGGAAACCTCCATCCAGAGGTTATGATGAGTGTCTATATGGAAGAAGAAAAGGGTTATGTGGGAGCGTTTTGTTTGGAATTGTGGTAATTTGTGTGGCACTTAGAAGAAAAGACTGGGTCCACCTGGGCTTGAACTCTGTTGTGATTCCTCTTAGAGAATGAATTCTGGAACTGACCTCAGAGAAGTATTTTCATGAATTGTGTTTGGTTTTTACTAGGCCATGCATGAGAGTCGCCCTTGGAACCTGAGATCTAGGTGCAGGGTGGCTTTCCACAGAGCACTGGGAATCTCAGCCAGGATATCACATGATTTTATTCTGAAAGACTTTGCAGCCACAGTTGAGAGTCAAAACACACATGGACCTCACATTGTAGACCTCAATGGGCCTGGCTTCATGTGACCTTTTGGCCACACTTTGGGAAGTCTTGCCTGTGAGTGTTCTCTAGAGCTTTCATTGAAATGAGCTTCCTCAACATTTAATGGTTCCTGAATAAATTGAAACCCAAAGAGCCTCCAACTTCATCCTCGACAAATGGCTTGATAAATACCATGAAATTTTTGAAATTCCCATGACCAGGTGGCACTGGAGAACTTTTGGATATCCTGTTGCTGACCATCAGTGTACCAGACAGTGCCTTGACTGACTTTGTTTCATGAAAATTGTGTAGAACAGTGATGCCAGTAAGTTGGAGCCTGCTCATTAGTGGGCCTAGAGCAGTGGTGTGAAGGTGTGTGATAAAACATGTGTGGTGGGGCCATGTTGATTTGCCATTGGCTTGCAAATGCCTTGTGACTGACAGGGTACAGCAAGCAGACCCTTATATGTAAAGGCATCTTGTTATATGGATAGGTTTATGGGCAATGTTCAGAATCAGGTTGGCTACCTGGTACCACACGTACATTCTTATGAGGTGGCTGACTTGGCAGATACAAATTGAGAGAAAAGATCAATCCTACTAAACCCCATTGAAACTGAATATTCAACATATGGGTGAGCTTTCTAGTTGAACAACATTATACATAAATCCATGTTCAGTAAAATGAATATTTTTAGATCTGTGGATAATATATATTATATGATGAATTTTGATTGACATATATATTGCTACTTTTTTGTCTGTGTGTGTTTTGTGTGTGTGTGTGTGTGTATATATATATATATATATATATATATATATATATATATATATATATATAAATATATATATATATACACACTCTCCAGATATTTCAAAAAATGAAATATATGTGTCTCATATACACTCCCTAAATTCATTCATGTTCATGTATCTGGATTTATAATCAACTATTCACAAGATTATTCTCAGAAATATTCATGCACCTGAAATTTGCCTAATGCTCTCAAATATCAATCCTATTGGTGTCTACATATTTGTTTTTTCCTAAGATTATATATTCAAACTCAATCCTTTTCAAAATATCTAGTCCTGTCACTCACTTTGTAATTTCCCTGATTTCATAATGTCTCTATTGATATCTGCTTTCCTACATATTTTCCCCAGTTCATCATTGTGACTGACTCTTCAACTGTGCTCACATTTACATTCACTCTCTAACTGAAACCGTATTGCTAAAGAACTTTTGTTCTAAATTCTATACTCACTCTTATTCCTAAACCTACTGACTATCTTCCTAATCCTACCAACTATACCTTTTTCACTGGATGTTCTCTTCTACATTCAATCATCCAAGTAAATGTCGGGCAAGCTTCGGAGAAGGAGACGACCAACAGAGTACTCATGATACAGCAAAAGGTTTATTGGGTTTCCAGCATGCTGGGGCTCAGAGCTCACTTTAATAGAGCAGATAGCCCTGAGAATAGCTTAAGTAGAGTTTGTATACTTTCCCTGGAGAAGGCAGGGAGGGAAGTTTATTGATGGGTCATGACGAGTGGGCAGTTTGAATGCAACTGGGTGAGGGAGTACATTCTGTAGTTTGGCAGTTGGGGACAGCACATTTTGGGAACAAGTTTTGCAAGCATTTCTCAAGATTTCAACAGTTTTTTGTTAAGCATAGGGAAATACAGGAAGTGACAAGTACTTATTTTATTAACCTTTCATTCCTCACTTCTTTTTCTGGCTACTTTTAATCATAAAAATTATCATTGGGGGGTTTCACATTCTATGTCTCCTAGTGGGGTATTACCATAAGTTTAACTCGTCCAATTTGAGCCTGGAGAAAAGAAATTACACGGTTGAGAAAACAGGGTTTTATAGTTATCAATAATATGAGGATTATTATTGGACCGGCCAGGGTTGATAAAAACGTAGTTAACCAGGGGCACTGTGTGAACCAAGACTCAAACAACCCTTTTTGGGTCTCTCTCTCTCTCTTGTTGATGCTCTTTAATGTGTCTTTTTAATTTACTCATAGATTTTATTACAACTCCAGTATGTTCGGCATAAAAACAACATTCTTCCCTCAATGCAGCACAAAGGCCCCCTTCTTTAATGAAGAGGAGGTCCAAACCTCAACTGTTCTGTAAAACAACTTCAGAGAGAGAGGTTAAAGTTTCATGCAAAGCTCTGATGGTGGTTTCTAATATCTTAGTTTTGGTCTATTGCTGCTTCTAATTGGGTCATTTATTGTGTCACATGGACAAGGGCAGTGGTTCCTGGGCCCACCCGTGCAGCAAATCCTATTCCTAATATGATGGCTAAAGTGAGGGATATATGCTCCCAGTGGAACCTGGTTGTATGTCCCCCTATTTGATCTTCAAATGAACCTGCTTCATAATAGAGCACTCTGGGAAACATCTGCACCATTACACGATTAATCACATCTGTTGACCATTTCATGAAAACATAAACAAGGTTTAAGTATATAGAATTATTCTGTTGTAAGGACGGACAAGGCAAGGCACCTAAGATAGCACTAAAGACAGGGAAACAGTCCTATTTGGTTGCAACCGGATTCAGAGGGCATTGCTTCTGTTGTAATCAATTAATCCCCTGAAACTCAAGTTTAGGTAGTTTCAGAATTTTGTACCCAACATGTAAGGGAAGGTGCTCAGAAGCTCACAGTCTGCAGAAGTTCAAAAACGCAGTATTTGTTTCCATTTTTCCCCTGTTCTGGGCAAGTTAACTTTTAAAGGACACCTGGGAGGGGGAGAGCTTTTTCTTCCCTTTCTTATTTTACCCCTGCCAGCTGTTACCATGGAGACCAGTTGGTAACTTCTTTATCTTAGAAATGTAGCCATCTCTGTGAATCCCCAGCTCAAGGACAGAGGCCTTGTTCACATATTTTGTGAAAAACTAGTAAAAGGGTGTCTACCTGAGAAGTGCTGATTTTTTTAGCCACTGGCCAAGTAGAACAGGGCAACACGAAAAGAGGAAGTTTATCTACATTGAACTCTTTTATAGGGACTCTTTTGCTGAAAGTCCTAAAGTCAGCCATGGTGAAGACTTCTGGAGAAGGTCAGTTAAGACTTCTGTGGGCCTAGTGCAGAGGGGGAAGACGGGGAAGGTGGGCTGAGATCAGCTCCGTGGATCTGAGAATGAGGAAGGAGAGATGTAAAAGAATAATGGGAAACGGGTTTGAGATTTTCCTAGCAACAAAAACTTGAGCAGTAGAACAGGTAGAGCAGAGAGGATGATGGGAGTGAGTATCTCAAAACGCATATGAGGGACGTTTAATTATTAGTAAACTGTTTTCAGTGATGACAAACCAACTTTAAAGGCCATTTTTATTACATCTTAGATAGGGGACTGAGGGCTCTCCTCAGCTGGTTTGAGCTTTGGTTTAGCTGGTAAGAAGACCTGGCGGGACCCGGTGCGGGCACTGACAGGACAAGAGAGGAGTGAGTGGGTGGAGGGGTACTTCAGTAACTGCTGCCTCAGCAAGGAGGCAATGGTCTGAGAACCGGCAGAGGTTTGGGTTTTTGATCTAGTAATTGGAGGGGAGAAATCAGGTTGCTGAGGTGGGAGTGACAGCAGAGTGTCTGGAGCAGAAGGCTGAGGGTGAGGATCTATTGGAGAAGCATAGTTCAGGATGTGAGTGAAGGAGGGAAAAGGTCACGCAGAATTTGAGGATCTAGAGACCCCTCTGGGGGCCATCGGTTCTTCTTATCTAATTGGTAATATGGCCAATGATGTGTACTGAATTTGATGAGGAGTTTGGGTTCCATCAGGCAGCCCCTGTTTGCTCACATCCCCATGACTTACAGAAGAAGTCGGCTTTCCCCCCACACAGCCGTGACTGTGGCTTTGAGAGTCTGCCCGGCAAACATAGTAATCTAGGCTAGCCAACCTGCATCTGGCTTGCATGTCCCTTCATCCATAATGTTTGTTTCCATTATCTATGGTACAGAAGTAATTTAATGGAATTTTAGTGGTATCCTCTTCATCAGGGATATCCCAATAGGTAAGACCAATAGCCAGCTGACAAATGTCTGGGAGGAGTGATGGCCACCAGGTCCCTCAGTGGGCTGTATGCGAGATAGATTATACTTCTTTTCCAGTAGGATTTGTGATCAGCCATCACTGCTGAATGGGCTGATGTGGCTTAGGACTACTTGTGGCCAAGGAGAGAGTCCACAGACTTATCCACATGGCGAATACGCAATTTGAAGGTTTTACCAGTATTTTCCAGTTTCCAGCCAGAGTCTGGACAGGGCGCAGGCTTGAGATGAGAGGCATGGATCCAGAAATTGATTCCGTCTACCTTTACCACTGGAGGTGTTATTAGTAGCACCGGCTATGGTCCTTTCCAGCGGGGTTTCAAGCATGATACCTGATGTCGTCTTACGTAGATGAAGTCTCTTACTTGATATCGATGTGGAGTCCCTTTGTCCCCAGTTTGATAGGCAGTGGCCAGCTGTTTACACAGGTATCACTGAGTTCTTTTTAGAGCTTTAAGTCTGTCAAGCAAGGGGGTGTGGATGGAATTGTTAGGTCTTTGAGTCGGGCTTAGGTCCCTTACTGCAGGAGGGCAACAATAGAGAAATTCACAGGGGCTAAGGTTACTCAAAGAAACAGAGGGAGTATTTCTTGCATGAAACATTGCATAAGGCAGGAGCATAGTCCAATCTTTTATGCGGTTCTCTAAGTTTAATTTTCTTAAGGTCTCTTTAATGGTTCAATTTATTCTATCTGCCTGTCCTGAACTCGGGTATCTATAAGCACAATATAACTTCCAATTAATTCCTTGGTTCCTGGCTAACCCCTGACTTACCTGGGCCATGAACACCGGTCCATTATCAGACCCTATTACCGGCTTAGCTTCCTCCAATGGTAAAGAGGCTGAGTCAGCAGCAGGAAAATCCATTTGAGGGTGTTGTGGGTTAGGGGACAAGGGCAGGGGATTAGTAAGGGAAGAAGAGTCCAGTAGAGTCAAATCTGTGACTCGGGGAGAACAGGGGGTGGAGGAGGAGGAGGTTGAGAGGGTTTGAGAGATCATGGGGGAAGGAGTAGGAGCAGAGGCAGGGGCAAGGAAAGGCTTCACCCATGGAGGAGGAGATTTGCAGATGTTCTGCCAAGTTAAGATATATGGCCGTTGACCCAGATGGCTATGTGTCCCCGGCTGAGATAATATCTCTGAATTTTTAAATTAGTGCGAAGTAGAAAGATCCTTCTAGGGGCCATCCGAATTCAAAGGTGGGCCATTCTGAGGCACAGAGATTCTGCCAGGTCCAGCATTTTACTAAAACAAGAAAGATTCTGAGCTCTTAAGCGGACTTTGTTCCAGTGATCAAGGGTCAGGGACAGAGGCATTGAACTGCTCTGTCCCATAATGAAAGGTACACAAACAGCAAAAGCAAGGACACATGACACAGATAAGACAAGACCATAAACACAGGCAATGGACGTCAAACACTGAAACCAGGAATGAGTAGCCGGCAAAACCCGATGGGATGACAATACCGAATCTGAAACAAAATATCACTGAGTTGAGGAGACTATTGTTCCTTAATTTCCCGAGTTTTCTGCGGCGTCCCTCAGGGAGGTGCCCTGTGTCTCCGTGACACGTCTCTCAGCCACCTTCGGAGGGAGCTCAGGCTCTTCATCGCCAGAGATTTTGCCAAGCCCTAACATGAAACCTGAAACCAGAAAGAGGCGCCTTACTTGCTCCGAGAGGAGCCCATTGGGGTCTCTCGTCTGCCACTGCCAGAACTCGGTGGAACCTCAATATGTAAAGGTCGGGCGAGTGTCGAAGGAAGAGACCACCAAGAGTCTGTCTCATGCAACAGCAATGGGTTTATTTGGGGTTCAGCATGCTGTGGCTCAGAACTCACTTAAATAGAGCAGAGAGCCCTGAGAACACCTTAAGCACAGCTTATATACTTTCCTTGGAGAGGGAAGAGAGGGAAGTTTACTAATGGGTGAGGGCATGTGGGCGGTTTGCATGACACTGAGTGAGGGAGTACATTCTGCAGTTTGGCAGTTGGGAACAGAACATTCTGGAAACAAGATTAGCAAACATTTCTCAAGATTTCAACAGTGTTTTGTTAAGCATACAGAAAAACAGGAAGTGACAAGTACCTATTTTATTAACCTTTCACTACGGACTATCCCTTTTCGACTAGATGTTCCTTCTACATTAATTCATCCAAGGTACAAGGTCCTATGGCATTGTATATCGATTTAATTGAGACACCTCTGCAGAACGTAATTCAAAGCTGCATATCCAAATCAAGAGCCCAATGCCCTTCTGGACTTCAAATCATACTTAGATTTCTGTTTTCATACATATGTTTCACCTATATATTCTTATACAAATAGCAAGTTCCCAATACCATTATTCATCCAGCAGAATGATTTCTAACCCAAACCGAACATGTTATTAACCATAACCATACACTGTTCCCTCAATCTAACTTTACAGAAGAGCAGGGAAAGAGTTGATCTTACAATACTGAAATGTAGGGAATCTTCCACCTGCTGAGAACCTCAAAGGTCCATGCAGAAATGATCCCTGGAGAAGAGGTAGGCAGCTATGAAGGACCTGAGAGACCAAAAGTCATCTTCCATGGCAAACAACCTGGTCAGGATAAAAGGTTGTGTATGAATCAGCTTCTCTTCTTAACGTAGAGAAGTTGGACCAAACTAGGCCTGTGTGGAGATCTATTCCTGGGTGCCTATTGTTGATATACCATTCTAACTTGTGAAAGTGTCACAGAAAGTAGGGGCAGCCTCCGTATCATGGGACCCTTGAAAGCAACAGTTAGGACAAAGTGGTTGCCAAGACAGTGACCTCATTCAATTTCTGAAGGAAGTGACCTCACTTAACTTCCTTGGTGATGGAACTCTCTGAATTTGGGATCCAGGAAGCCAGGCACCCAGAGCCAGTCCCTGTCCCAGTCCCAGTGGTCTCACTTGTTTGGATTCAGCAAGGACAGAGTCAGTCTTTGTTGGTACCTACAGATGTGAGGAAGGCCAAATGAGAGGAAATCTCTGAAGCGGGGCTTTTCTTGAGAAAGCAGGTAGTGGCTCACCGCTGGCTACTGAGAACTTCACAGAGTTGGCCAAGGAGACCAGATCTGAGACAGGACAGGCCAATTTGGGGGAACATATTATGGCCCACAAGTCAGAGGACACTCTGGATAGTCACAGACCCACTTGGGGGAAGGAGGTGCCTTTGTGGGTGTGGTTGTGGGTTTGTGGTTTTGTCTCATTTTCCTATATAGGTATTAAAGTCGGTTTGTTTGGATTGAAGTTTAGTGTTTCTAGTAAGTCTTTTGACATGGCGAGTGTTTCTATGTCTCAGTATTTCACTGTGTCCGTGGTTGTATGCATTAGAAAAGAGAATGCATCAATGGATGTGTCCTGTCTAGTAGAAAGCTTCTCAGCATTCAAATTGCCCCATTTATGAATGGACTGTAGCTTGCCCTATTGATGCACAACACCTGCTATATTCCTAAGTTCCTGTTTTCTTTCTGAATTCTGGCCACTCTACAGAATAGGACCATGGTTTTTTGTTCACGATATGTACCACCTTCAAGCTCTGTGACTGGCCATGTACTGGATAGCTGAAAGAAATGGCAAGCATCTCAGAAAACTCAAGTATCAGTGTGACCAGGAAATTCTCAGTGGAGCAACCCTGCTTTGGACCATTTGCTTACCTATTGTTCTGTTTTCCTGAATTTCAGGAAGGTCTTTGACTCAGGCCACCCTTTTGTGAAGCCTGAAGAAAACAGTTTTCAAATGGAAATTATTGGGCATACATGTGGCTCTTTCCTTAACTGCTTTGAAAAGGGATGTGTCTGAATCAGCCCCTTGGCTCTGTATGAGGCAGTGGCTTAGATTCTCAGCACCTGAGGGATCTAAAGAAATTTCCCATGCGTGCATTCAAAACCAAAATGGCCAAAAGAGCAGTCATTGGCATGAAGTCTCTCGCCTTCCTCTGTAAGGTTCCTGACCTCCATCAAGTGAGAATAGGAATCCTTTGGGTCAAACGAGTTCTTCAAAACCTGCAGAGGCTAGCCCATAGGTGCTTGGGTTTTCTCATGACTCCAATTCACATAAAGAATCAATATCTGACAGTCAGTAGGCCTCAAATTGGACAAGCAGAACAGTATTAACATCAGGCCTATTTGATCACTCCTGGTTGACATTAAGCGTGTCCAGGCCACCCTGACTTTAGGCAAATGAGGGGCAAGGTAGATTATTGTGGATACTGTCTTGGTCTGCGCCCCTCATGGAAACCTCCAGCCAGAGGTTATGATGAGTGTCTATATGGAAGGAGATGAGGGCCATATGGGAGTGTTTTGGTTTTAATTGTGGTCAATTGTGTGGTAGTTGGAAGAGATGACTGTGTCCACCGGAGCTTGAACTCTAGGTGTGATTACCCTTAGAGACTGAGTTCTGGAACTGACCTCAGAGAAGTATTGCAAAAAATAGTGTTGGGATTTTAGGAGGTCACGCATGAGAATCACCCTTGTAATCTGAGATCTAGGCCCAGGATGGCTTTCCACAGTGCTCGGGGATTCTGAGCCAGGATATCACATGATTTAATTCTTAAAGACTTGGGACCCTTAGTTGAGAATACAAACACACATGGATCTCACTTTGTATACCTCAATGGGCCTGGATTCATGTGACCTTTTGGCCACTCTTTGGGAAGCCTTCCCCGTGAGTGATCTCCAGAGCTTTCATTGAAATGAGCTTCCTCACCATTTAATGGTTCCTGAATTAATTGAAACCCACAGTGCCTCCAACTTCATCCTTGAAAAATGGCTAGATAAATACCAAGAAATTTTTGAAATTTCCATGACCAGGTGGCACTGGATAAACTTTGAATGTCCTGTTGCTGATCATGATGGTACCAAACTGTGCCTTGATTGACTGGGTTTCGTGAAAATGTTGTAGAACAGAGATGCCAGTAAGTTGGAGCCTGCTGAGTAGTGGGCATAGAGCAGTGGACTGTAGGTGTGTAAATAAATATTTTTGGTAGGATCACCTGGATCTTCCATTGGCTTCCAAAAGACTTGCTACTGACATGGTGCAGGCAGCCGACCCTTATATGTAAAGGCATCTTTTTATATGGAGAGGTTTCAGGGCAATGTTCAGAATCAGGTTGCTATAGTCAAGTGGGAAAGCTATGTGGGATTAAAGCCTGGTTCGTACATTCTCTTGTCGACCATGACAAACCACACGTGACAGAACTCCCTCTATCATTGTGTCCCAGTTGAACTCCTTGTATTTCATGAATCTAATACGAAACTCCCAGTTCAGGAGTAAGAAACACCCTGAAAATTGGGGCATGACAAAATGGCTTCACAGACCACACGGGAAGACACTTAGCTCCCAGTGGCCACAGTTTACCTACAAAGAGAGAATTCAGAACTGCTGCCTCATTTTCATTAGAAAATAAGGAACCATGTCCTCCAGGTCACATAGATGCAGACCCAGATTTCATGGTGTCACTACAAACGAAACTAAATTTCCTGACAATTACAAATATTTCATGTGCCCAACCACAGAGGAAGTTTCTCAAGAAGTCTTTAGGCCAGCAGAGCTCCATGTTTGTGAAGTGTTTACCCTCTCCCTTACTTTTGGAAACTGTTCTTCTACTTCCAGTGTTGTGAACTTCTGAGCATTTTACATTTCTCATATGTATTCACAGATTTTCTAACTCCTCTCCTCTAATTGTGTCTTACTAGGAGTGATGGTTATGTCAAGCCATTGTTCTGGAAGAGAGTGGGAAGTTGTTCCTGTAGTACATGTTTGCATACACATTAGATTAATTTTTCTATTTTCCATTTGAAATACTGAATCCCTGACACCAACCCATACCCTACTAGAATCTGACTACTAATCCTAATATGATGGAGAAAAAGAAAACTAACTGAATAGAAATACAGTCCTTTCATAGGAAGCATGGTGTATACTTGTATTTGCCTTCTGCTTTATCAAGAGTATGTGTTTTAAATCTAGTCAACTTTTTATTAAAATATTTCTTCATGAGTTTTTAAAGTTATCACATATGTAAATTCCTGTCTCCCTTTCTCTGTATCCTATTCAGCACATGTATTTTTTATGCACATATACTATCCTACCTGGTATCCCACGTACATTCTTGTGAGCTCACTGACATTGGAATATAAAAATTGTGAAAAGAGATGACTCCCCCTAAATACTGATTGAACTGAAAATTCAACCCATGGGTGAGCTTCCTAGTAAAAAACATTATACATAAATCCATGTTAAGTAAAATGAATATTTTTGGATATGTGGATGAATTATATTTTATGATGAATTTCAATTGGCATATATATTTCTACATATTAATTTGTGTGTGTGTGTTTGTGTGTGTATTTGTGTGTATATATATATATATATATATATATATATATATATATATATATATATATATATTCTCCAGAATTTCCAAAATATGAAATATATGTATCTTATTATACACTCCCTAAATTCATTCGTATTCATGTATTTGGGTGTATAATCAACTTTACACAAGATTATTCTAAGAAATACTCAACCACCTGAAATACATATTGGTTTCCTACTACTGAAAACTAAGTTCAGTGAATGGTGCTTACAAATCCTAATATTTCTACTGTAACTGACCCAGTTTAACATCAATGCAAATAGATTTCTATGGTACATGATGTGTATTTTGAAGTTCATTTTTATTAAACACTGGTACATTAAAATTTCTTCAGTTTATGTACATCATAGGATATATTTTTTTCATTCACAACTTCACAAATTTATAGGCATTTGGTTCACTTTCAATTACTTACTATTTCAGAACACATGTATTCCTCCATATTTCTCTACTGGTCTTTTCACTTGACTTCATTCTAAACACATTATTTTCGATTCCATTATCATTGTTCAAGCAAAACTCACTCTTCATGATAAACTGTAACCCTAATATTACCATTAGATATATAACAGGTTGGAATGAATGTATGTATATCAATATAAGATTTCATATATTTTTTTTCAGATGCAAATTCAATCCATTATTTAAAGTTGGAACCAGTTATATACTTTATTCACAATATGGTCTATTCATGCATCATCTGAATAATCATCAACACAGGGTACACCTTTTCGTATCCCCAGTACTAATTTATAAGTTTTCAGGATATTGCTCCCCATAATGGTGGAAGAAAGACTCATGTCACCTGATCTACATATATATTTATCACAGTAGTATTCTGGACACAAAATGCAAAGGTCACACTTATGATTGTACCAAAGCCTAAATGGAAAGTGAGCATGGATTATTAAAAACATCTGTCCAGGTTGAGTAATGCTCTCAAATGTCAATCCTCTTTGTTACTACATATTTGTTTTTTCCTAAGATTATATATTCAACCTCAAGCCTTTTGAAAATATCTAATCCTATCACTCACTTTATACTATGCCTGCTTTCTTAATGTCCCTATTGATATCTGCTTTTCTACATATTGTCCCCAGTTCATCATTGTGACTGTAACTTCAAATGTGCTGACATTTACATTCACTCTCTATCTGAAACCCTATTGCTAAAGAACTTTTGGTCCAACTCCTAGAGTCACTCTTCTTCCTAAACCTACTGACTATCTTCCTAATCCTACAGACTATCCCTTTTTGACTGCATGTTCTCTTCTACATTCAAACATCCGAGGTACACGGTCCTATGCCATTGTATATCGATTTATCTGAGACCTCGGTGCAGAACATAATTCAAGCTAAGTATACCAATCGTGGTTTCAATTCCTATCTGGGCTTCAAATCTTTCCTAGATCTCTGTTCTCATACATATATTTCACGTCTATATTCTTATAAATATCACAGGTTCCCAATACCATTATTCATCCAGCATAATTATTCCTAACCCAAATCGAACATGCTATTAACCCTAACCATACACTGTTCCCTCAATCTCATTTACAGAAGAGCAGGAACAGAGTTGGTCTTACAATACAGGAAGGTAGGGGATCTTCCACCAGCTGACAACATCAAAAGTCCATGCAGAAATAATCCCTGGAGAAGATGTAGGCAGCTATGAGGGACCTGAGAGAGCAAAAGTCATCTTACACGGAAAACATCCTGGTCATGATGAAAGGATGGGTCTGAATCAGCCTCTCTTTTCTTAATGTAGTGAAGATGGACCAAACCAGGCCTGTGTGGAGAGTTGATCCCGGGTGCCTATGGTTGATATACCATTCTAACTTGTGAAAATGTCAGAGCAAGTAGGTGCAGCCTCCATCTGATGGGACCCTCGGAAGGAACTGTTAGGAAAATGTGGTTGCCAGGGTAGTGACCTCATTCAGTTCCTGAAGGAAATGAACTCAACTTACTTCCTTGGTGATGAAACTCTCTGAACATGGGATCCAGGAAGCCAGGCACCCAAAGCCAGTCCCAGTGCAAGTCCCAGTGGTCAAACTTGTTTGGATTTACCAAGGACAGAGTCAGTCTTTCTTGGTACATACTTATGTGAGGTTGGCCAAATGCCAGGAAGATCTGAAGAGGGGCCTTTCCTGAGAAAGCAGGTAGTGGCTCATCGCTGGCTTCTGACAGCATCACAGAGTTGGCCACGGAGACCAGATCAGAGACAGGACACCCCAATATGGGGGAATATATCATGGCCCACCAGTCAGAGGACACTCTGGATAGTCAGAGACCTACTGGGGGAAGGAGGTGCCTTTGTGGGTGTGGTTGTGGGTTTGTTGTTTTGTCTCCTGTTCTCAGAATAGGTAGGAAAGGTGGTTTGTTAGTTTTGGAGTGGACTGTTTCTAGTAAGTCATTTGACAAGGCGAGTGTTTCTGTGTCTATATATCCCATTGTGTCCGTGGTTGTAGACATTAGAAAAGAAAATGCATCAAGGTATTTGTCCAGTCTACTAGAAAGCTTCCCAGCATTCATCCTGTGCAATTTATGAATGAACTGCAGCTTGCCTTATAAATGGGCAACACTCGCCATCTTCCTAAGTTCCTGTTTTCTTCCTGAATTCTGGCCACTCTCTAGAATACGCTCATGGTTTTGTGTCCAAGATATGTACCACCCCAAGCACTGTGACATGGCAATGTACTGGATAGCTGAAGGGAATGGCGAGTATCTCAGAAAACTCAGATATCAGTGTGACCAAGAAAGTCTCAGTGGAGAAACCCTGCTTTGGGCCTTTTGCTTCCCTGTCTGTTGCCCTGAATGTCAGGAAGGTCTTTGCCTCCGGCAACCCCTTTGTGAAGACTGAAGAAAACAGTTTTCAAATGGAAATAAATGGGCATCACCTGTGGCTCTTTGCTTAATTGCTTTGGAAAGGGATGTTTCTGAATCTGCATCTAGGCCCTGTGTGAGCCTGTGGCTTAGATTCTCAGCACCTGATGGATCTAAAGAAAGATCCCATGTGTGCATCCAAAACTAAAATGGCAAAAAGGGCAGTCATAGTGGATGAAGTCTCTTGCCTTCCTCCAGACAAAAGCTGAATAAAGATACTATAGAACTCAATAGCACAATCAATAACCTAGACGTAACCAACATATATAAAATATATCAACCATCATCAAGTGGATACACGTTCTTCTCAGCAGCACATTGATCCTACTCCAATATAGACCATATATTATGCAATAGGGAAACTCTTAGTAAATATAAAGGTATGGAGATAATACCATGCACCATATCTGATCATAATGGATTGAAACTTTAAATCAATGAAAAAAAAAGGAAGGAAAAATTCTACATCACATGGAAAAATGCACAATATGTTACTGAATGATCAGTGGGTTACAGAAGACATAAAGGAGGAGATAAAAAAATTCTTAGAGACAAATGACAATAGAGACACAACATACCGAATTGTATGGGACACAATGAAAGCCGTTTTAAGAGGGAAATTCATTTCTTGTAATTCTTTCCTCAAAAAAAGAAAAAAACAACAACAAATAAATGAACTCACACTACACCTCAAAAACCTAGAAAAGGAAGAGGAAAACAACATCAAATGTAGTAGAAGACAAGAAATAATTGAAATTAGAGGAGAAATCAATGAAATTGAAACAAAAAATCTACATTGTAAAAACTGAAATAAATAAGAGTTGGTTCTTTGAAAAAATAAATATGTTCGACAGGCCCTTAGCCATGCTAACGAAGAGCAGAAGAGAGAGAACTCAAATTACTAACATATGGAATAAAGATGGAAATATCACAACACACACTACAGAAACACAGAAGATAATTAGAAAGTATTTTGAAACCCTATATTCCAATAAAATAGAAGATAAAGAAGATATCGATAAATTTCTTAAGTCATATGATCTGCCCAGATTGAGTCAGGAAGACACCCACAATTTAAATAGACCAATAACAAAGGAAGTAAAATAAGAAACCATCAAAAGACAACCAACCAAAAAGAGCCCTGGAACAGATAGGTATACAGTGGAGTTCTACAAAACCCTCAAAGAAGAATTAATACCAATACTTTTCAAGCAATTTCAAAAAATAGAAAAAGAAGGAGTTCCTCCAAATTCATTCTATGAGGCCAACATCACCCTGATTCCAAAACCAGACAAAGACACTTCAAAGAAAGAAAACTACAGACCAATACCTCAAATAAACTTGGATGCAAAAATTCTCAATAAAATCATGGTGAATTGAATACAAAAGCATATCAAAATAATTGTGCTTCATGATCAAGTAGGATTCATCCCTGGGATGCAAGCCTGGATCAATTTATGGAAATCAATAAATGTAATCCACCACATCAATAGACTTAAAGACAAAAACCATATGATCATCTCGATAGATGTAGATAAAGCGTTTGACAAAGTACAGCATTCCTTTATGTTCAAAACACTATAAAAATTAGGGATAACAAGAACTTACCTCAACATGGTAAAAGCTATATATGCTAAACCTCAGGCTAGCATCATCCTAAATGGAGAAAAACTGAAGGCATTCCCTCTAAAATCTGGAACAAGACAGAGATGCCCTCTATCACCACTTCTATTCAGTTTAGTTCTTGAAAAACTAGCCAGAGCAATTAGACAGACAAAAGAAATTAAAGGCATAAAAATAGAAAAAGAAGAACTTAAATATTCGCTATTTGAGGATGACATGATAATATATTTAACAAACCCTAAAGGGTATGCAAAGAAACTGCTAGAGTTAATAAATGAATTCCGCAAAGTGCCAGTATATAAAATCAACAAGAAAAAATCAAAGGCATTCCTGTATATCAGCAACAAAACTTCTGAAATTGAAATGAGAAAAACCACTCCATTCACAATATCCTCATAGAAAATAAGATACTTGGGAATCAACCTAAAAAAAGAGGTGAAAGATTTATACAATGAAAGTTACATAACTCTAAAGAAAGAGATAGAAGAAGATGTTAGAAGATGGAAAAATGTACCCTGTTCATGTATAGGCAGAACTAACATCATCAAAATTGCGATATTACCCAAAGTTCTCTACAGGTTTAATGCAATGCCAATCAAAATCCCAATGGAATTTCTTGTAGAAATATATAAAGCAATCATGAATTTCATATGGAAAAACAATAGACACAGAATAGCAATAGCAATTCTAAGCAGGAAGTGTGAATCAGGATGTATAGCGATAACAGAGTTCAAACTGTACTACAAAGCAATAGTAACAAAAACAGCGTGGTACTGGTATCACAAAAGTCAGCTGGACCAATGGTACAGAATAGAGGACACAGAAACCAATCCACAAAAGTACAACTTTCTTATATTTGAAAAAGGGCCTAAAAGCATGCAATGGAGGAAGGATAGCATCTTCAACAAGTGGTCCAGGGAAAATTGGAAATCCATATGCAACAAAATGAAAATGAATCCCTTTCTCTCGCCATGCACAAAAGTTAACTCTAAATGGATCAAGGAGCAAGATATAAAATCAGAGACACTGCATCTAATAGAAGAAAAATTTGGCTACGATGTACATACTGTGGGGTTGGGCTCCAAATTTTTTAATAGGACAGCCATAGCACAAGAGTTAATAACAAGAATCAACAAATGGGACTTACTTAAAGTAAAAAGTTTTTTTCGAAACAAGAGAAACAATAAGAGAGGTAAATAGAGAGCCTACATCTTGGGAACAAATTTTTACCCCTCACACTTCAGATAGAGCCCTAATATCTAGAATATACAAAGAACTCAAAAATTAAACAATAAGATAACAAATAAACCAATCCACAAATGGGCCAAGGACCTGAACAGAAACTTCACAGAGGAGGACATACAATCCATCAACAAGAACATGAAAAAATGCCCACCATCTCTAGCAGTTAGGGAAATTCAAGTCAAAACCACCCTAAGATACCATCTCACTCCAGTAAGATTGGCAGCCATTATGAAATCAAACAACAATAAGTGTTGGCGAGGATGTGGGGAAAAGGGTACACTTGTACACTGCTGGTGGGACTGCAAAATGTTGAGGTCAATTTGGAAAGCAGTATGGAGATACCTGGGAAAGCAGGGAAAGGATCCACCATTTGACCCAGCTATCTCACTTCTCGGACTATTCCCTGAGGATCTTAAAAGAGCGCACTATAGGGATACTGCCACATCACTGATCATAGCGGCACAATTCATAATAGCTAAACTGTGGAACCAAACTAGATGACCTTCAATAGGTGAATGGATAAAAAAGGGGCATCTATACACAATGGAGTATTATGCAGCATTAAAAAATGACAAAAATCATTGAATTTGAAGGGAAATGGATGGCATTAGAACATATAATGCTAAGCAAAGCTAGCCAATCCTTAAAAAACAAATGCCAAATGTTTTCTTTGATATAAAGAGAGCAAATAAGAACAGAACAGGGAAGAAGAGCATGAGGAAAATATTAACACTAAATGGAGATGAGTGGGGGGAGAGAAAGGGAGAGAGAATGGAAAGCATATGGAAATGGTAGGAGACACTAAATGTTACACAAAATTCCATATAAGAGGTTGTGAGGGGAAAGGGGGGGAAACAAGGGAGAGAATTGAACAATAGCAGATGAGGTATAGAGGGTAGATGGTTGGGGAGGGGAGGGGGATAGTAGGGGATAGGAAAGGTAGCAGAATACAACAATCACTAATATGCCATTATGTAAAAACGTGAGTGTGTAACTGATGTGATTCTGCGATTTGTATTGGGGTAAAAATGGGAGTTCATAACCCAAATGAGTCAAATGTATGAAAGATGATATAGCATGAGCTTTTGAACAACCAAAAAAAAGAAAAAAAAAGGAATTTAATTTCCAATATTTGAGACATTTTACAACTTTATTTTTTAATAAAATTGGCTTTTATTTGTTATCTTACTTGCTGTTATCTGCCTTTCATTTTGAAAAAACGATGTGCTGTAGCCATTCATCCATGTAGTATGTAACAGAAAATTTTCAGTGTCTCCATATAACCAGATTGGCAAGGCATCAAGGTTTCCCTCACAAACAAGATAAAGGCTTTTGCATAAGAAATTTAATATTCTGCAATACAATTTTTTTAACTTTCCAATTAAATTTCAATTTTTTTTTTTAAAAAGAAGAAACTAAACCCCACAGTAAGAAGGCCTCAAAGTGGAGAAGTAGAGCAGTATTAATGGCAGGCCTATTTAATCACTCCTGGTTCACAGGAAGGGTGTCCAGGCCACCCTGACTTTAGGCAAATGAGGGGCAAGAAAGCTTATTTGGGCCACTGTCTTGGGCTGTGCCCCTCATGAAAAACTCCAGCCAGAGGTTATGAGGAGTGTCTATGTGGAAGAAGATGAGGACAATGTGGGAGTGTTTTGGTTTTAATTGTGGTCATTTGTGTGGCAGATGGAAGAGATGACTGGGTCCAACTGGGCTTGAACACTGGTGTGATTCCCCTTAGAGAATGAGTTCTGGAACTGACCTCAGATAAGTATTGCCATGAATTGTATTGCGATTTCAGGAGGCCACACATGAGAGTCGCCCTTTGAAACTGAGATCTAGGCCCAGGGTGGCTTTCCCAAGAGTACTGAGAATCTCAGATAGGATATCACATGATTTTATTCTGAAAGACTTGGCACCCATAGTTGAGAGTCAAAACACACATGGACCTCACATTGTAGACCTCAATGGGCCTGGCTTCATGTGACCTTTTGGCCACTCTTTGGGAAGCCTTGCCTGTGAGTGTTCTCCAGATCTTTCATTGAAATGAGCTTCCTCAACATTTAATGGTCCCTGAATGAATTGAAACCCACAGTGCCTCCACCTTCATCCTTGAAATTTGTCTAGATCAATACCAGGAATGTTTAGAAATTTTCATGACCAGATGGCACTGGAGAACCTTTTGATGTACTTTTGCTGATCATGAGTATACCAGACAGTGCCTTGATTGACTGGGCTTCATGAAAATGTTTAGAACAGAGATGCCAGAAAGTTGGAGACTGCAGAGTAGTGGGCCTAGAGCAGTGGTGGGAAGGTGTGTGATAAAACATCTGTGGTGGGGCCATGTGGATCTGCCATTGACTTTCAATTGTCTTGAGACAGACATGGTGCAGCCATCAGACCATTGTATATAAAGGCATCTTGTTATATGGAGAAGTTTCAGAGTAATGTTTAGAATCAGGTTGCTATGATCAAGGGGGCAAGCTATGTGGGATAGAAGCCTGGTTGGTGCATTCTACTGTAGACCAGGGTACACGTACCACACGTGACAGAACTCTCTCCAGCACTGTGTCCCAGTTGAACTCCTTGTATTTCGTGATGCCAATACCAAACTACCAGTGCAGCAGCAAGAAACACCACGAAAAGTGGAAGATGACCAAATGGTTTCACAGTCCACACGGGGAGACACTTAGCCCCCAGTGGCAATAGTTTACCTACAAAGAGAGAATTCAGCATTGCTGCCTCATGTTCATTGGAAAATAAGATGCCATGTCCTCCAGGTCACATAGATGCAGACCCAGCTTAGATGGTCTCACTATAAAGGAAGCGAAAGCTCCTGAAAACAACATATATTTCAAGTGCCCAACCTCAAAGGCAGTTTCTCAAGAAGTGTTTAGGCCAGCAGATCTTCATGTCTGTGGAGTATTTCCCATGTCACTTACTTTTGGAAACTCCTCTACCACCTCCAAGGTTGTGCACTCCTGAGCATTTTCATTGCAGATATATATTTACAGATTTTCTAACTCTTCTCCTCTAATTGTGACTTACTTGGGGCAATGGTAATGTCAAGTCATTGTTCTATATGAGAGAAGGAAGATTTTTTTGTAGCACATATTTGCATAAACATTGGATTCATTTTTCAATTTTTCATTCGAAATACTGAATCCTTGACACTAGCCCATACCCTTATAGACTCTGACTACTAATACTAATATGATGAGAAAAATAACCAAAACAGAATAGAAATACAAGCAGTTCAGAAGAGGCATGGTGTGTAGTTGTACTTGCCTTTTGCATGATATAAGGTAGGAGTTATAAATCTAGTCAATTATTTGTTGAAATAATTCTCCATGTGTTTTTAAAGTTAAGAAATATGTGAATTTCTGTCTCTCTTTCTCTTTAGCCTATTAAGCACATCTATTTTTATATGCACAAATAGAATCCTACCTGGTTTCACACGTACATTCTTGTGAGGTGGCTGACTTGGCAGATACAAATTGTGAGAAGAGATCACTTCTCCTAAAGGCTGTTGGAACTAAAAATTCAACCCATGGGTGACCTTCCTAGATGAACAACATTATACATAATCCATGTTCAGTATAATGAATATTTTTTGATATGCAGATGAGTTATTTTTCATGATGAATTTCAATTGGCATATATATTGCTACATTATAATGTGTGTGTGTTTGTGTCTATATATATATATAGTCTCCAGATTTTCAAAATATGAAATATAAGTGTCTTACTATACACTGCCTAAATTCATTCATGTTCCTGTATGGGGATATATAATCAATTTTTCACAAGATTATTCTTAGAAATATACATCCACTGAAATACATATTTGTTTCCTAGTACTGAAAACTAACTTCAGGGAATGGTGCTAAGAAATCCTAATATTTCTACAGTGACTCACCCAGTTTAACATCAATGCAAGTAGACACCTATGGGACATGATGTGTATTTTGAAGTTCATTTTTATTCAACACTGGTACATTACTATTTCTGCAGTTTATGGGCAATATAGGATATATCATTTCATCCACAATTTTACAAATTTATAGGCATTTGGTTCAATTTCAATCACTTCCTACTTGAGA
Source organism: Callospermophilus lateralis (assembly GCF_048772815.1). NCBI lineage: Eukaryota > Metazoa > Chordata > Mammalia > Rodentia > Sciuridae > Callospermophilus > Callospermophilus lateralis. The sequence goes on along the minus strand of NW_027514940.1, from coordinate 45,774 downwards.
AGACATGTATTCCTCCATGTTTCTTGACTGTTCTTTTCATGAGATTCTTTCCAAACACATTATTTTCGATTTCCATAATCACTTTTGAAACAAAACTCACACACTCTTCATAATAAACCGTAACACTAATATTATCATTAGATGTATAACTGTTCGGAATGAATGTATGTATATCAATGTAAGATTTCTTGTATATTTTCAGATATCAATTCAATCCATTATTTAAATTTTGAACCAGTTATATTATTTATTCACAGTATGGTCTATTAAAGAATCATCTCTATATTCATAGACCCAGGGTATACCTATTTGTATCCCCAATACTAATTTATAAGCCTTTAAAATATTGCTTTCAAAAATGGTGGAAGAAATATTCTAGTCACCTGATATACATATGCATTTCATCACAGTAATATTCCTGACAAAAAATGCAAGTGTCACACTTATGATTGTACCAAAGCCTATATTGAAAGTGAGCATGTATTACTAACAACATCCATGTCCTGATTCACTAATGATCTCGAATATTATTCCTATTGGTGACTACATATTTGTTTCTTCCTAAGATTGTATATTCAAACTCAACCCTGTTAAAAATGTCTTATCCTATCACTCTCTTTGTACTTTGCCTGATTTCCTAATATCTCTATTGATATCTGCTTTCCTACACATTTTCCCCAGTTCATCACTGTGGCTGACTCTTCACATATGCTGAAATTTACATTCACTCTCTAACCAAAACCCTATATCTAAAGTCTTTTGATCCAACTCCTTGGTTCACTCAAATGGGTTCTTCAAATCCCTTCAGAGGGTAGCCCATAGGTGCTTGGGTTTTCTCATGACCCCAATTCTCATAAAGAATCTATACCCCACAGAGAGTAGGCCTCAAATTGGAGAAGTAGAGCAGTATTAATGGCAGGCCTATTTGATCACCCCTCGTTCACAGGAAGGGTTTCCATGCCACCCTGACTTTAGGCAAATGAGTGGCAAGTGAGCTTATTTTGAACACTGTCTTGGGCTGCGCCCCTCATGGAAACCTCCAACCAGAGTTTATTATGACTGTCTATATGGAAGAAGATGAGGGCCATGTTGGAGTGTTTTGGTTTAATTGTGGTCATTTGTGTTACGGTTGGAAAAGATTCCAGGGTCAACCTGGGCTTTAACTCTTGTGTGATTCCCTTTAGAGACTGAGTTCTGGAACAGATCTCAGCGACGTATTGGCATGAATTGTGTTTGGAATTTAGGAGGCCACACATGAGAGTTGCCCTTGGAGACTGAGATCTAGGCCCAGGTTGGCTTTCCAAAGAGCACTGGGATTCTCAGCCAGGATATCACATGACTTTATTCAGAAAGACTTAGCAGCCATAGTTGAGAGTCAAAACACACATGGACCTCAATTGTAAACCTCAATGGGCCTGGCTTCTTGTGACCTTTTGGCCACTCCTTGGGAAGCCTTGCCTGTGAGAGTTGTCCCGAGCTTTCATTGAAATGAACTTCCTCACTATTTCATGGTTCCTGAATGAATTGAAACCCACAGTGCCTCCAACTTCATCCTTGAAAATTGGCTAGATAAACACCATAAAATTTTTGATATTCCTATGAACAGGTGGCACTAGAGAATCTTTGGATGTCTGTTGCTGATCACGAGTATACCAGACAGTGCCCTGATTGACTGGGTTTCATGAAAATGTTGTAGAACAGAGATGCCAGAAAGCTGGAGCCTGCTGAGTAGTGGGCCTAGAGCAGTGGTTGGCAGGTGTATGATAAAACATCTGTCGTTTGGCCACATGGATCTTCCCTTGGCTTCCAAATGGATTGTGACTGACATGGTGCAGCCAGCAGACCCTTACAAATAAAGGGATCTTGTTATATGGAGAGGTTTCATGGCAATGTTCAGAATCAGGTTGCTATGCACATGGGTGCAAGCTTTTTGGGATAGAAGCCTGGTTGGTGCATTCTCCTGCAGACCCTCACTCACCACACATGAGAGTACTCCCTCTAGGACTGTGTCCCAGTTTATCTCCTTGTACTTCATGAAGCCAATACCAAACTCAGAGTACTGCAGTAAATAACACCACAAAAATTCGAGTATGACCAAATGGCTTCACAGACCACACAGTTAGACACTTAGACCCCAGTGGCCTCAGTTTACCTACAAAGAGAGAATTCAGAACTGCTGCCTCATGTTCAATAGAAAATAAAGAACCATGTCATCCAGGTCACATAGATGCTGACCCAGATTTGATGGTCTCACTACAAAGGAAGCTAAAGCTCCTGACAACAACAAATATTTCAAGGGCCCAAACTCAGAGGCAGTTTCTCAAAAATTTATTAGGCCACCAGAGCTCCATGTTTGTGGAGTGTTTATCCTTTCTTTTACATTTGGAAATTCCTCTACCACCTCCAAGGTTGTGAACTCCATTCATTTTTTTTCCAGATATATATTCACAGATTTTCAAACTATTCTCCACTAATTGTGTCTTACTTGTGGTGAAGGAAATATCAAGGCATTGTTGTAGAGGGCAGTGGGAAGATTTTTGTCTAGCATATATTTGTATACACATTAGATTCATTTTCCTATTTTCTATTTGAAATACTGAATTCCTGACACTAAGCCATACCCTAGTAGACTCTGACTGTTCCCCGGTGCCTATGGTTGGTATACCATTCTAACTTGTGAATGTGACACAGGAAGTAGGGGCAGCCTCCATGTCATGGAGCCATTGGAAACAAATGTTAGAACAAAGTGGTTGCCAAGGCAGTGACCTCATTCAGTTCCTGAAGGAAGTGACCTACCTCACTTCCTTGGTGATGGAACCCTCTGAACTTGGGATCCAGGAAGCCCGGCACCAAGAGCCAGTCCCAGTCCCTTTCCCAGTGGGTTCACTTGTTTGGATTTACCAAGGACAGAGTCAGTCTTTCTTGTGGATCACTAAATGCCAGGAAAGCTCTGAAGAGGGGCCTTTCCTGAGAAAGCAGGTAGTGACTCACCGATGGCTCCTGAAAACTTTAGAGAGTTTGTAAAGGAGACCAGATCTGAGACAGGACAGGCCATTTCGGGGGAACATAGTATGGCCTATCAGTCTGAGGACACTCTGGTTACTCACAGACCTATGTGGGTAAAAGATATGCCTTTGTGGGTGTAGATGTGAGTTTATGGTTTTGTCTCATGTTCTGAGAATAGGTAGGAAAGGCAGTTTGTTTGGTTTGGAGTGGACTGTTTTTAATAAGTCATTTGACATGGTGAGTGATTCTATGTCTGTGTATCCCACTTTGTCGGTGGTTGTAGATATGAGAAAAGTGAATGCATCAATGCATGTGTCCTGACAAGTAGAAAGCATTCCAGCACACATCCTGCCCAATTTATGAATGGACTGTTGCTTGCCTTATCGATGGGCAACACCTACTATTTTCCTTAGTTCCTGTTTTCTTCCTGAATTCTGGCCATTCTCCAGAATAGGCTCATTTTTTTTTTTGTCCAAGATATGTACCACCTCCCAGCTCTGTGACATGGCCATTTACTGGATACCTGAAATGAATGGGGAGAATCTCAGAAAACTCAGATATCAGTGTGACCAGTAAAGTCTCAGTAGAGAAACCCTGCTTTGTGCCTTTTGCTTACCTACTGTTCTGTTGACCTGAATGTCAGGTAGGTCTTTGCCTCAGACCACCAGTTTGTGAAGCCTGAAGAAACTGCTTTCAAATGGAAATGAATGAGCATCACCCGTGGCTCTTAGATTAATTGCTTTAGAAAAGGATGTGTCTAAATCATCCTCTCGGCTCTGTGTGAGGCTGTGGCTTAGAATCTCAGCACCTGATGGATCTAAAGAAAGATCCCATGTGTGCATCCAAAACCAAAATGGCAAAAAGATCAGACATTGTGGATGAAGTCTCTTGCTTCCTCTGTTAGGCTCCTCACCTCCATCAAGTACGAATAGGGATCCTTTGGGTCTAATGAGTTCTTCAAAGACGAGAAAAGGTGCTTGGGTTTCACATGACTCCAAATCACATAAAGAATCAATACCTCACGTTCAGTAGGCCTCAAAAAGGAGAAAAAGAGCATTATTAATGGCAGGCCTATTTGATCAATCCTGGTTCACAGGAAGGGTGTCCAGGAAACCCAGACTTTAGGCAAATGAGGGGCAAGGGAACTTATTTTGGACACTGTCTTGGGCTTCTCCCCTTGTGGAAACCTCCAGCCAGAGGTAATGATGAGTGTCTATATGGAAGAATATAAGGGCCATGTGGTAGTGTTTTGGTTTTAATTGAACATGTTAATAACACTAACCATACATTGTTCCATCAATTTAAGTATTCAGAAGAGCAGGGACAGATTTGTTCTTACAATACAGGAATGTAGGGGATCTTCAACCTGCTGAAAATCTCAAAGGTCAATGCAGAAATTATCCCTGGAGAAGATGTAGGCAGCTATGAAGGACCTGAGAGAGCAAAAGTAATCTTCCATGGAAAACAACCTGGTCAGGATGAAGGGTTGAGTCTGAATCAGACTCTCTATCCTTAACGTAGAGGAGATGGAGCAAACCGGGCCTGTGTGGAGAGCTGTTCCTGGGTACCTATGGTTGGTATACCATTCTAACTTTTGAAAGTGTCTCAGGAATTAGGGGCAGCCTCCATCTCATGGGACCCTTGGAAGCAAGTGTTAGGACAAAGTGGTTGCCACGGCAGTGACCTCATTCAGTTCCCAAAGAAATGACCTTCCTAACTTCCTTGGTGATGGAACTCTCTGAACTTGTGATCCAAGTAGCCAGGCACCCAGAGCCAGTCTCAGTCACAGTTCCAGTGGGCTCACTTGTTGGATTTACCAAGGACAGAGTCAGTCATTCTTGGTACCTACTGATGTGAGGATGGCCAAATGCCAGGAGTGCTCTGAAGAGGGGCCTTTCCTGAGAAAGCAGGTAGTGGCTCAACACTGGCTCCTGACAACTTCACAGAGTTGGCCAAGGTGACCAGATCTGAGGCAGGACAGGCCATTTCGGGACAACACAGTATGGCCCACAAGTCAGAGGACATTCCGGATAGTCACAGACCTACTTGGGGGAAGAAGTTGAATTTGTGAGTTTGGGTGGGGTTTGTGGTTTTGTCTCATGTTCTCAGAATAGGTAGGAAAGGAGGTTTGTTTGGTTTGGAATTATCTGATTCTTCTAAGTCCTTTGACAATGCGAGTTTTTCTATGTCTGTGTATCCCACTGTGTTAGTGGTTGTAGACATTAGAAAAGAGAATGCATCAATGGATGTGTCCTGTCTAGTAGAAAGCTTCCCAGCATTCATCCTGCCCAATTTATGAATGGACTGCGGCTTGCCTTATGGATGGGCAACACCTGCAATCTTCCTAAGTTCCTGATTTCTTACTCAATTCTGGTCACTCTCAAGAATAGACTCATGGTTGTGTGTCCAAGATATGTACCACCTCCAAGGTCTGTGAAATGGCCATGTACTGGATAGCTGAATGGAATGGCCGAGCATCTCAGAAAACTCAGATAGCAGTGTGACCAGGAATATCTCAGTGGAGAAACCCTGCTTTGGGCCTTATGCATACATATTTTTCTGTTGCCCTGAATGTCAGGAAGGTGTTTTCCTCAGGCCAACACTTTTGGAAGCCTTAACAAAAGACTTTTCAATTGGAAATAAATGTGCATCTCCTGTGGCTCTTTCCTTAATTGCTTTGGAAAGGGATGTGTCTGAATCAGCCTCTTGGCCCTGTGTGAGGCTGTGGCTTAGATTCTATGCACCTTATGGATCTAAAGAAAGATTCCATATGTGCATCCAAAACCAAAATGGCTAAAAGTAGAGTCATTGTGGATGAAGTCTCTTGCCTTCCTCTGGTAGGGCACTTACTTCCATCAAGGAAGAATAGGGATCCTTTGTGTCAAATGGGTTCTTCAAAGCTCTGCAGTGGCTTGCCCATAGTTCTTGTGTTTTCTCATGCGTCCAATTCCCAAAAAGAATTTAAACCCCTCAGTCAGTAGGCCTCAAATTGGAGAAGTGGAGCAGTATAAATGTCAGGCCTATTTGATCACTCCTGGTTCATAGGAAGGGTGTCCAGGCAAACGTGACTTTAGGCAAATGAGGGACAAGGAAGCTTATTTTGGACACTGTCTTGGGCTGTGCCCTCATGGAAACCTCCAGCCAGAGGTTATGATGAGTGTCTATATGGAAGAAGATGAGGGTCATGTGGGAGTGTTTAGGTTTTAATTGTGAGAGATTACTGGTTCAACCTGGGTTGAATTCTGGTGTGATTCCCCTTAGAGACTCAGTTCTTGAACTGACCTCAGAGAAGAATTGCCATGAATTGTGTTAAGATTTTCGGAGGCAACGCATGAGATTCGCCATTGGAAGCTGAGATCTAGTCCCAGGGGGACTTTCCACAGTTCACTGGGAATCTCAGCCAGAGAATCACATAATTTTATTCTGAAAGACTTGGCAGCCACAATTGAGAGTCAAAACACACATGGACCTCACATTTTAGACCTCAATGGGCCTGGCTTCAAGTGACGTTTTGGCCACTATTTGGGAAGCCTTGCCTGTGAGAGTTCTCCAGAGCTTTCATTAAAATGAGATTCCTCACCATTTAATGGTTTCTGAATAATTGAAACCCACAATGCCTCCAACTTCATCCTTGAAAATGGTTACATAAATATCATGAAATTTTTAAAATTACCATGACCAGGTGGCACTGGAGAACCTTTGGATGTCCTGTTGCTGATCATGAGTATACCAGAGAGTGCCTAGATTGACTGGGTTTCTTTAACATGGTGTAGAACACAGATGCCAGTAAGTTGGAGTCTGCTGAGAAGTGGACCTAGAGCAGTGGTGGGCAGGTGTGTGATAAAACATCAGTGGTACGGCCATGAGGATCTACCATTGGATTCCAAATGCCTTGTGACTGACATGGTGCAGGCAGCAGACCCTTCTATGTAAAGGCATCTTGTTATATGCAGAGGTTTCAGGGCAATGTTCAGAATCAGGTTGCTATGGTCAAGGGGGAAAGCTATGTGGATAGAAGCCTGGTTGGTGCATTCTACTGCAGACACTGACCCACCACACGTGACAGAACTCCCTCCAGCACTGTGTCCCAGATAAACTCCTTGTATTTCATGAAGCAAACACCAAACTCCCAGTGCAGCAGCAAGAAACACAACGAAAAGTGGATCATGACCAAATTGCTTCACAGTCCAAACGGGGAGACACTTAGCCCCCAGTGGCCACAGTTTACCTGCAAAGAGAGAAACCAGCACTGCTGCCTCATGTTCATTGAAAAATAAGATGCCATGTCCTCCAGGTCACATAGATGCAGACCCAGCTTTGATGGTCTCACTAGAAAGAAGCTAAAGCTCCTGAAAACAACATATATTTCAAGTGCCCAAACTCAGAGGCATTTCTCAAGAAGTCTTTAGGCCAGCAGAGCTCCATGTTTGTGGAGTGTTTATCCTGTCCCTTACTTTTGGAAACTCCTCTACCACCTCCAAGGTTGTGAACTTCTGAGGATTTTTCATTGAATATATGTATTCACACATTTTCTAATTCTTCTCCTCTAATTGTGTCTTTCTTGGTGCGAAGGTAATGTCAAGGCATTTTTCTGGATGAGAGTGGGAAGATTTTTGTGTAGCATATATTTACATACACATTGGATTCATTTTCCAAATTTCCATTAGAAATACTGAATCCATGACACTAACCACTACATTACTAGACTCTGACTACTAATCCTAATATGATGGAGAATAAAAGCCCAAACAGAATAGAAATATAAGCAGTTCAGAGGATGCATGTTGTATAGTGGGACTTGCCTTTTGCATTATATAGGGTAGGAGTTATAAATCTAGTCAATTTTCTGTTGAAATATTTCTCCATGTATTTCTAAAGTTAACAAATATCTGAATACCTGACTCCCTTTCTCTGCAGCCTATTCAGCACATGTAATTTTATATGCACATATAGAATCCTACCTGGAATCACACGTACATTCTTGTGAGATGGCTCACTTGGCAGATACAAATTGTTAGAATAGTTCACTCTTCCTAAATGATGCTGGAACTGAAAATTCAACCAATGGGTGAGCTTCCTGGTTGAACAACTTTACACAAAAACCCATGTTCAGTAAAATAAATATTTCTGATCTATGGATGATATATATTTCATGGTGAATTTCAATTGGCATATATATTCCTACTTTTTAAAGTCTGTTTGTGTGTGTGTGTGTATACATACTCTCCAGATTTTTCAAAATATGAAATATGTGTCTTATTATACACTCCCTAAAATAATTCATATTCATGTATGTGGATTTTTAATCAACTTTTCACGAGATTATTCCCAGGAATATTCACACACCTGAAAAACATATTTGTTTCCTCGTACTGAGATCTATCTTCAGTAAATGGTGCATACAAATCCTTGTATTTCTGCAGTAACTTACCCAGTTTAACATCAATGCAAATAGATTTCTATGGGACATGATGTGTATTTTGAAATTCATTTTTATTCAACACTGGTACATTGCAATTTCTTCCATTTATGCACATCATAAAATATATATTTCATCTAGAAATTCGAAAATTAATAGGCATTTGTTTCATTTTCAATCACTTCCTGCTTCAGAACACATGTATAACTCCATGTTTCTTGACTGATCTTTTCATGAGGTTTTTTTTTTCGATTTCCTCACACACTCTTCATGATGAACCATAACCCTAATATTACCATTAGATGTATATTTGGTTTTAATGAATGTATATATATCAATATAAGATTTCCTCTATATTTTCATTTATCAATTCAATCCATTATTCAAAGTTGGAACCAGTAATACTATTTATTCACAGTATGGTCTATTCATGCATTATCTCTATATTCATAGACACAGGGTACACCTATTTGTACCCCCAGTACTAACTTATACGTCTTCACAATATTGCTCCCAGAAATGGTGGAAGAAATACTCATGTCACCTGATCTACATGTACATGTTATCACAGTAATATTCTGGAAACAAAATGCAAAGGTCACAGTTATGATTGTACCAAAACCTAAATGAAAAGTGAGCATGGATTACTAAAAATATTCCTGTCCAGGTTGCTACTGCTCTCAAATGTCAATCCTATTGGTGACTATATATTTGTTTCCTCCTAAGATTATATATTCAACCTCAAGCCTGTTGAAAATGTGTAATCCTATCACTCACTTTATACTTTGCCTGATATCCAAATGTCTCTATTGATTTCTGCTTTCCTAAATATTTTCCCAGTTTATCATTTTGACTGACTCTTCACATGTGCTGACATTTAAATTCACTTTCTAACCGAAACCCAATTGCTAAAAACATTTCCTCCAAAACCTATAATCACTATTCTTTCTAAACCTACCGACACTTTTCCTAATCCTACCGACTATAGCTTTTTGACTGGATATTCTCGTGACATTCAATCATCCAAGGTACAAGGTCCTATGACATTGTATATGGATTTATTTAAGACATCTGTGCAGAACGTAAATCAAAGCTAAGTATCCCAATTAAAGGCCCAATGCCCTTCTGGGCTTCAAATTTTACCTAGATTTCTGTTTTCATACTTATATTTCACCTAAATATTCTTGTAAATATCGCACATTCCCAATACCATTATTCATCGCTCAGAATGATTCTTAATCCAAATCGAACCTGTTATTAAGCCTAACCAAACACTGTTCCCTCAATCTAACTTTACAGAAGAGCAGCGACAGAGTTGGTCTTACAATACAGGAATGTAGGGGATCTTCCAGATGCTGAGATCCTCAAAGTTTTAAGCAGAAACGATCCCTGGAGAAGACATAGGCAGCTATGAAGGACCTGAGAGAGCAAAAGTCATCTTCCATGGCAAACAACGTACACAGGATGAAGCATTGTGTCTGAATCAGCCTCTCTTTTCTTAATGTAGAGAAGAGGGACCAAACCAGGCCTGTGTGGAGAGATGTTCCCGGATTCCTATGGTTGATATACCATTCTAACTGTTGAAACTGTCTCGGGAAGTAGGGGCAGCCTCCACCTCATGGGAACCTTGCAATCACCTGTTAGGACAAAGTGGTTGCAAAGGCAGTAAACTCACTCAGTTCCTGAATGAAGCGACCTACCTCACTTCCTTGGTGAAGAAACTCCCTGACCTTGGGCTCCAGGAAGACAGAGAATACCAAGACCTTGTCACAGTTCCAGTCCCAGTGGGCTCCATTGTTTGGAAAAACCAAGGATAGACTAAGTATTCCTTGGTACCTACTGATATGAGGATTTCAAATGCCAGGAGAGATCTGAAGAGGGGCCTTTCCTGAGAAAGCAGGTAGTGGTTCACCGCGACCAGATCTGAGACAGGACAGGCCTTTTGGGGTAACATAGTATGGCCCACCAGTCAGAGGACACTCCAGATAGTCACAGACCTACTTGAATGAAGGAGGTGCGTTTGCGCATGTGTGTGTGATTTTGTGGTTTAGTCTCTTCTTATGAGAATAGGTAGGAAAGGCAGTTTGTTTGGTTTGGAGTGGACTGCTTCTAGTAAGTCGTTTGACAAGGCGATTTTTTGCATGTCTTTGTAACCCACTGTGTTCGTGGTTGTAGACCTTAGAAAAAAGAATGCATTAATGTGTCCTGTCTAGTAGAAATCTTCCCAGCATTCATCCTGCCCAATTTAGGAGTGGACTGCCCCTTGCCTTATGGATGGGCAACACCTGCAATCTTCCTAAGTTCCTGATTTCTTCCTCAATTCTGGTCACTCTCAAGAATAGGCTCATTGTTTTGTGTCCAAGATATGTACCACCTCCAATCTGAGTGACATGGCCATGTACAAGATAGATGAAGGGAATGGCGAGCATCTCAGAAAACTCTAATATCAGTGTGTCCAGGAAAGTCTCAGTGGATAAACCCTGCTTTGGGCCTTTTGCTATTGTTCTGTTGCCCTGAATGTCAGGAAAGTCTTTGCCTCAGGCCATCCCTGTGTGAATCCTGAAGAAAACAGTTTTCAAATGGAAATAAATGGGCATCAACTGTGGCTCTGTGCTTAATTGCTTTGGAAAGGGATGCGTCTGAATCAGCCTCTTGGTCCTATGTGAGGCTATAGCTTAGATTCTCAGCACCTGATGGATCTAAAGAAAGATCCCATGTGTGCATTCAAAACCAAAATGGCAAAAAGATCAGTAATTGTGGATGAAGTCTCTTGCCTTCCTCTGTAAGGTTCCTGACCTCCATCAAGTGAGATTAGGCATTCTTTGGGTCAAATGATTTCTTCAAAGCCCTGTGGAGGCCATTAACAGGTGGCACTGGAGAACTCTTAAATGGTCTGTTGCTGATCATGATTATACTAGCCAGGGCCTTTATTGACTGAGTTTCATAAAAATTATCTAGAACAGCGATGCCAATAAGTTGGAGCCTGCTGAGTAGTGGACCTAGAGCAGTAGTGTGTGATAAAATATCTGTGGTGGGACCATGTGGATCTGCTATTGACTTCCAAATGGCTTGTGACTGACATGGTGCAGCCAGCAGACCCTTCTATGTAAAGGCATCTTGTTATATGGAGAGGTTTCAGGGTAATGTTAAGAATCAGGTTGCTGAGGTTAAGGGGACAAGCTATCTGGTATTGAAGCCTGGTTGGTACATTCTCCTGCAGAACATGACCCACAACACGTGACAGAACTTCCTCCAGCACTGTTTTCCAGTTGAACTCATTGTATTTCGTGAAGCAAATACCAATGTCCCAGTTCAGCAGCAAGAAACACCACAAAAGTTGGAGGATGAACAAATGGCTTCAGAGTCCACATGGGGTGACACTTAGCCCCCAGTGGCCACAGTTTACATACAAAGAGAGAAATCAGCACTGCTGCCTCAGGATCATTGGAAAATAAGAAACCAAGATCTTCATGTCACATAGATACAGACCCAGCTTTCATGGTCTCACTAGAAAGGAAGCTAAAGCTTCTGACAAACACATATATTTCAAGTGCCCACCCTCAGAGGCAGTTTCTCAAGAAATCTTTTGGCCAACAGAGCTCCATGTTTGTGGAGTGTTTACCCTGTCCCTTACTTTTGGAAACTGCTCTACAACCTCCAAAATGGTGAACTCCTGATCATATTCCACTACAGATATATATTCACAGATTTTCTACCTCTTCTCTTCTAATTGTGTCTTAATTGGGTGAAGGTAATTTCAAGGCATTGTTGTGGATGAGAGTTGGAAGATTTTTTTGTAGCACATATTTGCATACACATTGGATTCATTTTCCAATTTTCCATTCGAAATACTGAATTCCTGACACTAACCCATAACCTACTGGAATCTGACTACTAATCCTAATATGATGGAGAACAATAACCCAAACAGAATAGAAATCCAAGATGTTCAGAGGAGGCATGGTGTATAGTTGAACTTGCCTTTTGCATTATATAGTGTAGGAGTTATAAATCTAATCAATATTTTGTTGACATAGTTGTCCATGTGTTTTTAAATTTAACAAGTATTTGAATTCCTGTCTCCGTTTGTCTGTAGCCTATTCAGCACATGCATTTTTATATGCACATATAGAATCCTACCTGGTATCAAATGTACATTCTTGTGAGATGGCTGACTTGGCAGATACAAATTATGAGAAGAGATCACTCCTCCTAAACGCTGTTGGAACTGAAAATTTAACCTAAGGGGGAGCTTCCTAGTTGAACAACATTATACACAAATCCATGTTCAGTAAATTAAATATTTTTGGATCTTTGGACGATATGTATTTCTACATCAATTTCAATTGGCATATATATTGCTACATTTCAATGTCTCTGTGTGTATATGTGTTTGTTTGTGTGTGTGTGTGTGTGTGTGTGTGTGTGTGTATATATATATATATATATACATATACACTCTCCAAATTTTTAAAAATATGAAATACTTCTGTCTTCTTTTACACACCCTAAATTCATTCATATTCATGTATGTGGATTTATAATAAACATTTCACAAGATTATTCTCAGAATTATTCATCCACCTGAAATTCATATTTGTTTTCTAGTACTGACAAGTAACATCAGTGAATGGTGCATACAAATCCTAATATTTCTACAGTAACTGACCCAGTTTAACATCAATCCAAGTAGATTACTATGGGACATGATGTACATTTTGACGTTCATTTTTATTCAACACTGGTACTTTACTATTTCTTCAGTTTATTCACATCATAGGATATGTATTTCATCCACAAGTTAGCAAAATTATTTGCATTTGTGTCACTTTCAATCACTTTCTACTTCAGAACACATGCATTCCTCTATGTTTCTTGACTGGTCTTTTCATGAGACTTCTTTCCAAACACATTATTTTCCTTTTCCATTCTCACTTTTGAAGCAGATCTCACACACCTTTCATGATAGAATATAACCCTAATATTAACATTAGATGTATAACTCATTGGAATGAATGATTCTATATCAATATAAGATTTCTTATATATTTTCAGATATCAATTCTATCAATCCATTATTTGAAGTGGAATCAGTTATATTATTTATTCACAGTATTGTCAATTCATGAATTACTTCTATATTCATAGACACAGGGTACACCTCTTTGTACCCCCAATACTAATTTATTTTTTTATTTTGCATTCTTTATTAAAGTATTTTTATATTATTTTCAACAACATTTGAAACAACAGGATTTTCTAAATAGACTTGTCTTTAGCATACCCAGATGAAAAAATATAATTCTATTTCATATCCCTTTGTGCGATAATGTGGGTTTTTTGTACTGAAAAAATGATAGGAATATTAGAATATATGATCCGTTAGCCAACTTTGTTTGTTTGTTTGCTTTTGCAAAGCTAGGAATTGAACCCTAGTAGTAACTAGTAATTCTACTCATTCAGAAAAGTTAGTGTGTCATTTTATTGAAATAACCATACTGGATATAAAATAGATACACATGTGATACAATAGATTCCATTGTATATAAATTTGTATCTCAGTAAAGCTGTAATTAAAATAAAATTTAAAGTATTGAAATTCAGGCAAAGGATAGGAAAGATATTTGTGTCTGTTTTTCAGAAGTTTATTGTCATCCATTTAAAAAATCTTTTAAAAGAGATTGCATTTGAACAAAAGGTATTGTTTAGTGTGCTTTCTCTGTATTCTTAGTGGTTCTTCACTATTACTATTTTATTCACACCCTCTTAATTTCTTATTGTTGAGCCAATTCTGCATCTAAATGTAGTGGCAAAATATATTCAGGAGTCTGGTGCAATAGTGCATGCCTGAAATCCCAGCTACTAAGACCCTTTCTCAAAACAACAAAAAAGTAGTGGGGGTGGGGAGCATGGATGTAGTTTAGCAGTCAAGTGCTTTCTGAAGCATGTGGAGGCCCTGGGTTCTATCTGCAGCACCGCAAAAGCAAAACAAACAAAAGACGTATTCCAGAGATTTTGATTATTTCTGCAGGAGACATGCAGTCAAGACTAAGTAATTTGAAACAGGAGTGGCACAAGAAGTGGAAGATAAAGTATCAATTTTTTTTTCTTTTTTTTTTTTTGGTTAGAATTAGTTCACTTTGCATTCCTTGCGTATGCGCCTCTACCTTTGGAACCACATTGGTAAAAGTTTGTGTAAGAATTGTTTGTTGGCATATCCTAGAGTCCTCAATTTATACGTCTTCAAAATATTGCTCCCAGAAATTGTGGAAGAAATACTCATGTCACCAGATCTACATATACATTTTATCACAGTAATATTCGGAACACAAAATGCAAAAGTCACACTTATGATTGTACCAAAGGCTAAATAGAAAGCGAACCTGTATTATTAAAAACATTCATGTCCAGGTTGCCTAATACTCTCAAATGTCAATCCTATTGGTGACTACATATTTGTTTCTTCCTAAGATTATATATTGAAACTCAACCCTGTTGATAATGTCTAATCCTATCACTCACTTTATACTTTGCTTGATTTCCTAATGTCTCTATTGATATCTGCTTTCCTACATATTTTCCCCAGTTCATCATTGTGACTCATTCTTCACATGTGCTGACATTTACATTCATTCTCTAACCGAAACCCTATTACTAAAGAACTTTTGGTCCAAATCCTATACTCACTCTTCTTCCTAAACCTACGGACTATAATCCTAATCCCACTGACTATCCCTTTTTGACTGGATGTTCAATCATCCAAGTAAAGGTCGGTCGAGTGTCGGAAGAGGAGACCACCAAGAGTCTATCTCATGTAACAGCAAAGGGTTTATTGGGGGTCCAGCATGCTGGGGCTCAGAGTTCACTTGAAAAGAGTAGAGAGCCCTGAGAACAGCTTAAGCAGAGGTTAAATACTTTCCCTTGCGAGTGCAGGGAGGGAAGTTTATTGATGTGTCAGGGCGAGTGGTCAATTTGCATGCAACCTGGTGAAGGAGTACATTCTGCAGTTTGACAGTTGGGGACAGCACATTCTGGGAACAAGATTGGCAAACATTTCTCAAGATTTCAACAGTGTTTTGTTAAGCGTACAGAAAAACAGGAAGTGACAACTACATATTTTATTAACCTTTCATTCGACACTTCTTTTTCTGGCTACTTTTAATCATAAAAATGATCATTGGGGGGTGTCACATTCTATGTCTGCTAGTGGGGTATTACCATTAGTTTAACTTGTCCAATTTGAGCTTGGAGAAAATAAATTACATGGTTGAGCAAGCAGGGTTTAATAGTTAGCAATAATATGAGGATTATTATTGGACCGGCCAGGGTTGATAAATGCGTAGTTAACCAGGGAAACTTTGTGAACCAAGATTCAAAACACCCTTTTTTGGCCTCTCTCTGTCGTTGACGCTCTTCAAGTCATCTTTTTAATTTACTCATAGATTTTTTTACAACTCCAATATGGTTGGCATAAAAACAACATTCTTGCATCAATGCAAAACAAAGGCCCTCTTCTCACATGAAGAGGAGTTCCAATCCTCGACTGTTCTGTAAAACAACTTCAGAGAGATAGGTTAAAGATTCCTGCAATGCTGTTATGGAGGTTTCTAATATCTTTAAGTTTTGGTCTATAGCTGCTTCTATTTGGGTCATTTGTTTTGTCCCATGGACCAAGGCAGTGGTTCTTGTGCCCACCCTTGCAGCAACATGTATTCCTAATAGAATCGCAAAAGTGAGTGATATATGTTTCCAGTGGAACTAGGTTTTATGCCCCCCCTATTTGATCTTCAAATGAACCTGTGTTGATAGAGCACTCTGGGAAACATTTGCACAACTACACAATTAATCACATCTGTTGACCACTTCATGAAAACATAAACAATGTTTTAAGTATATAGAATTATACTGTTTTAGGGACGGACAAGGCAAGGCACCTAAGATAGTACCAAAGACAGGAAAACAGTCCTATTTGTTTGCAACCAGATTCAGAGGGCATTACTTTTGTTGTAATCAATTAAATCCCCGGAACCCCAAGTTTAGGTACTTTCAGAATTTTGTACCCAACATATAAGGGAAGGGGCTCAGAAGTTCACAGTCTTAAGCAGTTCACAAAAAGCAGTTTGTATTCTGTTTTTTTCCTCTGTTGTGGGAAAGTTAACTTTTCAAGGACACCTGGGTGAGGGAGAGCATTATATTCCCTTTATTTTTTCCCCCTCCCAACTGTTACCATGGAGCCCAGTTGGTAACTTCTTTATCTTACAAATGTAGCCATCTCTGTGAAGCCTCAGCTCAAGGCCAAGGCCTTGTTCACATATTTTGTGAAAAACTAGTAAGGTGGTGTCTAGCTTAGGATTGCTGATTTTTTTAGCCAGTGGCCAAGTAGAATAGGGCAACAGGAAAAGAGGAAGTTTATGTACTTAGAAATTTTTTATAGGGACTCTTTTTCTGAAAGTCCTAAATTCAGCTATGTTGAAGATTTCTGGAGAAGGTCAGTTAAGACATTTCTGTGGGCCTGGTTCAGAGGGGGAAGACGGGGAAGGCGTGGCTGTGAGCAGCTCCGTGGATCTGAGAATGAGGTAGGAGAGATGTAAAAGAATAATGGGAAAGGGGTTTTGGATTTTTCTAGGAACAAATCTTGAGCAGTACAACAGGTAGAGCAGAGGGTAAGATGGGAGTTAGTATCCCCAAAAGCCTGTGAGGGACTTTAAATACTTAGTAACCTGTTTTTAGTGATGACAAAGCAACTTTAAAGGCCATTTACATTACATCTTCGATAAGGGTCTGAGGGCTCTCCTCAGCTGGTTTGAGCTTTGTGTTAGCTAGTAAGAGGACCTGGTGGGACCCGGTGCAGGCAATGACAAGAGAAGAGAGGAGTGAGTGGGTTAAGGTGTACCTCAGTACCTGCTACCTTAACAAGGGGGCAATGGTCATAGAAGGGGCGGAGGTTTGGGTTTTTGATCTAGTAATTGGAGGGGAGAAATCAGGTTGCTTAGGTGAGAGTAAGAGCAGAGAGTATGGAGCAGATGGCTGAGGGTGAGGATCTATTGGAGAAGCATAGTTCAGGATGTGAGCAAAGGAGGGAAAAGGCCTCCACATAGGGGAATCTCCTTTCACACTTTTGAGCACTTGCAAAAGTTAAAAAGGTCACGCAGAATTTGAGGATCTAGAGACCCCTCTGGGGGCTATCAATTTTGGTTATCTAATTGGATATGGCCAATGCTGTGTACAGAATTTGATGAGGAGTTTGGGTTCCATCAAGCAGTCCCTGAATGCTCACATCCCCATGACTTACAGAAGAAGTCGGCTTCCCCCCAACACAGCCGTGACTGTTTGTGGCTTTGATAGTCCGCCAGGCAAACATAGTAATCTAGGTTAGCCAAACTGCATCTGGCTCGCATGTCCCTACATCCATAATATTTGTTTCCATTATCTATGGTAGAGAAGGGATTTAATGGAATTTTAGTGGGATCCACTTCATCAGGGATATCCCAATGGAAAAGACCTATAGCCAGCTGACAAATGTCTCTGTGGAGAGATGGCGACCATGTCCTTAAGTGGGCGGTATGCGAGATAGACCATACTTCTTGTCCAGTAAGATTTGTGATCAGCCATTGCTGCTGAATGGGCTGATGAGGGTTAGGACTACTGGTGGTCAAGGGGAGAGTCTATAGCCTTATTGACAAGGCAAATACACAATTTGAAAGGGTTACCTGTCTTTTACAGTTTCCAGCCAGAGTCTGGACAGGGCACAGGCTTGAGATGAGAGGTATGGATCCAGGAAGTGATTCTGTCTACCTTTACTTCTGTAGGTGTTATAAGTAGCACCTTCTATGGTCCCTTTCAGCGGGGTTCCATGGATGACACCTGATGTCATCTAATGTAGACAAGTCTCTTTCTTGATATTGATGTTGGTTCCCCTCGTCCCCGGGTTGGTAGGCAGTGGCCATCTGTCTTCACAGGTATCTGTGTGGTCCAGGCTGAAAGACAATATCTCTGACTTTTTAAATTAGTGGGAAGTAGAAAGATCCTTATAGGGTCCATCCAAATCCAATGGTGAGCCATTCTGAGGCACAGAGAGTCTGCCAGGTCCAGCGTTTTACTAAAAAAGAAAGATTCTGATCCCTTAAGCAAACTTTGGTGCAGTGATCAAGGGTCAGAGACAGAGGCATTGAAGTGCTCTGTCCCATAATGAAAGATACACAAACAGTAAAAGCAACAACACACGACACAGACAAGAAAAGACAATAAAGACAGGATATGGAAGTCCAACACTGAGACCAAGACTTAGTAGTTGGCAGAACCCGATCGGTTGGCAATAACGAATCTGAAACAAAATATCACTGAGTCATGGAGACTATTGTTCCTCAATTTTCTGAGTCCTCTATGACGTCACCCAGGGACTTGGCCTGTGGCTCTGTGACATGACTGTCAGCCATCGTTGGAGAGAGCTCACGCTCTTCATTGACATCCATTTTGCCAAGCCCTGACCTGAAACCTGACCAGAAAGAGGCACCTTACTTACCCTGAGAGGAGTTCGTTGGGGTCTCTTGTCCACCGCTGCCGGATCTCAGAGGAACCTCCATATGTAAAGGTCCGGTGACAATCGGGGGAAGAGACCACCAAGAGACTGTCTCATGCAAAAGCAAAGGGTTTATTGGGGGTCCAGCATGCTGGGGCTCAGAGCTCACTTGAATAGAGCAGAGAGCCCAGAGAACAGCTTAAGCAGAGCTTATATATTTTCCTTGGAGAGGGCAGGGGGGTAAGTTTATTGATGGGTCCGGGCGAGTGAGCGGTTTGCGTGCAACCAGTTGAGGGAGAACATTCTGCAGTTTGGCAATTGGGGACAGCACATTCTGGGAATAAGATTAGCAAACAGTTCTCAATATTTCAAAAGTGTTTTGTTAAGCATACAGAAAAACAGGAAGTGACAAGTACTTATTTTATTAACCTTTCACTGCGAACTATACTTTGCCAGAATTCCTAATGTCTCTATTGTGTTTGTTAAAGTTCATTTTTATTCAAACCTGGTACGTTATTATTTCTTCAGTTCATGGACATCATAAGATATTTCCTTTCATTCACAAGTTCACAAATTTATAAACATTTGGTTCACTTTCAATCACTTCCTCCTTCGGAAGACATATGTTCCTCCATGTTTCTTGACTGGTCTTTTTACTAGACTTCTTTCTAAACATATTATTTTCGATTCCATAATCATTTTTGAGGCAAAACTCACACACTATTCATGATAAATGATAACCCTAACATTACAATTAGATATATAACTGGTTGGAATGAATGTATGTATATCAATATAAGATTTTCTATATATTTTCAGATATCAATACAATCCATTATTTAAATTTGGAACCAGTTATATAATTTATTCACAGTATGGTCTATTAATGCATCATCTCTATATTCATCAAAACAGGGTAAACCTAATAGTATCCCCAGTACTAATTTATAAGTTTTCAAAATACTGCTCACAGAAATGGTGAAAGAAATACTCATGTCACCTTAGCTACATATACATATTATCACACTAATATTCTGGACACAAAATGCAAAGGTCACACAGAACATAATTTAAGCTAAGTATCCCAATCAAGGGCCCAAAGTCCTTCTGGGCTTCAAATATTACCTAGATTTCTGTTTTCATACTTATATTTCACCTCCATGTTCTTGTAAATATCACAGGTTCCCAATATCATTATTCATCCAGCAAAATGATTCATAACCCAAATCGAACATGCTATTAACCCTAACCATTCTGTAAACTGAGATTGTTCACTCAATCTCACTTTACAGAAGAGCAGGGACAAAGTTAGTATTACAATACAGGAAGTTAGGAGATCTTCCACCTGCTGAGTACCTCAAAATCCATGCAGAAATGATCCCTGGAGAAGACGTAGGCAGCTATGAAGGACCTGAGACAGCAAAAGTCATCTTCCTTTGCAAACAACCCGATCAGGATGAAAGGATGTGTCTGAATCATCCTATCTCTTCTTAATGTAGGGAAGATGTATGAAACCAGGCATGTGTGGAGAGCTGTTCCCAGGTGCCTATGTTTCTATACCATTCTAACTTGTGAAAGTGTCACAGGAAATAGAGGCAGCCTCCTTTTCCTGAGACACTAGGAAGCAACTGTTAGGACAAAGTGGTGGCCAAGACAGTGGCCTCATTCATTTTCTGAAGAAAGTGACCTCACCTCACTTTTTTCATGATGGAACTCTCTGAATTTTGTGATCCAGGAAGCCAGGCACCAAGAGCCAGTACCAGTCCCAGTCCAAGTGGGCTCACTTGATTGGATTTACCAAGTAAAGAGTCAGTCTTTCTTGGTACCTACTGATGTGAGGGTGGCCAAATGCCAAGAAAGCTTTGAAGAGGGTCCTTTCCTGAGAGGGCAGGAAATGGCTCACCACTGCCTCCTGAAAACTTCACAGAATTGGCCAAGGAGACCAGATCTGAGACAGGACCGGCCATTTCTGGGGAACATTCTATGGCCTACTAGTCAGAGGACACTCCGGATAGTCACAGACATACTTGGGGAAGGAGGTGACTTTGTGTGTGTGGATGTCAGTTTGTGGATTTGTCTCATATTCTGAGAATAGGTAAAAAAGGAGGTTTGTTTGGTTTGAGTGGACTGTTTCTAGTAAGTCATCTGACAAGGAGACTGTTTCTATGTCTGTGTATCCCACTGTGTCCTTAGTTGTAGATATTAGAAAAGAAAATGGCTCAATGGGTGTGTCCTGTCTAGTAGAAAGCTTCACAGCATTCATCCTGCCCAATTAATGAATGGACTGAGGCTTGACTTATCCATGGGCAACACCTAGTATCATCCTAAGTTCTTGAATTCTCCCTGAATTCTGGCAACTCTCCAGAAAGGCTCATGGTTTTTTGTCCAAGATATGTACCACCTCCAAGCTCTGTGACATGGCCATGTACTAGTTAGCTGAAAGGAATGGCGAGCACACCAGAAAACTCAGATATTGGTGTGACCAGGAAAGTCTCTATGGTGAAACCTGGCTTAGGGCCTTTTGCTTAACTGTTGTTCTGTTGCCCTGAATGTCAGGAACCTCTTTGCCTCAGGCCACCCCTTTATAAAGCCAGAAGAAAACAATTTTCAAATGGAAATGAATGGGCATCACCTGTGCCTCTTTGATGAATTGTTTTGGAAATGGTTATGTCTGAATCAGACTCTGGGCCCTGTGTGAGGCTGTGGCTTAAATTGTCAGCACCTCTTGCTGATCATGAGTGTACCAGACAGTGCCTTGATTGACTGGGATTTATGAAAATGGTGTAGAACAGGGATGCCCTTAAGTTGGACCCTCCTGAGTAGTGGGCCCTGAGCTGTGGTGTGCAGGTGTGTGATAAATCATCTGTGGTTGCGCCATGTGGTTTTGCCATTGATTTTCAAATGGTTTGTCACTGACACGGTGCAGTGACCAGACACTTATATGTAAAGGTGTCTTCTTAAATGGATAGTTTTCAGGGCAATGTGCAGAATCAGGTTGCTATGGAGAAGGGGGCAAGTTATGTGGGAATGAAGCCTGGTTGGTGCATTCTCTTGTAGACCCTGAAAAACCACAAATGACAGAACTCCCTACAGGACTGTGTTCCAGTTGAACTCCTTGTATTTTGTGAGGCAAATACCAAACTCCCAGTGCTGCAGCAGGAAACTCTACGAAAATGGAGGATGAACAAAAGGCTTCACAGTCCACACAGGGAGACACTTAGACCCCAGTGGCCACAGTTTACATACGAAGAGAGAATTCAGCACTGCTGCCTCATGTGTATTGGAAAGCAAGAAAGAATGTCCTCCAGGTCACATAGATGCAGACCCAGCTTTGATGATCTCACTACAAAGGAAGCTAAAGCTACTGACAACATATATTTCAAGTGCCCATCCTCAGAGGCAGTTTCTCTAGAAGTCTTTAGGCCAGCAGACCTCCATGTTTGTGGAGTGTTTACCCTGTCCCTTACTTTGGGATACTCCTCTACCACCTCCAAGTTTGTGAACCCCTGAATATTTTCCATTCCAGATATGTATTTACAGATTTTCTAACTCTTCTCCTCTAATTGTTTCTTATTTGGCGTGAAGGTAACGTCAAGGCATTGTTCTGGATGAGAGTGGGAAGATTTTTGTGTAGCACATATTTGCATACACATTGGATTCATTTTCCAATTTTCCATTCCAAAGACTGAATCCCTGACACTAACGCATACCCTACCAAACTCTGACTACTAATCCTAATATGATGAAGAAAAATAACCCAAACAGAATAGAAATACAAGCACTTCTGAAGAGGCATGGTGTATAGTTGGACTTGCCTTTTGCATGATAAAGTGTAGGTGTTATAAACCTAGTCAATTTTTCATTGAAATAGTTCTCCATGTGTTTTTTTTCTTTTAATATTTATTGTTGGTTCTACAAAACATTACATAGTTCTTGACATGTCATATTTCACACTTTGATTCAAGTAGGTTATGAACTTCCATTTTTCTTCGTATACAGATTGCAGTATCTCATCAGTTACACATCCACTATTTTACATATTGCTATACTAGTGTCTGTTGTATTCTGCTGCCTTTCCTGTCCTCTACTATCTCCCATCCCCTCCCCTCCAATCCTCTCTCTCTACCCCATCTATTGTAATTCATTTCTTCCACTTGTTTTTGTCCCCTTTCCCCTCACTTCATCTTGTATTTAATTTTGTATAACCATGAGGGTTTCCTTCCATTTCTATGTAATTTTCCTTCTCTTTCCTTTTCCCTCCCACCTCTCACCCCTGTTTAATATTAATCATCTTCTCATGCTCTTCCTCCCAACTCTGTTCTTAGTTACTCTCCTTATATCAAAGAAAACATTTGGCATTTGTTTTTTAGTGATTGGCTATCTTCACGTAGCATAATACGTTCTAATGCCATCCATTTCTCTGCAAATTGTATGATTTTGTCATTTTTTAATGCAGAGTAATACTCCATTGTGTATAAATGCCACATTTTTTTTAATCCATTCATCTATTGAAGGGCATCTAGGTTGGTTCCACAGTCTTCCTATTGTGAATTGTGCTGCTATGAACATAGATTTATCAGTGTCCCTGTAGCATGCACTTTTTGGGTCTATAGGGATTAGACCGAGAAGGAGAATTGCTGGGTCAAATGGCGGTTCCATTCCCAAGTTTCCAAGAAATCTCCATACTGCTTTCCAAATTTGCTGCACCAATTTGCAGTCCCACCAGCAATGTACAGGTGTACCCTTTTTCCCACATCCTCGCCAGCACTTGTTGTCGTTTGACTTCATAATGGCTGCCAAGCTTACTGCAGTGAGAAGGTATCTTAGGGTGGGTTTGTTTTGCATTTCTCTGAATGCTCGAGATGGTGAGAATTTTTTGATGTACTTATTGATTGATTGTATGTCCTCCTCTGAGAAGTGTCTGTTCAGGTCCTTGGCCCATTTGTTGATTGGGTAATTCATTTGCTTATTGTTTAATTTTTTGAGTTCTTTGTATAACTCTGGATATTAGGGCTCTATCTGAAGTGTGAGGAGTAAAGATTTGTTCCCAGGATGTAGGCTCCCTTTTTACCTCTCTTATTGTTTCTTTTTCTGAGAAAAATCTATTTAGTTTGAGTAAGTCCTGTTTGTAGATTCTAATTATTAACTCTTATGCTATGGGTGTCCTATTGAGGAATTTGGAGCCCGACCCCACAGTATGTAGATCATAGCCAAAGATTTCTTCTATCAGACGCCGTGTCGCTGATTTGATATCAAGCTCCTTGATCCATTTTGAGTTAACTTTTGTGCATGGCGAGAGAAAGGGATTCAGTTTCATTTTCTTACATATGTAATTCCAGTTTTTCCAGCACCATTTGTTGAAGATGCTATCCTTCCTTCAGTTTATGCTTTTAGCTCCTTTATCAAATATAAGATTGCTGTAATTTTGTGGATTGATTTCTGTGTCCTCTATTCTGTACCATTGGTCCCCCCACCAGTTTTTGTACCAGTACCATGCTCTTTTTGTTACTATTGCTCCGTAGTATAGTTTGAGGACATGTATCGCTATACCGCCTGATTCACACTTCCTGCTTAGAGTTGTCTTTGCTATACTGGGTCTTGTATTATTCCATATGAATTTCATAATTGTTTTATCTATTTCTACAGGAAATGCCGTTGGGATTTTGATTGGCATTGCATTAAACCTATAGAGAACTTTTGGTAATATCGCCATTTTGATGATGTTAATTCTGCCTATCCATGAACAGGGTATATTTTTCCATCTTGTAAGATCTTCTTCTATTTCTCTCTTTAGGGTTCTGTAGTTTTCATTGTGTAAGTCTTTCACATCTTTTGTTACGTTGATAACCAAATATTTTATTTTATTTTTTTTGAGGATACTCTCAATGGAGTGGTTGTCCTCATTTCCGTTTCAGAGGATTTGTTGCTGATATTCAGGAATGCTTTTGATTTATGATTGTTGATTTTATATCATGCCACTTTGCTGAATTCATTTATTATCTCTAATAGTTTCTTGTAGACCCTTTTGGGTCTACTAGGTATAGAATCATGTCATCTGCAAATAGTGATAATTTAAGTTCTTCTTTTCCTATTTTTATGCCTTTAATTTCTTTCATTTGTCTAATTGCTCTGGCCAGTGTTCGAGAACTATGTTGAACAGAAATCGTGAGAGAGGGCATCCCTGTCTTGTTCCAGATTTTAGAGGGAATGCCTTCAATTTTTTCTCAATTCAGAATGATACTAGCCTGAGGCTTAGCATAGATTGCTTTTACAATATTGAGGTATGTTCCTGTTATCCCAGTTTTTCTAGAGTTTTAAACATAAAGGGATGCTGTACTTTATTGAATGCTTTTTCTGCATCTATTGGGGTGATCATATGGTTCTTATTTTTAAGTCTATTGATGTGGTGAATAACATTTATTGATTTCCGTATATTGAACCAGCCTTGTATCCCAGGAATGAATCCTACTTGATCATGTTGCACAATTTTTTAAATATGGTTTTGTATCTGATTTGCCAGAATTTTATTGAGGATTTTTGCATCTAGGTTCATTAGAGAGATTGGTCTGTACATTTGTTTCTTTGAAGGGTCTTTGTCTGGTTTAGGAATCAGGGTGATATTGGCCTCCTCTGCTGTATACCCATTCGGTCCTGGGCTTTTCTTAGTTGGTAGTCTTTGGATGGTTTCTTCTATTTTCTCAATTGATATTGGTCTGCTTAGGTTGTCTATATCCTCCTGACTCAATCTGGGCAGATCATATGACTTAAGAAATTTATTGATGCCTTCACTATCTTCTAATATAATTTCTGATTATCTTCTGTATTTCAGAAGTGTCTGTTGTGATATTGCCTTTTTCATCCCTTATGATAGTAATTTGAGTTCCCTCTCTTCTTCTCTTCATTAACATGGCTAAGAGTCTGTCGATTTTATTAATTTTTCAACTTTTAGTATTTTCAATTTTTTCAATTGTTTCTTTTGTTTCGATTTCATTAATTTCAGCTCTGATTTTAATTATTTCTTGCCTTCTACTTCTTTTTCTGTTGTTTTGCTCTTCTTTTTCTAGGATTTTGAAATGAACTATGAGATCATTTATTTGTTGTTGTTTTTTTTTTTCTTTTTTTAAGGAAAGAACTCCAAGCAATGAATTTTCCACTTAGAACTGCTTTCAATGTGTCCCATAGATTCTGATATGTTCTGTCTGTCTTTTTCATTTATGTCTAAGAATTTTTTTTTTATTTTTCTCCTTGATGTCTTCAATAACCCATTGATCATTCAGTATGTATTGTTCATTCTCCAAGTGATGCATGAATCTTCCTTCCTTCTTTTATTGTTGATTTTCAGTTTCATTCCATTACGATCAGATAAGATGCCTGGTATTATCTATACTCCTTTATATTGTCTAAGAGTTGTTCTGTGACATAATATATGATCTATTTTTGAGAGGTATCCATGTGCTGCTGAGAAAACAGTGTAACTGCTTGATGTTGGGTGGTATATTCTATATATGTTAATTAAGTCTAGGTTATTAATTGTGTTATTGAGTTCTATAGTTTCCTAATTCAACTTTTGTTTGGAATATCTGTCCAGTAGTGAGAGAGGTGTGTTGAAATCTCCCATGATTATTGTATGGTGGTCTACCAGACTCTTGAACTTGAGAAGAGTTTGTTTGATTAACATAGCTGAACCATTGTTTGGGGCACATATATTTATGATTGTTATGTCTTGTTGGTGTATGGTTCCCTTGAGCAATATGTAGTGTCCCTCTTTATCCCTTTTGATTAACTTTGTCTTGAAATCTATTTTATTTGATATGAGTATGGACACTTCTGCTTGTTTCCGAAGTCAATATGAGTGATATGATTTCTCCCAACCTTTCACCTTTAGTCTATATATGTCTTTTCCTATCAAATGTGTCTCCTGTAGGCAGAAAATTTTTGGGTCTTCTTTCGTGATCCATTCTACTAGCCTGTGTCTCTTAATTGGTGAGTTTAAGGCATTAACATTTAGGGTTATTTTTGAAATATGGGTTGTTCTTCCAGCCATATTTGTTTATTTATGTTACTAAACATGGTTTGTTTTTCTCTTTGATTATTTTTCGCCCCTTTACTGTACTACCTCCCACTGTTGGTTTTCATTGTTATTTTCCATTTCGTCTTCCTATAATGTTTTGCCAAGGATCTTTTGAAGAGATGGTTTTCTAGCTGCAAATTCTTTTAACTTTTGTTTATCATGGAAGGTTTTAATTTCATCTTCCATCCTGAAGCTTAAAATCGCTGGATACACAATTCTTGGTTGGAACCCAATTTCTTTCAGTGATTGAAAAATATTATTCCAGGATCTTCTAGCTTTCAGAGTCTGTGTTGAAAGATCAGCTGTTATCCTGATTGGTTTACCCCTAAATGTAATCTGCTTCCTTTCTCTTGTAGCTTTTAAAATTCTCTCTTTATTCTGTATGTTTGGCATCTTCATTATAATATGTCTAGTTGTTTATCTCTTATGATTTTGCACATTTGGCGTCCTGTAGGCTTCTAGGATTTGGGATTCTGTCTCATTCTTCATGTCTGGAAAGTTTTCTCATATTATTTCATTGAATAGATTGCTCAATCCTGTGGTTTGGACCTGTATACCTTCCTGTATCCCAATTACTCTTTAGTTTGGTCTCTTCATGTTATCCCATATTTCTTGGATGTTCTGCTCATGGTTTCTTAACAGTCTTGCTGAGCTTTCTATGTTCTTTTCAAGTTGAAATACTTTGTCTTCATTGTCTGATGTTCTATCTTCTAAGTGATCTACTCTGCTGGTAGTATTCTCAATTGAGTTTTTAAGTTAGTTTATTGCTTCCTGCATTTCTATGATTTCTGTTTGTGTGTTTTTTATAACCTCTATCTCCCTGTATAGTTGATCTTTTGCTTCTTGGATTTGTTTATGTAATTCATTGTCAAAGTGATGTTTCATTGTCTGATTTTGCTGTCTAATGTCTCCCTGGAGACTCCAGATCATCTGAAGCAAGTATATCCTGATTCTTTATCTGACATTCCATATGCTGCAGATATTACATCTTCTAATGTTGAGTTGACCTGCGTTGCTTGTGGTCCTTTCTTTCCTTGTCTTTCCCTACTTCACGTTTTTTTCGGCTTGGTGAAACTTTTGTGTTATTGAATTTTACCCCTAAATGTTTATATTGCTATTGTATTCTTGAAAAGTCTCCCTCACAGGCGTAAGCAGCGGCTCTGCCCCTCCTCCAATTGGGGCAATGTGCCTACCACACCAGCACGCCGCTGGTCCTGTTCTGCCTCTTGGTAGCTGGTCCGCCTACCTTGCAGGAGCGGGGAGTTGATCTACCCCTCTGCGGGTGCTGGTCCTGTTCAGCCAGTGGGTAACAGGTCCAGCTACCTTGCAGGCACAGGCGTCGGCTCTGCCCCTCCGCACTCCGCTGGGCCTCTTCTGTCTGTGGGTTGCAGGGCTGTCTACATTGCAGGCGTGAGTTTCATCTCTGCCCCCCCCCCAAACCGGGGCGATGTGTCTACCACGCTGGTAGGTCGCTGGGTCTGTTCTGCCTCTGGGTGAGAGGTCCACCTGCTTTGCAGGCACGGGCAGCGGCTCGGCCCCTCCCCAAACCTGGTTATGTGTCTAGCACCCTGGCGGGGCCTAGCACCTGGTCTGTCGGTGTTCGCAGGTCCACCTACTTCGCAGGCGCTGGGGCCGGCTCTAACCCTCTGAAGGCAGCTGGGCCGCTTCAGCCGGTGGGTCGCAGGTTCACCTATCTTGAAGTCGCAAGGGGTGTCTCTGCCCCTCCGCGGGTGTCTGGGCCTGTTCTGCCTGTGGGTCGCATGTCCGCGTTCCTTGCAGGCGTGCAGTGGCTCTGCCCAACCCCCAACCAGGGTGATGTGTCTTTCACGATGGCGGGCCGCTAGGCCTGTTCTACGGGTGGCTCGCAGGTCCGCCTACCTTACAGGCGCGGTTGGCGGCTCTGCCCCTCCCTTCTCCATGTGTTTTTAAAGTTAACAAATATGAGAATTCCTGTCTCCATTTCTCTGTACCCTATTCAGCACATGCATTTTTATATTCACATATAGAATCCTACCTGGTATCACATGTACATACTTGTGAGGTTGCTGACTTTGCAAATACAAATTGTGAGAAGGGATCACTCCTCCTAAATGCTGTTGGAACTTACAATTCAAACTATGGGTGAGCTCCCTAGTTGAACAACATTATACATAAATCGATGCTCAGAAAAATGAAGATTTTTGGATTTGTGGATGATATATAATTCATGATGTATTTCGATTGGCATATATATTGCTACTTTTTAATGTATACGTGTGTGTGTGTGTGTGTGTGTGTGTGTGTGTGTGCATATATATATGTATAAACTCTCCAGATTTTTCAAAATATGAAATGTATGTGTCTTATTATATACTCCCTAAATTCATTGATGTTCATGAATGTGGATTTATATTCAACTTTTCATAAGAATGTTCTCAGAAATATTAATCCACCTGAAATACATATTTGTTTCCTAATACTGAAAACTAACTTCAGTGAATGGTGCATACAAATCCTAATATTGCTATAGTAAATGACTCAGTTTAACGTCAATGCAAGTAGATTCCTATGGGACATGATATGTATTTTGACGTTCATTTTTATTCAAAACTGGTACATTAATATTTCTTCAGTTTTTGCACATAATAGAATACATATTTCATTCACAAATTCACAAATTTATAGGCATTTTTTTCACTTTCAATTACTTCCTGCTTCAGAACATATGTATTCCCCCAGGTTTCTTGACTGCTCTTTTAATGAGACTTCTTTCCAAGCACATTATTTTCAATTTCCATAATCATTTTAGAAGCAAAGCTCACACACACTTCATGATAAACCATAACAGTGATATTACCATTAGATGTATAACTGGTTGGAATGATTGTATGAATATCAATATAAGATTTCCAGTATATATTCAGATATCAATTCAATCCATTATTTAAATTTGGAACCAGTTATATTATTTATTCACAGTATGGTCTATTCATGCATTATCTTTATATTCATATAACACAGAGTATACCTATTTGTACCCACAATACTAAATTATATGTCTTCAAAATATTGCTCCCAGAAATGGTGGAAGAAATACTCATGTAACCTGATCTATATATACATTAATCACAGTAATATTGTGGAAACAAAAAGCAAGGTCACACTTATGATTGTACCAAATTCTTAATGGAAAGTGAGCATGGATTAAAAAAAAATCCATGTCCAGGTTGCCTAATGCTCTCAAAAGTGAATCCTATTGGTGACTACATATTTGTTTCTTCCTGAAATTACATATTCAACCTCAATCCTGTTGAAAATGTCTAATCCTATCACTCACTTTATACTTTGCCTGATTTCCTAATGTCTCTATTGAAATCTGATTTCCTGTATTTTTCCCCAGTTCATCATTATGACTGACTCTTCACATGTGCTGACATTTACTTTCACTCTCTACCCAAAACCCTATTGCTAAAGATCTTTTGGTCCAAATGCTATACACACTCTTCATTCTAAATCTACCGAATATCTTCCTAATCCACCAACTATCCCTTTTGGACTGGATTTTCTCTTCGACATTCAATCATCCAAGAGACAAGGTCCTATGCCATTGTATATCAATTAATCTCAGACACCTGTGCAGAACATAATTCAAAGCTAAGAATCCCAATAGTGGGGCCAATTCCCTTCTGTGCTTCAAAAATTACCTAGATTTCTTTTTTCATACTTATATTTCACCTATATATTCTTGAAAATATCGCAAAATTCCAATACCATTATTCATCCAAGAGAATGATTCCTAACCCAAATGGAAGCTGTTATTAACCTTAACCATACAATGTTTCCTCAATCTAACTTTACAGAAGAGGAGGGACAGAATTAGTCTTCCAATACAGGAGTGTAGGGGATCTTCCACCTGCTGAGAACCTCAAAGTTCCATGCAGAAATGATCCCTGGAGAAGATGTAGGCAGCTATGAAGGACCTGAGAGAGCAAAAGTCATCTTCCATGGCAAACAACCCGGTCAGGATGAAGGGAAGTGTCAGAATAAGCCTCACTCTTCTTAATGTAGAGAAGATGGACCAAACCAGTCCAGTGTAGACAGCTGTTCCCGGCTGCCTATGGTTGATATACAATCCTCAGTTGTGAACGTATCACAGGAAATAGGGGCAGCCTCCATCTCATGGCAACCTTGGAAGCAAATTTTAGGACAAAGTGGTTTCCAAAGAAGTGACCTCATTCAGTTCACAAAGGAGGTGACCTTCCTCACTTCTTTGGTGATAGAACTCTCTGAACTTGGGATCCAGGAAGCCAGGCTACCAGAGGCAGTCCCAGTACCATTCCCAGTGGGCTCACTTATTTGGATTTACCAAGAACAGAGTCAGTCTTTCTTGGTACCTACTGATGTGAGAATGGCCAAATTTCAGGAGAGCTCAGAAGAGGGGCCTCTCCTGAGAAAGCAGGAAGTTGCTCACAGCTGGCTCCTGACCACTTCACAGATTTGGCCAAAAAGACCAGATCTGAGACAGGACAGAACATTTCAGGGAATAAATAAGGCCCACAAGTCAGAGGACACTCCAGATAGTCACAGACCTCTTTGGGGGAAGGAGGTGCCTTTGTGGGTGTGGGTGTGAGTTTGTGGTTTTGTCTCATTTTCTGAGAATAGGTAAAAAAGGCGGTTTGTTTGGTTTGGAGTGGACTGTTCCTAGTAAGTCGTTTCACAAAGTGAGTGTTTCTATGTCTGTGTATCCCACTGTGTCTGTGGTTGTAGACATTTGAAAAGAGAATTCATCAATGGATGTGTCCTGTTTAGTAGAAACCTACCCAGCATTCATTCTGCCCAATTGATGAATGGACTGTGGCTTCCCTTATGGATGGGCAACACCTACTAATTTCCTACGTTCCTGTTTTCTTCCTGATTCTGGCCACTCTCCAGAATAGGCTCATGGTTTTGTGTCCAAGATATGTACCACCTCCAAGCTCTGTGACAAGGCCATGTAATGGATAGCTAAAGGGAATGGCTAGCATCTCAAAAAAACTCAGATATCAGTCTGACCAGGAAAGCCTCAGTGGAGAAACTCTGCTTTGGGTTTTTTGCTAACCAATTCTTCTCTTCCCCTGAATGTGAGGAAGGTCTTGGCCTCAAGACACCGCTTTGTGAAGCCTGAAGAAAACAGTTTTAAAATGGAAATAAATGGGCATCACCTGTGGCTCTTTGTTAATTTCTTTGGAAATGGATGTGTCGGAATCAGTCTCTTGGCCCTGTGTGAGGCTGTGGCGTAGGTTCTCAGCACCTGATGAATCTAAAGAATGATCCCATGTGTGCATCCAAAACCAAAATGGGAAAAAGATCAGTAATTGTTGATGAAGTCTCTCGCCTTCCTCTCTTAGGTTCCTGACCACCATCAAGTGAGAATAGAGATCCTTTGAATTAAATGAGTTCTTCTAAGCCCTGCAAAGGCTATCCCATACATGCTTGTGTTTTCTCATGACTCCAAATCACATAAAGAATCTATACCTGACAGTCAGTAGGCCTCAAATTGGAGAATCAGAGCAGTATTAAAGGAAGGCATTTTTGATCCCTTGTGGTTCACAGGAAGGGTGTACAGGCCACCCTGCTTTAGGAAAATGACGGGCAAGCGAGGTTATTTGGACTCTGTGTTGGGCTGCGCCCCTCATGGAAACATCCAGCCAGAGGTTATGAGGAGTGTCTATATGGAAGAAGATGAGGGCCATGTGGGAGTGTTTTGGTTTTAATTGTGGTTATTTGTGTGGAAGTTGGAAGCGATGACTGGGTCCACCTGGGCTTGAACTCTGGTGTGATACCCTATAGAGACTGAGTCCTGGAACTGACCTCAGAGAAGTATTGCCATGAATTGTGTTGGGATATTAGGAGGCCACGCATGAGAGTCACCATTGGAAACTGAGATCTATTCCCAGTGTGGCTTTCCACTGAGCACTGGGAATCTCAGCCAAGGTATCACATAATTTTATTCTGAAACACTTGGCAGCAATAGTTGAGAGTCAAAACACAAATGCACTTCACATTGTAGACCTCAATGGGCCTGGCTTCATGTGGCCTTTTGGCCACTCTTTGGGAAGTCTTGGCAGTGAGAGTTCTCCAGATCTTTCTTTGAAATGAGCTTCTTCACCATTTAATGGTTACCGAATTAAATGAAACACTCAGTGCCTCCAACTTCAACCTTGAAAGATGGGCTCGATAAATACCATGAAATTTTTGAAATTCCCATATCCAGGAGGCACTGGAGAACCATTGGATATCCTGTTGGTGATCCTGAGTGTACCAGACAGTGCCTTGATTGGCTGGATTTCACGAAAATGGTGTAGAACAGAGATTCCAGTAAGTTGGAGCCTGCTGAATAGTGGGCCTAGAGCAAAGGTGGGCATGTGTGAGATAAAACATCTGTGGTGCTTCCATGTGGATTTCCCAATGGCTTCCAAATGGCTTGTGACTGACATGGTGCAGCCAGCAGACCCTTATATGTAAATGATTCTTGTTATATGGATAAGTTTCAGGGCAATGTTCAGAATCAGGTTCCTATGGTCAAGGGGTCAAGCTATGTTGGACAGAAGCCTGGTTTGTGCATTCTCCTGCAGACCCTGTCCAACCACACGTGACAGAACTCCCTCCAGCACTGTGTCCCAGGTGAACTCCTTGTATTTCGTGAAGCAAATACTGAACTCCCAGTGTAGCAGCAAAAAATATCACAAAAATTGGAGGATGATCAAATGGCTTCACAGTCCACATGAGGAGACACTTCGCCCCAAGTGGCCACAGTTGACCCCGAAAGAGAGAATTCAGCAATGCTGCCTCATGATCATTGGTAAATAAGAAAGCATCTCCTCCAGGTCACATAGATGCAGACCCAGCTTTTATGGTCTCACTACAAAAAAAGCTAAAGCTCCTGACAACAACATATATTTCAAGAGCCCAACATCAGAGCCAGTTTTTCCAGAAGCCTTTAGGCTAGCAGAGCTCCATGTTTTTGGAGTGTTTACATTGTCCCTTACTTTTGGAATCTCGCCTTCTAAATGCAAGTTTGTGAACTCCTGAGCATATTAAATTCCAGATATGTATTCACAGATTTTCTTACTCATCTCCTCTACATGTGTTACTTGGGACGAAGTTAAGGTCAAGGCATTGTTGTGGATGAGAGTCGGAGATTTTTGTGTAGCACATATTTGCATACACATTGTATTCATTTTCCAATTTTCCTTTCGAAATACTGAATCCCTGAAACTAACCCATACCCTACAAGACTCTGACAACTAATCCTAACGTAATGGAGAAAAATAACCCAAACAGAACAGAAATACAAACATATCAGAGGAGGCATGGTGTACCATTGAATTAACTTTTCCATTATATAGGGAAGGAGTTTTAAATCTAGTCAATTTTTTGTTGAAATAGTTGTCCATGTATTTTTAAACTTATCAAATATGTGAATTCCTGTCTCCCCCATTTCTTTGTATCCTATTCAGCACATGTATTTTTATATGCACATATAGAATTGTACCTTGTATCACACATATATTCTTGTGAGGTGGCTGACTTGGTAGATACAAATTGTGAGAAAAGTTCACTCCTCCTAAACGCTGTTGGAACTGAAAATTCAACCTATGGGTGAGCTTCCTAGTTGAACAACATTATACATAAATCCATATTCTGTAAAATGAATATTTTTGGATACGTGCATGATATATATTTCATGATGAATTTCGATTAGCATATATATTGCTAGTTTTTAATGTCTGTGTGTGTTTGTATATATATATATATATATATATATATATATATATATATATACTGTCAAGATTTTTCAAAATATGAAATATATGTGTATTTTGGCCACGCTTTGGGAAGCCTTACCTGTGAGAGTTCTCTAGAGCTTTCATTGAAATGATTTTCCTCAACATTTAATGGTTCCTGAATGAATTGAAACCCACAGTGCCTCCAACTTCATCCTTGAAAAATGGCTCTATAAATACCATGAAATTCCCCTGACCAGGTGGCACTGGAGAACCTTTGGATGTCTTGTTGCTGATCATGAGTGTACCAGACAGTGCCTTGACTGACTTGATTTCATGAAAATTGTGTAGAACAGAGATGCCAGTAAGTTGGAGAGTGCTGAGAAGTGGGCCCAGAGCTGTGGTGTGCAGGTGTATGATAAAACATCTGTGGTGGGGCCATTTGGGTCTGCCATTGACTTCCAAATGGCTTGTGGCTTACATGGTGCAGCTAGCCGACCCTTATCTGTAAAGGCATCTTGTTATATGTAAAGGTTTCAGGACAATGTTCAGAATCAGTTTGCTATGGATAATGTTGCAAGTTATGTGGGATAGAATTCTGGTTGGTGAATTCTCCTGTAGACCCTGACCCTCCACACGTGACAGAACTCGCTCCAGCACTGTGTCCCAGTTGAACTCCTTGTATTTCATGAAGGAAAAACCAAAAGCCCAGTGCAGCAGCAAGAAACACCACGAAAATTGTAGGATGGCCAATTGGCTTCACAGTCAAGACGGGGAGACACTTACCCCTCCGTGGCCACAGTTTACCTTCAAAGGAAGAATTGAGCACTGCTGCCTCATGTTCTTTTGGAAAATAAGAAACCATGTCCTCCAGGTCAGATAAATGAAGACCCATCTTTGATGGTATCACTGCAAAGGAAGCTAAAGCTCCTGACAACAACATATATTTCAAGTGCCCAACCTCAGAGGCAGTTTCTCAAGAAGTCTTTAGGCCAGCAGAGTTCCATGAATTTGGACTGTTTATCCTGTCCCTTAAGTTTAAAAACTCCTCTAAAATGCCCAAGCTTGTGAACTCCTGAGCATTTTCCATTCCAGATATGTATTCACAGATTTTCTAACTCTTGTCCTCTAATTGTGTCTTACTTGGGTGAAGGTAATGTCAAGGCATTGCTCTGAATGAGAGTGGAAAGTTTATTTGTAGCGCATATTTGCATACACAATGGATTCATTTTGCTTTATTTCCATTTGAATTACTGAATCCATGACACTAACGCATACCCTACTAGACTCTGACTACTAATGCTAATATGATGGAGAAAAATAACCCAAACAGAATAGAAATACAAGCAGTTCAGAAGAGGCATGGTGTATAGTTGGACTTGCCTTTTGCATGATAAAGGGTAGTTGTTAAAAATCTGGTTAATTTTTAATTGATATAGTTCTCCATGTGTTTTGAAAGGTATCAAATATGTGAATTCCTGTCTCCCTTTCTCTGTTGCCTATTCAGCACATGTATTTTTATATGCACAAATAGAATCCTACCTGGTACAACACGTACATTATTGTGAGGTGGCCTACTTGGCAGATACAAATTGTGAGAAGAGATCACTCCTCCTAAACGCTGTAGGAACTGAAAATTCAACCTATGCATGAGCTTCCTAGTTGAACAACATTACACATAAATCCATGTTAAGTAAAATAAATATTTTTGGATCTGTG
The DNA here is from genome assembly GCF_048772815.1 of Callospermophilus lateralis. NCBI lineage: Eukaryota > Metazoa > Chordata > Mammalia > Rodentia > Sciuridae > Callospermophilus > Callospermophilus lateralis. Next base: position 9,295 of record NW_027514940.1, on the reverse strand, counting down.
TATGATATGTATTTCATGATGAATTTTGATTGGCATATATATTGCTACTTTTTAATATCTCTGTATGTGTTTTGTGAAAAATCTGCACTCTATAGATTATTCAAAATATGAAATATATGTGTCTTATTATACACTCCTTAAATTCATTCATGTTCATGTATGAGACCACGGCTCATGCAACAGCAAAAGACATTTATTGAGGATCCAATCCAGTATGCTAGGGCTCCGTGGTCACTCAAGAAGGGAGAGCAGCCCAGATCTCCGAGCTGAGGTTGAGCAGTGCTTAAGTACACTTTTTTGGAGGGCGAGACTTTACATATATCACAGTATCTTTTAACATATCATCATACACTGCGGGAAAATCAAACAACAAATCCTAAACATGATTAGTTCATTCATTGGTGGGAACATGTCAGGCAGGAGGGATAGGTCAGTTCTACAGCGGGGTACATATTCAAATTGATTAGATTAGGCCCTGCGATGCATTTGTGCCAAGCCACACAGGGTCCTAGGTTATTAAACAACCAGGCGATCAGGGGGAATATTTACTGGGCAGTCCAGAAATTGTCCTACAAGTAACAGGAATTTCAGATTTTTCATGTAGCATAGGAACTTAACAATACCTGGTCCTTTACATTTTAAATCAGACCTTGAATCTTAGAAACTTTACAAACCCGGTCTTTTACACTTTAACTTTTACACTTTAATTTCAATTTCTTTTACCCTTAAAGATCACTCCTGGTCCAAGCCACCCTGACTTTAGGCAAATGAGGGGCAAGGGAGCTTATTTTGGACACTGTCTTGGGCTGTGCCCCTCATGGAAACCTCCAGCCATATGTTATGATGAGTGTCTTTATGGAAGAAATGAGGGTCATGTAGGAGTGTTTTGGTTTTAATTGTGGTCATTTGTGTGGCGGTTGGAAGAGATGACTTGGTCCACCAGGGCTTGAACTCTGCTCTGATACTCCTTAGAGACTGAGTTCTGAAACTGACTTGAGAGAAGTATTGCCATGAATTGTTTTGGGATTATAGGAGGCCACACATGAGATTAGCCCTTGGAAACTGAGATCTAGGCCCAGGGTGGCTTTCCACCGAGCACTGGGAATCTCAGCCAGGGTAACACATGATTTTTTTACTGAAAGACTTGGAAGTCATAGTTGAGACTCAAAACACACATGTACCTCATATTGTAGACCTCAATGAGCCTGGCTTCATGTGAACTTTTGGGGACTCATTGGGAAGCCTTGCCTGTGAGAGTTCTTCAGAGCTTTCATTGAAATGAGCTTACTCACCATTTAATGTTTCCTGAATGAATTGAAACCCACAGTGCCTCCAACATCATTCTTGAAAAATGGCTATACAAATACCATGAAATTTTTGAAATTTCCATGACCAGGTGGCACTGGAGAAACTTTGGATGTCCTGTGGCTGATCATGTGTGTACCAGACAGTTCCTTGATTGACTGGTTGTCATGAAAATGGTATAGAACCGAGATGTCAGTAAGTTGGAGCCTGCTGAGTATTGGGGCTAGAGCAGTGGACTATACGTTTGTGAATAAATATCTGTGGTGGGACCACGTGGATCTGCCTTTGGCTTCAAAAATACTTGTGACTGATATGGTGCAGGCAGCAGACCCTTATATGTAAAGGCATCTTGTTTTATTGAGAGGTTTCAGGGCAATGTTCAGAATCTGGTTGCTATAGTCAAGGGGAAAGCTATGTGGGATAGACCCATGTTTCGAACATTCTCCTGAAGACCCTGACCAATCACACGTGTCAGAGCTCCCTCCAGAATTGTGTCCCAGTTGAACTCCTTGTATTTCATTAAGCCAATTCCAAACTCCCAGTGCAGCAGTAAGAAACACCACAAAAATGGAGGATGACCAAATGGCTTCACAGACCACACGGGGAGACACTTAACTCCCAGTGGCCACAGTTTACCAAGAAAGAATTCAGAACTGCTGCCTCATGTTCATTAGGAAATAAGGAACCATTTCCTCCAGGTCACATAGATGCAGACCCACATTTGATGGTGTCACAATGAGGAAGCTAAATCTCCTGACAACTTCATATATTTCATGTTCCCAACCTGAGAAGCATTTTCTCAAGAAGTCTTAAGGCCAGCAGAGCTCCAAGTTTGTGGAGTGTTTAACCTCTCCCTTACTTTTGGAAACTGCTCTACCACATCCAATGTTGTGAACTCCTGAACATTTTCAGTTCCACATATGTAATCACAGGTTTTCGAACTCCTCTCCACTAATTGTGTCTTACTTGGAGTGAAGTTAATGTAAAGGAATTGTTCTGGATGAGAGTGGCAAGATTTTTGTGTAGCACATATTTGCATACACATTAGATTTATTTTCCTATTTTCATTTGAAATACTGATCCCCGACACTAACACATACCCTAATAGACTCTGACTACTAATGCTAATATGATGGATAAAAAGAAAACTAACAGAATAGAAATACAGGCCTTTAATAGGAGGCATGGTATATACTTGGAATTGCCTTCTGCTTTATCAAGGGTATGTGTTATAAATCTTGTCAAATTTGCATTGTAGTATTTCTCCATGAGTTTTATATGTGTATATATATATATATATATATATATATATATATATATATATATATACTCTCTAGATTTTTCAAAATATGAAAAACATGTGTCTTATTAAACACTATCTAAATTCATTCATATTCATGTATTTGGATATAAAATCAACTTTTCATAAGACTATTCTCAGAAACATTCAACCACCTGAAATACATATTTGTTTCCTCGTCCTGAGAACTAACTTCAGTGAATCGTGCTTACAAACCCTAATATTTTTACAGTAACTGACACAGTTTATCATCAAAGCAAGTAGATTCCTATAGGACATGATGTGTATATTGATGTTCATTTTTATTCAACACTGGGACATTAAAATTTCTTCATTTTATGCACATCGTAGGATATATATTTCCTCCACAGGTTAGCAAATATATAGGCATTTGTTTCACTTTCAATCACTTCCTGCTTCAGAACACATGTATTCCTCCATGTTTCTTGACTGGTCTGTTCATGAGACTTCTATCCAAACACATTATTTTCGATTTCCTTTATCACTTTAGAAGCAAAACGGACACACACTTCATGATAAACCATCACTGTAATATCACCATTAGATGTATTACTGGTTGGAATGAATGATTATATATCAATAAAAGAATTTTTATATATTTTCTGATATCAATTCAATACATTGTTTAAAGTGTAACAAGTTATATTATTTATTCACAGTATGGTCTATTCATGCATTATCTCTATATTCATAGACACAGGGTACACCTGGTTGTACCCCCAATACTAATCTATACATATTTGAAATATTGCTCCCAGAAATGGTGGAAGAAATACTCATGTCACCTGATCTACATATGCATGTTATCACTGTAATATTCTGGACACAAAATGCAAAAGCCACACGTATGATTGTACCAAAGCCTAAAGGTAAACTGAACATGGATTACTAAAAACATCCCTGACCAGGTTGCCTAATGCTCTCAAATGTCAATACTATTGCTGGCTACATATTTGTTTCTTCCTAAGATTATATATTCAACCTCAAAACTGTTGAAAATGTTTAATTTTTTCACTCACTTGATACTTTTGCCTGATTTCCTAATGTCTCTATTGATATCTACTTTCCTACATATTTTCCGCAGTTCAACATTGTGACTGACCCTTCACATGTGCTGACATTGACATTCACTCTGTAACGGAAACACTATTGCTAAAGATCTTTGGTCCAAATCCTATACTCGCTCTTCTTCCGAAACATACTGACTATCTTCCTGATCCTATCGACTATCCCTTTTTGAGTAGATGTTCTCTACTACATTCAGTCATCCAAGGTACAAGATCCTATGCCATTGTATATGGATTTTTCTGAAACATGTATCTAGAACGTAATTCAAAGCTACGTATCGCAATCAGTTGCCCAATGCATTTCTGAGCTTCAAATCTTACCTAGATTTCTGTTTTCATACTTATATTTTATCTCTATATTCCTATAAATATTGCAGGTTCCCAATACCATTATTCATCCCGCATAATGATTCCTTACCCAAATCGAACCTGTTATTAACCCTAACCATACACTGTTGCTTCAATCTAAAATTACAAAAGAGCAGGGACAGAGTTCGCCTTACAATACAGGAATGTAGGGTATCTTCCAACTGCTGAGAACCTCAAAGTTCGATGCAGAAATGATCCCTGGAGAAGATGTAGGCAGCTATGAAGGACCTGTGAGAGCAAAAGCCATCTTCAATGGCAAACAATCTAGACAGGAAAAAGGGATGTGTATGCATCAGCCTCTCTCTTTTTAATGTAGAGAAGATTGACCTAACCAGACCTGCATGGAGAGCTGTTCCCAGGTGCCTATTTTGATATACAATTGAAACTAGTCAAATTTTCAAAGGAAGTAGGGGCAGCCTCTATCTAATGGAACCCTTGGAAGCAACGGTTAGGGCAAAGATGTTGCCAAGGCAGTGACCTCTTTCAGTTCCTGAAGGAAGTGACCTACCTAACTTCCTTGGTGATGGAACATTCGGAAATTTTGATGCAAGAAGCCAGGCACCGAGAGCCAGTCCCAGTCCCTGTCCCAGTGGGCTCACTTGTTTGGATTTACCAAGTACAGATCAGACCTTCTTGGTACCTACTGATGTGAGGATGGCCAAATGTTAGTAGAGCTCTGAAGAGAAGCTTTTCCTGAGATAGCAGGTAGTGGCTAACGGTTGGCTCCTCAAAGCATCACAGAGTTGGCCAAGGAGACAAGATCTGAGACAGGAGAGGCCATTTTGTGGGGAACATAGTATGGCCCACCAGTCAGAAGACATTCCGGATAGTTACAGACCTACTTTTGGGAAGGAGGTGCCTTTGTGTGTGGGTGTGAGTTTGCGGTTTTGTCTCATGTTCTGAGAATAGGTAGGAAAGGTGGTTGGTTTGGTTTGGAGTCGACTGTTTCTAGTAAGTCTTTTGACAAGGCGACTTTCTATGTCTGTGTATCCACTGTGTCCGTGGTTTTAGACATTAGAAAAGAGAATGCATCAATGGAGGTGTCCTGTCTAGTAGAAAGCTTCCCAGCATTCATCCTGCTCAATTGATGAATGGACTGTGGTTTGCCTTATGGATCTTAAATACCTACTAACATCCTAAGTTCCTGTTTTCTTCCTGAATTCTGGCCACTCTCCAGAATAGGCTCATGATTTATTGTGCAAGATATGTACCACCTCCAAGCTCTGTGACACGTCCGTGTTCTTGATAGCTGAAGGGAATGGGAACATCTCGGAAAACTTAGACATCAGTGTGAGCAGTAAAGTCTCAGTGGAGAAACCCTGCTTTGGTCCATTTGCTTAACTATGGTTCTATTGCCTTGAATGTCAGGAAGGTCTTTGCCTCAGGCCACCCTTTTGTGAAGCCTGAAGAAACAGTTTTCAAATGAAAATGAATGTGCATCTCCTGTGGCTCTTTGCTTAATTGCTTTGAAAAGGATGGTGTCTTAATCAGACACTAGGCCCTGTTTGAGGCTGTGGCTAAGATTCTCAGCTCCAGATAGATGTAAAGAAGATCCCATGTGTGCATCCAAAACCAAAATGGCAAAAAGATCAGTCATTGTAGATGAAGTCTCTTGCCTTCCTCTGATAGGTTCCGGAACTCCATCAAGTGAGAATAGGATTCCTATGGGTCAAATGAGTTATTCAAATCCTGCAGAAGTACTTGGGTTCTCTCATGATGCCAAATCACATAATGAATCTATACCTGACTGTCAGTAGGCCTCAAATTGGAGAAGCAGAGCAGCATTAACAGCAGGCCTATTTGATCACTCCTGGTTCAAAGGAAGGGTGTCCAGGCCACTCTGAATTTAGACAAATGAGGGGCAAGGGTGCATATTTTGGACATTGTCTTTGGCTGCGCCCCTCATGGAAACCTCCAGCCAGAGTTTATGATGAGTGTCTATACGGCTGAAGATGAGGGCCATGTGGGAATGTTTTGGTTTTAATTGTGGTCATTTGTGTGGCGGTTGGAAGAGATGACAGGGTCCACATGGTCTTGAACTCAGGTGTGATTCCTCTTAGAGACTGAGTTCTGGAACTGACCTCAGAGAAGTATTGCCATTAATTGTGTTGGCATTGTAGGAGGCCACACATGAGAGTTGCCTTTGAAACCTGAGATCTAGGCCCAGGATGGCTTTCCTCAGAGAACTGAAAATCTCAGCAAGGATATCGCATAATTTTATTCTGAAAAACTTGGCAGCCATAGTTAAGAGTCAAAAGACACATGGACCTCCCGTTGTAGACCTCCATAGGCCTTGCTTCATGTGACCTTTTGGCCAGTGTTTGGGAAGCCTTGCCTGTTAGAGTTCCTCAGAGCTTTCATTGAAATGAGCTTCCTCCCCATGTAATGGTTCCTTGAAGAATGGAAACCCCAAAGTGCCTCCAACTTCATTCTTGAAAAATGGATAGATAAATACCATGATATTTTTGAAATTCCCAATGACCAAGTGGCACTGGAGAACCATTGGATGTTCTGTTGCAGACAGTGGCTTGATTGTTGTGTTACAGACAGTGCCTTGATTGACTGGGTTTCATGAAAATGGTGCAAAACAGAGATGCCAGTAAGTTGGAGCCTGCTGAGTAGTGGGCCTAGAGCAGTGATGGGCAGGTGTGTGATAATACAACTGTGGTGTCGCCATGTGGATCTGCCATTGGCTTCCAAATAGCTTGTGACTGACTTGGTACAGCCAGCAGACCATTATATGAAAAGGCATCTTGTTATATGGGGAGGTTTCAGGGCAATGTTCACAATCAAGTTGCTATGGTCAAGGGGGTAAGTTATGTGGGATAGAACCCTGGTTGGTGAATTCTCCTGCACACCCTGACCCAACACACGTGACAGAACTCCCTCCAGCCCTATATCCTAGTTGAACTCCTTGTATTTCATGAAGCAAATACCAACCTCCCATTGCAGCATCAAGAAACACCACAACCTCGCCAGCACTTGTTGTTGTGTGATTTCATAATGGCTGCCAATCTTACTGGAGTGAGAAAAGGGTTCTCTTGTACATTGCTGGTGGGGCTGCAAATTGGTGCGGCCAATTTGGAAAGCAGTATGGAGATTCCTGGGAAAGCTGGAAATGGAACCACCATTTGACCCAGCTATTGCCCTTCTCGGACTATTCCCTGAAGACCTTAAAAGAGCGTATTACAGGGATACTGCCACATCGATGTTCATAGCAGCACAATTTACAATAGCTGGATTGTGGAACCAACCCAGATGCCCTTCAATGGATGAATGGATTAAAAAAATGTGGCATCTATACAACATGGAGTATTACGCAGCACTAAAAAATGATAAAATCTTGGAATTTGCAGGGAAATGGATGGCACTAGAGCAGATTATGCTTAGTGAAGCTAGCCAATCCCTAAAAAACAAATACCAAATGTCATCTTTGATATAATGAGAGCAACTAAGAATAAAGCAGGGAGGAAGAGCAGGAAGAAAAGATTAACATTAAACAGAGACATGAGGTGGGAGGGAAAGGGAGAGAAAAGGGAATTGCATGGAAACGGAGGGAGACCCTCATTGTTATACTAAATTACATATAAGAGGTTGTAAAGTGGAATGGGAAAATAAACAAGGTGAGAAATTAATTACAGTAGAAGGGGTAGAGAGAGAAGATGGGAGGGGAGGGGAGAGGGGATAGTAGAGGATAGGAAAGGTAGCAGAATACAACAGTTACTATTATGGTATTATGTAAAAATGTGGATGTGTAACCCATGTGATTCTGCAATCTGTACTTGGGGCAAAAAAGGGAGTTCATAACTCACTTGAAGCTAATGTATGCTAATGTATGAAATTTGATATGTCAAGAGCTTTGTAGGGTTTTGAACAACCAATAAAAAAATAAAATTAAAAAAAAAAAAGAAAGAAACACCACAAAAAGGGCAGGATGACCAAATGGCTTCACAGTCCACTCAGGGAGACAATAAGCTTCCAGTGGCCACAGTTTACCAACAAAGAGAGAAATCAACACTGGTACCACATGTTCAATGGAAAATAAGAAACGATGTCCTCCAGGTCACATAGATGCAGATCCAGGTTTGATGGTCTCACCAGAAATGAAGCTAAAGCTCCAGACAACAAGATATATTTCAAGTGTCAAAACTCAGAGGCAGTTTTACAAGAAGGCTATTGGCCAGCAGAGTTCCATGTTTGTGGAGTGTTTACACAGTCACTTACTTTTGGAAACTCCTCTACCACCTCCAAGGTTGTGAACTCCTGTGCATTTTCCATTCCAGATATGTATTCACAGATTTTCTAACTCTTCTCTTCGAATTGCATCTTACATGGGGTGAAGGTAATGTCAAAGGATTTATCTGGATGAGAGTGGGAAGACTTTTGTGTAGGACATATTTGCATACATATTGGATTCATTTTCCAATTTTCCATTTCAAATACTTTATCTCTGACACTAAACCACACCCTACTAGTCTCTGACTACTAATCCTAATATGAGGCAGAATAATAACCCAAACATAATAGAATACAAGCAGTTCAGAGGAGGCATGGTGTATAGTTGGACTTGCCTTTTGCATTTTAAAGGTTAGGGGTTATAAATCTAGACAATTTTTTGTTGCAATAGTTGTCCATGTGGTTTAAAGATAACAAATTTGTGAATTCTTGTCTCTCTTTCTCTGTAGCCTACTCAGCAAATATATTTTTATATACACATAGAGAATCCTACCTGGTACTACACGTACATTCTTGTGAGGTGGCTAACTTGGCAGATACAAATTGAGAGAAAAGATCACTCCTTCTAAATGTCGTTGGAACTGAAAATTCAACCTATGGGTGAGCTTCCTAGTTGAACAAAATTATACACAAATCCATGTTCAGTACAATGAATATTTTTGGATCTTTGGATGATATATATTTCATGGTGAATTTTGATTGGCATATATTGCTATTTTTAATGTTTCTGGGTGTGTATGTGTGTGTGTCTGTGTGTTGTATATATATATATATATATATATATATATATATATATATATATATATATATATATACACTCTCTCCTTCTATTTTTCAAAATATGAAATATATGTGTCTTATATACACTCCCTAATTTTATTCATGTTCATGAATGTGGATTTATAATCAACTTTTCACAAGATTATTCTCAAAAAATTTCATCCACCTGAAATACATATTTGTTTCCTAGTACTGAAAACTAACTTCAGTGAATGGT